>NC_134687.1:360526935-361726935 GCF_050947455.1 Rhinoderma darwinii
TCCCCAGTAGATCCCACTAGAAAGCGTAGCCCAGTCTGTGTTCTGTTAGTACAGAAGAGGTTACAACATATCATGATTGACTGAACAAGAGCAATCACTTAGTTTATTCCCACTTGCCTATTTGGTACAAATAGCAACAAAGGAGAAAAGGTAACAAGTCTCCCTCTCCCTCCGCATACAAATTGTATAGACTCGCTACTTATAACAGCAAGCGGTTTTGTGACACTTTGCTTGAAATTCTCATCCCATGGGAACTGCCATTATTGTATTTTTAAAGTGTGAAATTGACAGGTTGGGCAGTTTCATAAATTCAGCTGTCAGGTTGTGCCCGGGTAAAATAGCTAAGAGCTGTAAATATGCCAGCGAGGGGTTTTGTGAGCAGAAAGCCTATGCAGTTTTATTTTATTCCTTATGATAGGGCGAGGTGGGGGCCTGTAGATTTCATTTGCCACTTTTTATTTCTCAACTTGGGTTTTCTTATTTTAGTTTTGCCTCTGGCTGGGGGGTGGGGATATTATTGGGGGTGTAGAGAGAGAGTAGGAGTGAGAAGACATATTTAGACCAGCCTGAAAATGAGATTCTCAGTGTAAGCAACACCTGCCTCCATTTACTGCTGTACTTTTTGTTCTAATAAACTTCTTAAAAGTCTTTCATCCTTTTCTTTACTCTTTTGGGTCTTGTTTCTAGTTTTGCATAAAGATAGTTTTCAATTATAAATTCTTGACTTTGAAATCATAATTATCAGGGAATATTTTTGAAGTTGTACCCGCAGGCACTGAGCACTTTTCACTGGATATTATGCATTGAGATTGCTTAAGATATCAATCATAAGGTAGGTCATCTGTGTGATAAACAAAAGTCCTCAAATATTCTATAACTAAATAAACAATAATATTGATATTTAATGTTTCGCTTGATAAATACACAACAAACAGTCCAAAACTATATTTAGGCATAATAATATAATAAAATGTAAAAAAAAAAAAATCTACATATAGAGAGAGAGACTTTTGTCACATTCTAATTTGTCGTCTGTAATAATCCTTAAAATACAGCAATAGGTATACTATTGTTGAATACACAATACACACGCAGCCATGTTTGTGAGTGTCGACATGCTAAGGACTGCTTAACCTAATGATGGGAGTGGGATTTCCTTGTCCCTGCTGCTGTATGTTAAGCCACTAGGGGCCTGTAGAAACGACGTTTGTGCAGTAAATACAACAGCTAAGCATATGCTAAGCCATTCAGCATACATGGATGTTGTACAACAAAGCCAGAGCCATCGACCCTTCTCACTATGTCCTTGTGGTGAGGTTTAGTATTTCACATAAAGCTTTCCCAGTGTGGCTTGCTCTCTCTTCTTCCTAGATGTCTTGCTGAGGTGCTCCTTTAGCAAGATTCTAGCACTTTGGCTTCTCTCTGGAAAGAGTTAACGGAAGTCAACTTTATCGACTCCAGACAATAATGCAAAAAACAAAACAAAAACAATAGCTAAAGACACAGATTGATGCTATAGTGAAACGAGCTGTCTGAGCCGGCAGGTGTGTGGTCAGCAATGGAAAGACACAAATCGAAAATGCACCGCACACTTTTTAGAGTGTCAGTTTCACAAATTCAGAATCGACCAAGCATGGCGGGTTTGATAGACGTTAGGCAATGAGGTCAAGTATGCTTACATGGTTCCTTTTGTTGATTTTTTTTTTTTTTTAACTGCCAAGACATCCTATTTGTAAAAGTATGTAGATCTGGACATTTACATATTGAATTCCCTTCAAAAAGACATTTGATTTGCAAAGCTATTTATGGAAGCAAATATAAGCTTGGCAATATCAGAGAATGCAGATAAATTATTGATGCCACTGTAAACCTATTTTTACTGAGATACTGGCCTCCTTTAGCTTGCATTACTCACACAATGTATGTATATATATATATATGTGTGTGTGTGTGTGTATATATATATATATATATATATACATACACACATATGTGTATATATATATATATATATATATATATATGATAGGAATCCTTTATCCAGATCCCTTTTATCTGCCCCAGCATCAATGTCACACCTTATCATGTAATTTAATGTCACACTTTATCATGTCATTTTAGCCACACATCTATGACATACTGTAGTCATCGTCTTACAATGTAAGATATACTCAGCGGGTATGTTTTAAATATCAATGTTGTTTTTTCGATACAATTGTGTGCGCAATCTTTCCTTTAGGTTGAGAAAATTTGATTCTTTCTATGTCCGCAGATGTCCTTTCTATGAGACGTGTCTGCTATACATGACTGCAAATTATGTGCGATGACGTTAGAAATTACTGAAGGAATGTAAGGTTCATATACCTTGCGCTCTGTCAAGCATTGATACCATATTACTACAGAATTTTCAGTACTGGATTTGTTTGCGCTGTGCGGGTTCATATAGTCCATCAGCCACTATATTTTACGTAGTGAAATTTTATTCTGAAATCACATTATGTCTTCTGATGTATTTGTAAACATTGGTGAATCTACTCAGAACTTAGAATTTTATTTTAGAGTCACATTTTATTACAAAGTATTACTACACTATTGTTGTATGTTTCAATATAAACATATTTTCTATTAATCTGTTGTTTTTGTTACTTGTACTGTTTTTATCTCTACCAAATTTGTCACATATACATCACTATTTTTCGTTCATGTGCTGTTTCATTAAAAGCAGTATACATTGGTCCCGCTAGTATTAATTAAAAAAGAAAAACCCTGGAAAATGCACCAGCAGAAATGATTGCTATAAGCTCTTGAGTGATTTCTTATATCTATTTTTCATATTTATTTTTTTATTATTTCTTTCATTAGGTTTTGGATTTATTATCAGCATATTAAAGTAGCTAAATATTAAAATTTATTTGAATAGAAAAAAATATTTGGTGAATAAGGAATATGGAATTATCACTTTTCATGGCAAAGGAACACAGCATATAACTAGCGTGGCAGAGAATATACCACTGATCTCCATTTAGAAGGGATGGCAGGAGATAAATCAGGGTTACATTACAGTGATATGTGGGTAGGTATGGCAGTGAAATTGAAAATGTAATGGGTAACTTGTGAGTCCGACATATAGAAATATTACTAATATAATTCTCTTTCTGTCCAGTCCACATTTTTTTCTCGCTCCCCTAGTATTCTGATAATTTAGGTGACATGAGGAGCAGTTATGTGGACGGTTTATTTGTTTTTATTGTATGCTGTAGTTGTTGACGCATGTATTCTGCGGGTGTATAAGCTTTACTATGGAAGACCTACGTGAATGAGATACAGGCATGTTCTAGGCCAGACTTCTCACAAATGGAATTTAGAGAATTTTCTTTACCCTGCGCCTGCCAGCCTGTGCTGATCCCATTGACATTGCCCTGCCTGTGTCTCCATACAGCTTTACCTATACCCCTTTCAGCACTATGACAATTATGCAGACTTAGTGACTGGAAATCCACTTTCATTCATTTTTACGTTGGTTTATCCTGGGAATAACATCAGATGGCCTTTATGATCTCAGCAGCACAATTATACATGCTCATATCTTTTCTTTCATTGACTTAATTGGCTATCCAAATGTATTCTTAAGCTTCACAAAACTGCTCTGTATTCAGAGAATGCTGTTCTGTTTGCATGGCTGTTCAGTGCTTTCATGGTTAATGTGGCTTTTAAACTAGCTAATGTAGTCGTGTCCACACATACATGCATATTTAGGTTGTAACTGGAATGTTTCTTCCTACCTATACAGTTGAAAGTTGTAATCTTTGTTGTTTTGCGCTGTCATGCACAACTGGCATTATTCACTATTTGTTACCTAAATTTTCTTATAGAGTTGTTTCAACTTTCTAATTACTTTTCGTAAAAATATCTTTTAACTTTTTGAGATACAGCTGCTTTGTATACTGGATACAGAGCAGCTGTATCTAGCGCTGAAACCTGTATTCGTCAGGTCAGCGGGATTGACGGGTTCAGTGTCAGTGGGTCCTGCGTGTCCCTGACACGCAGGATCCACCTGTTATCACATCTAAGTTATGAACTTAGATGTGATCAGTAACAGCTCGATCCTGCGTGGACCCGCTGACACGGAACCCGTCAGTGCCGCTGACCAAACGGATACAGGTTTCAGCGTACGATACAGCTGCTCTGTATACAGGATACAAAGCAGCTGTTTCTCAAAAAAATATATATAATTTTGCATAAAAAGTAATTACACACTAATACACATTATTTATATCTATCTATCTATCTATCTATCTATCTATCTATCTATCTATCTATCTATCTATCTATCTATCTATCTATCTATCCATCTCTCTCTCTATATATATATATATATATGAGCTAGATATATATATATATATGTATATATATATATTTATATATATATAAACAATAATATATAAACATTTTCAAAGGTGTGCATAGCCTTTAATAGTGTATATAGCAAGTAGCTTGAATCCTTGATTTTTTTTGCAGTAAAAGGGAATAAAGTACTTGTATTATTGGGGCAGTTTGATTGACCAAGTTTGACTTTCATTACCTATCCGTTTCTTACCTCCCCAGAATAAGCAGGGACAATGGGGTTGGACAGCCCCTCCTACTGACTGGGTGAGAACCAGTACCTTTCAAGAGCTGCGTCTTAGGCATCTCACCCAGCCAACCAGTAGCCTACTCTGTACTGATGAAGAGGAAAAAGTCAGAAACAGTGCTGTCTACAGATAGGAGTCTTTGGTTTGACTGATATCCCTAGTCATGTGTTAAGGCTCTCTAATGTGTCGCACATTTACTTAGAGTAGCTACCTGTAGGTGACACTACAGAGTTTTCTTCCTTCTGGAGGAGAGTTAATTTGCAAGCATGTTTAGGAAAGTTAATATGCAGTTATTTCATGTGTATGGTTTCTTATAGCTTGGACTCATATAATGGAGCACTTGTGCCACTTTTTACTATAGTAAAATAAGGTCCCAGAGTCTTCACTAGTGGGAGAATGGGGGGCTGCTCAGTGTCTCAACACATGTCTCTATGGACACGATATGTACATAGCTCTATATTTAGTTAACCTAGAGACCCCTTAGAGACTGCATGAAAATCCCCAGACGCAATCCCCAAGATCATCTCCGAGAGAGAAAATTTTAATGTAGTGTATTTATAAGCAAATATTAATATGAACCCAAAGAATACTTTCAAGTCACAGAACAGGACATAGGGCATTTAGTCTGGGCATGCACATGACTGGCTTTTTCGGAAAGGATACTTGTTGAATGTATGTTTCAGACAGAAGGATCATGTGTGGCTGGCTTAAATCACTTTAAGTGTCTGGTTAATTCAGTGAAGTTCACCTACTAAACTTCTCAGTATTTACTTTTCCTAGTGCCTCAATAAAGACCTGATATGGATCAGGGGAAAAAAAGTTAAGAAAATATTTTAGGTTTCTAGTTAAAGCATGCGGGATGGTTTTGGCAAGACGCAAAGTTCAAGAATGAGCAGTAGAGGAAAAAGATGTTATGCATTACAGTCTTGGCTCTAATATGTATGATGAAGGAAACACCAAGCCACATTAAACTGAAGCCACAGTCCGCAGAGGATAATTCACAGGACAAAGAGCCTCAACGTTTCTTTTATATCATTTTACAAGAAAAAAGAAGTGTGTGTATCTTAGAAAGTTCACTGCAGCTGTCCTTGCCCAAAAGCTTATGTTTCGGAGCCGTAATGGATGTTCAGTGCCTTTAGCCAGTTGTGGAGTTTGCTATGAGGTCAATGTTACTAATGGCAGGTTGGAATTTGCTGCTTCTTGCCAGCAGGAGCAGAAGCTATGCTGAGTAAAAACGGAGTATCACATCACTGTGCTAAAGACAGAAAGAATTTATTTTTCAATATATATGTCCTGCTAAAATCTTCCATACGACTTTATTTCTTTCATCATGTGCCATCCATTAGTATAGCGATAAGTATCATTTATATCACATAGATGAGCTAGAAAATAAAGTAATATATTAACCCACAATCCTATTTTCCTAAACAAGGAGTAATCCCTGGCTCAGGAAATGCTGATTTTTAATTTGTATGTGTTTTTTTTCCATTACTGCTGTAGACAATCTGTTCTTAAACCCCCATAACCTCTAGTCCTATTGTTTGCTATGGATGTGGTGTCAATGTTAGTTCACTTAGAGCACAGTTCTAAAAGTTCGATTGGCACTAGGCTCTTCTGAGCGGGCATTGAAATGAACGGGCATTCACATCCCAACTAATGTTACTTTAATTAAGAAATATCAAAATTGAAGTAAAAAGTACAATACATTGTCAATGGGAAGTTTTGCAATGCAAAGCATTTTGTATGTGGCATTTTGATGTGTACATAAAACTGCTACAGTTGAGTCATAGGGATGGTACTTTTCTAGGTAATCTGGTTACTGTAGGTAATGTACAGTTGTTCAGGCCCATTGTAGGAGCTGCTGACAGATGATACCCCTCTCTCAGACATATCTCTGTGTGTGGCTCCCTTGGCAGCCCCCCAACCTTTTTTTTTATTTAGAAAACTGTCATGATGTGAGTAAGACTATTTAAATGATCGACCTTCACAGATGTATAAATAAAATCCGTGATGTATTATTTTCTCGCTGTTCCACGAGCATATAAAGGAGAGCGCACGTTCCATGAGCTAATTCAACAATGGTCAAATACATCTTTTTCTCTTTTATCTTGCTTGTTATTGAGATGGTGACATAAAAGCTGCGAATCAGCTCCCAGGTCTGGGTGGTGTAAGGAAATATTTGGTCTAAGTGGCATCTGCAAGACGGAAACTTACTGCAGTGTAATTGTAATGAAATAGTACCAGTAGAGACATGCACATCCCCCTCACCCTAAGCTGGCGTGATTTATGTGGCCTTCTGTTAAAACCTGCTTTACCAATGCTTCCTGTGTCTTTAAATATTACCTTACATGGCATGAAGATTGAACCAAGCAGGGGCTGTGTGCCACTTAAGTGCATGATACGGCCGTTTCTAAGGAGATCCTCTTTTGTGCGAAGTCAGAAGGTATTTAATTAATGGACCAGGAACAAACATGATCATGTGGATAAAAGAGGGCTACTTTTCAAATACCAGGAATTGTTAAGAAAAAAAGAATTGCTTCCACATTGAAAAATGGAAGCTTTTCATTTGATTAAATTTGCAGTGAATCAGGAAAGGCACTATCTGACTGAATGAATAAAAACGACTTGCAAACCAGTAGCATAAAGAGACAATGGAATAACCATTAACCAGCAAAAGTATAACGCTCAGGTTAGGGCAACATAGTCTGCGCTTTGGAGAAAAACTTTCCCAGGAGCCAGTCTATTGTCTCTCGTCCACGACATTCCTTAGTTCCGGCGACTAAAGAAAACAGATAAAAAACTTTGCAGCCAGCAGCAATTTTATAGATGCATTGGCTACCTGGCTCCTGGGATTTATCCGTGCCTGATATCACTGTGTTACTTTTGGTGCCTAAAAAAAAGAAGTGTCGGGATAGACCTACACCCAAACATAAAAGATTGTCATGCTTTGTAAATGTGTCAGATGTGTCCTTGTATCTGTTCACATATAAAAGAGATCAATTACAATTTAAGGGGCTCACAAAACTAAATAGACAAGCAGAAATTTCCATAGACAAGCATCGCCTGCAACGGCGCTATATGGAGAATGAAGCATTGCCGATAGAAATTGTTTTTGTTTTTTTTAGATACTTATGGTCCTCACAAGAAGATGACTCTTAGCATTGTTGCAGTGAAAGTGAGCTCTTATGCAATGCTAACGCCACAGATAACAGCTGTTTTTGAGGGGTTCCCAGCCGCAGGACCCTAAGGATGAGCAGCTTTTTGTATGTTACATGCAACTATCTGATGTAACAAAATGGAGAATTATAGATGTAGAGTTCTGGTGTTTTCCTGACAATTAGTGCTTCCAGCTGTCTATGAGTGTATGCCCACACATATTGAAGTCAGTGTAACATATAGTATTGCCAGATATCAGTCAATTAAAATTTCTATTTGCAAGGTTCTAATGGTGGGCAAGTCATAACATAGCAGTAAGCAATCTCTACGTAAAGAGGTGAAGCTCAAAACATAACAAAACATTTGGAAATAACATACATTTCACTAAATACTTATAAAATAGCATACATAAAGTTTTCATTTCTTGTACCCATCGGTGGTAAAAGAGACAAATACTAGCCAGGAATCGGAGAATAGTGTGACATTGGAAAAAAACATTTAGAAGATCTTGTCATGTCAAAACTCAGCCTACTAAAGCCCTACAGCAGTGATTCCCAGCCTGGGTTCCCTGAACGCCTTGGAGCCTGATCAGGGGTTCCCCAGAACACAGCAGCAGCAGTAAGAGCTGTGTCGATTACTGCAGGGATGGCAAACAGCCTGCTCATATATACTTGCCATTGGTGCAGGCAGAGCAGTCAACACATGACAGCCCCAAAATATACAATTATAAAATGCTTTACCTTCCCCACACCAACTTTCTTTGAGCTAGGAATGGGAGTTGGGCTTTCTTGTAAGTAAAAATATTTTTTAAAGGTTTCCCCAAGAATATAGGTTGAGATTTGCTATCCTAGAGCCTGATCAGTCAGACCTTGAATACATCATTTTCTGAGTTTACGGGCTGAGATATAATCAAGGGACACTTGTAAAAAAGTTTGGACATATTTTTTCTAATTTTCTGCAGTTGTATTCTCACACCATTTTTCCATTTCTATAAATGTGTTTAAAAATTATTCCAATGAGGGTTTAATTCTTACTGTTTAATGTCAGTTTTACTATTTAGAGTGTTTGGAATGTAATTTATGTTAAATTATGAGATTAGCAGCAGATATAAAAATTGTTAATACCTTTCTTTGTGCCTCAGATAATTAAAAAACATAAAAAATTAAAAGCACTACAGTAAATAAGCTGAAATGCCATGACCATGTTGCCCATGACTTGGCAGCTGTTGGTTGACCCTTCCATCAAAGAAATATATAAATATATCATGTGATCAATTTATGGACTGAACTACCCTCTAGCCCCCAATTATGTAAATAATTTAAATTTAGGGCACAAAGAGTAACTTCTACCCAACCATCTGTCGCTTTATGTCAGGTAGAAAGAATGTAGAGGTCCATTCTCACAGATGTTAAATGGCAGTTTAATGGTGAAACCACTGAAAGAGCCATTTATCTGAAAGATCTTTTCATACATTTGGATTTCTTGAGTATACATAATTGTCTCTGAAGGTGGTAGGGAAGCTCAGACAGGCAACTTTGGCGTTTACAAGAGTAGGTCGAAAGAATAGCTATCACCTTGTATCCCTCAAGCTTGGATGGTGGCCAGTCATGAATATATTGTGGGTACCTTTTAGACTTTATCAGTCCTAGAGATACGGATTCACCTTATATAACATTTGAAGCTTTGTCTCATTGGTATCGTAGACTGGTGACTACTGGATAATTGGCTTTCACAGCTGGAGAATTCATCAAATGTGGTAATGTTCCCTGAGAAAAAAAACGAAACAAAGAATTAAAAGAAATATTAAAAAACAAACCAATATGATCAGTATCTTTACAACTAAATAAGCCTTTGGTTTTCTACATTTTCTGCAAATTTACTGTGTATGCCTGCTAATATCATGAAATTATATGGTTCGGGATCTTAACTTTTCAGTAATTCTAATTCTAAAGTCAGCAATCAAACGCTATTGTTGCCTAAATGACTTGCATACATTATCAGGGAATTTGGAATGTAGGGGCTTGAATTCCAAGCATAGTGCATTGATAAGAAAAAAAACCAGCATGAAACCAATAACCATCTGCCACTCTAGCCAGCTATCTCAATGAGCACTTTTCTACTGAGAGTTATGCTGAAATGTAGTTGGTGGGGAAAATGTTTATTTCATTGTATTACAAATAGCTGGTTTCTAATAACCAACACATTCATGTTCTTTTACATACAGAACTACATATTAAAAGGGTTTTCAACGTTCTGACAACTGGTGACCTATCCACTGGATAGCTCATCAATACATGATCGGTGCGGGTGCGACACCCGAACCCCGCACCGATCTGCCACTCTGGCTGCCCCCGGGCACCAGAGGTTTTTAACGGTATGCAGTAGTTGGAGCCGGAAGCAGATGGCTCCTACCACTCCATAGTGGCTGTTCGGCATAACTGCAGCTCTGCTCCTGTTCACTTGAATAGGAGCAGAGCTGTAGTACTGTTGCTCGGCCGCTATTCTTTGATCGGAGCTAACTGCTTCCGGCAATATCGTCCGGTGCCTGGAGGCAGCCAGAATGGCAGATCGATGCGGGGTCTGTGTGTCGGACACGCACTGATTATATACTGATGTCCTATCCGGTGGATAGGACATCAGTTGTCAGAATGTGGAAAACCCCTTTAAGGCTCTGTTCACATCATGCTAGGGGTATACGATGGGAGTATTCCCCGACATATACCTCTGACGTAAACCATTGTATAGCCATCCAGTGGCATAGGTTAGTCATTGGCCACAATGTTAAAAAAAAAGTATAACATGTTGTATACTTTTTGTGGTTGCTCACTGTATAGGAAAGCACAGCTTGCTTCACTTTCCTATATAGTAAAAAAAAAAAAAAAGTATGCTGGCGCATTCTTTTGGCTGCCATCGGTTGAATGGGAACCTATATCTATGTGCGGCATATGCATTAGGAGCTTTCCTGGTGCATACGCTGAACGTGTTTACATATTGTATACTAAGCCACTCTTCTTATGTATTTCAATGACTAATTGATGTCAAAATTAAAATAAAAGGGGAAGGTTTGGGATATCTTATGAAAAGGTGCAAAGTGCCTTGTTGTTGACCACAATCTATGAAGAACCCACAATTGTATATTAGGGAATTGCATATACACCAACAATATGGTATTATGAGTAGAAAAGGTCTGACAATAGAGCAGGGCAGCAATGGAACAGTTGCCATTGGTGGCTCATCTAATCCATCAGTAAAATATACACGTATGCTGCCTGTGACAAAACAGAAGCAAACTACTGTAAAACAGTCTTTTTCTGCTGTCGGGGCTGCAAGGAACCCAAAGGAGAATTTGTTTTCCCCACCATTGTCGGTTTGTATTATTAGAGCCACTAGCACATAAAGTTTATGGATCCTATAACAGAAATCTTTGAGGGAATGATTGTATATGCAGTTCATATACAATATAAAATACCTATGAAGACATATATAGACAACAATACTAGAAGTGTAGATAACCATAGTACAAGTAAAGCACTAACCAATATCAAAAAAAGATCTTTATTTGGAAAATATATAAAAGCATACATAGACTGTCACATACAATATAAAACAACACATAATAAAAATGTGGTAGTGGTATCTAGGAGCAACAAATGTATCATATTATACATCCATGGAATCAAACAGTGTATTGTCAAGGTATTAACAATACTGTACAAGAATACCTCAGCAGTTAACGGTATACTAAATATGTACACACTGGACAAAAAATACAAATGACAGTGTCAGAGGGACTAATCCAAGATATAAAAAATATATAAAATCAGGATCAAATCCATGTCATATACAATATAAGTTTACCTATTAAATGTTGGAGCTACATGTTAAAGATAGATGGCTATAGCATGAGGCTCTGTGCACGCCACATGTTAGTTCTTGCCTTCTGGCTATGATGATGGGCAGTGTTAGAGCAGTTGGCACAGTACCTTAGCTGAGACCTGTCTTCTTGAGTGTGTTGGAAAGAAACAGAAGAGTACAGAAGAGCTGACAGCTTTATCCTATCAATAAATGTTTGAAACATTGTCCATTGCTATATTGCTATTATGTTGTATATAGCCTTTTATTTGCTTCTAGAAGCCACTTTGGGCTGGGTGGAGAAGTTGACCTTAGTTACTTTAGGGCTCATTCAGGCAAGTGTAATACTCGTCCGTGTGATGTGCGTTGAAATAACTCACATCACACAGACCCTTTGATTTCAATGGGGCTATTCAGACATGCGTGAGTTTTAACGCTGTGTAAAACTTACTACATGTCCTATATTGGTGCGTTTTTGCCCACCTAGTCACCCATTGAAGTCTATGGGTGCGTGAAAACCACAAACAGCGTACGGACGACATCCGTGTGCTGTCCGTGTTCCATGCATCAGTTACATAGAAAAGCAGAGAAATCAATTTAAAAATTAAAGAAGTGCTTGAACGGAAGTGAAAAAACGCGTTCCACACGCAAAGTACACTGATGCCAATACGCAACGCACACGGACATGAAATGTAGGAAAAATGCTGCGTTTTTTACGCGTGCAAATCAGACACGGTCGTCTGAATGTAGCCTGAGTCCATCACATATCTCTGAGAACCTCCAGAAATATTTATTTACGTGATATACCAGTGACTTTTTCTTAACGTTTCTTTCCTTTTTTTCTTTGTTTTTTTTTTTGGCTGTATTCGCCTTTAAAAAATGTTGAAAATAATACTGTATTTCTAGTCATTTTCCAGGGATATTTCAGAGCTGTAATAACATTTGTGACATGATTTAAGGCATAGTCATGCCTCCTTAGTATGATTTGATTTTCACAGTTCAGTTGTAAAGTGTTAGCAGACGGCATATTTCACTTGGATTAAATCCCTTTAGGAACAGGCAAATGATGTCATTCTCTGATTAGAACTCTTTAGGGACTGTTTTCAACTTTCCAGCCTCCAAATTGTTTGACAAAGTTACATCCATGTGTGGGAAAGCTGGATGGAAACAGATGGTTATGCGGGCGAGTCAAATAATATTATAAGAAGACCTGCTATAATTTCATTTCATTCCTCCTTCAGTATTGGATCGCACATTTAGTATAATCTCACTTGGCAGAGGAGGACTTTTAAATGCCTGTGTATGAGCTAGTGATTGTGAGAGAACGAGGGTCTGGCACTGCCAGTCATCGTGGGCCTCTTCAGTCTGACTATAATGACTAAAAATTACGATAGTAAGGGCTTTGACTCTGGAATGGAACAGAAGCATTTGGGTATGTGCACACGCTAGCTGCCTTTTACGTCTGAAATTACAGACTGTTTTCAGGAGAAAACAGCTCCGTCGTTTCAGACGTAATTGCTCCTCCTCGCATTATGCGAGGCGTCTTTGACGGCCGTAATTTGAGCTGTTCTTCATTGAATTCAATGAAAAATGGCTCAAATTACGTGCAAAGAAGTGCCCTGCACTTCTTTGACGAGGCAGTCATTTTACATGTCGTCGTTTGACAGCTGTCAAACGACGACGCGTAAATTACAGGTCGTCGGCACAGTATGTTGGCAAACCCATTCAAATAAATGGGCAGATGTTTGCCGACGTATTAGAGCCGTATTTGCAGGCGTAAATCGGGGCATAATACGCCTCGTTTACGCCTGAAAATAGGTCGTGTGAACCCAGCCTAAAGCAAAGTAGGACAGCACTGATATATCTGAATAGTGTGGTGCATTGTCCCCTATTCCAGACCAGGCATTGTATGAGTTATGACCATGCAGCCCGTTGTGCCATAGATTTTATAGCACACATTTAAGAACGTTGTTGGCTCTACATAGCGAGAATCATCTCTGCACCTAAATTCATCTTAACATCATCCACTTATTTCAAAAGGACAAAAAGGTGGTATGACAGTCTGCCAAAAATTCAATTACCAGATAAAAATGTCACCATGTGGTCAAAATAATTCATTCTGTTCATTAGAACGAAGAAAAAAAAAGTGATTTAATAAAAGCTCTGCTTACTCAGCATTACTTTAATATCTACAGTAAAGTTGGCACATGTATTAGACAGCTTACATATTATTATTATTTATATGACTAAACAGGCTTAATTTAAAGCTATCTTTTAGTATTCATTCAAAAGGAGAATTTTTGCTTGTACGGTATAATGATGACTGTTGAACAGATTTTGAGCAGTAGGAAGAACACAAATGACAGACATATGGTAGTACTTCGTAGCCCAAGAGAAAACAGACAAAAAAAAAAGGAACTGTTGAAAATATTTCACGTTTCATCCAGCAAAGTGAGTCATGCCCCTCCCGGAGAAGAGAAATGATGTTAGTTTGAGGGTTTATCCAAAGTGGTGCTAAGTGGAAAAACATTTCTTCCATTCTACAGCACAGACAATGTGAGGAGGAGGTCAGTGTACCCCTGTCTGGTAATAAGAAAATATCTCCGTCCTAAGTCGCATTAGTTGAGTGGGGCACAACATACTCTAGATTTTACAATTACAATTCCCGTAGACATCAATAGAAAAACCAAAAAAAAAGACATCAGTTTCTAATTTCTAGGCTCATTGGCTACCTAGCTCCTAGAATTTATTCACCACCATTTCACTACTGGTTTAATATTATAAAAAATTCCAAAACTCATCAACCAATTTTGTATTAGTATTCAACGTGGAGCAGACCAGCATCAGTCTTAGGCTGGGTTCACACGTGGCGGAATTTCACTTGAATTCCGCTGCGGACACTCCGCAGCGTTAATCCGCAGCGGAGCCGTTTCTCCATTGATTTCCACTTAAATTTAGAAGTGTTCGTTTAGACGATGCGTAAAATTCCGCTGCGGAGCATAGGCTGCGGAGCGGAATTTGGTGTCCGCAGCATGCTCTGTCTGTTGCGGAGCAGTGGCGGACTGGTTGCGGACTCATGGCGGAATTTCTCCATTGACTTCAATGGAGATTCTAAATTCCGCAATGAAGTCCGCAGCTGTCATGCACATGTTATGTGTGCTGCGGATGCGTCTTACTTTTTTAACATGACATTTCTTCATTCTGGCTGGACCTATGTATTTCTAGGTCTACAGCCAGACTGAGGAAGTCAATGGGGCTCCCGTAATTACGGGAGCGTTGCTAGGAGACGTCAGTAAATAGTCACTGTCCAGGGTGCTGAAAGAGTTAAGCGATCGGCAGTAACTGTTTCAGCACCCTGGACAGTGACTACCGATCCCAATATACAGCAACCTGTAAAAAAATAGAAGTTCATACTTACCGAGAACTCCCTGCTTCTGTCTCCAGTCCAGCTTCCCAGGATGACGTTTCAGTCTAAGTGACGGCTGCAGCCAATCACAGGCTGCAGCGGTCACATGGACTGCCGTGTCATCCAGGGAGGTAGGGCTGGATGCCGAAAGAGGGACGCGTCACCAAGACAACGGCCGGTAAGTATGAAATTCGTTTACTTTCACTAGGGAAAGTGCTGTCCCTTCTCTCTATCCTACACTGATAGAGAGAAGGGAAGCACTTTTTCCGCAGTCCGCAGAAGCTAGTCCGCATCAATTTACTGCACATTTTGGGCAGATCCGCAGCCGTAATCCGCAACCCGGATTAGGTGCGGCATTGATGCGGACAGCTGCGGAGGAAATCCGCCACGTCTGGCCGTGCCCTTAGCCCCAAGACAGTAACAGAAAATGTGTAGGACTAATGTCTGGTGCTCGGTCCATTATTTTCAATGGGGTCAAATGTCATACTTGGTTTTCCACCATACATCAAGGAGGCTTACTGTAACTAATGGATAACATGGATGTTCATTGATTTCAATGGGTTCCCTGTTTATGCATTAAAGATCTTTAGACAAACAGCTAAAACAGTACTGCCAGCAATGATATCCTTTCCGCTTTTCTTGCCCATTGAAATGGGTTGTCAGAGATAATATGGTAATCAATACAGGACAACCCAACAAAAGAGGGGCCATAGGTGCCACAGGCAAATACCTCCTTTGCCCATGTATATATAAAATATATATTATGAGGCTATTATAAGACCGCTGATAGTTATATTATTCTTTGAGCCTTTATTTTTTTTTCTTTGTGAGTTAATAGTTAAAATGTATCTTTATGTAGCTGGAGATATCATTGTAATGTTTTCGTCCAGTACATTCCCTGGCAAGTATTGTTCACGCATCTTATTCTAAACAGTATTTCTTGCCTTGTAACATATACAGTTTATATACATTCCTTTTTTTTCCCCCTACTATAAACTGTGGTGTCAGGCAGACACCGAGGAACAAGTTCTACTGTATGAAAGGCTTTTGTACTATTCTCACAGTGCTATTTCTAGCCGCTTCATCTGCCAGTGGTCTTGCGTTTTGACATCTTTTTGTTCTGCTTATATGACTACAAAATAGGCTGCCTCCTACAGTAAGTGTTTGTCAGGGTCTTTGGAGATTTTCTTCCTCTTTACAATACTATTCGCTGTTAAGGTAAATTAAAGATGGTCTGGAAGCTTTGGGGATTACTGGATCAATGCACATCACTTTACATAACATTTTCATCAATGAATTCTTGGTTATGCTTAGAAGCTGCTTTCTTATGCTTAGTGCATAGCTTGTTTAGATGCTATAACTACTGTCTGGATCCAGCGCACATTGTGACTCAGTGTAGATTGGGAGCAATTTTCATTATTGCCTTTTATCTGTCACAATCTCTGAATTATTTTGCTGGACCTAAGGAAATGGATACAAACAAATTATAACTGATACCCATTTTCATCTTTTCTAAAAGCATTAGAAGGAAAATGGAATAAGGTTCGTCTGAAATGCTGTTTTTTTAGAAAGCAATTTTAACAATCAGTGTCTATAAATTGTCTTGTCCAAGGAATTGTGTCCTTATTCTATGGGACAAAAATTAAAATTTTAGTTGAATCTTCAAATATACGGTTTACATGGTCACGGATGGAAAATTCACAGGGAGTTGAGGAAATTAGATTCTTTCCTGAAGATTACTCTGAAGTATATATGTTTCTAATTGGAAAAAATAGCCATTTAGCCATAAAAGCATAGTAAAGTTATAAATGGAAAATGGAAATAAATGACAAAATTCTAAATACGTTTTAACATTGTACTTTCAGTACATAAACCATTTAAAGGGTTTGTTTGTCATAGACAACTTTTTGCCATATACCATATTAGAGCTTTTTTAGCTAATAGAGTAGATGCCTGGTTCAGTACCTCCTGTTGGCACTGAAGGACTATCTGACACCAATTGATAACATTGGCATTGCAGTCTATAGCACCTTATAGCTGATCAAAGTTTATAGTTGGTGTCCATCAGCATGACCCCCACAATCCGCATGTATGTGTGGAGATCCACAATAAGGGTGTTGATAGGGGTTTCGATTTCTGACAGCTTCAAAATGAGTCACCAATGTGGCCAGGTAGTATGGAAAGTTAGGAGAATGCATGGCTGCATAGCTGGAGGTATAACCAGCAGAAAGAGGGATATTTTAATTCCTCTGTATACAGCTATAGTGACAATGCATTTGGAATACTGGCAGAGATTTACTAATACTGTCTTAAATTTAGACAGCTATGAATTAAACTAGATGCTCCAAATTTATCACAGTGGCTCATTCTGCATTATAAAATTGGAACCCCTTTAAGCACTTCTGTCTAACTTTATACCACCTCCTGGTTGGCTTACTTTGGACCTCTTTTTTTGCGCCACAATTTTGGTGCAATTTGGCACATCTTAACCATGCCCCCTTGTTGGATGTGTCCCAAACATCTGTTGTTTTTGGTGCAATTCATTTCATGTGTCTAAAATGATGTGTGGCAAAAAGAAGGTGCAACTTAAGCCAGAACTCTGGTGCAGCACCTATAGTAAAACTGCCACACTGGCATTGATATAATAGAACGGGTCCAAAGACGGGCTCCACCAAGGGAGACTTAAAGAGGACCTCTCAACTGCCCAAAAAACTGCATCTGACATCTCAGTTTAAGACCATTTTACAAGGAGAGAAGATCATATGAACGAGCTTACGTACAAACGCTCGTTCCCCTTTATTGCCCCATGTAAACATGGCAAAAATCAGCCGACAAACGAGCAACGCTCGTTTGTTGGCTCAGCACATCTTCCCGTGTAAAGGGAATGGGGACAAACGATCGTATTACCGATTGTTCGTTCCCATACTAACAATAATTGCTACATAAACATGTCATTATAGTTGATCGGCGCTCATTGCCAGACAGGAAATCTTCCTGTGTAAAAGGAACTTACTCAGGCACAGCGCCGTACATTTGGTTGTGGCTGTCACTTGAATGGGACTGAGCTACTGTGAGCTGCAGTACCAGGCACAGCCACAACAAGATGTATGGCGCTGTGCCTGGGTAAACAATGTGGGAGATGCAGCGCTCCAGGAGTGCCGTGGTCCCTTTATGCAGCTAATCGGTGGGAGTTCCAGTCTCTGAAAACGCCTTTAATATTTGTCTTTTCTTGTCTTAAAATCAGCTATAAGTTTTTTCATGTGGTTGTATAGTAGTAATGTTGCCTAGTGCTATGACCTGAACTATTATGTTAATCGAGCTGTGAAGAGGATATAGATAGTTGAGGAACTCGAACATGGGGGAACCTCCGGACTTTACTTACGAAAAACAACTTTTTAATCGATAATGACCCTTCTTTCCAGAAGAGACAACAAAATAAATACATTGGGGCAGATATACTAACGTGTCTGCAGCTCAAATGTGTCATATATTGTGCTAAAATGTAGCGCTTCTTGGTGCAGTTTGGCGCATTTCTTGTTAAACCAGTTGTTGGCGCCTCACTAAACACTTTATAAAAGTGTTCTGCAAAAGGGGCTTAACTGGAAAGGAGGGATGGCTTAAGATGCGCCATTGTGTGTTAAAGAAAACTGGCACAAAATTCTGTCGCAAACTAAGCCAAATCAAAGGTGGTATAAGAAGAAAAAAAGTGTCTAGCAGGTGAAGAAAGATTCACCAAATTTTTCATACAGCACCCACCACTGTGATCAATTTGGTGCATCTTCTGACTGCCTGGTCTAAGTTTACTCTGTCTAAATCTAAGACAGCATTAGTACCTCTGCCCCATTCAGTTCTGAAATGGGGGACATCATTATCTAGAGGAACTCTTTGGTTAGGAGGTTTCAGTGCTCTCAGTTGTTTCCAAGCTAGCTTCTATGTTAGCTACAGTGATCTACATCTAAGTCTATAGTAAACATATATATACACATATACTGTACACACATATATATATATATATATATATATATATATATATATATATATAAATATATATATATATATATATATATATATTATACATGGTTCTTTTTATAGACAGAAGCTTCACTTTTTATCTGACAAATTTCTGTATTTTGTATGTCCTCTTAAAAGATCACCAAGACAGGGAAATGGGGTCACCCATGAGTTTCTCTAAAATATGACATTACCCAGACTCGCATCGCAACATTTCCCCATGAAGGAAAACGTCACAAGCAACATGCAACAATCACAAGGATATTGTATTTATCACGTTATTTTTCTTCTTATAGAGAAACGTTAAGGGCCCCCCTGTGCAAGTTGCTATAATGCTGCGATTTTACAGCAACCCGTGGACGACCCCATGTCACCCAGGAACCCTTGCCTTAGGAAGACAATATATATCTGTCACAGCATTGCACTGCATGTTTTATAAACCTAGGCGTTTTGTTTTTTTTTGGATAATGGCTCTTGGGTTGAGCATGCAATACCTAGTCATAGAAGAATGCTATAGATATACTGTATTTTATAAATTATTTAGATGGGCTACATTTAGTGATGTTTTTATGACATTGCTTATGAGAAGAATAATTCATCTCTTATTGATTGATATCCACTGACATCATTATTGTACAATCCTGTTATAAGGAACCTTTCAAAATTTGGGTTGTAGCCTGGGCAGGTTTCGACATGACCTGTATGTGTCTTGTAGAGATTTACATTTATTAATGAATTCCATCCAAAGTGATTTTTAAATAAAGCTGAATTTATAACATTGTTGAGATATGGATTTGTCTTAGTCATTTACGTAGCGTGTGCCACAAAGCAAAGTTTGTATTGAAAGACTGGAGATGATGAACAAATGACTATAGCTCACAGAAGTATATACATAGAAAAAGTGTATACATTACTTATATCGGAGTACTTGCTTAACGGTCTTTCTATGTCTTACATTGGATAAACTGCAATGCCATTAGTGAAGCATGAATTGTACTGTGGACATCTGTATCCCGCGCCATCTACACACAGTTGTCTTATTACCTCTCAACCAAAATTTGCCTTTAACTATAATTCCATTTCCAATGAGAAAAAATGCATATATGCCAGTGAGTGTACTTACCTTCTTATTATTGCCAACGATGACCACTTACATTCTGCCGGTCCCAGTTCTGAGCTGCTGTTACCATGACTAAATCACTTAACAGGGTTTTGAGTTCTCACTTTTCAACATAGTACTTGAAATTGTGTTAAATCCTGTTGTAATGTAGTCAGGGCAGTAACAGAGCACACTCGGGGACACACAGCTCGAACAGTGGTATCGATAATTGCAAGTCTGCTTGTATTAAGGAAACTAGTGTGTGTGTATATAGATATATGTCTATCTATATCTATCAATCGATCGATAGATAGATCTAGATAGATATACAGTGAAGGAAATAAGTATTTGATCCCTTGCTGATTTTGTAAGTTTGCCCACTGTCAAAGACATGAACAGTCTAGAATTTTTAGGCTAGGTTAATTTTACCAGTGAGAGATAGATTACATAAAAAAAAAAAAAGAAAATCACATTGTCAAAATTATATATATTTATTTGCATTGTGCATAGAGAAATAAGTATTTGATCCCTTTGGCAAACAAGACTTAATACTTGGTGGCAAAACCCTTGTTGGCAAGCACAGCAGTCAGACGTTTTTTGTAGTTAATGAAGAGGTTTGCACACATGTTAGATGGAATTTTGGTCCACTCCTCTTTGCAGATCATCTGTAAATCATTAAGATTTCGAGGCTGTCGCTTGGCAACTCGGATCTTCAGCTCCCTCCATAAGTTTTCGATGGGATTAAGGTCTGGAGACTGGCTAGGCACTCCATGACCTTAATGTGCTTCTTTTTGAGCCACTCCTTTGTTGCCTTGGCTGTATGTTTCGGGTTATTGTCGTGCTGGAAGACCCAGCCACGAGCCATTTTTAATGTCCTGGTGGAGGGAAGGAGGTTGTCACTCAGAATTTGACGGTACATGGCTCCATCCATTCTCCCATTGATGCGGTGAAGTAGTCCTGTGCCCTCAGCAGAGAAACACTCCCAAAACATAATGTTTCCACCTCCATGCTTGACAGTGGGGACGGTGTTCATTGGGTCATAGGCAGCATTTCTCTTCCTCCAAACACGCCGAGTTGAGTTAATGCCAAAGAGCTCAATTTTAGTCTCATCTGACCACAGCACCTTCTCCCAATCACTCTCAGAATCATTTGCAAACTTCAGACGGGCCTGTACATGTGCCTTCTTGAGCAGGGGGACCTTGCGGGCACTGCAGGATTTGAATCCATTGCGGCGTAATGTGTTACCAATGGTTTTCTTGGTGACTGTGGTCCCAGCTGCCTTGAGATCATTAACAAGTCCCCCCCCCCCCCCCCGAGTAGTTTTCAGCTAAGCTCTCACCTTCCTCAGGATCAAGGATACCCCACAAGGTGAGATTTTGCATGGAGCCCCAGATCGATGTCGATTGACAGTCATTTTGTATGTCTTCCATTTTCTTACTATTGCACCAACAGTTGTATCCTTCTCACCCAGCGTCTTACTTATGGTTTTGTAGCCCATTCCAGCCTTGTTCAGGTCTATGATCTTGTCCCTGACATCCTTAGAAAGCTCTTTGGTCTTGCCCATGTTGTAGAGGTTAGAGTCAGACTGATTAATTGAGTCTGTGGACAGGAGTCTTTTATACAGGTGACCATGTAAGACAGCTGTCTTTAATACAGGCACCAAGTTGATTTGGAGCGTGTAACTGGTCTGGAGGAGGGTGAACTCTTAATGGTTGGTAGGGGATCAAATACTTATTTCTCTGTGCACAATGCAAATAAATATATATCATTTTGACTATGTGATTTTCTTTATTTTTTTTTATATAATCTATCTCTTACTGGTAAAATTAACCTAGCCTAAAAATTCTACACTGTTCATGACATTGACAGTGGCCAAACTTACAATATCAGCAAGGGATCAAATACTTATTTCCTCCACTGTATCTATATAATCTCCTCCAAAAGCAGTTTACCGTCTTTTGTATCTAGCAGTGAAATAAAATCAAAATAAAATTCGACAGATTTCTGGTTCAAATTAAGCCACATTTATGAAGTGAAATCTGCCCCAATGTGTATGGTCAGCATTAAGGTTCGACAATAGTGACACTTTGACACATTGATCAGATCGCCTACTCATTCTCACATTACAGTAAGGGGCAAATTTACTATTACTGTGTATGTGTTAGACAGTGTAAACTGACAAGGCAGTCAGAAAATTCTCCAAATTTATCAAACTGGTGCATGCTGTTTAATTTGGCGCATCTAGCTACATATGCTAGACACTCATACCATGTCTTGAATGGCTTACTTTACACCAGTTTTTGCACAATTTTGCCGCATGGTTTCACTTTTAAGACACGCCGCCTTCTCCACTAAGCCATGCCCTCTTGTCGAGCATGTCAAATAAAGTGTCTAAAATAATTCATAAATGTGGTGCACAGCATGTACCCCAAAATTCTGTCCATATGAATCCCAGTATGTTTTTTAGACACTGCCATAAACATTATTTTTGGATTTAATAGTTACGCATTGAAGCGACTATATGACTAGTTTCCAACATTTGCTACACTAATATAATAGTTGTGTTACCATATTTAATGTAAAGGCAATTCCCGTTCTATTGTTCTATAGTAAAAATAACATTCTCTATGGTCCCTCTGATATCCGTGCAGTACATGTAAGACATAGTATGTTTTTATGCATTATGTGCTTATGAATATAGGCAAGATTATCTCTTGTGGATTTATGTTTCCAATTCGTATCGTAGAGGAACAGTGTCCTTTCTAAGGAACTCTATATGCAATGCTATGAAAAAGTGATGTTCTATTTCCTTACTTTACCCGTGTCAATATAGCAAAGTACTGTAATTCCATCATCAATCACTTGTACACTCTGCTATAAATGTGTTACACCTTTACTATACATACTCACTGTAAGTACTTAGAATTAGCACATACTGTATAACATTCTGATGTCAGATTGTCACTCTTGTGCTAAAGTAGCTGAGGGGCGTACTTAGTGTTTGACCCCCTCACCCGCAAATTGGAGCCCTACATTGGACATAAAAAGTTATAATTTAGTTACTGCTCCCGTCTTCTCTTGTCTGCAGGAGGCCCACCCCAGATCCCCTCAGGCTGCCACATCAGGCTGTGCCGCGGCATATAGAAAGTACTGACGCCAGGCAGCGTCAGGACATTATATGCGAAGCAGCACACAACGTCCTGGCACTGCTTGGTGTCAGGACCATGTATGCGGCGCTGCACAGACCTTGTATTCCGGGGCCTGATGTGGCAGTTTGAGGGGATCCGGGGCGAGCTTCCTTCCCCTCCATTCGTGGTTGCACCCCCTGCGACCACGATCTTTACTCCACTAAGTAGCTGTTTATGAAGTTCCCATGAATATTACACAAATATTCTAAAGAATTAATTTTAGGTTGATTGTTACTAGTATTATTTTACCAATGGTTTATGACTAAAGCTAAGAAACTGTTGATGAAAATGTTATGTAAAGAGACGTGCAGTGATCCAGTAATTCTTAAAGCTTGGAGACAATATTTAAATGGAAACTGTTACCAGGACAGAAATGAATTTACTACTTCTGAGAGATTCCCCAATAATGTTGCACTAGTATGTACAATTAAACCCACTAAAATAGTCTTCTAAAGTGCCGACCTTAGGGCTGGAAGATGGATTGTCACATATGCCCTCCCTTTTGTGAGCCCTCTCCGCAGGTCACATGACACATTTTTATGCCGCCTTAACTCCTTAGTAAAAGAATGAGCTCTGTTTCTCATTTCTTCGGCCCATGAAAGTCCATTTGGGAGTGGCTGGTGATGCAGACTGCAGAAGTACTACAAGTTCGGCTGTCACAGAGCTTTGTATAGGTGCCCTATGGGATCAGTTATTTGATCACTTTTCCTCCGGCTAGTAGTAAAAAGCCAGAGGGAAACTGAAAGAATGTGAGGGCCGAACATATGTGAATTGCCCCTAAAAGAGAACCTTTCATTTACCTTTTTCTTTATGCTGCCAAATAATCTGTGATCACCAAGCACTTTTCTACTTTTATGTTGCCCAGTTATGACACGTTTTTTCAGATAGTTACAAAGACTTTGATCACATCTGTGTGCTGGATGGCTCTTTGTTGTTACTTTTATAGTATTTGTCACTATACAAGTATTTGTCTTATATTCTGAAAATAAAACGTTGATCCGCTGTAAATAAGGTGAAATATCCTCTTAATTCAGATTTTGTTGGACGTCTAATAGAAAGCTAGTGACTGCTGAGCGTGTTTCCCTGATTGTCGTATATTCCTTCAGCTCTGCTATAAATGCTTTTATCTTCCAGTTATCTGTCAGCATGTCTGTCTTGCCTGTTTACCTCTGTCTCTCATTTCACTATACGACAATTCATGGCATTAAATTAAATTTATCAGTCATATGTCTACGCTTCATTTCCAGAATTTCCATCTCTGTTCTGTGATTTCTTTGGCAGCGCCAGTAGTCAAAAAGAGGAAAATGAGGATGTGTGCTTTGGTTTAGATGCCATTCCAGCTGCACAGTATACATCTGATCATTAATTGTCATTATGTTTGCCTGACTTGTGGCACCTGTATACCTTATGTATGCATTTCCTATCTCCAATCTTCAAGAGATTTTATTTTAATGGTTTATTTTCCTAACATTTTCATGGACATGACACATTTAATTTATTATCTGTAGATTTATTCTGAGTTTTATCCCTGACTACTCTTTATAAATGCGAGACTTATATGAACACATAGTAAAAACCCAATTATTCCCTGGCTAAATGTACTTGAATGTGATCCATTTAAAATAATAGTGCTGAGATTGCAGAGAAGTGCATTTTTCGAGTAATTTATACATTTCTTGGTGATTAGTTCAATTCCCTGCGACATGTTTAATCGCCATTTAAAATAATAATACACTAAATAATATGCTTTGTAGTGTTTATTGATTTGGACAGCAATCTTATCATTAAAACCACTGGAGCTTATTCTGCGTGCCACTGTTGACTTTCATAATCTAAATAAAGCAATAATTGTTTAGACAGGGTACTAAGTGCAAAATCTGTGTTCCAAAAACATGTCATTCTAATGGAAGTGTTCAGATAAGGATTAAAGCGCTGGTAACCAGAGTGAAGATATCTTTTCATTCTATTTTTGTTAATATCAGCTTTATCCTTTATTACTTTATTACTTACGTTTTCTTAGAGTCCCATTAAAATGCATGTACTGTATAGGTTTTGTTGTACTTTGTTATTTATAGCATTGCATGACTTTACACACTGTTATCTTGTACTTTATTTTAAAGGGGTATTCCAGCTGATGACATGCATCCATCCAATCTTAGATCAATGAGGGTTTGACCGATAGGAGCCCCATGATTGCTAGAACAGAGACCCCAAGCCTCCGTCCCCCTCAATTAACAATGGGAAGGATTTTTTATGGATCGGTGGTCGATCCATAGAACTCGATTGAATTTAGGGAAGCAGCTGACTGGAAGCCAACTATACTTTTCAGTATAGTTAAAGAATGATGTCCAACATATGCCGGCCTAATATATGCCAAAAGGACACACTAATCGTCGTCTATGAGCCCGGTGTGTGCGTTGGGAAGGGCTCCCAATGTATACACCGTACAGATGTGATGTACACAGAGCTTAAAGGGGTTGTCCAGGCACGGACAACTGATGACCTATCCAAAGGATAGGTCATCAGTATATGATCAGTGGAGGTCCGACACCCAGACCTCGCACCAATCAGCTGCTCCGGCTGCCTCCAGGCACTGGAAGTATTGCAGAGTATGCAGTGTTCAGAGCCGAGAGCAGATGGCTCCGTACACTGCATAGCTGATCTGCTACAGATTATATATTGATGACCTATCCTGTGGATAGGTCATCAGTTGTCCATGCCCGGACAACCCCTTTAAGTTACACTGCAGGATGAATTCCAGAAGCCAGTTAGCCAAAGTGCCCAATTCCTTTTTTGCCATGCTACTAAAGAATTTCTGACTGGTTCTAGAGAAGTCTAACGGGCTATGAATGTTTGCAGTGTTTTGCCCATGTTTAGTGCATATGCACTTTTTAACACATTGGAGTGGTATTAATTTGGCTAGAAGGAACACCATGTTGAGGATGTAATTTTTAATGGGTACTTTTTATTGTTAAAATGTTTTATCAAAACTTCTTAAAGCTGGCCATTGATATAAAATAAAGTTCTGCCATCAATTGAAATGGCCGATCTTTACATTCATATACAGTTTGTTTGAATGTACATGCAAATTTTCTGGAACTTATAACATAGCATATGAGACGGACCAAAAAAAAAATCCAACAAAAACAATAGAAAGGGACCGAAAAAATCCAATCCATCCAATCTATTTTTCAATTGACACCAAACCTCAGAATCTCGCAGGCCCCATAGACATTATGACATTGGCAGATCCCAATTGACTTGGTGGGATTTGCTGACAAATATAAAATGTCTATGGACAGGTTGTGCATGTAAGACAGAATATCGTTTTGATGCTAATTTATGGTATTTTTTTTTCTAACAACAGTAATCAAATTTCCAGAAAGTGGTGATAAAAGATGTCACTAATTCTTGGACATTTGACACTGTCCGGAAAACCGATCCATATCATTCTATTCCAAGTGCCTATCTAAAGTTAAGCAAAGAGCTGTAGACAGAGTTAGATTTACTGTCTTCCATTTGGAGATATTATGGTCACTCCACAAATCTGTATTAGGCCTTGCACATACACTATAACGTTTTCTGCAAAAAAAAGAATTACACGTACTTTTGAAAAGTCAGTGCTGGCATCCATTCATCATCTCTCCCATATTGTTCAGAGTAATAAATTGTTTGTAAGCTTTCTGAATAGGCAGGATGAGATGCCTTCTGATGGTGCCGCTCAGGAAATTGATGTAGGACATATAAAAGGAGAAGGGAACATCAAGGCTTGCTCCAGAGCAACACATCAAGATTCACTGTAGGTGGATGGGTGATTGGTAGTAAAATTACAGGTTTATTTTGTAAAAAACACAGTAAAGGTTGCAGCAAAAAGCAAACTAAATTGAGTAAAATATAGGGAAGGACAATAGTGACAACAATGTCGAGACGGCTTTGTTGAAGGAAATCACTATAAATAACAAAAGGAGTACTCTGATCTTTTTTATATGGAGACATCCTTTTCTACACGGAGAAAAGAGCAGGAGAGCATGATGATGTATCTGCTTTTGCACAAGGTTTGTGCGGAAAATGTTTATAGTTTTACCATTATTACATTTACAAATCAATCTGATGATAGAAGTGGGGATTGTTGGTCTTTTTTGACTTGTCCATGCTGGTTGTGAACTGCATATGGGGAATCCTTCATATGTTTCAGGCTGGGTTCACACTGCGTTCGGGCAGGAAAGTTTAAAGGGGTATTCCCAACTTGGACATTTACGGCATATCCAAGGGATATGCCATACATTTCTAATAGATGCCGGTCCTAGTTCCTAAATTCTTGATGTAGGTGCGGGTCCCAGATCTGAGACCCTTAGCTATCAGACATTTATGGCAGATCCTGTGGATAAGTCGGGAATACCCCTTTAAAGCATGATTCTGTATACCTTTACAGTTTTATAAGTTTACCATTAAATCTCTTAACAAATAAAATAAAATAAAGGATACCTGCACTGTGTATGTTTTTTTTTGCACACATTTTTATTTAAACAAATATAATTTTAAATACAGTAAAGACAAAGGTACACCAATGTATGTCAAAAGACACTGTTTTGGTATACATACGGCTAATACAGGTTTATAGTCACATTAGACGTATAAGTTGGGAGAATTTTCAGGCGTATTTGATGAACGTAATCTTACTAAATGTGATCGGTATCTTCTTAAACTAATCAGGGTCTTTTGAATTAAAATTGTCACTGTTGACAACAGTGAACATGATTGGTTAAAGCCCTGTTGGATATACCTGAAGTCTACAAGCCCCACCCGAGAGACTTTTCAAATTGTATACTGGAATGAATGGGAACACATGGCTATTTAAAGCAGACTCATTCATTTATGTTGCGAGGAGTCATCTCTCTGGTCAAGTGGACTTGGTACCCCTTTTCTTGATTAGGATAAGGATCTAGAGGTTGGCCTCCCACCTGTTATTCTGTTATAACTTATGACCATGTGCAGTTATGAAATCATGCAAAAAAAATGCAATTGGTGTATATGTGCATAAGTGAGTATAATATTTATTTTGAGCTATAGAAAATGTATACTAGTTATGCCTCACTGTGATGTAACTACATTGCAAAGATCAAGTCCAGATCTCACTTTTGTGAAGTGAAGTCTACCTAATCAGCCATTTCCCATTTAATTTATTGAAAGAGTTGACAAGGCGAACAAGGTTATAGACTGAGAGAAAAATATAGCTCAGTTTTAACCATCTGTGTATTAAATTACAAGTCCTGATGGCGGATAATAGAATTGAGAAGAAATTATAACAAGGTGGTAGGCAGAGGAATCGTATTGTTTAGATGGGATTGTTTAGATGTGGCTCTTTAACTCTCTTTGATGTACATTTTAAAATTAGTTCGAGAAATGCCTGTCTTGGTAGACAACGTTCTGGTAAATTATGTTCTATAGTCCAGCCAAACCGAATTTTATACTATCATACTACTGTTAATGCAGAAAGAAGCCTAGTTCATTGAGACTACCTGTTGATAGTTGGCCAAGAGATGCCAAATAATGACCAGTTCCGAGTACTACTTCAGCTACTGTAAATATGCCAGCTGCTATAATACAATGGAGGCTATATGTACAAAACCAAGTTTAATTTAAATAAAACAATTAATATTGCTTTGTTTGAAACTCTATCCTTAGAACTACAGTACTTCATAGATTAGGACATTTTGAGCAATCCCTTATTATATAACTATTATTTGAAGTTGCCTTTACGAGCAATGGTGATTACATTAATACCTGTTGGCAAATACAAGAAATGTTTATGAGGAAGAAGTGCAGAAGAGGCCATCAGTGTGTAGAGGGGCATTAAACCCTATGCCCATTTACGGAGTACAGGTTGCCATAAATGACGCTTATATTCTGCTGATGGAGCCAGGAGAACCAGCATGGAGAATCTTTCCTACTCTTTCAAGAGACTTCTTTCCTTAATGTGCATATACGAGACTAGACCACAACGTAATTTCCTAATATATTAGCTAATGTGTTGCCAATGGTGGAGCTTTATTTTAATTAATGTAGATCAATACGTAGTGTTTGTACTAGTTGAGACTGTGAAAGGCAATGCAAAATGATGTGTCCATCTGTAAAGTGTATTTATAATGTCTCTGTTAGGAAAAAATTTTTTTTATTGAATTGCTGCTTGGTAAAAGCTTCTTTTTTTCCTTCACAATAGAATCATCACTTTTTCTAGTGGAACTATAGTTTGTGTGAGAAGACGGAAGGTCTTCCGGGGTGATACGGTAGAAGGTTACTTGCACTTATTAGTAGGCATGGTGTCAACACAAATCGCAGCCGTAGAGTTGAGAAGTAAATTTGTGTGTCATTATCGGTGAGGTGGTATTTGAATTCATGAAGATGTGATAAGGTCAATTAGTGTTCATAGAGAAAAAAAAGCCCTTGGATAGACTGAGAATTCACCCACCCAGAGATTGCACATGGATATTATCGAAATGATTCCTATCCAAATACTCACTAAGTTCAATATTTCAGTTATAACTTGCTGAATTTAATTTTGACTATATATTTCTGGTTTGAAATTGTGAGAAATTATTTGTTCCTCCTCTGCATAAATTAAGTATGTTAGTATCCTGTACACTTTAGTTTTGTAGCAGGATTATACTTATATCCAATTAATGTATTTTTAAGAGTAACTACTTCATTTTTGGGTTCATATCCTAAACATGGTCAAATCTTAAATTCACAGACTTCTAGGGTCAGCGTGCTGTATCTGTCTCCCTGCTCCCTTCTACTGCTCCACCCACCCCTCTTCATAGACTTCTATGGGCAGCCCTCAGCTACTGGTAGTCCATCCTGTTTTGAGAGGACAAAAAAGAGATTGAAACCATTAATCTCAGCGTGTTTCCTGTATAAAGCAAGTTATAAATGAGTGTTAGAATTACAGTATTTGTTTGCTTGTCTGGAATATAAATTAGCTGGAAATAGAGTAGGTGATATTGCTTGTTTATCATCAGATTATAATCTTAATATGTAAGAATATATACATTTAGGGGTATCCTTCTGACATGATACTTAGTATCTCATATCTAGATTCACATCTTGCCGATTTAAAGTGTAATTTTGCTGGGAGGAAAGTATCATGGTTTCAAAATATTGGCAAAGCTTGCTATTAGATAGCAAAACCAACTTTATAAACTTTTTTGCATGTTAAGAAACTCTCACCAAAAAACATCTAAACATTGCTGCCTCTTAAAATTAGACAAGCAGTTGAAGGATAGTGCATCACTGCGGTTCAAGGTGAAATGGGTCATGATGGGAGGTATGTAAATGTTGTACTGGACTTCAAGACGTTGTCTGTCTGCACCGAGAATTTTAACTTAACATTTCCAAAACATCAGTTTTCAATCTGCTTCAGGCAATGCACTATATTTGAAAGCAGAAACATGTTTTTGTTGAAAAAAGTAAGATGATGACTATCTACCTGTCAGGTGCATTAGATAAAAGCCATCAAATTTCTCCATCATTAAACATTTTACTTATTTTGTATTTCTATAAAGCTGTTCATTTTATGTATTTATTTTTATCCTTATTTCCACAAGAATTTACAGAAATATTTGATAAAATTTAAATCAATTTAGCAATAGCTATGTTAAAATTAGAAATATCCTAGCAATGATAATTATGTGAGCCTAACACAAAACGATGAAAATAAAAATAATCCAGACAATAAAAAGCTAAGGCTATAACTCCTGATAATTTAATACTGGAATGGGATGTTATTGCTTCCTTGGTATGAATAGTAGTGCTGTTTTTCTCTTCAGCATTGATTCATGGTTGTAATAGCAGTTTTCGTGGCATAAAGACCCAGGAAAACTAATGAACTAGCGTTAAACACTCTTTCATATAAAAAAAAATCTAATAATGTGTAGAGTCAAAAATAATCTAAAATCCAACCCAGAAACGGGTATTGTATTTAATAATTTATTTTTCTTTCTTTCTTTCTTTCTTTCTTTCTTTCTTTCTTTCTTTCTTTCTTTCTTTCTTTCTTTCTTTCTTTCTTTCTTTCTTTCTTTCTTTCTTTCTCGCCATTCACATACTTCAAATAGTAAAATTAATTAAATACAGCACAAAATAAAGTTAACATAAAATATGCTACTATCACTTTGTTTTTTGGATCAAAGAAGTCTCCTTATTAGTCATCTCAGCCCAGTCATTAGTTTCTGGTCTTATGAAATTTTGCAGCTCTCTGCCAGAAACATGTGTCACACTATCTGGAATAGGAATATATGAATTTTTGTGTTGTTTGATAAAATAATAACAGTTATGTAGAGAAAAATAATACAGATTGTTGTATCTAATTCATTTTTTGGATTTATCATGAAAAACAATGTTATTCTAATGGTACGAAAATTAACATTACGAGATATTGAACTTCACAAATGTCAAAAGGCAGTGATACAGATAAAACAGATGAAAGCAACCAGCTTTTATTGCTTGCCAACAATATTAATACTCATTGATTAAGAAATCAATGCAGAAAATTTTACTAAAAGATATAATATTTCATAATCATGAACTTTCTTAAGAACATGATAAATACGGAGCAACTAAAGGCAAAGTCTGATATGAACAGGATCAAAGGCATTTGAATGAACAGTAAACAGCCATTCGGTCAACATTAGTTCCCGGGGTTAGTTCTGAATATTTTGGATTCAGGTAAACAAAACAAAATTATGGGACAATAATATTCGAGGGAGCAATTTATGTATTTTTTAAAGAGTCGGATATTAGTTGGAAAAGGCGCGTTGGAGGCAGAAAGCAATAGGGAGATGTGAGGATGTACATGGTAGAGCACGCAAGGATGACGGGGAAGACACAACTCTACATGATAGTGTTAGGTCTTAAAACGCTTTGTAACACTGTATTTTGCAGTTTCAATTTGTATTTGCCTCATTGTGATAGGAATAGTTGGGCATAAAATATTTTTGTTTATAGGGTTACTGTTTTTATGAGGTACTGCTTTTATGGTTGCTGGTTGCTTAGCACCATTTATATATTTTTACTCCACCTATCCTATTGTTTATCTGTTTAGCATTTTTGCTAATATCAGAATGGTGTAATAATTCAATGTTAAGCCTAGGGAAATATAGTTTAGAGAATTAATTTAACTTCGCATGTATCTGTCTCATAAACTATCAAACTCCTTATCCTAAATTAAAGGGGTATTACAGTTGTTTTTCCAGCAAATCTACCAGTTATCACTTATCTACTGGATAGGTGATAACTGTTAGATCAGTGGAGATCCAACCACTGGGACCCCCACTAATCGCTAGAACGTGGGTTCCATGTCTCCCATTCCCCCCAGCTGCAAGAACGCTTGCCAGGGTAAGTTTAATGGAGTAGCGGTTGAACATGTGCCCTGTCGCCCCATTCCAAGTCTATGACAGTGGCGGAAACTGCCGAATACAGCACTCGTCACTCTGGCGATCGGCGGGGACCCAGCTGTAAGGCCCCCAGTGATCTGTTATCACCTGTTCAGTGGATAGGTGATATCTTGTTACAGCCGGAATAATTTACTGCCCATTTATGTTATCTGCTTCACGAGAATGCAACATTCAATAAAACAAATGCAGAAAATGACTTTGATCACTATAATATTGTCTTTGGGTTTCTAAAGTCCCTTAACAGGCCCTGTAATAAACATTACAATGCATTATTAAAATAAAGTCAGAAAATGTAATAGAATGAGGCAAATTCAAACTTCTGAAGCAACCAGTCAAGTTCCAGCCAAGCATACTCTATCAGCTTGCTAACAGAAGGTCACTGGAAAGCTTTTTTGTCGAGAAGCATGATTAGGTTTGTTGCTATGGTTACTGGGGTGAAGTGGAGAATGAATTTCCATAGGAATGCTTCCTAATACTATTTAGTACCCAGTAACAATATGTCTGTGTTGGCATTTCTTCAGAGAGATCAAACCAAGGGTCACCTTTGTTCCTTGTTTCCAATGGCATTCACTGTCACCGACTGTTTCAATTTTACCGAGATACAAAACTGTCAGGCTCTGATGGGTTATTCTCATTGGTAGCAGAGAAAATGTCATAGACTACATTGTGGTGGCAAACAATACCTTGTATTCAAAACTTGGATCAGTGTATTATAACTTGAACAGAATGATATGGATTCATTGTAGTGAGAAAAAAATAATAACATTATATAAACTCAATGTTGATATTATGTCTTTTAAACAGTTCAAATAATTTAAATCAGATGGTTCCAAATTTTTTAACCATCTGGCAAAGGATATGGCAATGTTGGAAATCTCCAATGTCATTGTTTCAGTTCCTCTCCTCATCATAGAAAGGGCCGTGGCTCTTGTGAAAGCAATCCAAGCCAGTCACCAATGCTTCATGTCAGTGCCATGTGGCCCGAGCACCCTTTGCACTTATGTATAGGTTGTTTCAGCAGTAAAGGTCCATTCTATTCTCACAGGGAAAGGGAGTTACATGTCAGCAGCCACTAAATGGCCGCTCGGCTGTACTTCACTTCCTATAGGGGTTTTCATACTATTTTAAGGGAACGCTTAGCACTAGGATATGCCATCACTTACTAACCTTTGGGGTTCAACTGCTGAAACACCCGCCAGTCCCTAAATTGAAGGAACAGCAGAGCTAATTAAGCGGTGCTGCTCCTTCACAGATTTTCCCTGCATATTACGAGGGGCCGGTAGATCTGCTACGCAGGAATTAAGCGGAAGGGAGAGCGCTCCCTTAGTTTTCGTGATCGAGGATCGTAGAGGTCAGACACACGCCAACCATAATGTTATGGTAAATCCTACCCCTTTAATGCTAAGTGAAAAGGGGTTAAAGGGGTTGTCCATGATTAGAAAAAAAGGTGTTTTTTTTTCTCCACAGAAACAGTGACTTAAACAGGGATGACCTGCAATATCATACAAAGCCTATCGACAAGTGTGGTGCTGTTTCTGGGCAAAAAAAGCAGACCATTTTTTCTAATCACTTTAGTAAGACACTGTGGCTGGCTGGTGAAGTATTTTTTTTGTAGACTTTATTTAGAGGAACCCAAACAGAAAAAATGGGACATAAAGATCATCAAAACCACAAAAAAGGCCATACTCACTAGGTAGGTGGGTGGGTGAAAACCCGTTCCCATCAGGACGCAGACGGGTCAAAGAATGCTGCAGAAGGAATGTGCATTAAATAGTGATAGCCCCTCCCACTAGTCTTGAGGGGAGTGGCGGACTAAGTGCTCAAAGGTGTGCGATAAATGAGTGTCAGTGTAGTGCTAGGGTGTGAATGGATGGTAAAAAATAAATATGTATGTATGAAAGTGTCAGAACTGTGTAATAATGTAATAAAAATAAATAAATAAATAAATAAATGTGATGAATAGGGGTCAGTGCTGTGAATAGTACATGGGGTGTCAGTACTATGTGTAATACGCGGAGGGATAATGTGCTGGTCGTCAGGCATGGCGTAACTTGCCGAATAACAGCCTATTTGTAACGCCGCTAGTGTTAGCTAAAGCGGGCTGCTCTGCATTCCAAACCAAACGCCAGCACATCATGCCCTCCCAGCATATAAGACCCGGCTGCGTCCTGAAAAAAAGTGTAGTATACGTAGTAAGAAATATCCATGAAACATGGGGTATTAGTTGTTATTTTGGCCAAAATACGCAAAGCTCGCAACCCAACGTCAAGGGTCCCCAGTGCCTTGCGAGTCCCTAACCAGAACTTTTCGTTCCTAATTTAAAAACACAAACAGAAAAAATGGGACATAAAGATCATCAAAACCACAAAAAAGGCCATACTCACTAGGTAGGTGGGTGGGTGAAAACCCGTTCCCATCAGGACGCAGACGGGTCAAAGAATGCTGCAGAAGGAATGTGCATTAAATAGTGATAGCCCCTCCCACTAGTCTTGAGGGGAGTGGCGGACTAAGTGCTCAAAGGTGTGCGATAAATGAGTGTCAGTGTAGTGCTAGGGTGTGAATGGATGGTAAAAAATAAATATGTATGTATGAAAGTGTCAGAACTGTGTAATAATGTAATAAAAATAAATAAATAAATAAATAAATGTGATGAATAGGGGTCAGTGCTGTGAATAGTACATGGGGTGTCAGTACTATGTGTAATACGCGGAGGGATAATGTGCTGGTCGTCAGGCATGGCGTAACTTGCCGAATAACAGCCTATTTGTAACGCCGCTAGTGTTAGCTAAAGCGGGCTGCTCTGCATTCCAAACCAAACGCCAGCACATCATGCCCTCCCAGCATATAAGACCCGGCTGCGTCCTGAAAAAAAGTGTAGTATACGTAGTAAGAAATATCCATGAAACATGGGGTATTAGTTGTTATTTTGGCCAAAATACGCAAAGCTCGCAACCCAACGTCAAGGGTCCCCAGTGCCTTGCGAGTCCCTAACCAGAACTTTTCGTTCCTAATTTAAAAACACAAACAGAAAAAATGGGACGTAAAGATCATCAAAACCACAAAAAAGGCCATACTCACTAGGTAGGTGGGTGGGTGAAAACCCGTTCCCATCAGGACGCAGACGGGTCAAAGAATGCTGCAGAAGGAATGTGCATTAAATAGTGATAGCCCCTCCCACTAGTCTTGAGGGGAGTGGCGGACTAAGTGCTCAAAGGTGTGCGATAAATGAGTGTCAGTGTAGTGCTAGGGTGTGAATGGATGGTAAAAAATAAATATGTATGTATGAAAGTGTCAGAACTGTGTAATAATGTAATAAAAATAAATAAATAAATAAATAAATGTGATGAATAGGGGTCAGTGCTGTGAATAGTACATGGGGTGTCAGTACTATGTGTAATACGCGGAGGGATAATGTGCTGGTCGTCAGGCATGGCGTAACTTGCCGAATAACAGCCTATTTGTAACGCCGCTAGTGTTAGCTAAAGCGGGCTGCTCTGCATTCCAAACCAAACGCCAGCACATCATGCCCTCCCAGCATATAAGACCCGGCTGCGTCCTGAAAAAAAGTGTAGTATACGTAGTAAGAAATATCCATGAAACATGGGGTATTAGTTGTTATTTTGGCCAAAATACGCAAAGCTCGCAACCCAACGTCAAGGGTCCCCAGTGCCTTGCGAGTCCCTAACCAGAACTTTTCGTTCCTAATTTAAAAACACAAACAGAAAAAATGGGACATAAAGATCATCAAAACCACAAAAAAGGCCATACTCACTAGGTAGGTGGGTGGGTGAAAACCCGTTCCCATCAGGACGCAGACGGGTCAAAGAATGCTGCAGAAGGAATGTGCATTAAATAGTGATAGCCCCTCCCACTAGTCTTGAGGGGAGTGGCGGACTAAGTGCTCAAAGGTGTGCGATAAATGAGTGTCAGTGTAGTGCTAGGGTGTGAATGGATGGTAAAAAATAAATATGTATGTATGAAAGTGTCAGAACTGTGTAATAATGTAATAAAAATAAATAAATAAATAAATAAATGTGATGAATAGGGGTCAGTGCTGTGAATAGTACATGGGGTGTCAGTACTATGTGTAATACGCGGAGGGATAATGTGCTGGTCGTCAGGCATGGCGTAACTTGCCGAATAACAGCCTATTTGTAACGCCGCTAGTGTTAGCTAAAGCGGGCTGCTCTGCATTCCAAACCAAACGCCAGCACATCATGCCCTCCCAGCATATAAGACCCGGCTGCGTCCTGAAAAAAAGTGTAGTATACGTAGTAAGAAATATCCATGAAACATGGGGTATTAGTTGTGGTTTTTATTTAGAGGAAGGCTAGGGCTGACATTTAAAGGAGGGGGTACACTGTGGCTTTAATTGCTAAGGGGGCCAGTATGAATTCTTTATCTGCATTGCTTTTAAAATGAGGCTAATTATTACAATATATATCTTCTTTTCAATATCTATCAATATTGTTATAAACAAAATAAGTTCTAATATTGCCCATCCCTAGGTGATGATCATGTGTCACCATTGGCACTCTATAGGAGATGTCATTCTCATAAATGTGGATATATGTTTGGTCAAACTAATGAAAATAAAAATGCTTCTTTTTATTAAGATGCTATCCAATAGAAGTAAATACATATGTTACTTGTTATCCATACATTAGTGATTTTAGACAGCCGTTTTCTAGACGACTTGTCGAGCACAGTTGGAGGTTTTCATTTTGGATGACACCACCATACATTAAAACAAAGAATCGCAGATTGATGGTTCTCTTGATCTGTGGCCTGGTCTGGGCTTCTATTTATGAGATGCTGATTGGTTGTTTGGCATGATTTTTCCAAGGGCTACACCTGACAACGACCAAACAAATCCAACACGACAGATCAAAAGCTGCCTAAATTTGGCCAAAAAAATTGTCTAAATCTGTCTTTTCGGTCGTCCAAATTCCTTACAAGCCAACTTTAGTTTTGGCAAATATGAGAACTTTTCGACAAATCCTTTATTCTGTGAACAATAACTTTTGTATGTATGAATATATTTGAGAACAAAATCTACAGGGTGTATTTTATTAACAATAATGTTATTATTACCTGGAAAGTTAGTTTTTACTTAAATCTTCATGATAGAATAGATAACTACATATAGAACAAGAAAATATTTTCCCTGTTTCTATCTTCTTATGTGGTGCTTAAAAGTAATTTATTCAGTGCTGTGTTGTTGTCTAGGGACAAGTGAAATATCACACAGCAAGTAGAACAGTCGAATGCTCTGTTAGATTTTGTAGCCGTTGTTTTGGATTCTGGAGTCTTTGGAAAGCTCAAGCCTCAGAAGACAGACCTCTTTTGTTAACTTACAAATGTCTTCTCTGTTAACAAACCTGTGTGTAGAATATGGGTAAGGTATCACATTATAGAACAATTGTTGGAACATTTCATTACCAGTAATACTGAAAATATAACCGATGGGGGGGGGGGTCTATAAGATATACATAGTATCCAAATAGTATAATAGCATGCTGAGTTTTCATGTGTCTAAATTAGTTTTATTTGTAAAGTTATAAAGAATAACATTGGGATCAACAAATTATTGGAAAAATGGTTATTATTCTGAAAGGAAATGTTTAATCATCAATAATTTTCTAACAGACTCAAATCTATAATTTGACTGTTTGCTTAGTTTTCCATTGGAAATGAGGATTTCTCTTCTGAAATGTGCTATTTCTCTGTTCAAAGAGAGTTGAATATGCAATATTATGTCTCTGCATATGACTTTGGCTTCTTCTGGTGACATCTCTCATTTCATTTACCTGATCAGCCAAAGCAGTAGTTACCACTAATTGAACAATGGCGTTCTCTATCTCTACCATTTCAGCCATGAGTGCTGCTGTGTGTGAAGCCGAAATGAGCCAAATACATTTTAGAACCTGCAGTAGCTGTAAATAGAGTAGACTGGTAACTGCTATTAGCCTGTGTCTACAATCATCATGTATTACCAGGTGCTATAGGTGCCAGAAGAGACTCTGCTCTGTGTCTCTAGATGCATGCGTAACAGCGGGATCTTTTTACATTGGACCATACTTGTACAGGCAGTGGGTTTCTAGAAGAGTGGGCAGCGTAATATGTGAAAGATAATATTGTCCACTGTTATTGGCAGGTTAAACATGGTTCTTGTAGGTTTAACAATTTAGCCGTATGCAGCCGTTTTTGGGTCTTAAAAAAAGCTCATTCTGTATTTCACTTTCCTAATAAAAAAAGAACGTTCCTTTCTGCTACTTGAATATTTTTTATTTTTTTTAAATTCAATACTAAGGGTAATATATTTAATGGATTATAATTTACTTGGCTCTTAGTTGTAGAATATTTTTTATTTATATGGACAATCTTTTGGAGAAGATATCACTGTGGGGGTTTCAGATGACTTGTTCAGCCTTTTGTAACACAGTGTCCAATGTATCTCTATCTCTGACACGAAAACATTCAAATCCACTCAATATTTATAGTGATCATCCGCTATCTTTATTAGAATCATTAAGGACCATTATGTCTAATGATTTATATAAATTAGACAGGATTAGCTTTGTCACATTTTCATTCACCTACATTTTCAGGAGAAATGCAAGTTTTTCTCATTAAATCAGTATCTAATATAGTGTAGTTTGTCAAATTATTCATACAAACCCCAGTAGGTCAATATATTATTGCCAAATATCATTTATACACACCTCATTATGCAATGCGGCAAAAAAAAATTACTAACTCCAATTATACACAGTATTATTTTACACTGGACAAATACAGGGCTACCTGCCGTAGCCAATTGCCAAAATATTTGCTATTGTTGCATAACTTTAATCCAGCTCCAAATCTTCATAGGTTGCATAATCAAATTCATAACATATATGAGCAACTAAGGATGTCGGCACTTCTCTCTCTGCTAACATCAGTGACTTTATTACATTACATTAAAACATTACCAAAATACTTACGCGTTTCAGGACCAAAGTCCTTAATTGCGTTAGCAATAGAGTAAAGTCATTGAAACAGAAGTGCTGACATCATTTTTCTTTTCATGTCTATGAAATTTACTATTAATAGTTTGGAACCTGGCTCTTAAAGTTTGCAGTATTTTGTCCATCCTTGCATTATTTATTATCCAAGGTTTATATAGTGTCGACATATTTGACATATGTATTTCTTCTTACATTTAAGGCTCTGGTCACATCACGTCCGTGTAATTTTGGCACACATTTGGACGGCATAACTTTTTTTTAAAACTGTATTGAAAAGCGTTGTCGACTACGCTTTTGAATACAAGGGGATCCCGGGGAAAAAAAAATTCATATGCTGCAGTATAATTTAATTTATAGAGTAGCATACGTCTGGGACATACCTTTGGCTTCAAACTTCAAACGATTAGGCCAAGTGTATGCCCAGAATATGATGTAAGCAGAGCCTAATTTGGAAAAAGTTTGGTAGACCTTTATAGAACACATGAATGAAATAAATCTGTATTTGCACAAGGGAGAAGTTAGGTTATTTGGGAGAAGCCTTGAATTGCTTCAACAATTATATCATAGTTGATGCCATTATGTAAGGACATATCTACACAGAATTGTCCTGCTTCTCTGTTTTACATGTATGTTCTGCTTTAGTATGTTTCTTAAAGCCACAGTAGTAGTCACATTGGTATTTAGGAATTAGAGAGAAATAAGGTTTGTTTCCAAAAGTCTGTCCAACTGTGTACGGAAAACCAGGAAGGTCTGTTCATGACTTCAGTTTTGTAAAGAGCACTAATAAATGTGTCTCCTATGACTTTCCGTTAGCCACAATGAAGTTAGAACTACAAAAAGTTTTGATAGAAATTGTAAATCATTTCAGCTAGACTAAAATTTAACTTTTTGCTATCTACCTTCATAGTCTAGTACCACACTATATGTTTTTCCTACAGTGTTTATAAACATATCATTTATACCTTTACTATACATTTAATAAAAAAAACTAAAATTTTTGATGAACATAAGTCAAGTCAACTTTCTGCCCTCTGTTTGTGGAGCTTTTCAACTGGAAAGTCCCATGTTGCTTCTTACAGGTCATGCCTCAGCAATTTAGGTTCCCGAAATAATATTGTGGTAGGTTTCTAGAGATTAAAATGCCACGCCGTGACTTTAGTCCTTCATAGTCTCCAGAGCATATTGTTTGAAAATACATGTGTCTATCATGATTATACCTTCTCTCATAATCTTCTTAAGGTCTACAAATCTCCCTAGAAGAGAGGAGTTTGTTGAGTTTCCTATGATATGCAGTAATAATAAGGTAGGTAGGGTTGAAGTGGAAGATGAATTGACCATGGTAAATCAAGCTCTAAGGCTAAGACATAAAGAGAGTCTCATCTTCTATTGATTACGTGACACAATATTGCTCAGCTTTGTACTTAAGTAGACTGATACATCCCTCGGTCAGCTTTCCACGAAGCATTAGAACCTACGGTGAAGAAGTAAAGCAAAGGTTAATACTGCTGAGACGCACTAAGAACACAGAGCACAGCGAGACTGTTCAGTATTGTTTTGCCGCACACAGCTGTCACAGCAGCATTCAAAATAGGCTACAGTTCCGAAAGTGTATGTCAAATCTGGACTTATCTGTTTTGACATCTGTTGATGGAAGGTCTGTTTTCTGTTTAATCTAGACAATGACCTTGATATTCTTTGCAAGCTGCAGAAGCCCCCGGTTGCTTTTTCCTTCTTCTTTTAAGGGAAAAGCAGGCAGAGTTGGTTCTTCAGCACCTGTCATGGCCAATTACAAAACATGGCTGATCATACGGCTAATATCGACCCAATTAGAATGAATTTGGTGATGGTGTATAACAGCTGGCGTCTCCTAACTTACTACAAGAGAATTTACAGGTGCACTGCCAGATCTGCACTGTGCTGTCTCTGGATTCACAGGAACATATTTTAGAAGCAGGAACAATCTATCTATCTATCTATCTATCTATCTATCTATCTATCTATCTATCTATCTATCTGTCTGTCTGTCTGTCTGTCTGTCTGTCTGTCTGTCTGTCTGTCTGTCTGTCTGTCTGTCTGTCTGTCTATCTATCTATCTATCTATCTATCTATCTATCTATCTATCTATCATCCTCTATCTATCTATCTCATATCTATCTATCTATCTATCTATCTATCTATCTATCTATCTATCTATCTATCTATCTATCTATCTATCTATCTATCTATCTATCTATCTATCTATCTATCTATCTATCTATCTATCTATCTGTCTATCTATCTGTCTATCCATATACTTATTATATATCAGACGAACAATAGGGGCTGAATTAGCTTTGCCTTATTCTTTAGATCAGCATCAGCATTATTAAAAGCCATCTGTCATCTGACAGAGCCCCTAATGCCTCGATGTTAGGACATCAGAAGTTAATGGATGCATGTGCTAATTTTGGCATGTCATGTGCTAATAAAGGCTACTAAGCTCTTTTAGCCAATTAGCAGCAGTAACGTCCCCCTGTGCAGACTCATTCATTTCTGATGCTCTAGCACAGTGATTCACAACCAGGGTTCCTTGGAACCTTGTCAGGAGTTCCCCAGAAGGCAGAAGCTAGACTTGTCACTTTTACATCAGAGATGGCAAACTGATTTCAGCACTCCCAAAGATGATTGGCATAGACTATAAGATTATAAAATGCTTTATCTGCGCCTACACCAAGGTAGGAATTTTAGTAACGGTTACCTGTGAGTAAAAACATGTTTCAGGTGTTCCCCCATCATAGTAAGTTTGGAAATCATCTTGGGCTTGTTCAAGTGTTCTTTAAATATTTGTTGCTGGGTGTTAACTATTTAATAATAGCAAGTAACAAAGTAACATGTTAAATACACTGGTTAAACAATATACAATAATATCCAACTGCTGTACTTTTACAAATATACATAATATATAGATAAGAGTTTACTAGTCCCTACACGCTAGTCCCTAGTCTCACACATACATTCCTCAACATTGAAATTGCAACACCAAGAAGGAAAAGTTTTGGAATTGTGGAAACCACAGTATCAATAGACATATTAATGATATTTAAATGATAAAAAAAGGAAACAAAATATTCCAAACATCCTGATTTAGTCAGTATCTAGTATGAGTTCCACGCGCAGAAATTAATGCACTTACACGCCTTGGCATGCCATCAGTGAGGTTTTTAATGGTTGTCTGAGGAATGTTATGCCAGGACAAATGAACTTGGGCACACAAATCATCAAGATTGGCTGCTGTCAGCTCCCAATTGCCGACCAATGACATCCCAGATGTGCTCAATGAGAGACAAGTCTGGAGACACTGCAGGCCATGGTAGCACATTTAGGCCACGCAGGCTGCTCACAGTAGCATGAGCAACATATGGCCTGGCGTCGTCCTGTTGAAAAACTGCTTCTGGGACACTTTGGAGAAATGGCCATACCACTGGTTCCACGGCTAAGTCAATGTAACGCCGAACTCTTATGCCACCCCTCACCATAATACTGGAAGAAGGACCAGCAGTGTGATGTTCCCTTGTAAAGGCCTCTTCATGGTCTTGCTCACGTGGTCTCCAGACCAATCTCTGGCCAACATTGCGTCCAAGACAAAAGCAAGACACATCCCTGAAAAGGATAGACCTGCATTCCAGCCTTCATTGCCTTCTTGCTGTGCAGCATGATAGCCTTTGAGAGCGGTGGTGTGTGGTCAATGGAATACCTGTAGCTGAAGGTCTGTCTCGTAGCCCAATGTCGTGCAAACAACTTCTGATGGTTTGTGTAGACTTGGGATGTGACATCCAATTTCACCTGCAGTACAGAATGGATCACTACGCGCCATTCTTCCAATTAGTTGATCCGTCTGTGCAGAGGTTTGCCTCTGCACACCTCTTGCTGTCATTCCCATTCGTTGTTGTTCTCCCAACCTCCGGTATACGCAACGTTGAACATTGCTGACATCTCGGCCTAGGCGCGTAGAGGTCTGCCGGAGTCGCAGTTCAAGGATTCTGTCCCTCTCAGTTTGCGACAAGTGGCGATAACTGGCATGTCAACGAACAGGAGGCATCGCAGAATCATCCCACCCCACTTGATCCAATTTTTAAAGTTTTGATGTGGCTAAAAAAATGTTACTTTCAATCTTTCTTTTATGCCCTTCCCACATGCCACAGATTGGAGCTAGATGCTTGAAAATGTGATCATTTGCAGTTCTTAGCGACACCTGCTACTTCCTCGTTTTTGCATAACCTTACGGCTTGCCCTTCTTGTGTTGAGGAGTGCATATAACCTAAGAACAAGATAGGATTATATACTGTAAATGTTATAAGTGTTTCAGCTTGATGGAATATCTCTCTCTACGATATTGAGCACTTCTGATTTTTGGGAATTTAATAGTTGGCCATACACAGCCCACAAATCAGCCTTGTGGGACCTTGAAATTATGGGGTTAACTAGCTATTGTTACATTGAAGTCCAGAGAATTCTATGAAATGTGATTTTTGGAGGGACTGATAAACCATGGTGATTTGATGTAATTGTATCATAGTTCACTTTTAGTCACCTTTGCAGGCTTAGTTTGGTTGATAATAGTGACTGAAGCATTCTATAAAATAGACTAGTTACAGTAGGTATTGTGACTGACTACAAACCACAAGCAATGGAAACACTCAAGCTTCATTAATGATAATCTCAGTACCATTTTTCTTTGTGCCTCAGAGATACCATCTTATCTCTACCGACAACTAATTTACAGATGGACCACCCCAATTACAGCCCTGTACAGTTCATATATATCCTCTAGAATAGTGTTGCAGTGTTATCAGTAATATATTGGTTAGGTATGTATCATTTATATGTGTTCTGTTCCATGCTTTGCGATTTAGTTTGGTAGCACAATCTGTAGTGTTAGTTTATCAGACTCTTTCTTCCTCCCCTGGTTTTCTATTGGCAATCAATCAAGTGAATCACGATCATCGATATCTAGCTGGGAAACTATATAATTACCCTCTACAGTGTAGATCATACATCTTCCTGAGAACAGCACTCATCTCCTTCTCTCTTACATTCTGTATATCCATGTGCACCAAGCAAAAAGCGGTGTCAATAATATACCCCCATGCCAAACCCATTAAGTATGCTTTTGTCCACCAGTTTGTATTCACCTGAGTCCTGCATGTAGCCCTGAGTTTGTAAGAGGGTCAGTTATTAGTGATTATGGCCCCACCCAATTATGAGGCAGTAATGGAGGCATACAAAGCACAGTTCAATGAAAGAAGATTTTTACTCCGGCTGGGGCACAAAGCATAATGGTTACATCAATGGTACTTAGCATAGTGGTTACAGGTTGGCAGTTACAGTCTCTTTAGGGTACTTAGCTTGGCAGTTACAGTCTGTAAAGAGCACTTTAGCTTTGCGGTTAGGCCCCATGCACACGACCGTAAGAATTACGGACTCATTCAGTTCTATAGGCTGTGGACACCTTTCCGTATCGCTACGGATGGGTGTCCGTGCCGTAAAAATGTTCAGAAAATTATGGAACATGTTCGTTCTTTTGCATTTTGCGGGCCGTGCTCCCATACAGTCCCATGCAGTCTGCGGCCGGCCATGCCCACAATCACGGGCCGTGTGCATGGGGCTTTACAGTTTCTGAAGGGCACTTAGCTTGGCAGTTACAGTCTCTGTAAGGGCACTTAACTTGGGAGTCACAGTCTCTGGTCTTTGGTCACACTTGCAGGCAGGGACGACTTGGCGTTCACCCACCTTCAGTACAGGATTCACACTAGAAATGCTCCTAAATCACTTGCAGGATACAGGGCCTCTTTCTTGCTACGAAGTACCCTCCCTGGCAGACCCAAGTTATACAGGAGTCCGGTTAGGGTCAAGACACTCGAAGGGGTCTAAAGCCACTCAGCAGGACTCGCAGGGTTTGCATTTTCCAGCAACAAATGCTGACAGGACCCAATTCTCATCACGTGTTACTTTTCTAGTACCTGAGAGGCTCTCCAATCACACTGCACACGCGGACCACAAGGCGTGCCAAAGCACCTTCTTTATTGTCTAGCTCTACCCCTGCACGGAGCCCATGTGGCGTCATGCAACTGGGTCTGCACACCTGACCCGAGATATTCATCTAAACCGTGCCGTATTTAGCAAGACCCAAGTAGATATTTTTGAGAACAGGCCAGTCACAAGTGAAAAACATCAACGTGTAAAGCTTTTGGTAGCTGAAAGGATGGTTACTTGTACTGTTACTGTAGTTTCCATCTATTATACGTACGCAGAAGACACACAGGATCCAAGTGAAACAATATTTTCGTAACCTATTATTTGCAGTATGTTAGTGTCCGGAAGCTTTCTTGTACTATAAAAATACCTTGTTTTTGTGCACATCTGGACGTTGAGGGCGACCTATCTGTTAGAAAGATAGTCATAGCGAGTATATCACTGTAAAAGCTAGAATGTAGATGACTATTTTTCTGTCAAGTTTAAAAGCATTTGATGTTTTACTTTTTACCAGTAATATAGATGTTAACTATCCTTTCTTTACGCCAGAAGAAACATGCTGCTTATGTAAGAGGCCATATGTGTATTACTTTCATTGATTCTGTCTCTCTTTTCTTCAGTCCAAATTTCTCAGTGAAGAAAGATGTCCTGATTATGGCCATGTACTAAGTACAGTACAACTGGGTTAATAAACTTTCACTAATAGATCCTATAAGTAATAGTTCTCCATCTCATCAGTGGATAAGTGCATAGGAATAAATGTGAATAGTTTAGTGTATGTTCAAATGTATTACTATATTGTGTATGAATATATAGTTGGTGCCGATAGATAGATAGATAGATAGATAGATAGATAGATAGATAGATAGATAGATATTAGATAGATAGATAGATAGATAGATAGATAGAGTTTGTGTTTGTGTTTGTACGCTTTACATTATATTTCTTCTCTATGACTAGGTTCTCTTATTTCCCGTTTTTATCCAAGCAAGAAACGTGGAGATATGAGTTGTACTCTGAGCAATGTATCATGGGACAGGCAGGCAGATTTCAGCTGCTTGTAGTGCACTGCGCCACATCACAGTTTATAGCAAAAGGCCACAGGCCACAGGATGCATTGAGATAGGGGCACAGTGTCAGCCAGGACAGGGAATTAGTCTCAGGCTTGAAACTGGATAAATTGGCAGATAATGCCCAAGGACCAAAATTCATCTGCTAAACATAGATACTGTGCCAAGCATTTCTTGGCTGTGAGTGAGTAAATGTTAGCTGGTATTTGCTTTAATCTAGTGACAAGTTCTTCGATGGGTAGCTGGTGTGGAATCTTATATACTTGTTTGAGAATCAAGCAATTTATTACTACTTAGTCGTTGCCATTCTCATGCCAGCCTGTCACACTGTTCTAATACCTCATGTGAGTAGGTGGGTTTCCACAAAGTGTCATACACGGCATACTGTGCATGACACAGTAAGAAAATGTATAAAAATAAGAAAATGTTTAATTCCTCATTGGTTGGAGTGGTATTTTATATGTGAAAAAACGCAATACACAAACGTCCTGTGTGATCCCGGCTTTAATGACATCAAAAGCTATTTATGAAAAATAACCATGCTTTTTAATTGGCAGTACATTCCCAATGTTGTACGTACACGTCAGCAATAATACAGTGGAAAAACATGTGTTTTAATAATAGGCAAATGTGCTCTTGATCCCTGAGCTAATACAGTAACCACTAAAGGAACAGCGAAAATACTGACAGCAGAATAAAAGAATCGCAAACTGCTATACTTGCAGAATCTGTGATGACTGCCTGGGAAATGTAAGCATTCTCTTTCTATACAATTGTGTCTACAAAAATACAAGTCTAGAAGTGCACCTCATGTTCTCCTTATGAATTCAGGATAGACCCTAACTTACTGGGATTTCTGTAGATGTATGGGACAACTAGACACACTGGACAGATTTATAGTAATTGTTACGCTGAGCTATGTATAAACAAAGCAATTTAAGCAATGCCTGTAATATGAGTTACCATTTATGTTTCCATTCCCCGCTACACACTTACAACACATTTTTAGGAAGACAAAAAAAGTTTGACATCTATATTGTCCCTTCCTGTATTATTCCTGTTCAGCAGGCAATAAATTGATAGATAATTACATATATTAGTAAATAGGAAGGTAATGATTCATAGATAGATACACTACCGTTCAAAAGTTTGGGGTCACGCAGACAATTTTGTGTTTTCCATGAAAACTCACACTTATATTTATCAAATGAGTTGCAAAATGACTAGAAAATATAGTCAAGACATTGACAAGGTTAGAAATAATGATTTTTATTTGAAATAATAATTTTCTCCTTCAAACTTTGCTTTCGTCAAAGAATGCTCCATTTGCAGCAATTACAGAATTGCAGACCTTTGGCATTCTAGCTGTTAATTTGCTGAGGTAATCAGGAGAAATTTCACCCCATGCTTCCAGAAGCCCCTCCCACAAGTTGGATTGGCTTGATGGGCACTTATTGCGTATCATACGGTCAAGCTGCTCCCACAACAGCTCTATGGGGTTGAGATCTGGTGACTGCAATGGCCACTCCATTACAGATAGAATACCAGCTGCCTGCTTCTTCCCTAAATAGTTCTTGCATAATTTGGAGGTGTGCTTTGGGTCATTGTCCTGTTGTAGGATGAAATTGGCTCCAATCAAGCACTGTCCACAGGGTATGGCATGGCGTTGCAAAATGGAGTGATAGCCTTCCTTATTCAAAATCCCTTTTACCTTGTACAAATCTCCCATTTTACCAGCACCAAAGCAACCCCAGACCATCACATTACCTCCACCATGCTTGACAGATGGCGTCAGGCACTCTTCCAGCATCTTTTCAGTTGTTCTGCGTCTCACAAATGTTCTTCTGTGTGATCCAAACACCTCAAACTTCGATTTGTCTGTCCATAATACTTTTTTCCACTCTTCCTGTAATGCCGGGGTAGGGAGACAGACAGGTGAGCCCTAATCTACCCGCCACTCAGTCCCTGCCTACTTGCAACGGCCCGTCCTAGGGGACGGCGTACAACTGGTCGACGGTCCCTACGCTCACTATGTGCACGACAGACAAACAGACAATTGTACACAGAAGCTAGGGGAACGGGGCAGTGCCCACGGCAACACCGTGAGCAACAAGAGTAGTGAACGAGCCGAGTCAAACCAGGAGTGTACGAGGTACCAAACGCAGAACAGGAGAGTAGTGAACGAGCCGAGTCAAACCAGGAGTGTACGAGGTACCAAACGCAGAGCAGGAGAGTAGTGAACGAGCCGAGTCAAACCAGGAGTGTACGAGGTACCAAACGCAGAGCAGGAGAGTAGTCAGTAAGTCAGGGTCTATATGGAGCAGAGGACAAAAGTACAAGCAGCAGCAGCAGTGCCAGGAAAAACACAGAATCACAGGCAAAGGAGGAGCAGGAAGTGAAGGTATAAATAGACAGAGGGCGGGAGCTAGCTCCGTCTGGCCAGGCTGTGATAGGCTCTCCCACTCCTCAGCCTCCCAGCCTGATTGGTAGAAGGAGGGGTCACTTGATCAGACTTAGGAGCAGGCGCAGACTGACTAACCACGGGCGTCGACACAGAAGCTGTGTCTGGCAGATCCTTTACACTTACTCTGTCCAATGTCTGTGTGCTTTTGCCCATATTAATATTTTCCTTTTATTAGCCAGTCTCAGATATGGCTTTTTCTTTGCCACTCTGCCCTGAAGACCAGCATCCCGGAGTTGCCTCTTCACTGTAGACGTTGACACTGGCGTTTTGCGGGTACTATTTACTGAAGCTGCCAGTTGAGGACCTGTGAGGCGTCTATTTCTCAAACTAGAGACTCTAATGTACTTGTCTTGTTGCTCAGTTGTGCAGCGGGGCCTCCCACTTCTCTTTCTACTCTGGTTAGAGCCTGTTTGTGCTGTCCTCTGAAGGGAGTAGTACACACCGTTGTAGGAAATCTTCAGTTTCTTGGCAATTTCTCGCATGGAATAGCCTTCATTTCTAAGAACAAGAATAGACTGTCGAGTTTCACATGAAAGCTCTCTTTTTCTAGCCATTTTGAGAGTTTAATCGAACCCACAAATGTAATGCTCCATATTCTCAACTAGCTCAAAGGAAGGTCCGTTTTATAGCTCCTCTAAACAGCAAAACTGTTTACAGCGGTGCTAACATAATTGCACAAGGGTTTTCAAGTGTTTTCTAATCATCCATTAGCCTTCTAACACAATTAGCAAACACAATGTACCATTAGAACACTGGAGTGATGGTTGCTGGAAATGGGCCTCTATAGACCTATGTAGATATTGCATTAAAAACCAAGCATTTGTAGCTAGAATAGTCATTTAGCACATTAACAATGTATAGAGTGTATTTCTGATTAATGTTATCTTCAATGAAAAAAACTGCTTTTCTTTCAAAAATGAGCACATTTCTAAGTGACTCTAAACTTTTGAACGGTAGTGTATATGTGAGATAGATAGATAGATAAATAGATAGATAGATAGAGCTAGATAGATAGATAGATAGATATGAGATAGGCCTCATGCACACTTCCGTCGGCCGTTGAACGGCCGTTATTGACGGTCCCGTCGCACAAAGGCTGCACACGGGTGGCTTCCGTGTGTAGCCCGTTGTTTCACGGACCAAATTCAATTAGAAGCCCAAGACTGTTCCGTCAAAAACGGACAGGAGTAGGACCTGCCCTACTTTTGACGGAACGGCCGCACGGTTCTGTTAAAACAACGGAAATGTGCATGACCGCATTGAAATGAATGGGTTCAGGGTGCTATCCGTGACAACAATGCATAACTGAAGTGGGCGATAGATAGACAGATAGATAGATAGATAGATAGATAGATAGATAGATACATAGATAGATAGATACATAGATAGATAGATAGATAGATTTACTATATAAATACATGTTGTCATAAAGTAAGCAAAAAAAACAAAACAAAAACATAGTAACAGGATACCGCGAAGAACACAGCCATTGAGATGTTCTTGGTTAATGATGATAGAGTCTGTTTGTCTGAAGGGCCAGTGGTACACACTAGACATGACTATGACAACCTTGTGTTGTGTATATTGTGCGCAGTGTTTGTTCAGCTGCTATCCAGAAAATGGTCCCTGGATGCTGACGGCTGTGTTTGAGTGTTGTGCTAACACACATAACACACATGATGTAAAAGAAGAGGCAGCTGAGGTGCAGCATAATGTTGTCTTGGTCATACACCTCAGTTAATGTTAGTGATTCCTTACTATAGTATTTTTCCTCATAAATTTGTGCATGATGTTGCTGGATGATATGAAGACAGAGGGAAAGAAGAAGATCTATTTGCTGACTGTGTGTCCTGAGGTCACGGGATCACATTTTACCTCAGTGTGTGATCCTGTCATGTCAGTTTATCTCACTAGCCTCCGTTTACACAGCTGCATTTGGGTAACAGTTTTCATTGTGTGTTCCTTGTCCTATTTGGAAGTTGTCATTCAAATAAACATGCCCTACAGCTTTTTACTAAGCTGGCACTCACAATGTGTGTTAAATGTGAAGTATACCAGTAAGCCGGTCATGTTGTCATTGGTTTTATGGTCACAAGCTCAGAAACATACATTATTATTACTGTGGTCAGAGGGAAGATGCTGGGATAGCAATTTTGTAATCCATTCTCATTTTAAGATCTGACCTTGACATATGGTTGTTGCTGAGTTCGAGGAACTGTTCATCCCTTTCTCAGAAAAAAAAACAACCGATTCTGGAAAGGCATGGCACGTGGAGCCTACACTGATCTACAGTAAAAGACATGGGGCGTACTTGCCCTCTGTGTTATGACATAAGTGAAGGGATATTCCACATTGGGGCAGATTTACTTTTCAAATTGAACCAAAAATTCTGGCAGACAGGCTTTGCGCCACATTTATTATCTGTTTTAGACATGTAAAGGGGGTATGGCTTAGCGGGAAATGGGGCATGGTCTAGCAGAAATGGGCATGGTGTAGAATGCAAAACTGTGCGGCAAAATTGCTTAAAAAACTACTAAGAACTATGCCAACCAATAGGTGGTATAAGGAAGTAAGAAAGTGTCTAGCATGACTGGCTAGATGCACTACATTTAACATACAGCTTGCACCACTTTGATAAATTTGGCGCATTTTCTGACTGTCTTGTCTTAGTTTACACTGTCTAAAACTATGACAAAATTAGTAAATTCGCCCCAAGGTTTCTACATCTTCTGATGTATTGTTTTTAGACATCATTGGTGGGTGCACTAGCTGTTCCCCCTGATGATTACCAGAGCAAAGTGCCACCAAAATCCCTTTAGTTCTGGTCAAAAATATCCATGATGGGATTTCCAAGATACATCTACTTCAGAAACACCTTAGATTTTAATACTGCTTTGTTGGTGTCAATGTGGGATTCTGGAGATATCTCGAATACTGAAGGGGTTCAAGCAGTTTAGTGAATGCTACAGTCCTATATTAAGAGTTAGTACCAGCTCACCTTACTTCACTTATGTTATATAATGACATTTCTTAGCAATATAATACAGCATGTCAGATAACACCTATATGGAAAATCCCATAAACCATATAGAAAAATATATCTATGTAGGCGATAAATAAAAGACATCTATTGATCTAGGGCTCTGAGTACTAGTGTCCAGACAGCCGGTATTGCACATCAATGAATATATCCCGGAGCGTATGAACAGCTGCTGGCCGGACTAAGGTCGTAGTGAGAGCGCCCCGAAGTGGTGAGTTTAAGAGAGCAGGACACAGCGGATTAGCTAAAATGTTGATGGGTGATGTTTAGTAAACACAAGGTGGGCCTTACACCTTAAAAATCCTACCCATTCATAACCGCTGCCCGTGAATGGATGCCTGTGAGGGGGAAGAAAGACACCTTTGTTCTGCAAATGAAACCCTAAAATGCTGAATTTATGAATGAGGCAGTCTATGTGGTGTGTGTAAGGTCAAATACTGTTAAATTCTGTTCATGGCAACATTTCAACATGATAAGGAGAAAACACGGCACAGGGACTTCATTTACTGCAACACACTTTCTCTCATTTAAATATTCCCATAGCGGCATTAAATCACTTGTTTTACATCACTCAATGATTTTCTTATACATTCAGGTAACATAAATGTAATGTATATATTAGATATGTACGTGTACATAAAAGAAGATGAACATGCTTTTATAATGACAGAAGAGAGCGGATATGAGGATACAACTATTTGGTTGGTGGTAACAATATGTAGTGTCAGTAAAGCCGGATATACACATAATAATATTTACTATCCATAATCGTTGAGTAGATTAAATCCTTCAAAATGTTATAAAATCTATCTAGAATTGTTTTGTTCATTTGTCATATCATGTTATTTTGACACATCTTTATGTAGATGAGCTCTTTGGGTTTTGATCATGTTGCAGTGTATCGTAAAGATATTGGAGCAGATTTACTAATACTAAGGTTTTTGACCTGCCTGCACTGTGTTTGCCGCATTTTTTGCGGCATTTTTCAGCCGCAGCCATTGAGCGCCGCGGGCAAGAAACGCTGTGAAAACCGCTTTCTCTGCCTCCGATTGATGTCAATGGGAGGTCAGAGACGGAAACGCCCGAAGAAAGGGCATGTCGCTTTCTTTACTTAAAAACCGCTTGTGGGAAAAAATGCTTCCGCCTCTCTTTGAAATCAATGGGAGGTGATTTCAGCCATTTTTGGCGCTGTGTTCGACACGGTTTCCGTGTCAAAAACAGCGCCAAAATACTCAGTTTGAACTAGCCCTAAGATTCAGACCAGGCAGTCAGAAGACTAACCAAATTTATTACCCTGGCGCATGTTAGACACCTTTCTCTTCCTTACACCACCTCATGGTCGACTTAGTTTGAAAAAATGTTTATGCAATTTTGGCATTGTTTCTAGTAAAGACGCTAAAGTTTCTAGTAATTTACAATCATCTGTTCCTTTTGGTACTTGTAACAAATATGTTTCAGACAAAATGTATAATCAGAAATGTTCCACTTTAGGGCGCGAAATACAACAACAAACCGCCTCAGACATAAAAGTAAATCTTCCCAAATGTTGTAGGTCATGTCCCACAGATAACACATAGTGATATCAGTATAAGATGAGCCACAATGCAGATAATACATGTTATCACATGCACTATTTACAAAAATTTGGCTCAATTTATGACATTTTTCCCATCTCTTGGAGTTATTTTATGTTTAAAAACAAATCTAGTTGTAGAGGTAGTTACTTGTTACCTATGAAATCTCATTCATATGCTGTCTTGTGAATTGACCCTCCATCAATCTTTTGTCATGACCCTGAGGTAAACCTTGGCTTTTTGCCACTAAATCCCAATAGACTTTTTTTTTTATGAATAGTATAAATGATTTTGGAAGGCAGATCAGGTCCTCACCTGTGAGATCATGAGGTGCCAGAATCTTTACTTCTATGCTGGATCATGTTGTATACTTTTTTTTTAGGCTGGTGCTAGGTGACTATATTAGTTGATTGTAGCTCCGGGATTCTACCCTGTGGTAGCACGTGGTTCAGCCAACCCACTGAAATTAGAAGCTACGATAACACCACAGTTTCTTCCCATTATATTAATCATGTAACACCATCCAGAGGATTACAGCATCTCCAGGTGACTTATGCTGCATAGATATAGGTGGCCAATATAGTTCCGGCCTTAAAGGGGTTGTCCGGCCACTGGACCGTTCTTCATACTGATGACAGCCCACAGGACAGGCCATTAGTATATGATTGTTGGGGGTCGGACACCCGCACCGATCAGCTTCTCAGGCTGCCTCCGGGCACTGGATGTCTGTGCTGGAAGCAGATGGCTCTGGTCACAGTATAGTGGCCGAGCTGTAGTACTGCAGCTCAGCTTCTGCTCCTATTCAAGTGAGTAGGAGCAGAGTTCCAGCTTGTACAGAGCCTTCTTCTTCCGGCACCGAACACTGCATACCGTGAACAGCATCCGTGGCCTGGCGGCAGCCGGAGCAGCTGATAGGTGTGGGGTCCAGGTGTCGGACCCCCACCGATCATATATTGATGACCTATCCTGTGGCTAGGTCACAGTATGAAAAATTGTCCCGTGGCCGGAGAACCCCTTTAACAATGTTTCCCTCTACTTCATTCTGTCAACTTACCTTGCGTCTTCCTAAGCTCATCGCACTATGAATATGTCACCAGTAAAAACTGCTGAATGTCAAAACAATTGATCCATTTGTAAATATCTACATTATACTCCACAGAGGATTCCTTGACATGTGTTCAAATGGCGCATAATATAGTTCAAGAATAATAATCTCTCTCTCGTCTAAAAGAATTGCCCCGGGGAGACAGGGGATAGGAAAAGATGACATTGTTGTAAGCCCTTTACTCCAAGTCCCAGTTAATTAAACCGAGTGAAAATGTGAAATTATGATTAGCTAGTAATACCGAAGGAAGGGTTTAGGATTTAAAGAAAATAATTTGGTCAAATCTTGTTAATCCATCTTTGTATTGACTCTGCATACATTACAGCAGCAGCTGTTTTCACATTTTATTGTATGGGAATACATTTTTTTAGAAGGACGTTCTGAATTATTTAGTTTATATGATAATATTCTACTATGATGGATATGGAGTAAATCTATCTATCTATCTATCTATCTATCTATCTATCTATCTATCTATCTATCTATCTATCTATCTATCTATCTATCATCTATCTATCTATCATCTATCTATCTATCTATCTATCTATCTATCTATCTATCTATCTATCTATCTATCTATCTATCTATCTATCTATCTATCTATCTATCTATCTATCTATCTATCTCTCATATCTATCTATTCCAATGTAATAGGCAGCACTCCTATGTAGATAGTGAAAAAAAAATTGTCTTTATTCACCCATAATGATGCGTCACAGCAGATTTTGCTTGGCGGGTCCCCCCCCCCAAAATCTGCCGCGGCATTATGCCTGCCGTCAGCAGGAAGATTTATACTCCCCTTCACTTCAATGGGAGGTTCGGGCGGAATACGCCTGAAAATCGGGCCGGGTGCTTCTTTTTCCCGCTAGCTGAAAAAATCAGCTAGCGGGAAACAAACACCTGGCTCCCATTGAAATAAATGGGAGGCAACATTTAGTGTCTAAATATTATGCGGTATGTACATACCCTTATAGATGTAACCCTAATCTATGGACATACACTGCCTCAGGTGCAGCTGTGATCCCTGAGATCACCGCTTATGGGTGAAATGTTATCTCCTGTCTGCGAATTTCACATAATAGAACTTAACTAAACTCATCTCAACTACACAAAAGCGCAAAATACAGGGCCATCAAATGCAGATCTAGACACAAAGCAATATCACATATACCATTTTATTGTGTGTTCTACTAATACCAGTTGTGACTAACTTGAATCCTGTGAGAACACTTTGTTGGGTCTCATTAACCCTGTTAATAATAACCTTTTGAGGTCACGTCGTTCTATTTGCCGCAGTGAAATAAGTTTATTTCAGCAGAATGAAGCCATTATTAGCTTGGCAGAGTCCACTTGTCAGAATTTTATGGAGCAGAACAGAGTTTGGCTTGAAAATTCAATAAATACTGTAATGTGAGAGGAGTTAAATTCCAAGGGCCGAGGGGCACAGCAAGGGGGATTTGTCATTAATGCAATGTTTTACAACCCTTGTAAGAAGCCTCCTCCATGTACATTCTGGGGGAAGCTGCTCAGCTGATCTTATGGTTGACACTAAACAAACAAATGCTGATCATTTGGGTAATACAGACCTGACCTGTAACATGTAAAGACCACTCATTTGCTTTAATGCTTGTGTAATTGCCTTGGGTTTAGTTTGTAAACTCATCAGGACAAAATTTTATTTTTGGCATTTGAAAACGTATAAACCTTGTAGCATTCCAAGTATGGCTTCATTTTCAACATTTTGGATGTTTTTGTACCTAACCCTACCTGATTATTATTATTATTATTATTATTATTATTATTATTATTATTATTATTATTATTATTATTATTATTATTATTATGTTTATAGGACAGAAATCATCAGTCCCGACTGATGTTCATTTTTTTCCATTGGTTGGCAATGGTATTGCTTTTTTTATTATCCATTTTTTGGAACATCATTCTGATTATTGCAGAGATCTTGCAGAGTGTGCCCTTTTAATGTCTAGTGGGGCTACTAAAATATTAGACTACTGGTTGAATCAGTGGAAATGTGTATGGCAGGTTTAGAAAAGAGTGTCTATGTCGTTTGCAATCCATGGGTTGTATCTGATATTACAGCCTAGTCTTATTCACTTGAATGGGGATGATCTGCAATACTAGACACAGTACATGGACAACAGTGGCAGTGTTTCTGGAATTTTGGAAAATGGTACCAATGAAAACTTTGTCGTGTCCTCCAAAAATGTTATTATTGTGCAAAAAGTAGTGAAACATAAAAAAAACCTATACATATTTGGTATCGCCATCATTTTTATTGTTTACTGACCCATGGAATTAAGGTAACGTCAATTTAAAACACAAAGAAACAATGGTGGTAAAGTTGTTTATTTCAGTCCCCCCGAAAAAAAAGTAAAAAAAATGTAATCAATATGTTATATGTTCATTGAAAATTACCCCTCGTTCCCCAAAAAACAAGCCCTCATACGGCTACGTCGACAAAAAAATAAAAAGTTAGGACTCTTGGAATGTGGGGATAAAAAAGAATGCTTGGTTGTTAAGGCCAAAATAGGGCTGGTTATTAAGAGGTTAATACCGCCCCTTCCACACTTATTTGTGGTAGTTCGCCGTACCGTGCCTTACTTTTACTAAGCCCTTTCTGACAGCTACAGGGATAATAGGACCTACTGTACCACAGGCTTTATAATGGGCAGATATCCAGTGACTGGGCAATCTGAGCGGGACAACTTCACTGTCGTGGGAATATCGGGACGAGTACAAGGGTGTTCAAGTCCAGGAGCTCAGGGACCAACATAGACTATTGATGGTACCAGGGAAGATGACTGTTGACTGGCACTCCACTGTGGGTTTATATATCTAGATATCTGGTTTTGTTCTTAAATTTAACAATCAGTTTATTGAAAAAATAGCCATAGCTTTATTGCGTAATGGCATTAACCCTTACGTCTCATGCACACCACTGAGTGTGCTGTGCCGATTGAGTCCCGTCAGTGATCCGAGGAAAGATAGGACATGTTCTATCTTTCCTCGGATCGGAGACTCGGACCATTCAGCCGTCAAAGTGAATGGGTCCGTGAAGATTATCGGGTGCCACTCGGATGCCGTAAAAAACGGCCTGAGTGGCACAGCGGTCGTGTGCAAGAGACCTTACTGTAGACAGGTACTGGAAGAGAAGAAGGAAATAGTGCTATTATAAAGCTTTACTTAATTCTTCTCCGCAAATACCATTATTTTTTAGTGAAAACATATGTCTTATGCTGTCAGTGACACGATTCACATAGTAGTTTAAACCTATTCTGGCCATTTTACTATGATCCGTTCTTGGGCTCTCTTGACAGTCTGTGTAGGTTCTCACACATGTGGTTTGCATCTAATTATTGCTGACATGCAAAGTGTATGTCAACACGTATTTTATCATCATATAAGTAATGCTGGGCCGACTGTTAAATAATCTCTCTGTCTCAAAGAGCACAGCATCAATGTGATACTGGCACATAGCACCATTTAAATGTGGGATAAAAAAAAAGGTGTATAAAGGCTGTGGGCTCTTTAATTCCTTTCTATTCTATGTGATAATGCTGCAAAGCTGGGATTCACATACATACAACCTACAAATAAACAGAAGATAGCCTTTGATAGGGTTTCATGGTATTTCACAGTTTGCACACTGACCTAAAATAGCAGTTGCTTTTGGCATCAACATTTGGTCTGTCAAATATTGTGTGAGCTCAAGAAAAGATTAATCCTGCACAACATGTTTCTGTAGCACAGCTTCATATATATCCAGGCTGGCCAGCCCTTCCTAGCCAGCCTTCACTGCAGCATTTCTTTCCCCACCAGATATTGAAGACCTGATCTAAAATCACTACGATAAAATATAAAGGATCAAAAATAGACAGCACTCCAAGGTATCAAAGTGAAAAACAGGTGGTTCCTTTATTCACCCATATTATCCATGTTTCAGCCCAAACTCAACACTAGATCAGTGCCGTCACTATCATCTATAATCTATCTATCTATCTATCTATCTATCTATCTATCTATCTATCTATCTATCTATCTATCTATCTATCTATCTATCTATCTATCTATCTATCTATCTCATATCTATCTATCTCATATCTATCTCATATCTATCTATCATCTATAATCTATCTATCTATCTATCTATCTATCTATCTATCTATCTATCTATCTATCTATCTGTCTGTCTGTCTGTCTGTCTGTCTGTCTGTCTGTCTGTCTGTCTGTCTGTCTGTCTGTCTGTCTGTCTATCTATCTATCTATCTATCTATCTATCTATCTATCTATCTGTCTGTCTGTCTGTCTATCTAGAACACAAGAAACTGGCGACAGCACACTGCGAACACTAATGCCACCTAAGCCACTAAATATAAATAAATATGCATTACTGCTAAATCTACTTACAATAGGAAGGTTCTTATCACACATTTTGATCAAATTGCGTGAGCCCATCTGCCTCGACAAGGCGACCTCTATGAGATGGGAACCTACGCTGCATATACACCCAGAACTGGGACTAAACCTACATATTCTTGGGGATGGTAGGAACCAGCATTAAACTAATTAAAATCACCCAGGGCAGTCTATCTATCTATCTATCTATCTATCTATCTATCTATCTATCTATCTATCTATCTATCTATCTATCTATCTATCTATCTATCTATCTATCTATCTATCTATTATCTATCTCATATCTATCTATCTATCTATCTATCTATCTATCTATCTATCTATCTATCTATCTATCTATCTATCTATCTATCTATCTATCTATCTATCTATCTATCTATCTTATCTTATCTTATCTTGTCTGTCGGCCGTATTTAGAGTTTGTGCTGGCCTAGGCACTTTTAGTGCTGACGCCCCCAATAATGCAGCTTTTCCTCCGCAAAAATCGAAACCTGTGCTAATTGTTGCGGGATTAACCTCCCCATTTAATTCAATAGGGAAAACCCTGCAACAGAAAACTAGCGATTCCACAACATAAATTGACACGCTGCGGATTAAATTAAAAAAGCACCACAGGTCAATTTCTGAACGTTTTTTCGGTGGGTTATTTACGCAGCATGTGGATGAGATTTGTTCAAATATCATCCATTCTACTGCTACTGTATTACGCTGCAGATTTTTAGCAATGAAATCCGTTGCCTAAAATCTGCAGTGTTTACACTACGTGTGGATATACCCTAAAAGAGATGCTCAGTGCTACATTAACATTCCCGCCCCTGCCCCCCACATGAACACTGGGGCCCATTTTCCCTATTATTGATCAGGTCACAGTTTATTATTCATTAGAAAAAAAAAACACTCCTGCAGCGGCTCCCTTCCCAACTGTAGCAAAAAACTCCCTGCCGGTTACCTCAGTACATCTTCCTACTTTTAAAAGTAGGCCAATGAACGGAGGTAACCTATGACCATGTGATGTAAACTAACCAATAACAGCTTAGAGCTGTCACTGCTTAGTTTACTGTCACAGACCCAGCAAGGTAAGTATAATAATCGTTTTGCTTTTTTAGTTATTATTGTTACAAATTTATTATTTTGTGTGGTTTTTTACAGGTTCGGTTGTTGGACTACGTTGGATTTGAGGACTATGATGACGGTGTTTTTATTTTCAATTAAATGGTTAACGAGGGTTGTGTGGGGGCTTTTATTTCTATAAAATATTTTTTCTGTGTGTTTTGTTTAACTTCATTATTACTGCCTTGTAATGGCAGCTGTCTCTGAAAGACAGCGTCCATTACTAAGGCGGGGCTTAGTGTTAGCACTAACCACCCCCATTATTACCCCGGTACCCACCGCCACCAGGGGTGCTACGAAGAGCCGGGTACAATCCAGTATCCGACCATCTGAAGTGATGGTTGGGTACTGGGGCGGATGAAGGCTGGTACTATTAGCCTGGGAATGGCCAAAAACAATGGCCTTTCCCACCCTGGTAATGCTAGGCCGCAGCTGCTTTATTGTATCTAGCTGGTTATGAAAAATCGGGGGACCCCAAGTTGTTTTTTCAAATGTCTATTTTTTTAAAAATCAACATGCCCCCCCCCCCCATATGTCATAACAAGCCAGATACAAAATAGCAGCAGCAGCAGCCTAGCATTACCAGGGTGGGAATACCCATTGTTTTTGGGCTTTCACAGCCTAATAATACCAGCCTGTGGTCACACCAGTCCCCGGAAATCACTTCTGATGGTCAGGTACTGGATCGTATCTGGCTCTTCCTGGCATCCCTGGTGGCAGTGGGTACCGGGGTAAAAATGAGGGGGTAAGTGTTAGCCTTTGCACCGGCTAACACTAAGCCCCGCCTTAGTAATGGACGCTGTCTATCAGACAGCCACCAATACTAAGGCACTAGTAATATAGTTTAAAAAAAAAAATAGAAAAAATATTTTATTGAAATTTAAACCCTCTACACAACCCTCATTAACCAATTTATTGAGAATAAAAACACTGTCATCGCAGAAGTCCTCGAATTCGACGTATTCCAACGACCGAATCTGTAAAAAAAACAAAAACACAAAAGAAAATTAGCAACATTAATAAGTAAAAACACAAAAATAATTATCATACTTACCTTTCTGGGTCTGTGACAGTTAACTAAGCAGTGACAGCTCTTAGTTTTTTATTTTTAAACTTTAAAGGGGTATTCCAGTTACAACAAGTTATCCCTATCCATATGGTAAAGGGGAAACTGCTGATCCGACAGCTGGGACCCCCACCGTTTACAAGAACGGTGGTTCCGTACCGCTCATTTGAACCAAGCGGCAGGTCGCTTATGCGCACTGCTGCTCCATTCATTCTCTATGGTAGTGCCGGAAATAGCCGAACGCTGTACTCGCCTATCTACGGCGCTCCCATTCTCTATGGGAGCGCCGTAGATAGGCGAGTACAGCGTTCGGCTATTTCCGGCACTACCATAGAGAATGAATGGAGCAGCAGTGCACATGAGTGACCTGCCGTTTGGTTCAAACGAGGGGTACAGGACCCCCGTTCTTGTAAACGTTAGGGGTTCCAGCTATCGGACACCCACCGATCGGCAAGTTAACCCCTACTCTACGGATAGGGGGTAACTTGTAACCGGAATACCCCATTAATGTACTGGCATATAGCTACATGCCAGTACATTAGCCTGTGTACTGATAGTACACAGGCAGTTGTTAAGACATAACTAAGTATACCCTAACAACTGGAAATATGGTCAGACAGCCCTGGGGTCCTTCAATGGACCCTGGGCTGTCTGCCCATATATGGTATGTCCCTCAGTTGTGTCACAGGGATTCCCTGACGTGATCCAAGGGACATCCCCCTTCGCAGCAGCATTCACGGGAATAGCGTTGGAGAAGAGTGGTTTATCTGATCTCCACTGTTAGAGCGGGGCTGCGGCTGTGTAATACAGCCATCGCCCCGCTCCTGACAAGTGCACGCGTGTGGTCAGCATAAGGCGATGTGACCAGCGCTGCACTAACGAGCGGCGGCGCCGGCCCTGAAGCCGTAGAACATGCCATAGAACAGTGCGCCCACCATGTTCTCTGTCTCATTAGTGTAGCGCCGGCCGCATCACCTCATGCTAACTGCGCACCCTCACTTGTCAGGAGCGGGACAATGGCTGTATTACACAGATGCAGCCCCGCTCACTACATTCATGTATAACAATACTAAGCTGTGCAGCCGCACAACTTAGTATCGCAATACATTAATTTCAACCCAACACTACGTTACATTACATTAAACATCTAGCAATACTCACCTGACACGCTCTGCCGTCCGCTCCCTCTACAGCTCTTCTGAGTCTAAGACACGCCCACTGTTCTCGGATTGGCCAATCTATTAACAGTGGGCGTGTCTTACAGATTTAGAAGCGCTGGTGAAGCGCACCCCCCCTGGCCTGTCAGTGACCTGGCCGGTCATGTCACGAGTTAAGTTCTAAATTAAAAAAATATATAATTAAATTAAAAATACGATCCTCCAGCCCCCCCCCTTGCTGGACGCCCTAGGCACTGCACCCCCAGTGCCTAGTGGTAAATACAGCCCTGATCTATCTATCATCTATCTATCTATGTATGTCTCTCATATCGATCTAGCTATCATTCATTTTCTATCTATCTATCTATCTATCTATCTATCTATCTATCTATCTATCTATCTATCTCATATCTATCTATCTATCTATCTATCTATCTATCTATCTATCTATCTATCTATCCTTTATAGGCTTTATAAACTTGTAAGCTAAACACTAGAAACTCACCTCAGGTTACTTCATCAATTTTACAGATGCATTCTCCAGCCAGACTTGACAGGCTATGCTAGTGACATTGAACAATAGTCTACCAGAATGGGTCGTTGAAAATTGTTACTGCACTGACCAAGTCACAGTCAGGCTGGATTTACACGAGCATGTTCGGTCCGTAAAGGACGAAACGTATTTCGGCCGCAAGTCTCGGACCAAACACACTGCAGGGAGCCGGGCTCCTAGCATCATAGTTATTATGTATGATTCTAGGAGTCCCTGCCTCTCCGTGGAACTACTGTCCCATACTGTAATGATGTTTTCAGTACGGGACAGTTGTCCCGCAGCAAGGCAGGGACTCCTAGCGCTGTACATAACTATGATGCTAGGAGCCCGGCTCCCTGTAGTGTGTTTGGTCCGGGACTTGCGGCCGAAATACGTTCCGTCTTTTACGGACCGAACATGCTCGTGTAAATACAGCCTCATAACCCCAATGTCTAGGAGTAATTCAAATAGTATATACTCTTATAACAGAATTTTCTGTTGTTCCGAAAATAGTAATGTGTTCAGATGTTTGTCCCTATTAACTAATCTTATAATCTGGGTTTATATTTGTTAGTGTCCAGATTGTGCTCTGAACTTAGAACCCTGCCAAATGTGGGAGCATAAAGATTGGAATTTTTTGTAACGCTGTAATAGCTTATGTATGCTAATATTACCCATGTATTATTATTATTATGTTTTATACATGTAGTGGCTCTCTCCTCTGGCTCAAAGAGGGGGATATCAAACAGCCCCCACCCCCCCATGACATCCATAGGCACTAATAAGTACTATGAACAGGGGTTGTCTTCATGAAACAATTAAAGAGAACCTTTCTGTATATATTTTTCAGTGCCTGATGAAGGTCGTATGAGACTGAAATGTCGTACGCAAATATTCACAGGCAAAATTAAAATAAGAAAAATTATTTCACACCAATCGGTGTGCCGAGTACTTTGTTTTTTTTTATTAAAGAAAACCGTCACTAGGTCATATAAGTTAAACTGACCTGAATAGAGCTGTCTCCCTGATTCCAGCGCTGTTTTGTTTTTTTTCCTGTACTCCCCCATTCCAGAGATATGGTCCACTGTTGTATTGCCTCCCTATATGCTAATTTGCTGTGGTTAGCCAACAGGGCGTGAATTACCATCATTCTCCAGTGGTGGAGCTATCTTTCCTGTCTCTGATACTGACCAATCAGCACGAGGCAGCTGGAGGGTAGTTCACGTCCTGTTGGCTAACTACAGCAAATTAGAATATAGGGAGCCAATGCAACAGTGAGTCATATTTTTGGAACGATGGTTCAGAAAAAAAACCAGCGTTGAAATCAGGGAGACAGCGCTATTCAGGTCAGTAACACAGTTCAATTTATATGACCTAGTGACAGGTTCTCTTTAAGTAATTAATGAGATGTACAAAAAATTCTTATAAAGTATATAAACTGTTAAAAAAACCACGTTTAATAAATGTATCCTAGAGTCCATGGTTCCTCACTGTGCCTGTGAAGCATAAATTGCTATTCTGAATGCACTTTCTCCCCTCTTCTTGTAGTCACACAGTCCCATCCCTTTAAGAATATTTCGTATTCCTCCAGATGACAGAAAAGTAGGTTACAGACAGTGCAGCTACCTGATTTTCTGCTATTTGTTTAGATTGAAACTTGGTTTCCATGACAGTGAGTTTTCAGATTCCCAGTAGATATCTTTTTTTTCTTGTTTCTCGACTGATTAGCGAGACAAACCTTTTTATGGCTGTTTTATCTATGACTTTTTACGCTTTGTGTTGTTAGACATAGTCAAAACAGAATCCTCTGTAGGAAACATTTTGTCTGAGAGCGGATGACACATTGTACTGTAATGCTGTACAGCGCCACCAGGGGTTATCATCCTTACAAGGTTTTTGCTTAGCTTTGGAAGTGTTGAGACTATTACTATATTGTCTGTACATTCTGCTATTAGTTGAAATTTCCCCAAAGCCTTGTTATTGACATATTAGCATATTTACACCAACTAGAATATTTTCTGTAATAATGTGAAAATAGAGTCCCTCATCTGAACAAGACTCATATGACAAGATTGTTTATTTTTCCTTTATGACATTTCTATCTTTGTTATAAATATGTATAAGATCTGATTATGTTATATGTTGCAAAGGTAACATTTGTTTACTTTAAATGTGATATTATGAGTTGTGATCTGTAGTTTTATATAGGACTTTAGGTAAACCTGTATTTATGCAGCATTGTACAATAGTAGGATGGATGGGCAAATATTATCTCCAATAAGATACTTATGGAAACATACCCGTATACTACCTCATGCTCAAACCGGGAAATGTAGCTCTGCTATATAGTATATGTCGTTGTGTTAACAATTTGGCTGCTGGTGGGTTAGTTAGTGGGGAATTGTACTGCAGTGCTTAGTAGGTCCCTTTGGTTAAAAGGGGGCTGCGTATTGAGATACAGAATCTGCTGCCTCTTTTGTGTGGGAATATCCTGCAGTGCATAATAGAGAAAAAGACACAATGGAGCGTATATGCCTTCTACACAGTGAATAGAGGTAATCTAGCAAAATAGGACACTTCTTATAAATGTATTTATGTATTCATTCATTCTCTTCTTTACAAAAACAGTCCTGAGAACATAATATTGGCTGAATAATATGTATATGGGCATTCTGTAGTATATGGATCAGAACCGTCCTTGTTAGCAGTTGGATAAAGCGACTTGTAAAGTGTGGCAATTTTTTAATCTGCTCAACCTTTTACTTCCTCCGTGCATTCAAGACATTTGTCCTCGGGGTTAACTGGAGCTACAGAAGTGGGAGAAAGTGTTTTTAATTTCAAGGGTCAGGAGCTGGAAGAAAAACGATAAATATTTCCTTCCTAAGCAGTCATCATGCTGGAGCAGGTCATTAATTTAAAGGAGGCTTTCCATTGATGGAGCTCATTCAGCTGTCCAAATGATGGGTGAGCTGGTACTGCTGTCCTGACTTCCACGCAAACACACTAGATTGTGCGGTTATTTACCTATGATTTGTTCAGGGGAAGGATGCTCGGCACCATTTAATGAGAATGATGAGGAGAGTGGTGGGATTTTTGTGTTTGACCGAGCAGTGAATAGTTAAATGCAAGAGCCCTGAGAGATTCCAGAAATATAAGCCTCATCGCCAAATGAATTTATATTGTATGAGTCAAAGACTTTCTCTGTTTTGTGGTCTAGATCCCTAGTTGCAGTTCTGTCTGTTAAGAGGCATCACAATGAATTATGCACAAGATTGCCTGAATACCTAATTCTGTCTGGATTTGGAAGCATCATACATTACAGCGTTAGCACTGCTTTATGGTGAATTTCCTCACGCTTTTTCCTCCCCACGCTTTTACATTGCAAAATACAGGGACATTTTCAATAGAGCACATAGGAAAATTACATAATATTTGCTCTTCTAGAAAGCAGCTGTTTTGTTCTTCAGGATTTAGGTCCTGTTCACATCCGCATTTGGTTTCCGTTCATCGGTTCCGTTTCGATGACCAAAAAGCCGAACGGAAACCATAGCTTCCGTTTGCATTACCATTGATTTCACTGACAATGCTTACATTGCAGTCGATTTCTGTTACTTTCCATTCCGTAAAGGTTCCGTTTTTTTTACGGAAACAATAGTCGACAGCACTATTGTTTCCGTGAAAAAAAACAGAAACTTTATGGAACTTGGAGGCACGGGACTTATATAGTTGAGAATGTGTATGGGGCAGCCTGAGGAAACAAAGATCAAGCAAGTTTTTAACGTGCCCAAACCTTTGTTCTCCAAGTGGGTTAACGCTGCCAGAGACCAAAAACATTTGGGCAGATTGCTTCTGTGTCTGGGTCTAGAAAGTGTACAAAAATGCGCCAAATTGTTTGGTGCAATTTTGATTATTGCACCTTACTAGACACTTTTTAAAAGTGTTCTGAAGAGGAGCATGGCTTAGCGGGAAAAGGGCATGGCTTGCCAGAAAAGGGGTATCATTGTGCGCCAAAAATATTGGCACAAAATTCTTCAGCAAAATAAGCCAAATTAAAAGTGGTATAAGGAAGAGAAAAGTGTCTAACAGGTCATGCAAGTGGCCCCAAAATTATCATACAGCTTCCACCACTGTGATAAATTTGTCACATTTTGTGCCTGTCTAGTCTAAGGCCTCATGCACACAACCATGCATTTGTGTCCGCATACTATTCGCAATTGCGGATAGTATATGGTAGATTATATCCTATGGGCCCATGCACACGACCGTGGTTTCCTCTTGTCCATTGCAGGGAGCCCGGAGCGGAAAAAAAAATAGGACATGTCATTTTACGGACCGCAATTGTGGTCCGGGCTCCTTGAAGTCAATGCACATCTTGTGTATGCACAGTCCGTAATTGCGGATGGCCCATGGATGAAACTCTGCGGCCATTGTGTGTGTGTGTGCGTTGTTCATGAAAGCCTAAGACACACTAGGTCAGAAGCAAAATTTCTCTGAGAAGTCGTAATGTTGGCAACTATGTCTTTGGGTAGGTTTGGAAACAAAGACAGGTAAAAGAAAGATAAAAAGAGTAACATAAGTGCTAGTTGATATACTGCTGAACAGTAAACAGTACAATGACTGCCCATTTTATTGAGAAATATACAAGATTAGCCTGAAACTCTAAAATCTGGGGATGAGATTTGTTACACGATTCTGCAAATACATAAAATTAGAAAAATAAACACTACAATTCCTACGAGACTATTTGCTAAATAGCTGAATGCAATGTCATAAATCATTTCTACCTGAAGGAATACTTTGAGGAATATTAAATTTGGAAAGTTAAACCATTGCATATTAAAGCACAAATGGAGCTACTAGAACTCAGTATTGCTGATCACGTAAAATGTTTTGCTTTTGATTGACCCTTTTTTGGTACGGTAGTGTATGCTAGCCCCATTATTTACATGCCAGTTCTCTGCCCTCATGAAATCTATTGTTGGGTACAGACCTATGCACTTGCAGCATAGGAAACATAAAAGTACAAACGTATTCCCCAATTACTTATGATCTCCATTACAAAAATATGTTTTAGCTAATTAGAATTTCATTGACCTTTTTGCTGGCACTTTTGTGTAAGTACCTACTGTAACCATATTCAAGTGCAGTATTACACAGATATTGTATGACAATATGCAGAGCATTACATTGCATATGTGCTTTGATGCACCTTACTGACATCTATATTTGCATTTGTTATAGAATATATCTGTCTTACTCTATTACTCATAATATAAATATAAATACTTTTTTACTTCCTGGTATAGTACTCACCAAACCCCCAGCAATTAAGTATTATTTCTGGAGGAAGCAGCCTCTGGCCAGACATTACCCCTGGCCACAGGATAGGCTCTCTGCTCTTGTGGGACAGGATAGGCTCTCTGCTCTTGTGGGACAGGATATGCTCTCTGCTCTTGTGGGACAGGATATGCTCTCTGCTCTTGTGGGACAGGATAGGCTCTTCTCTTGTGGGACAGGATATTCTCTCTGCTCTTGTGGGACAGGATATGCTCTCTGCTCTTGTGGGACAGGATAGGCTCTCTGCTCTTGTGGGACAGGATAGGCTCTTCTCTTGTGGGACAGGATATGCTCTCTGCTCTTGTGGGACAGGATATGCTCTGCTCTTGTGGGACAGGATAGGCCCTTCTCTTGTGGGACAGGATATTCTCTCTGCTCTTGTGGGACAGGATATGCTCTCTGCTCTTGTGGGACAGGATAGGCTCTCTGCTCTTGTGGGACAGGATAGGCTCTTCTCTTGTGGGACAGGATATGCTCTCTGCTCTTGTGGGACAGGATATGCTCTCTGCTCTTGTGGGACATGATATGCTCTCTGCTCTTGTGGGACAGGATAGGCTAACTGCTCTTGTGGGACAGGATATGCTCTCTGCTCTTGCTCATAGTGAAGGATTTTGCTCTCTCTATAATGCCCATATGTCCCAATAGGGCATATGAATAGTAATTCAAAGTTGATACAACACCTTTAAGGCTTCTAAGTTAAAAGCAATCTAATCTGTCATGGGGACTCCTTTAAACACTATAGCCATTTATCCTGCAATCATTAATTTTGCTTGAAGGGGTATTCCCAACTTAGACATTTATGGCATATTCATAGAAAATGGCATGAACATCTGATAGATGACCTGCACCTATATCGATAAAGGGGGTCGCCCCCAACCCCCTGTTTCACCTGGTGAAGTGATAAATTGACAGTGTAGAGTGGGCCGGGCGTGGCTCTTTCATTCTATTCTATGGGAGTTCTAAAAACAGCCAAGCAAGCGCTCAGGGATATGCCAAAATGTCTAAGTTGAAAATAGCCCTTTAAGGATTATTTTTTGGTTTTTGTAATTGTATTTTATAGTGTTGTTGTTATCATATGTATCACATGGAGTAAAAATAAAAGAATAATTTAATATTTAGGATGTTCTGCAGAAGTATTCTCTGAAGCAAGAAAAGAACTGAAAGGACCAGCTATTATTGATCAAATATTATTGGCACCATAGTCTGCACAGAATAGTCTCAATGTTAGGAATTGCATATAATAAAGCCACACAATGAAGCTGAGTTTCAGATTGTGAGAATTTAAATTTTTATGGTTAGGAAATATATGCACCTGCTTTACTGGTGTGTGATAGCTCATCACGTACTGTGGCCAAATGAAATTGTTATGACTGTTTCACATACCTATATGATTTGGTTATTATTTTACAAAGATCATGTGGTTAGTCTGTTACAAAGGTTACTTGATAAACCATGTCATAAAATCATAGTTATGATCTTTATTTTTGTTCACATTTCCTAAATGTATACGCTACCACTTTAAAGGTAGACTTCTACACCAAGAGATGTCTAAGCATTTTGAATAGTAGGTGCTTTTATTGAAATTCCTGGGTTCTATTACCTATAGAATAATAACCAGAGAGCTGGTAATAAGTTTTTTTTCAAGTTTACATTGGGGCAAGTACTACTTTCTGAAGAAACTGAACAAATGATGAGTTCATACTGTATTTTATATATTATAATGGTAAAAGTCCTTTCCATTACACATTCTGTAACAGAATAAGTAAGATCAGAGAACTAGTCTGGATACAGATGTCGGAAATTTATGGCACATCTGGTAAGGGCAAAGAGCCGTTTTAATTGTTCCGCCAAGATGTCTAGGAGTCCAGTGACTGTAAACAGAGAACTTGATCACCTCTGAGGTTTCAAGTGGGATTTGGGATTGTAATAATACTAAAAAAGAGGGTAGTATAGCATTTGTGCCTTGGGAAAGTGAAATATAGTTCAGCTATTTAAATAAAGCAAATCCCCCTTTATTATAGAGTTGTTGGATTCTTTGCACATTGCCCTTATTGAATAAGATTGTTGGTCATTACATATTATTGAATTATTCATTACAAAATATTCTTTCTATGCACTAATGCATATTATACGACTAAAATGCAGCTATTTTGTGTTATGTGTAGTTTTTAATAATTTATATGGAAAAGGTAATTTTATCCTCCCATATATATATATATATATATATATATATATATATATATATATATATATATATATATAGTACAACCAGGTCTTACAGTTTAACATGAAAGTTGCTCTTTCCACCCAACATTCCTGTTGAAATTAAATGAGTGTGACAAATTGAATTGGTACCTTCCAAGAATTTGCCTTTTTTTTTCCACATCTAAGGCCAGGGCTACATAACTTCTTTGGTCGTGCGACATCAATTTACACACAAGACAAAAATTGGTGCAATTTCTCTGCAGCTTGCTGCTTCACGACTATTTTAGGGCATGCTATTCTGTCCGCATCAATGCCGCACAGAATCTGCGTTGCATATTCTGTTGCGGCTTTGCCTAAAATTGGCATTAAATTGATGCGGACTAGCCGTTGCATATTGAGGGGAAGAGGGCTTCCCTTCTCTCTATCAGTGCAGGATAGAGAGAAGGGACAGCCCTTTCCCTAGTAAAAGTAAAATGAAATTCATACTTACCTGGCCGTTGCCTTGGTGACGCGTCCCTCTTTCGCCATCCAGCCCGACCTCCCTGGATGACGCGGCAGTCCATGTGACCGCTGCAGCCTGTGATTGGCTGCAGCCGTCACTTGGACTGAAACGTCATCCTGGGAGGCCGGACTGGAGGAAGAAGCAGGGAGTTCTCGGTAAGTAGGAACTTCTATTTTTTTTACAGGTTGATGTATATTGTGATGGGAAGTCACTGTCCAGGGTGCTGAAACAGTTACTGCCGATCGCTTAACTATTTCAGCACCCTGGACAGTGACTATTTACTGACGTCGCCTAGCAACGCTCCCGTAATTATGGGTGCACACACGTAGTCACCCGTAATTACGGGAGCCCCATTGACTTCCTCAGTCTGGCTGTAGACCAAGAAATACATAGGTCCAGCCAGAATGAAGAAATTTCATTTTAGTAAAACCAATACTCTCCGCAGCACACATAACATCTGCGGACTTCATTGCAGAAATTTGACTCTCCATTGAAGTCAATGGAGAAATTCCGCAATGAGTTCGCAACAAGTCCACTACACGTCCGCAACAACCATTGTATGCTGCGGACACCAAATTCCGCTCTGCAGCCTATGCTACGCAGCGGAATTGTCCGAAACGTGTAAACGAACCCAACCACAAAGCTGTGGAAGGCAATGGAGAAACGTGTATGCTGCGGATTTCCGCTGCGGACTGTCCGCAGCGGAATTCCAGAGCAATTCCGCCACGTCTGGTCATGCCCTTAGGGTGCGACTTGGTTGCCAGTCACATGCGATTCAGGCATTGCCACATCCAAAAAACACCCAAAAAATGACAATTCGCTGACAAGTCACAAGTGAGTTGCAGTTAAACACAACTTACATTATTGTCTATGCACGCAGAGTCGCGTGCAATCTGCAACAAAAAATTCAACAGCATTAGATTTTTTGCGACTGTCGTGTTGCGGTCACGTGTTGTAACGTGACCACATTCACAATCGTTACTTGCAATGGCACATTACCACATTGCATTCTTCATGTCATGCAACCAATGTTGCTGTGTTGCCCTAGCCTAAAACGGAGTCTGTGATGGGTTTTATTGCCTGTTCAAATATCAAGCTACATGGCTATCCTACTATTCTACTCAGATCCTGCATTAGGCCGGGTTCCCACATAGCGTAAACGTTGTGGAATTTCCGCAACGGAATTGTGTGGGAAAATTCCGCAGCATTTACAGTAGCAGCAAAGTGGATGAGATTTAGAAAATCTCATGCCCACGCTGCAGAAAAAAACTGCAGCGGAAACGTCAATAAATTTACCTGTGGTGTGGAATTTAATTCCGCAGCATGTCTATTTATGCTGCATTTTAGTTGATTCTGTTGCGGGTTTTCCCCATTAAATTCAATGAGAATGCAAGTCCCGCAACAGGAAGCCAAGTGTTGCGGCATATTCGCAGCGATTATCCTGCAAAAATCGTAACTACGGAAAAATAAGTCTGTGTTTCTTCGTCCAGTCAGGCCTCCTGGGATGAAGTTGCATCCCATGTGACCGCTGCAGCCAATGAACCTACCCTTGCATTCAGTTGTGATTGTATGACTGATTGGTGTATATAAATATATAGTAAAAAAATGGCAGGACTCCAAAAGTTTCAACTGAAAAAAATGGATTCTTTATTAACCCATATGAAAAAGTTTTTTTTCACTTTAAACTGTTGTATTGCTGACATAAATTTACTATGTTTATTGTATTGGACGCTGATACAGGGTCCACTGGCCGTCAACCATATACCTATATTTTTTTAAACACAGTGCTGCTTCCTTGTATGCAATATATATATATATATATATATATATATATATATATATATATATATATATATATACAGTATACAGCGTGTATATATATATATAGTGTTCATTATGTGTTTGTTTATGTGTATATATATATATATATATATATATATACACACATATATAATTTTTTTCACTCAATATTCAGATTTAAAAAAAATTGCTATTGAAGCATTGTACTATTATTTTTTAACCTTTCAGTCAGCTATAGATTTTGACCAGACTTTTAAGACCTATTTGATCATGGATTATTATTTTACCAGTTTATGAAGTGTGATTCCAAATCCTTTCTTTTATATGGATCAGACCTTCCGTGTAAGTGTTGAACGGCACAAGAAAACAAAGCAACCTTTCCTCCCTCCTAGAGCACATTCTATATATCTCCATCTCTGTGATAGTATCAAAGTCATTATGTAGCAGTTGGCTCGGATACGCTTGCACAGACACAAATTGAGTCCGACAGGACTGATGTCTTATGGATGTTGCTGCTATTTGAAATGCTGGCATGAAGATGGTTATGATGATAAGAGTGAGCTGGTGCCCTCAGCGCATGGCCTACTATGATTTCAGTGGCTTTCATTCATGTCAGGGGCATAGTACATACTATCAAAGGACAAGCAGGAGAGAAGATGAACGCCAGGTGTGCTGCTGAAATATAACATGCGACAAATACCCAAGTGTCAGCTATATAAACTATATATATCATCTGTTTAAAATATTTGAAAGTTCAAAGACCGAAGACTTCAGGTTTCAGTATCATAATATTTCATGTACATTAATTTTATCATGTCAGTTTATATTACTGATTGCATTGAAGCGCTTTGAACTGCTACTGGGTTTATGAATCATTGGGATCCCAACATTATGTACCTCTTGTATTCCTAGAAGTTTAGGTGTTTATGCATATAGACATCCATATCTCCATGTCACCTTGCTAACACCAATAATATATACTTTGTGTCATGGAAACCTACACCTACTAGCATGCACTATAAGGGTATATCACACCCTGATTGCTCTGGATACTTCTAAAGGAAGATATTAGGGTACAATAAAGAATCTCTATAATAAATTGTAATGAATGGCAGATTTAAAGGTTATGTCTACCTTCACAGAAAAATTGTTATTATTGTCCCAATGCATCTCAAATTTAAAAAAATGATGCAACTTTGCAATAGGTTTTGATTAAAAATTCCTTACCATTTTATTTCTACAGCTCTTATTCAGGCTGGGAATCTCCATTGTGACTGACAACAAACTACATGTAGTCTGATCCTGCAGTCATATTATAATATTATATTCTATCTGTCCTCCACTTCTTGCTAACCTACTAAATGTATGCCAGTATAAAGTACAGGACAAATGTAAGAAAGTGTGATTTCATGATCAGACTACACAGAGTTTGTTGTCTGTTTCCATGGGGACATGTAGGTCAGCATAGGAACTGTAACAAAAATTGGACATTTAAAAAAAAAAGGCATATTGCACAGTGGCTTAATTTTTCATTTTAGATGCATTAGGGTGATAAAAAAAATTAGTTGCGAAGGTGGAAACCTTTAAAAGCTCTTATATGTCAGGAAGTCTTGAAACCTAGGGCTGTAACTCAGAAATTTTGCTTGACATTTCTTTGGCAACCTGTCAGTGTACCTTAGGCAAATGCAGTGAATATATCAAACAGTGGGATGTTTATTCTGAAAGTGAGATACTGTAGGATAAAGAATTATACATCTATCATATAAGTCTAGTAATTTTTCTTTGACGATTAATGTGTTATATCCTTTTTCCACATTGAATACATTAACTGATAATGACAAATAACCGTAGAGATTTGAACGCTCAGGGCATCAAATCCCACATTTCTATTCTGGGTGGTTTAAAAGGATCTACAATGCTCTAAATAATGGCATCTGTAAGATGTCCACAAAGGGTTAAACTACTAGGCCACACAGAGCGAATGCTGTTCAGGCACCAACCCACCCCAGAACTAGGAGTTTGAGGGTACCATATACTGTTTCCGCAGTCTTTTTGAAAGGAATGTGCAGCCAGTGCATTAAGACGGAAACTTAACTATCTGATGATGGAGACACTTTAAGGCCATGTTCAGACGTGGCAGAATTTTTCAGCTGAAAATGCTGATGCAGATTCTTTGCAAATTTGCAGCAACATTTGCATATTTGACAGGTAATTTAGACATTGCAGATATCACCGCAGACTTGCTGCAGATTTCATCCATTGCAATTCAAATGCTGAAATCCGCAGTGAAATTCCGCTTCTTCTCCACAACATAATGAGCGTGCTGCGGAGGGAAAATTCAGCTTAAATTCCACACAGTTATTTTCCGCAACGTCTGAACTAAGTTTCCTAAAAATGTATAGAAATAAATGTAAAAAACGGCTGCTGCAGAATTCCACTGTGGACTGTCCGCAGCGGAATTCAACAGCATTTCCTCCACGTGTGAATGTGCCCTAACAGTCACATTTACCGAGGTTTTACTTATGTGATGCACTCTTTGGCCATGTGGGTCCCAATGTCTGCCAATAAAATTCCTTATATAAAATAATGTGCTTCATCTTGAAGTGTCCATGTGTATTACAGGACATCTGTCAGATTTGAAAATTCTCCTACTGAAGTCCATATTCTTGACCACATAATTCATCATTACAGTAATTAATATTTGTATAAGTTATATTTGCCAGGCCAGTAGTTTAATAAGCTAAAAAAAAAATAGCAATTTTTATGAGGCAGAATTATTTAGAGGGTTTTTTTTACTTCCTCCTTCCCCACTCCTCGCAGCCAATACAAAGATCATTTCTCACATCTTTTTCAAATTCGAATTTACTGTTGCACTGATTTAAACTTGTGCTGTCTTGGGATTTATTCTACTGTATAATTCATCGTCAAGAGGCAATTATTAAGTTTGCAATGTTTATGGTCAAAATGGTTGAATATATACTAAATATATTTGTTCTAAAGTCTCATAGTATTAAGGATAATTATGGAGTTGAACATTTCCCTTGTGCCAAGTAATAAACATGTAATGCCAAGCACTGCCCAATCTCAACAAGTGTAATCCACAGATACCTTCTACCGGCTCTATATGTTTTGTGATGCTGAAGTACATTATGTCTGTGCCTTGTAAATCCATATTGGAAAAGCTTTCCACTGATAAATGCTTTATAAATATGTATTGAATTTTGTATGCACAAACATGTGTAATACATTAACCTGGCACTACTTTTACTAAAATGACAGCTAATTATGAAGATAAATTATTCGGGTGATGATCTGACCAGGGGAGGAAACCATCTGGGATTAGGTTTACTTTGCTGTAATACATCACCAGCTCTGCCAAACTTCTTCTTGGCATTGAGTGTGCTGGCAAAAATACAAAGTGTGTAACGTGCATTAGTTAGGAATAGTTTTACAGTGTGTTTCATGATGGCCATTAGTCGTTAATAAGCTAAAAGAATCATAGTCTTATCTATGCTTTATTTTTTCCTGTCTTTTCAGGTTGTGAAAATACTGCACTGAAACACTTAAAGTGGGTAGACACCCGTTGGCTTTGAGAGCTGGTAAAATTAAGCCTTCCTAAGCATGCAGGTGCCCAGCTGTCAGATGATGAACTTTGCCAGGCCAATGCTGGTACTTCTGTGCTTCCTACTCCATGCTGATGCTGAAAGTAAGTCAATCGCTTTTTTTCCGTTTGAGGTCTTGACCGTAATGAGCAGTTTTGTATTTGGCTGGCAGACTTTGAGGGCCTTTCAACAGGGCAAAGCTTTACAAAAACACAGTAAGCTGTAAGGAACTCAATGCAGCTCAACTTACCAGGATGCCCAGACTAACGGGATACAACATATAAATCACTTGTTCAATATGGAACTGTACTGTTTCTGCTCATGTGATTCTACTATTATTGTTACTGTATTGTTATTCTGTAGACCAACAGCATGCAGCCAGTGGATCGCCAGCTGTTTTGGAACTACAACTCCCAGCATACCTAAGGATTTGTAGGACAACAGCTGGAAATCTATAGTCTGCAGATACTGCTGTAGACTAAACAAAATCACACGGAGTTCACTTTAAATCCTGTTTTGTATAGTCCATGGCAGCTGCCACCGCAGTTGCTTGAGAGTAGTCCACATACATTAAGAGATTCTTTTGAACAAACGCTAACATATCAAGGAGATAAAGATTATAAGATGGACTATTAGGTAGTTTTTGACAACTGCCAAGGTTTAATAGACTCCAAAATGTAAACAATATAAGCCAAGTCATTTTTTTAGCGACGCGGACTCATTACGGAGTATATGCTTCCTGTTTGATTAGGGGTTAATTGGAAAAGAAGGACTGAGAATAAAATTATTTGTTATGGTCAATCTAAACCGTACTTTTCTACATTTTCGCTTACTCTTGTCTAGTTCATATATACTATAGACCACATGATTTGCATAAATAATTACACAAATAGTTTAATTTCACAAATTTATAGTCTTATCTTAAGCCAGTGTAAATCATTTACAGCTAAACTATTTGTGCTATCCTATAGAAAAATCCTGTCCAGAATCATGGATAAGCACTGACTTCCACTGCCCACTTACATTGAGTGACTTTATACACCCCCATACAGAGAAAACTGTCAGTGAGTGTGTGTGGGTGAAGAATTAGTGGTTGTCGTGGGGGATCGCAGTGGTCGGCTTTCCGCAAACCAGACATCTATGGCATATCTTATTTATATGACACAAATGTATGTGGTGGAGATAAAATCCAGTGCTAGGGACCCTTCCTGAATAATGAAAATGTCATACACCGATTTTCTCCGGTGTTTCCCCTTTACCTCATGACTAGACATTGCTAACATCTTCTATAGTCATTGTGAATGTCTCTAAGGCCGGATTTACACGAGCGTGTGCCTTTTGCGCGCGCAAAAAACGTGCAAAAAAAGATACTTAACAGCTCCGTGTGTCAGCCCCGTATGATGCGTGGCTGCGTGACTTTCAAGCAGCCGCCATCATTATGACACTCTGTTTGTATGTTTGTAAACAGAAAAGCACGTGGTGCTTTTCTGTTTTCATTTATAGTTTTTACTTCTGTTGCGCGAATCACACGGAAGTGCTTCCGTGTGCTGCACGTGATTTTCACGCACCCATTGACTTCAATGGGTGCGTGATGCGCAAACAACGCACAAATATAGGACATGTCGTGAGTTTTACGCAGCGGACACACGCTGCGTAAAACTCACGGACAGTCTGCATTGCCCCATAGACTAACAGGTCCGTGCGAGGCGCGTGAAAATCATGCGCGTTGCACGGACGTATATCACGTTCATCTGAATAAACCCTAAGACTTATGATCTTATGAAGTGTGTTTAGCAATATGTAATAAATAAACATTTTGGTTTTATATCATGAAGATGGTTCTTTAGAGGGAAAAACACACAGCAAAAACAACAACATAAAATGCTCTTAACTTACGCAAATACATGTTGGCATGACATTGACCCACTTTGATTATGAAATGTTTTTTTAATTTGTGTGCAGTTGGAAGGATTTTGTTGACATTTATTTAAGGAATATATGAAAGCTTCTTCTACAAAGAGTGCTTCTCAATCAATAATTTGCCATCCGATAGAGAGCTTCCAATCCCCTTCTTTCCTTTGCACAACCATGGAGTTGGAGAATAATACAATTCTGGCTGCCTATAACCACAACTAGGAGTTCTCACTATTAATACATTTATACAACAACCTGTGAAGCCAATTTGAGCGGTATAAATCTGTATACATTGAGTTCTCTAGTGGTGGGTGGCGGAAAACAAGTTGTATCAGAGATGAACAAGAACTGAGACGTGAAGGTGGATGGGTTGACCTCATAACCTCAGGTGCACGCCTCTGAGTACAACTACACAATGACAAAGTGTTATAGATGAAGCACATACAACAAATAATTTTTATTCTTAAAATAATAAAAAATTACAGCTTAAAATACGACATGGGCATAATTGTACAGCTTCAGTTTACTCACCATAACCAAACAGTTCTTACCTATAATACCAGATATTTTATTTTCACATATTGTACAATATACTAATGCAGTACCGGGTCAAGCGCATACATTAATATTCAAAAGTGTGAATTGTCATTTTGTTCATGAAACCTTTTTATTTTTGGATGCGTAGTCATTGCTTTTCATCTACTGCTCTTTATTATGGAAATTTCAGCCCAAATACAATTGACCCACTTTAATTATGAAATGTTTTTTTAATTAGTGTGCAGTTGGAAGGATTTTGTTGACTTAGTACATAACATTTATTTAAGGAATATATGAAAGCTTCTTCTACAAAGGGATTTTACAAAATCCACATTCGGAGGAAAAATGTCACCTCCAATATCCGGTGACAAGTTATAGTGGAATGTCCCTAAATTAAGATAATTAAAAATAAAAACATGAAAGGACTTCTTTGAGCTGACCTTGTGTAGCTTGCAATTCATTGTAGTATCGCTCTTACAATGCAAGGGTCACTTTGTAAGATTATATATCAATTTCTGCCCTGGATTGTCACGGGCATTACTAAATTGTTTTACCATAATAGTTAGCATTCTGCATAACCAGGAAATAAAGGAGAGCTGTGACTTGACAGCCTTTTCCACATAAAAAGCGATATACGGAACCTTATGATGAGCTCATCAATACTTTACAAGATCTCATAAAGCTGTTATACTTGAGAAAGTTGAATTCCTGCTGCTAATGAAAAATACACGTAGATACTGAAATATTAGGTTTAGCAGCTTAAATGGTTGTGCTCTTTTTTTCTATCTTTTGACATGTCCGGGAAGGTCAGAAGATCAGTGGGAGTTTGGGCTCTGGAACACCCACAGATCACTTAAACAAAGGGGCCCATAGTGCTTTTCCCAATTCCCCTGCTTCTTCAGCTTACAGTAGGCATATATGTACTGTATTCCCAAGTTATGTTGTTGGGTTCTCCATTGACTTCAATAAAGCTCTCACGCAGATCGCTGTAAACCAAAAGAACATGATGCTTGGTAGAGTGCCATGGGCCCCTTGGCTTTATCAATTTGTCTCATGGCCCAGACCCCACCAATGCTATGTTCTGACATGTCTCAATGATATGTCTAAAAGACTGTGCACATCCCCTATAAAACATAGGACAGGACAAATAGTATGGTTCTGGTATTTTGCAATGAAGTGCAGTATCGCAACCAATGCAACCCAGGAGACCAACAACACCCATGCTGCCAGTCTAAAAAGCATGGGTGCTGCTTAGACTGGCAGTCTGTCATAATGGTGTATTAAATATCTGCTATTTATGCTGTTTTCTACTTTTTTTGTAAGTTGAAAAAGTTGATCTTTCAACCTTTTCCTGGAAAGGAATATTATGACATTTCATATGGTCTTGATTATAACTGTGTGCATGCTTATGTCTCCACACTAACCTTTAAACACAAGGCAAACATAAGCAAGAAGAGCTTGTTTATTACAAAAGAATCGTATGTCACTTATGTTAGACGTGTGAACTAAATTGATTGTGCAGTTTAAGTAATTAGTTCTATTTCAAATGCATTTGTCATAGATTAGGATACTAGGAGTCGACATCTACCATGTTGGTTGTGGTAGTCATAATTACTACACTAAGTAAAGGTCACCAGGCACACACTTCAACAGCTTTCTCACTAAATCCAAATCGTACAGTATTGATATTTTGCTACAATTTGTGGTGTTCGGACTGTGCTTTTCATTACATCTACAGTTACCTTTTTTGTTAGTAATTGATTTAGAATTACTGCCAATGACTTTAACTCTGTTTGAAGCACAAATACTTTGTATGTGTCTTTTTTTTAAAGAAAATGTTTTGCCCGATTTGATGATAGTCTAACTTGATACATTGAAATTTGGAAAATACAATAACCAATAACTTGCTTCTGAACAGATAAGATTCAGAGTTGATATCTAAAATACATATATTTTTGTAAAGGCAAAATATGAATTCTGTAACATGGGATGTAGGATAGAAAGTGTATGACCCATTATTAATCACACATTTTGCGTCAGTGGTGTCATACTACGAGTTCCTTAATAGTATTATTTCCATGTTATAAAGCAAACTCAAAGTATGGAAAAGAGGTAAATTAATTTTCATCATTGCTTTGTTTATGCGTATCTGCTAGCCATAGTTGAGGTGTGTTCATGTCATTTCTTCCTTTCTAGCACATGCAATGCTGAACAGTTGTCCATGGACTGTATCTGCTATTGCAGCTCAGCCCCATTACGGCATATGGATATTATAGCTCTAGGTCCTTTACTCTATTAGCCAGACCAGAGAACCACTAGAAACAAGGCTCATGGACGCTCTTTGATTTAAATGGGCACCATGTAATACTATATTTCTCCTGCAGGAAACTTGTTTTTGCTGTCAATTTCCCTTGGTGATTATTGCTGATCGCAAGGAGTCCCAGCAGCTGGCACTCTGCTCACATTCAGCGACAACCCTTTTAAGTTGGATGTAGAAACACACATAGCCAAAAATCCACAAATAATTTGGCTGACACAACAGATAAGATCTACCTATACAGATGATCACAGTATCTTTGGGTACAAAGTAATAGTTTACAACCATCGGAAATGTAGACTGGAGGTCAAAGTATTCATAGAACACTGCAGAGATCTTCGCAGTGACTATCATACAGTTCAACCATAGGATCAGCTGTGGGTATGCCTATGTAAAACATCACATGCTGCCCATACTACACCATTCCCCGAGATCTCGGCTCAGGAACCAAATTTTTATAAATTTTACGTTGCAAAATGAATTTACATTTACTGTTTGGTGCAAAGAACGCTTAATGTTAAAACCAAAGATTCCCTTTAGGCTTTGTTAGTTTGGAGACTGAAAAAAAAGATGCGTAATAAACTTCTAAAACACAAGCATTTTTTGAAAGCTGTTTTTCATTGAATACATGTATTCTGTTGGGTATTTGTGGGGTTTTTCATGTGCTTTTTTGCCCCCTATTAAATACATTGGAATACACGACGCCTAAAATGCTCCAAAAATGGACACGGCATGTCTTTTTTACACAACGTGTAATTACATTTTACACTTGTAACAAAATGCATCATATGCACTAACAACTCATATTCCCTTTAAAGTCAATGGGAAATGGTAAACATGTCACAAATTTGCAGGCACATTACGATTTTTTGCGATGGACTTTTAACTGGATCACCATCCTATACATATGTTAGATACATCTGCATTTTTTTACGCTGATTTTGGCCAAATCAGTGTAAAAAAAAACACGCCCCAAATCTGCCTCCAATTGATTTCAATTGTAATCAGATTTTTTTTTTTTCCTGTACGGATTCTTTCTGCTCGCTAAAGAAAAAAAACATCCTTCTCTATCTTGGGTCGTGTGGCTCGATAAATAACAGATAAATAATTTACAGATAAATAAGGTTCCTAAAAAAAAAAAAAAACACAAAAATGTGCCGAAAAAAACGCCTCAAAAAGGCCTTGCAAGAAAAGTTTGCAGAAAATTTAGAGGCAGATTGTCTTGAAAAAAAAAAAATCTGTATGATAGTACCCTGCAGAGATAAATGGAACTGATTCCTGCAACAAAATCTGCAACGTGTACAGGGGACCTTAGAGAGTTTTTTCAGGTGGTCACAACTAGATTCACTGTTTCTGGTTTGAGAACAGTATTCAGAAACAGTATTGAGGCACTGCAACAAACCATGGCAGTCTTTTAAGATCCTGAAAGCCCTTTCTAAGGAGTTGTTTCACCATTTCTCTTCTGTTGTGGGTTAATTGTCTAATCTCCTTCAAGAAAATACTCCCTCGAACCTTTGTAGGAGTATTTTATGCAGCTACATGATTTATTATCCTTTATACTAGATAGATTGCAACATCACATGGGGGTTCATAAAACACAGGACTGGTTCCAATAAAAGTCCTAGACAGTGTGTAACAGCTGCTCGGCTTCCTAGAGGTGATGATATCTTGCCATTGCTAGAGAGCTATAATTCTTTACAGTAAACATAGATGCATTAGGTTTCTCTTTATTGAGATGGAATTACATCACTATTTCCACTGTATATTTAAAGAGAGAAACAAAGCACCAAATAAATTTCTGGGCCCCGGATCACTGGGATAGACATATTCTAAGTAAGGCTACCTTTTATGACCTTGAACCTTGGACGCATTATCACGTACATGTACGTGATAAATGTCCTAGGGAAGTATGGAGGGCGCTCACGGGCAGAGCGCCCTCCATACCCTGCGGGTGTCAGCTGTGTTTTACAGCTGAAAGCCCAGACTAATGGCCGAGAACAGCGAACGTCAATCGCAACTGCAGCATCTGAAACGTTGAAAAGAGGGGGGCGGCCCCCTTCGACAGCACATTGGCACCCCCACACCGCGATTCGGGGGTGTCGATGGATGTCATGGCAGCCCGGGGGCCTAATGAAGGCCCCCAGGTCTGCCTTTTGTCTGCCTCTGTTAAGCCGTGTCTCTGGCACGGCTTAACAGAAGCCTGTGAAAATGACAATATACTGAAATACATTAGTATTGCAGTATATTGTACCAGTGATCTAATAATCGCTGGTTCAAGTCCCCTAGGGAGACTAATAAAATGTGTAAATAAAAAGCTAACATTGGACTCCGTATCGTTGCTTCTAGGAGCCCGATGGAGCCTGTTTTGCAGTGAATGTGGGCTGTATGGCTACATTCTTAGTAGTCTGACATACAGGCTCTGTGCACAGAGATTTGCTGTACTGGCTCCGTTCACAGGGCTCTGCCACATAGGCTCTGTTCACAGGGCTCTGCCGTACAGGCTCCGTACACAGGGCTCTACCATATTGGCTCCGTTCACAGAGCTCTGCCGTACAGGCTTCGTTCACAGGGCTCTGCCATATAGGCTCTGTTCACAGGGCTCTGCCGTACAGGCTCTGTTCACAAGGCTCTGCCATGTGCATGAGCACTAATGCTGTGCTGAGACTCTTCATTAAATTTCTATTGATGTGGTAATTTGCCCCCCTAGGGAGACTAATAAAATGTGTAAATAAAAAGGTTAACATTGAACTCCGTATCGTTTCTTCTAGGAGCCCGACGGAGCCTGTTTTGCAGTGAATATGGGCTGTATGGCTACATTCTTAGGAGCCTGTCATACAGGCTCTGTGCACAGAGATTTGCTGTACTGGCTCCGTTCACAGGGCTCTGCCACATAGGCTCTGTTCACAGGGCTCTGCCGTACAGGCTCCGTTCACAGGGCTCTGCCATATAAGCTCCGTTCACAGAGCTCTGCCGTACAGGCTTCGTTCACAGGGCTCTGCCATATAGGCTCTGTTCACTGGGCTCTTCCGTACAGGCTCTGTTCACAAGGCTCTGCCATGTGCATGAGCACTAATGCTGTGCTGAGACTCTTCATTAAATTTCTATTGATGTGGTCATTTGCCCCCCTTAGGCAGATATTAAATGACTGATCCTCAGTATTAGCTAAATACATGTCAGAAGATCACACTGATGTAGTCTACGGTCTGAAAATTAGGGGTGGCTGCAATGTTATAAAGCCCTTTGGCACTGCTCCCAGATATCTGTTGCTAAAAATCTGACACAACATTCTAGGCAAACTGTCATTGATTGAAGTGCATCTTGTCGTTTATGGGCCCCAACGCAAAATTGTGGAGAGACTGGTGGGCCCCTCTGTGGTACCAGGGCCTGGGTGCAACTTCTATATCTGAAACGCCTATAGTTACAATTAACTGATTTGAATGCACCTTTACTTAAAATGTAGTGACAAATATCCAGTAATAGAAATCTATGAGCGATGTCCAAGGGATTAGAGTTCTCCTTAGAGACCTTTATTCTGAAAATCAGGGAACGTATTTTGTAAAAGTTGATCATTTGCTGTATTTTTTCTTACATTAGTGGAAATAAGCCTAAAATTGATACTTTTTCTATAAGGTAAATATGGAAGAACATCCCAAATCATCCAAGGGTTCTGGTTGAGCGATTAAAAGAATTCAGAGCTGACATGCGGGTTCACAAGTCTATACATCATTGCAAATGACACATGAGCTACAGGAGGCATATATGTTCCATTATTGTAAATGACCTTAACACGCAGTAAAGCATTTATTCACAGCGACGTAGGAATCCACTGGAAAATGTCTATATGGGTGGTATTGCTTGTGCATAGTATGATTGATACATAGTTTTCCATATTATTGTTCAGTTGACTGATTTTCCCTATTTCTTCAATGTTTATAGAAAATCATGCATATTGAGTAAGCAAATTGAGTCCAGGAAAGCCGTAACCATATGTATATGACCGGGTTTCATGGGAGCTTATTGAGTTGCTGGCGTTTTCTTTTAATTTTCAGAATTAATAGGCCTCCAGTGGAGCAGACATAGCCTTGCTTGCGTTTCAAGACTTGTTGTGTCACCAGGGACAGGCATACGTTATGAAAGCGGCGATTCTATTAATACAGAAAATGTACCTTCAAATCAGACACATTCATCATGAAAGTGTAATTGTCTCAGTTACATCTGGCTTTTAGTTCAAAAATGGCGGAATTGTCGAGCTGGTAAAAATACTTTGTTTTTCTCAATGGGATACATTCTGCACAGGGAAACTGCATATTTTCATTTGAAGTATCTATTAGTTTACCGAGCGGTTGGATGACATCCTTAGCCTGCTGCACATTACTGCTGGTCCCTAGCCTATCATCACATCAAGATCATTTAAAGTGTGCCTCCGTCTGCCATGACAGGAAGAGTATTTAAGATGAGATGAGCAGTCCTTTTGTCTTTTTATTTTTTGAACACCGTAGAGACGAATGAAGCATGTTTAGCTGATGGTAGGTGTCAGATATAAAAGTCAAATGTTACATATCAGGCACGTGATCAAATTCTAACGCTAAAAAGAAATATACCGTTTCTGGACGTATCTAAAGCCATTGTTTTGCTCTTGTTGAACAATAGCATTTTATATGTGTAGTTGTTGCCTATGGTTTACAGTCTCAAACCTTTTGTGTCTTGCGAGATATGACATGATATGTCAGATATGACAAGTGGTGTTGACCGACACAGCATGTTAACCCCTTAAGGACGCAGGGATTTTTTTGGTTTTGCTTCGACAGCCATAACTTTTGTGTTTTCTGATTTACATACATGTATAATATGAGGTCTCGTTTTTTGACATTCGGTGCGGTATTTATTCCACAGCAAGTCAATTGTATTTGCGTAAATGCTGATTATTTGTTGCAGAATTTCCCAATTGAATTCAATGAGGAGCTAAATCCTGCAACAAATAGCAGATGTCACATTTTTTTTGCGGCAGAATCGCAGCAATTCCGCCGTAAAAAACGCATCTCAGAAAAAATCTTATACTTACCCAGAAGTCTGTAATTCTTCTTTCAGGCTGGCCTCCTAGGATGATGTTTCATCCCATGTGACTGCTGCAGCCAATCACAGGCCAATCACAGGCTGCAGCAGTCACATGGGATGAAACATCATCCCAGGGCTGCACAGCGTCAGGACGTCAGAGGGACGCGTCTCCATGGTAAGTATCCTTTTTTTTTTTTCTGGGCAGTTTTCCACAGCGGACATTCCAGCCTGAAAACTGCACCACAATGTGGTGCGGTTTTTCGGACTGAATTCCCTGCGGCACACAGGGCGGATACGCGGTGTGCTTTTATGCATCGTATCCGCCCTGATTGAACATAGGCCTTTCTTTATGTTTGATCACTATTATTCAATAATACTATTTTTATGGGAAAACAAATGTGTTTATGCTTTATTTTATTTGTCTGGTTGCTTTTTTTAAAAAGCTTTACAAAACTTTATATTTTTTTTTTTTTTGTCCCACTAGGAGACTTTTACTTATGATTTTTATGGTTCTGAGCCACTGTTTGGGGAACAATGGTCAACAGTATAAGGCCATGTTCAGACGCAGAATATGGCATCATGGCAGAATATGCCCATCATGGCAGAATATTTCCGCTGCAAATGTTGGTGCAGATTTGGGGCAGTTGCGAATCTGCACCAACATTCACATATTTGACAGCTAATTCAGACGTTGCAAAAATCACAGCGGACTTGCCACAGATTTCAGTTTTTGTTTTGCAAAGGCTGAAATCCGCAGTGAAATTCCGCTTCTTCTGGGCAACATTATGAGCATGCTGCGGAGAGAAAATTCTGCACCACAGCCTGATTTCCGCACAGTTATTTTCTGCAACGTCTAAACTAACTTTCCTAAAAATGTATAGAAAGAAATGTAAAAAACTTCTGCTGCAGAATTCCACTGCGGACTGTCCCCAGCGGAATTCAACAGCAATTCCGCCACGTGTGAATGTGCCCTTAGGGTATGTTCACATGCGGCAGTCTGCGAATGAAAATCAGTCCCATTCACCTGAACTGAATATGCAGAAATCCATGTGCTTGCTGCAGAAACAACCCCATTTAAATGAACTGATATTCAAGCGCAGAAATTTCTGCAACAAAATCTGCCGCGTGTGAATCCACCCTTAGGGCATGACCACACATGGCGGAATTCCTCCGCAACTGTCCGCATCAATGCCGCACAGAATCTGCGTTGCAGATTCTGCAGCGGATCTGCACAAAATGTGCAGAAAATTGATGCGGACTGGCCGCTGCGGACTGCAGGAAAAGTGCTTCTCTTCTCCCTATTCAGTGCAGGATAGAGAGAAGGGACAGCACTTTCCCTAGTGAAAGTCAAAGAAATTCATACTTACCGCCCGTTGTCTTGGTGACGCGTCCCTCTTTCGGCATCCGGCCCGACCTCCCTGGATGACGCTCCAGTCCATGTGACCGCTGCAGCCTGTGCTTGGCCTGTGATTGGCTGCAGCCGTCACTTACACTGAAACGTCATCCTGGGAGGCCGGACTGGAGACAGACGCAGGGAGTTCTCGGTAAGTATGAACTTCTATTTTTTTTTACAGATACATGTATATTGAGATCGGTAGTCACTGTCCCGGGTGCAGAAACAGTTACTGCCGATCGCGTAACTCTTTCAGCACCCTGGACAGTGACTATTTACAGACGTCTCCTAGCAACGCTCCCGTCATTACGGGAGCCCCATTGACTTCCTCAGTCTGGCTGTAGACCTAGAAATACATAGGTCCAGCCAGAATGAAGAAATGTCATGGTAGTAAAAACAATACGCTCCGCAGCACACATAAGATCTGCGGACTTCATTGCGGAATTTTGACTCTCCATTGAAGTCAATGGAGAAATTCCGCCATGATTCCGCAACCAGTCCGCCACTGCTCCGCAACAGACAGAGCATGCTGCGGACACCAAATTCCGCTCCGCAGCCTATGCTCCACAGCGGAATTGTACGCATCGTGTAAACGAACACTGCTAAATTAAAGTGAAAGTCAATGGAGAAACGGCTCCGCTGCGGATTAACGCTGCGGAGTGTCCGCAGCGGAATTTAAGTGAAATTCCGCTATGTGTGAACCCGCCCTTACAGCTTTGTTAACATTAATAGGAGTTCATTGTCTATCGGCAGTTGATGCAAGCACAGTCTCTGAAGCTAACAATTCCCTTAATTCCAATGCTCCACTCAATCTCTTCATTAATTGCTGGAATAAAATCTAGAATGAAAAAGCATTCAGAAATCAGACTCCACAGAAACGTAAAATTGCATTAGGCTTCATTTGTTCGCTGTCTGTTTAGAAACGATGGGATATATCCAGTATTCTAGTAAACAGCAATGCTTTGCTTTCCATTATTACCCGAGAATGCTTTGCTGTACCATAGAGCAGTGCAGTTATGATGTTGTTTTTGTGCTTTTTCCTCCTCGCATTGATGCTGTGCAGAATATGGCTATACAATATTACTGTCCAAATACCCGAGGCACAACAACCAGGTAATTTTCTGTGATGAATTACAGACACATGAAATAGAGTTCTCTATGCTTTCAGGGCTCCAGCTTTAATCAAACTATCACTCACTTTCATCACGTAGGTGGCCAAGGCATGGACCAGTGACAATATCTAGTGACATTACAACCTTTGGAGATGCCTTCCCTATTTTCTCTCCTCTTCTTTCCATTTTTCTACGTATGTTTTCTATGAGCATTTGACCTTAGTTTTCATGCAGATATTTGTTCTGAGGATTAGTATTGGGTATGACGAGCGTTCTATAGCACATACGCCTTAAGAATAGTACAATGCTTATTACGCCTCTTTTTAATTGTAACAATTAATGATATAGCCCAAGAGAAATCACAATATATGTATCATAATCATGTTAAACAAAGTTCATAAATACAATCCAGTTCATTAGGTTTTCATCACAGCTACCCTCAAACTTTCTTTTCAACCCCTTTTGGGATGCCAGGCTCTGACTTCCTTCTTGAGTAGTTTACATGCATTAAAATGTGTGTATTTCTATTTGTAGTTCACTTCTATGTGATGTATATAGAGTTGATATAGTTTGCCAAGCTATATACAGATTTTAACACATCTGTATTTGCGGGGCCAATACTGACTACATAGCGATGTTGTCCTGGTCAGATTTGAACCCAGAAATGTATCATTACTAACCCCAGTGGGATAGATAACGCTAAGTTCACACTTGAGTTGTATAATCCGTTACTCTGATCCGTTTTTAGATCAGAATAAGAATAAAGAAACGGATCAGTTAAAAATCCAATTGGAATCAAAGTAACGGAGGCAAACAAATCACAATCCGTTTGTATCCGTTTTGCATTGACACCAAAGATAGAAATAGCCCATCCGTCAGACATCTGTTTTTTTAAGTCCTTGACTCTGCACTTTTATGAAACGGATGACTGACATAACGGACGCAAATGGATGCTAACGGATTCAATTAAAAATCACATTGATTTTAATGGGATTTTTAACTGATCCATTTTTATCCTTAGGCTATGCTCACACAGAATTTTTTGCAGGCGGAATTTCTGCCTCAAAATTATGTTTGGAAGTTTGAGGCAGATTTTCCTCTCCCTGCACGCCGATTTACGCTGCGTTTTTGCCATTGAGCACTGCGGGCATAAAACACAGCGAAATACGCTTTCTCTGCCTCCCATTGAAGTCAATGGGAGGTCAGAGGCATAAACGCCCGAAGATAGGGCATGTCCCTTCTTTCTCCCGTGAGGCGGTTTTACCGCTTGCGGGAGAAAACCGCTCCCACCTCCCATTGAAATCAATGGGAAGCATTTTAGGGCCGTTTTTGCCGAGTTTTGGGGCGCAGTTTCCGCGTAAAAAAAACTAGTCAACAAAACTCTGTGCGAACATAGCCTTATTCTGATCTTGAAACGGATCAGAGTAACGGATTATACAACACAAGTGTGAACTTAGCCTCATGTATAAATGAAAAATACACTTTTGTTTATGGAAACTTGTAATAGAATTGGTAAATGCAGTCTTAGAGGTGATTTCAAAATAGTCCCTGTCTAAGGTTTGTAGTTTTCCACGGACCTTCACTAGGAATTTTTTTTCCCGTAAATACCATTGTTCATCATTTACTGTGTTGATCCTGCTAGACATTTACATAGGTAACCTCTCACAACTGTTCTTGCAGTCTAGGGATCCCCTTCATTCACACTCATGAATCCAAATCTTGTCATTCATGGACAGCGGAGACACCAGCTCATTCCATTCCGCCAAAGGTAGTAACGTATTATCCATTATTTCTATGGCACTGGCGTATTCTTCTGTGCTGTGTACAGAATGCATTTGCTTACATTGTTTTGGATTGTTGTAGGCGATAGCGGTTACTGAAGGAATTCCATACAAGCACAAAAAGAACATCTGAGTTCCACGCTCAAGTTATTTTAGTCCAATCCAAACTCAATGACCTCAGTTCTGCGCCTTGCACAGTGCCAACAGAATGGTACCAGTACATGAAAAGAACCTGTAATAATACAAGGAATGGCGCATTAGTGCAAAGTAGGTTTCAGTAAGAAGAGGAAATCTTTCAGTACAGAGACTGACAATGCAGAATGTGAGGCTGGTGTTTTATTGCCAGCCGTGCACAATATCAAGGACGTGCTCTGCGTGTATTGGATTTCAGTGGAGTCAGCTGCAGTTTGCGCGAAACTATGGGAAAGAGAAGCGGGGAGCTAGACACATTCTCATATTTGTGATTTACCTTTTCAGTTATTGTTTCACATTAATTCAAAATTAGTTTCATGTTTGCGACTATTAAATGTGGCAGTTAAATACTTAATGTGAAATGTATTAGCGGTTTGCAACATTGTGAACACAGCAAATGAATGAAAGTAAAGCAGTCATATGTCATACTGTAATCTGTTTTTAGAGGAATTCATAGGCATGGGAGGAATACACAAGGCAAATAAACACTTCATATGCGATATAACTCTAGTAAATTGCTTGTAATATAAAAGCGTAGACACAGAAATGAGATGTAGTGTAGGTATGGCAGCAAACTTTAAATAAACGTGGGACAAGTTAGTTCTTCATTTTCCTTGTGTATAATACTTATTTAGCTTTTTTTATTATTATTGCACAGACAGCAGTAATAAATGCACAGCTGTGTATATCTAAAGACAAGGCGGAGATTGCTGTTCCACTTGTACTAGTGTCACCCACATATCACAATAAATTCCCCCCCACTGTGTGTTATATAAAGACTGGCATTTCATATGCCAGTCTTAATCTGAAACAAGTTGGAGTAAGATGCACCTGATTTATTAGGAGACGCATGCCTCTTCATAAATTAGGAGCATCTTTGGCTGTCTGTGAGCCAGAATGTCAAATCTACACCAGCTATGAGCTGGCGTAGATTTGCACTATAATTTACAACCGTTTCTGGTGTAAATTATAGTAAATTTGTTGGTCCACGTGTAGCCCTGCCAACTCCCGCTAATCTACTTTTAAATTGAAGAGGTGGCGTCAGAATCAAAAAGTCTCACATTTTTTGACTGGATATTGGGCACTGTGTAGAGCTCATTTTACCCTGTGGTGGTGCTGCAAAGAATTTGAACACTTAGGCTCCATGCACACGACCGCAATTTTTCATCTGTAATTACGGACCGTAATTACAGACTGTAATTACAGATCCATTCCTTTCTATTGGCCACGGACACCTTTCAGTATTTTTAAGGATAGGCGTCCGTGCTGAAAATATTATAGAACCTGTCCTAATCTTGTCCGTAATTACAGCACGGACGCTCCCATAGAAGCCTATGGGTGCTTCCGTAAATACGTACGGCTACGGATGTGCATCCATAAACCGTCCGTATTTACGAAAGCGTTGCTATTCAATATGTTGGTGACATCATTTGCAGCCTCCCTCTTTGTTTTTACGGATCCGTGTAAATGGCTCAAATACGGATGCACTACGGACCGTGTTTGCGGATAACATTCCGTATATACTGATAAGTTACGGCTGACTACGGATACGTATTTACGGACAGATGAAAATACGGTCATGTGCATGGGGCCTTACTGCCAGGTTTCCCCACAGATTACAGCTGAACACTAAGGGGCCCGGCAGGGGGACACTTTGTGATCTGCTTTTTGCCAAAGGACCCTTCTAACAAGTACTGATTGTCCAAAGTGGAGAACCCCTATAAGTGCAAAGTCAACCATTGCTTTAGTAGATTTTAAATTAAAAAATTTCAACGTATTAGCTTGTGTAACTTACATTAAAACTAGATTCCGATTGGAGGCTATCGGTAACTGAGCAGTTGTAGTTTGTTCACTAATCCAATCCTCAAATTGAGAATAACCATTTAAAGATTCATAACAGTTCAATAGACTATGTGCATGTGGCTCTAATGGGAATATTAAGCATCCCCACTGACAATTAATTTTGTCATAGCTTGCCCTTATGTTTTCACAAGATGTTGGCCTCACAGAAGTCTTCAGATCAGACATTACTACATCCTCTCTTGGGAAATACCTGAATAAAAATATTTCTTCACTGGAAAATTGTAGATGAAATTAGTGTAAAGTTAGGACAAGGGCTGACTCCTTTGTGCATGATTCTTAGCAAGAATTGTTACTATGGTTATTTTATCGTCCAGTGTCTCTTAGACATCCACTTTTATGCTTATATTTGACTGTTTATTCAGTGATGCTGTAGTCACATAGCCTGCAGTGATTTACAGCATGTCACTAATCTAGCCTCTAACATATTATCCCCTTCTACACTATGAGAAAAACAATTTAACAAGTCAATGGGCTCTAGGCGCTGAGGGAAAGCACATCTCTTCCTTTCCGCCCCATACTGTGTGATAAAGTTCATCGTCTTATCACGTGCTTCCTTCTATTGCACACCCTGATAACATGCTAGAACAGGATAAAGTGACACAGATGGGAACAGCGAGAAAGGAGAATATTTTCCATCCTCCAAACTATATAGGAGTTTCCCAGTACTTTAACGTGTGTGGAGGATCAAGATGAATTAATATTTCGGATCAGTTGTCCAAGTTTTATTACAGAGTTGGCAACATATTCATGTTCACATAATCATGCCTGGAACACATTAAAAATTGGAATAGTTGGTCGTGAAATCCTCTACCACCTCCTAGTTTAACAAACACTGCCTTGGTTTTGACATTTCCATAATTGTCATTGGTCAATAAAGAAGTGTCCTCACTACAGCTGACACATGATACCCAATGTTCCTAACTTTTTACCTTGGTAGTTTAAGAAGTTTGAGGAAAAAACAGATTTTCCCTGGCACTTGTAGTTAGGATTTAAAACAAGCAAATGTAGTATCAGATATGGTTTTATTTACGACACGTTTCGAGGCCGGAGCGGTCTCTTCATCAGATAAAATACAAATGCTATCTACTTATTTTCCGTTTTTTCCTCAAACTTCTTAAACTACCATTTACCACTGGACCCTTTGGATCCGGATCGGAACCCAGGCTGCAGCAATATTTTAAAACATGCTTTCAAGGATGTTGTGCTCCTAGCTTTTTTCCTGTATCATTTGATGCACTATGTGCGCTTTGTATTGTTTTTTTCTCCTCTACTGTTTAGTAACTTTTTACCTTGTTTTTTATTGATGTTTTATTGCCAGGCAACAGTAGAGATAAAATTGGAGTGATCTAACCGGCCCCTAAAGTCTGTGGGATTTTGTCTATCTAATTTTGTCTACCGGTCCATATTCTTGGAAATGGATTCTATGTAACATAATGCTTGTACTATGTTAAGTACAGCTGGTCTTATGGCTGTGGTCAGTGTGGAGAAACAAAAGATCAGTTTTCTACCTTGAGTAAATGCACCATTGATGTACTGCTTCCATTGTGACCATACTAACTAAGAAAAAAACTTCTAAAGGATACGCTTAGATTGGTTATCCTCACCATATGCGTTTAAACCGAGAACAAAAAAACATGAAAACCCAATTTCCATTAAAGAGTGATCATTAGTGCTGGGATCTCTTAATACTCATGTAAGTTTTCTTATCAAATACATTAACTAAATCTTTTTCATATGCGATAAAGTCTCATTGATTACACTTTTATGACATATTTGGTTGATATGTCATAAAAGCCTTTGATGGGAAACCCCAATTATGGCCTTCAACTTCCAATATCCATGAGGCCTCGACAATTTACAGTTACTATGGGATCTATCACACTTGTACAATGTGAGTGCGAACAAATGATATGTCTGAATCCATCTTTATTTTTCTTCTTGAGGGAATTATTAGTACTGAAATAATTTAGTTCCTCTATAAACTGCTCAAGCAATTTTACAATTTATATCACTGAAATATTCACAGAAAATTCTTTTCATGGGGATCGAAAATCTGTATCTTTCAACTTCCTGTTTTACTAGAGCGTTTGGAAGCAGCTGTCAAAAAAGGGAAAATATTTGACACATGTTTTTAATTTGGCTTTTATTCCCCTTGTCTCTGCATTTTCTGCAAGTTCTTCAAAGCAAGGCAGCTTCCCAAAATGTACTTGAGAAACACATGAGACAATCAATGCAAATGTTTCCAAGAGGCACGATGAAGGAATGGTTGTTCTCATGTTCGTTCTCTTTTTGTCAGCATATGGCATCGTGGAAATCAAAAGCTCTCTGTAATTACAATCTATAAAACGATTTTATTATTATTTTTGTGGTTGTGGCTAAATTAAATTGACAATCTGTTTTCTTTAATGAAAGTGTAAGCTGATAGTAATTGAGGCTTTATGGTATGTGTATTATCTCTTTGACTACTTAAAAAAAAATAAGTGCACCCCCTATAGCACAATTTTTTTTTGTTGCCATTAACAGCTGACCTCTGGTCTGTAGAGGATATCTGAAGCTGAATTTGCTGATTTTAAAAGGGGGTTGAGAGGGATTAAAAGAAATGGGATTTAAGGACAGCACAACCACAGTGCATCTGTTCAATGTCTGTGAACTCATTTTCGAAATGGAAAAAATGCATTTGATCCGTATAGCCTAAAGACTTCTACCATAAGTAATCTGAAGTCGCCCTGGAGTAAATGAAAAGAGATTTGTTTAAATTTAGGTAATCTAAAAGTGTATCGGTAATATTCTTGTCATGTTCTTGTATTGAAATTAAGACCGTCATTTCTAAAATAAGTGTTTATTAGAATACCAGTTTAGCTTGTATTTTAATCTTAATATGTCCAAAATGATGTACTCATTCATTTTATAATATATATTTATAGTGCAGTGTTCTTCAATATGTTTGAATCCGTTAAGCTGTCTTTATTTTTCTGAGTTCTGCCCATTAAAAAGTAACATTATGTATGTAGCGGGCTACACTATTCAATTAAAATTGTATCCAGACGTAAACCTGGCAAACATATGCCAAAAGGACAAGGGTGTTTTAGCATACGTTTTCCTATAGAAACATTTGGAAACGTTTGTTTTTTTTAGCCTTCTTATCCTTCTTGAACTATTTGGAAGTTCTGGTAGACATTGTAGAGATCTATCATAGACACCTTCTTCACTCTTTACATGTGCCTTGAGCCATATGACAAAAATCTTGTGGCTGCATTACATATTGTAAGAATTTGTTAAAAAAGTTATGTTAGGGTTGTGCCTTTATTAAATATAAAATTTCTCTTTTAGATCACACCAAACAGAACGAGTTTTTAATTGGAATCATACTTAAAAAAAAAAAAAAAAAAAGGCTCCTGCATTTAGATATTGCTGTTACATACTTGGTATGGCACCCCGGGTGTATAATTATTCCCTCTTAGAACGTTAATCTAATGTGTTAAATGCTAGTGAGAAAAAGCTGCTTCTTATGCAGCGATTGTTATCGGTTGGCCTGCACAATTACAGAAATTACTTCACTGCTCATGTATAAGAGGATCCGAGCTGTAAGATTGAGCTACTGCGCATGTGTGACCACTGGCACTGGACGCATTAGGGGAACATTCTGATGGGGAATCAAGAGAAAAATGTCTCCTATTTAATGTGATCTATTACCCCTTTAATGCATTCTAGACAATACCCTTAAGTAGTTTACTGCAGCAGAACCGGGAAATTCCTTATCAATGAATCTGAGAAAATAAATCATTCCATTTTGTAGCATTTAATACTCAAGATAATGTATTTCACATTAGAAAATGTAAGCCCATCTTTCCCTGATAGTGTCTTTTTATGTAGCAATAATATAAAGGCTTGAACGAAACTCGGCTCTGTGTCAACATTCATCGGAAGTTCAATTTACTGATACGTCACGTACGATGGTCTCCGGAGTCAGTCCATTTTATTGATACACAGCCCTTTCGTACACTTGATCTCGGATGATGCTGCCAGACAAAACTATGTGGTGTTTAGACACCGAGGAAGGAAACAAAAAGCTTTGCAGTGCTTTTAATTCTGGCTGACCTAAAATGCAGATTTTCCCGATGAGCCAAGTGTATCATCAATTGAATTGCTCTTAACGTTCAAGTAAAAAGTTGTCCTGGATGAATTATAAATGAAGTATTGTGAAAGAAACTGGATCATTTATTGGAGGAATCTGTGAGAAACCAGAGCGATATAAATGTTCTGAAGTAAGAAGGTGAAGGAGCTGTCTTCATCACTATATTCTTCTCATTTTCTCCAGCTATCTCATTTAGCCTTCTCACATCTCTTATTTCCATAGACAAACAGTGGCCGGATTGTCTTGTTATGGATGACCTAAGACCAGTAAACCAAAATAATTTATGAGTCTATTAAATAGAATAGAAAAGATTCCGGTGACAGGAACAATGGGGCTTTGAAATTGTCATAAGATCCTTAATTTTAATCACAGTTGCATCACAATAGCCTTAGTATTGCGATCTACGGAGATGTCTGAAGGCAAGATATATTATACAGACTACAATGGTTGCAAAATCTGATGGCGAAATTAAGAATCAAGTGAAGGAGAAAGTTGGGGTATGGTAACTAATGAGATGGCATTAAATGGGAACTCTGGGCATTTATTGCATGTCTGAATAAAATATATAAAAAAGAATGCTCCTATTGTTTTATGTTCAGATTTACATGCAGATAGCATCCCTTGGTTACAAGACAGTGAGGTCACTGGCCAGTTATTTCAGAAAGAATTGTTCTTGGTAACATTTAGAGTAATTAAACTACCATCTTCCCCACCAAGTTTGCACAGTAAATTAAAGGGGATGTATAGGATTATAAAACAGAAACAGCGACACTCTTGTCAATGAGTTGTGTCTTGTATTGCAGTTCATCCTAATTCATGCATATGGTGTTGAGAGGCAACACCGTACAAAGCCCATGGACAAGAGCGGCAATGTTTCTGGAAAAACAATAAGCCCTTTTTCTAATGCTAGAAAACCCATGTAACCAAAATTAGACTTGGAGTTCTTAATACAATAAGCATTTTTCATTTAGAGTTTCAAAGTGATGTGATGCTTTAAAGGGGTTTTCCAGTCCTAAGAAATTGATGGCCTTTCCTCAGGTTAGGCCATCAATATGTGATCAATCGGGGTCTGACTCCCGGCACCACCGACGATCAGCTGCTTGTACGAGCTTCCCTTTCATTCCTTTTACTGCTCGCACTGGGAATCGCCGACATACCTGTAGGGCGGTTTACAGTATTACAGCCTTCTCCAATTCACTTGAAATACTTTGTTTTATCAAATATTTAGAATATAGTTCCCCCACTTTTAACGGATGATGTTGGGGGCTTCTAGCAGTTAGACAGAATAATGATCAACTTCACTTAAATACCATTATTGTGAATGAGGAGCCAACCTTCCTGACGAGGAGGCAACATATCTACCTTGCTGCACTGAAATCCATATCTTTATCTCAATGATGAAGCTGGGTGCATATTTGGCGCTTTATATTTATGCTCTTTATTTCCAATTTGATTAATCTCATGGTATGCAATTCTGTTGGAAGCCATTTTTAACAAAAAGGGGAACAAACTACTTGGCCTTTTTCTGCCATCACTACTCTATAGTATTCTGTTTTTTGTAATATTTACACAAAGCAAATGCTAAAAATAAACCCAAAAACATTTTATCATAGCACATATGATGGAAAATAGTTAATGAAATTTGCGTTGCAAATTGAGACTTTTGGCCTTTTTACGCCGCCCTCGCCACTTTTGTGAAAAGAAGCTGTGGCGTAAATTATAGTGCGGGCCTCATATCTTAACTCACCCACTACCCTGATCAGACTAATCGGACAATTAAATAATAATGAAAAAAAATGAATGCTCTCCGCTCCTCTTTTTTGCACCGGGTCCCTTGCGGCACATACAACCTACTGACGTCAGGCAGCGTCAGGACATTGTAGGTAATGCAGCACTGATAACATTGAGTGCTGCGTCGCATTTGAGGCCCTGATGTTGCTCGCGTCAGGACCTTGTATAAGCCGCAGCATGCTGAGGGGATCCGGAGGGGAGACAAGAAGCAAAGTGAGTATACTTTATTTTTTATTTTACAGTATGTCCAATGGGAAGAGGGAAATTGGTGGCGCATGGCAACGAACTTTGCCACTTAATAAATGTGTCTTATCTAAATCAACTTTCTTTATATTTAGACTCGCGTGTGAAACACCATTCTAAATAAATTCCCCCCATCATTTTGGTTTTATGGTTGTTATAGTATTATGTGAGTTTGCTGTAATAATTTAGCATCCTTTATTAAATATAGTAAACGTTTTACATATAAATAATCCTATTAGATTTGCCTTTATCAGCATGTGTTCATTCATTACTTACATTACAACTTGAATGTAAATTACTCACTGGGTGCTACCATTCTTTGACAACAGCGTATGGCGAAAAATTATTTCAGATGCTTATAAATTTTAAATACCGTATGGTCTAATTTTAACATGGTGTCCAGAGCCAAGTCTTCACATGCAATTTCATTAGCTATTTTCCATCAAATGTGCTATACAAGACCCTTGTTTACTCGTCCTACGATAAAATGTTGTTGTTTTTCTCTTGTTTTTTTTTTTAACTGAAGAGGTATAAGACTGTGTTAATGCATACTGGGTGAAGATTACAAGTAAAGTCTTAATTCATAAGACTGCTTCTGAAAATTAAGTTAGTTAAGGCCTCAAGCACACATCCGTAGCCCTTTATATCATCACGGATCCACAAAACACGAACCACACACAGAGTTTTAATGGACCAATGAATGGAATGGCTGAGACTGATCTGCAATAATGGACAGTAATAGGACCTGTTCTATAATTTGCAGAATGGACACACGGATCCACAAAAATAACGGAAGTGTGCATGGCCCCATAGAAATGAATGGGTCAGTGTGCTATCCGTTAAAAAAACGGATAGCACACTGAAGAAATCGCTGAAGTGCGCTTGAGGCCTAAGAGGTCAGCAAACCTTTTACTATGTTCTATTACGGCATATTGTCACAGAAACTTCCCATATAAGGCCGGATTCACACGAGTGTGTTTCGTCCGTGATATACGGACTGTACGTCGGACGCATTTTCCGGACTGAACACATTGCAGGCAGCTGGGCTTCTAGCATCATCGTTTTCCATGACGCTAGGTGTCCCTGCCTCTCCGCGGAACTACTGTCCCGTATTAAAAACATGATTACAGTACGGGACAGTTTTCCCACAGCGAGACAGTGACACCTAGCGTCGTACATAACTATGACTATAAGAGCCCGGCTCCCTGCAGTGTGTTCGGTCCGGGAAATGCGGCCGACATACGGACCGTATATCATGGACTGAACACGCTCGTGTGAATCCGACCTTAGGCAAAGTGGACAGTCTCTGGGTCTGGAGCACTACATTGGAATGGGTGCCACAGAGATCAGCTGATCACCAGTGGGTCGCATTTAGAAAAGGAGTTGTCCTAATGACATAAGCCATTTAAATAAAAAGTATGAGCCTGAGACTAGATATAGTGATAGTTGAAAGATAACAGGTATGAGACCCTTCCACTTGATATATTGACAGTTGAAAGAATTAGCATTTTCTTTAATGCTTTAGATACATAAAATTCCATCATATTGAAACTCCAAAAAGCAAATACCGCAGCAGAATCAGCGTAGCGCATACAGGACTGCTGACTTTAGCATTACCGACAAGTAATTTCCTCGCGTTTCGGTGCCTGTCATGAATGCATGTTAAGTGACAAACATGGAATGTGCAGTTTGAAAATGACTTACCTGGCAATACTATTAAATTATGAGCGAAACAGCTGTTACTATGCAAATTCAAGACATGCAAAAGGCATGGAGAATATGTGAATATTAAATGAGTAAAGTTTAAATATTAGCCTGCCTGAAATCTTTCCCGAGGCATCTGTGGCATTCGGAATCAAAGCTCACATCCGGCAGTAGTTGTAAAGCAGTGTTTAAAAGAGATGTCCCAGAAAATCAAGGTGCAAATGAATCATACAACATTAATCATTATGTTGTCTGCTTTGTCCCACAGCAGTTTTTGCCTCCCGTGCTAGAGTATGCTTTTAAGCATAATCTTAGTAATAATGAATATTTGCTAATGCAATTTTGTCAGATGAAGTAGTGCCGAGTTCATGTTATTAGCATAATGGTTTATGCAGTAGGAGCGAAAAACCCATTATATAACTTGCGGTTGTTGATTATTTTTGGCACTTGATAAATTGTTGTTACCTTCTCCTGTAAGCAGTATGTTTACTTTTAATTTGCTTCCTATACTGCTAGGTTGAAAGTAAGTCGTTGGGAAGTGCTATATTATTAGCATCTAAAGTGTCACTGCTTCAGAGCTGTATACTGGTATTATGATGTACCCTTAGATTCGGATAGACCTAAAAAGAAAGAGTTGACAATAAGAGGGTGTCCCCAAAAGTCGGAAAACAAACTTCTTGTCATGTCTGCACTTCCATTCTGGGGTAATGAGATATTTTTTTTCTGAAGGGTGGAACTCTTGATGACGAACCCATCTATTTCCACAAAGTACTGTCACCGTAGGTGACAGATGCCATTTGAGTCCTTACTAGAATGTATGCTGAATAACTTGGTGATGCTACCATGTCAAAATTAAAGGGGAGTACCTCTTTATCTATATGTCAGAATTTGTCATCAGTAGAGGCCTGAAGCTCAGTACCCACATCTATTTTGTGAGAGACAGAATTACAAAAATTGACTCTTTTTTCGAGCAGATTTGGAGCAAAAAGGGTTACGAGCATATGCTCAATATTTTCATAGCATGTTGATTCCTTTTTGCATGTCCTCATTTTTCACAAGCATGTTTTGTTCACATGATGCAGTTTTGTTGCTGTTTTCCTATCATCTTTGCCTGATTTTAGCAAAACAGTGATACAAATGCAGCAGTATTGTTAAAAAAACAAGCAATTATGCTGGAATCACACATGCAGATTTCGGTGCAGTTTTTTATTCCATTTTTTAGCCAAATACAGGAGAGGAGAAATGTAAGTGTTTCCTTTATACATTTCCTTCTTTTGAATCCAGTATAACTGCCAGCTATTTTATGGCCCCCCAATAGCTTATGAGAGCAATTACTTTAAGGCTAAGGGACCTAATATATATTACACCAAACCTACCCTTTAAAGCATACCCCCAATCTGAAGCCTGAGGACTACATGGGACTCTAGACTCCACAGAAACAAACATTTAATAAATCATTGCGGTGATATAAGCCAAGAAAAGTTACGTTATTTCTTCAAGTATAATGTATTACTAAATATAATGCCATTTTACGATCAATGGAACTAATATTTAGCTTCAATATTCCCTTTAACTAAGACGTTGTCCTTTTTTTAAAATATTTAACAAACACCAAGGGAGCATGCATTTATAGTGTGGTCCTTGGATAACGGAGGGGTATGTTTGAGAACCCCCCCAAATCAATTAGCTTGAGCATTGTGACATCCTCCCACTCCGTGTTTTAGCCATTTTATGTGCTGAACCATGAAGATCTGCCTAAGAATTCAGTAACATTGAAATGAGATGTCAGGTGTATGGGATATTTGCACCAGAATCATATGCATGAATATGTTTTTGCTATCAGAACAATATGCGTATTATTGAGACGTGGGTCCTGTATGTGTTTGCAAGGAAAGTTATCAAGGACAAAAGCCAGCAGATTTCGTAATGATGAGATGAGCACAGAAGCTCCTGCAGGGAATAGCATTGTAATCCACAGCTTCTACTTTGCCTGGCATGACATGTGGATAGGACGGTAAATCTTCTCATTCTCACCCAGATGTTTGAAAGTGACAAAGTCCTTATCTCCAGTTACAATGTTTCCTATTCTCACCGGTTATGATAAACATAAAATGTCATTGCTGCGTGAATCACTTTCCAGTCAGTTTTTCCTTTTAATAATGAGGTATTGTTCTCAAAACGTACACAATGGCCCACATTTATCAAAAGTTGCGTCATTTTAGCCAACTTCTTAGTGAAAGCTAGACTAATTTATTGACATATGTTGCAGCAAATCACTGGCATTATCATGAACTTTCACACTAGCTAATATGAAGTCAGTTTTTCTTCCAAAGAATCTTTGAAGAGTAGAATTGCGAATTTTTTGCAACTTTTTATAAAAGTTGCAATTCATAAATGTGTCTAAATCCTGGCTAACTAGTAAGCCATGCCCACTATTCACTCCAGTTTTACAAACTGTTGTGCATGGCGCAAATGGCTCTAAAATTCTGGTACAAATGGTTATTAAATATTTCACACAACAGATGAAACATTATTTTGGAGTAAAACGTGCCAAAAGAAAGGTGCAAATACATTAATAAATGTGGCTTAATGTCTCTTTTTCGGGGACTAGATCCCATAATTCTGTACACACCCTGCCCAAACTTAGACCCAATAGAGTAAGCTTATTTAAAGGCTATGGACACCTTTGACATAGAAAAAAACTATTTTTATATATGTTTGTGATTACCTGGATTTGCACTAAGTTTCAGACACATTCATTTTCAGAACCTAGATATTTAGTTTGCACCCTGCTCTTAGTTTTAGACTTTTCTCATGTGGACGTGTTCCTTTCAGTAATACTGTTCATACTGGATTTGAGATCTGTGAGTCCCGGGTGCTGCTGCCTTCACAGCTTCATCCCTGTACTGCTTTCCACTTCTATAGTCCACAAGGGAGGTGTATCCATATAAATGGCCCACCCTGTATCTACATTCTGATTTAGTACAGCTTGTGTAATCCCTAAGGACTTAAAAGTCTTTCCCTCCCTGCTGCCATCTCTAACACTGAGAGGAGGAAGGCAGAGAGCAGAGAGAGCCGACACAGCCAGGAGTAGTGTATTGTCAAATCTATGTTAGACACAGCAGGTGTTAGTAGTTACACAGATTCTACAACAGAAAAATAGTAGGACATTTTTAATGAGGACTATTTAGGTCCTGTTCAAATCACATCTGAGCCTTCCATCAGACATATACATTGTTTGTGTTGCCTGACGTATATCTCCGACAGAAGGCTCTGACATATAGGCATTCAGGGGCATATGTCGCCTAGAGGCTCCTATGTTAAAAAATGCATAACCCGCAATACATCTTTTTTGCCTCTACATAGAAAAGGTTAGACTAGGCTTTTCTATACAGCAAAACAGGCTACACTCTTTTGGCCTTCGTCATCTAAATTGAGTCCTACGGATATTTTTGGCGTATACGCTGAGAGATTTTCCTGGCATCAATGCCAAGCATAAGGCTCAAATGTGATGTAAATATGACCTTAGAATAGCTATATACACCTTTTGAAAACGATTAGGCCCCATGCACACGACCGTAAAAAACCTCCGTTTTTGCGGACCGCTATTGCGGTCCGCAAAAACGGAGCCATTCACTTTCTTTGAACACTGACACCTTTCCGTAGCACTACGGAAGGGTGTCAGTGCCGTGGAAATGTTCCGGGAATTATGGAACATGTCCGTTCTTTCGCATTTTGCGGGCCGTGCTCCCATACTTTGTATGGGAGCACGGCCCGAAAATGCGGCTGTCAGTCAGCGGCCGGCCGTGCCCGCAATCGCGGGCCGTGATTGCGGGCACGGTCGTGTGCATGGGGCCTTAGGCCTCATGCACACGACCGTATCCGCAAATACTGACCGTAAATACGGTTCCGTATTGCTTTATAGTCATCATCAAATCATCAGCAACGTACCCATTTCTGCTGAATGGTATCCGCGAATACGGTCCGTAGTGCATCTGTATATACGGATCCGCAAAAAAAGATTCCTGGTTGATGAGAAGTCTCCTTTGTGTCGCTTAGCAGCACTTCTGTATTTGCGGATGGCTATCCATATTTGCGGACGCACCTCCATAGCCATCCGCAAGTTTGGCTTCCCCCATTGACTTCTATGGAGGTGTCCGTGCCGCAATTGCGAACCAAGAACGGACATGCTCAATAATTCCCGACACAGTTCTGCGGCACGGACACTCATCCGTAGCGATACGGAAAGGTGTCCGCGTTCAATGGAAGTGAAGGAGTTAATTTTTGCGGACCGCAATTGCGGCCTTAGTGTGTTTGTTTCTAATTATTTTTTTATAAAAAAAAAAATTTACTTTTAGATATACAGCTGCTTCGTATACTGTATACAGAGCAGCTGTATCGTGCACTGAGACCTGAATCCGTCGGGTCAGCGAGGCTGACGGGCTCAGTGTCAGCGGGTCACGCAGTTTCCACCTGTAATCGATCACATCTAAGTTATGAACTTAGATGTGATCGGTAACAGAAAGAAAATGGAGAATCAACAACATTTCAGTTCAAGTCTTTAAGTACACAATATTAGGCTGAAAACTAAGTAACATTTTTCAGTAAAATGCCTCAGAACTTCCACAATATGGCCTCATAATTGGCTGGATGCAGTTAGGTTATGTTCATACATTTTCCTTTTTTTTCTTCACAGTTTTACTCCAGCAGTAATTTACTTCAGCAACCAGATGTGCCTTTGTAATAAACAGGATTTTATTAAAAAAAAAAGATCCTGAATCCTGCAGAGTCAGAATTTTATTTAAATGTCTAGTTTGAGGATATTACCCTTCAGATCGTAGTTTCCTGGACCTGGAGTACAACTTTGGGGCAGGGACAAAACAGTAGCGGGTGTGAATGTTTGGCCCGTGATATTAAAGGAGGCCCGATAGTCCCTCTGCTACAGAACAGCAGTACTATAAATGGCACATGACGGTTTGGGGTCCCTGGTACAGATTTTGTATTAGTGACACGGAACTTCAAGCTTGTAAAGATGCTGCGGTTAACTGCAGTCACACCTGAAGTTTGAGTTGAGCTAGGTTTAATTTTTTTGATGATATAATAATATGATAATAATACTTTAATAATATTAATCTTTCTATATAAAGTGACAATATATTCCTCTATACCTTTGCATAGATAGCAAATATAGATCGTGAAAATATTATATATATTACCCATACATTTATATTCAAGATAAAAAATAATAAGCACCACCGATATGATTGTTAAAGTCGTTCTTTTCTTGGAGTGTTCAGTTTCAGGCATATGAATGTGAGTCCCATTAGTGGATCCCTTGGCAGATTTAGTGGCCACATTGAGCCTGCAGATAATGAATTTAATCAAGACTGTGTACAAGGATTTCTAACAGTGTAGCCAAAGCTAGCTAGCCCGACTCTCCTTAAAAATCCAAATCATTCCATATTAATTCAGGATTTAATTTAATTCCAGTTTAATGCACAGCAGTCTCAGTACACAAAAGAGCTTTGTTTCTTCTTGTTTTGTAATAGACTCTAAAGAGTGGGAAATGTTCTTTAAATGATGATATTTTATAATTTCACTGTTTAAATGTAGCAGTATTTTGAAATATATAACACACTTAGAGATTATTTAAGAAAAGAAAAAAGGCCTAATGCTCTAATAAAAAGAGCTTATCTCAGCTGTAAGCTCCATTTCAGCATGAAATGATGCCCAGCATGGGAAATAACCATGTTAAAACCTGCTCAGCAACAAACAAAACCTTTGGGACTCTGGCTTTAACAAAAACCGGCATATATGTTTTACAAGATCTTGGCTTCAGCATTAAAGTGGGAACCACGGTGAATGCAGCGTTGTAACAATACGGTATTTAATAGGATGCAAGAGTCGGAAAAACATACAGAATAGGAGCTGGTTGATCGGTTATAGAAGTCAATGCTGCCGATCGGTAAATTACTGTAAGCACCAATAATGAGGACTATCAAGGAGTTTTATTATTGTTTTTTTTTTTGTTTTGTTTTTTACAAAGGTTGGGTTCGTATGTAGCGTAAACGCTGCAGAATTTCCACAATGGAATTCTGTGAGGAAATGCCGCAGCGTTTACAGTAGCAGCAAAGTGGATGAGATATAGAAAATCTCATGCCCATGCTGCGGAAATAAACTCCACAGCGTAAATGTTAATAAATTGACCTGCGGTGCGGAATTTAATTCCACAGCATGTCAATTTATGCTGCGTTTTAGTTGATTTTCCTTTGCGGGTTTTCCCTATTGAAATCAATGGGGATACAAATCGCGCAACAGAAAGTCAAGTGTTGCGACTTTTACGGCGTATTCGCAGCGATTACGCAGCAAAAATCGCAACTACGGAAAAAGAAAAAAAAGCGTACCCAGATGTCTGTGTTTTTTCATCCAGTCCGGCCTCCTGGGATGACGTTGCATCCCATGTGACAGCTGCAGCCACGCACGGGCTGCAGCGGTCACATGGGATGCAGTGTCATCCAGCGAGACCAGACCGGACTGCACAGGAGGGACACGTTGCCATAACAATGGCCTTGGTAAGTATGAGCGTTTTTTACCACTGCTCTTCGCAGCAGAAAATCCATTAGACAAAGCGAACCACAATGTAGTGCGGTTTTTCGGACGGAATGTAATGGGGGTTCCAGGTCGGATACGCTATGCAGTTCTTACGCAGCGTATCCGACCCTTGGGAACCCGGCCTTATTGATGGTTTAAATTGATAAATGTTCATAGTTAATTAGATGTCACCGGTCATCTCCAGTGTGTCTAAAGTCTTCTAGTTCCGAATGCCGTACTGACACTGAACCATGACCCTCTAATGGTAACTCAAGGCTCCCAAGATGTATATTTTTGTATTCAGGATTATCAATTAATATCTAATGCAGCAGATGTGGAATTATCAGGAATTCTAGAACAACAACTTCCAGGTTAATGGAATTTGATTGTGTATAGATTACAGTTGCTGTCCATGTCTTAGCACAGAAAAAATGCGCGGTCTCGCTTCTCTAGGACAATGGTAGTGCTAGACTTTCTCAGAGCACATTATTATACTGTTTATGAATATTGTGGCTGATGATATATCATGTATAGAAGGAATATAGGATTGAAGTATGTAATCTTGAAGATTAAACATAAATTGTTATAAATAAGCATTTTTCTCACCTACAAAAACTAATTTCTGTCGCCACACTACGAGTGGACAGAGTATAAGCACATATTCCATGAGTCAACTAATGTATTACCTCGTCTTTTGCTGTATCATAAAATGCATTTCCATGCCAATTTGATAGTTTATATAATGCTACATCAACTTGTATTGTGTTTCATTATGCAAAAGTGAAACAAGCTTTCCATGATTTTTTCTCTGATATTTTTTAAGATTTAGCTTGATTTCTTTACGGCATGATCAAAATAGGCTCTCCTTTTTGATCGCATCACCGGCAACCCGGTGACACGATCAAAGAGTGGGGAATCTGCTGCAGTCAGCTCTGGGGACCTACAAAGGACCCCAGGGATGTCTGCTCAGCATGCCTGCTGTTAGGTCACACTATGTGCTGCCCTAACAGCAGCCTGTGTCTTAGTGAAACAGAAGATCATGTATTAGCATACAGGAGTATGCTAATACATTATAAGTAAGTAAAACAAAATAGTTATAAATAAAGTTATGCCTTAATGGGATTTAAAAAATTTGTAACATAAAATAATTTGTAAAATAAATAAATAAAAAAATGTCCAAAAAAAAAAAGTTATGATTTTGCATAAAATATATTTTATTGCCCATACATTACATAAAACCAAATAACCTACACATATTGGGTATCTACACGACCGTAATAACCTGAAGAATTAATTTAACAGAGTATTTAGCATCAAACCTTAACAGGATAAATTTTCAATAAAGAAAAACAATGTCGAAAATAATTGTTTTACTATATTCACGCCGTAAAAATTAATTATATAACTTACACAGTGATTTTTTCTACCCCCCCCCCCCCAAACCGCGCAGAAAAAAAACTAAATTTCTCCCACATAAAACAAGGCCTCATACAGCCACTTCAATGAAAATATAAAAAAGTTATGGCTTCTGAAAGGCAGAGAGGCAAAAACTAAAAAATGTAGCTAGTCATTAAGGCATTTTCAGGTCGGTCATTAAGGGGTTAAATTTTGCCAGTGCTCACAGAGAAAGATTGTGAATCCTTCTTCCCCCACCCATACACTGCTAATTGAAAGCTTTGTACATAGGAAAAGAGGACCTGTGACATCTCCCGACTTGTTTTTTGGTAAATACTTATATTCCCCATTAAATAACAATTCTGGAACATATTTTCTTAGAACTCAGCATTGTGGCCTTCCTCTGTTATTCCTCCTAAAAAAGGAATGAATAAATTGACAGCTGGGTGTCACCATTCCCCTTGTCAAAAGGGCGTATCCCTACACAGTTTGATACTACTGTCAGCACTGATTGGACATTGACATTATGTTAGGACACCCCCCCAACTTTTGACACCCAGTTGTCAATTTATTCATAAATTTCTAAGTGGAATAACAGAGGAACGTCACAATGTAGAGTTATAAGCAAAGATGTTCAAGAGTTATTATTTCATGGGGAATACAATTGTTTATTAACCCCTTAACGACCGACGTATAGTGTTTTTACGTCGGCCGTTTGGAGTAGTTCTTCTGAAGTGCCGCCTTTTCCCGTCGGCACTTCAGAAGAGCTTTTCCCGCATCGTGCCGGGTGCTCCTGATGCCCGGGCTGTTGCTAACTAGCAGTGGTTTCCGATCATATTTAACCCCTCAGATGCGATGCTGAATAGAGGGCGCCACATCTGAGTGATTTTAGAGGGAGGGAGCTCCCTCTCTCACCCCACTGGAATCCCGCCTGCATCGCGGGGTGCCAATGGTTTCTATAGCAGCCTGGGGGCCTAACAAAGGCCCCCAGGTCTGCCTTTAGTAATTGCCTGTTAGACCATGCCAGAGGCATGGCCTAATAGGTGCCTGTCAGTTTTACACTGACAGGCAATAATACACTGTAATACAGAAGTATTGCAGTGTATTATAAAAGTGATCGAAAGATCGTACAGTAAAGTCCCCTAGTGGGACTAAAAAAAAGTTAAAAAAAAGTTAAATAAAGTTTGAAATAAATAAATAAATGTCCCAAGTAAAAAAAAATTAAAAAGTTATTCATATTTGGTATCGCCGCGTCCGTAATGAACCCAACTATAAAACGGTTACATTATCTAACCCACACAGTGAACGCTGTAAAAATAAAATAGAAAACAATGCCAGAATTGCTGTTTTCTGTTCATTCTACCTTAAAAAAAATTGATAATAAGTGATTAAAGTCGCATCTTCTCCAAAATCGTATCAATAAAAACTACAAGTAGTCCTGCTAAAAAAAAGCCCTCATACAGCCTCATCGGTCAAAAAATAAAAAGGCTATGGCTCTTCAAATATGGTGACACAAAAACAAATAATTTTGAAAAAAAATGTGCTTTTACTGTGTAAAAGTAGCAAAATATAAAAAAACGAAATTAATTTGATATCACCGCAATCGTAACGGCCCGCTGAAAAAAGTTATTATGTTATTTATACCACACAGTAAACAGCGTAAAATTAAGACGCAAAGAAAATGGCGGATTTTTTTTTTCCAGTACCCAACTAAAAAAAAGTTAATAAAAAGTTAATCATTAAATTCTTTGTACCCGAAGATGGTGCTATTATAAAATTCAACTTGTCCCGCAAAAAAAAAAAAAAAAGTCCTTATACAGCTATGTCAATGGAAAAATGAAAAAATTATAGTTGTTTGAATGAGACGATGGAAAGACCTAAAAAAATGCTCGGTCACTAAGGTTTAAAATACCTTCGGTATTAAGGGGTTAAAACAGACGTGTCATGAGTTCTGAGAGATCCTCTTTATTCAGCAGTGTGCGGGCGGGCTAAACCCAGGACTCACAGACTTTGGCCTCATGCACACGAACGTAAAAATGCCCGTAATTACGGCACGTTTTTTACAGGCCTATGGACTTCTATTGGCCACGGGTACCTCCCCGTATGCTTACGAGAAGGTGCACGTGCCGTTGAAAAATATAGAACATGTCCTATTTCAGGCCGTAATTACGGCACGGGCAGGCCCATAGAAGTCTATGGGTTCCCGTAATTACGGGTGACTACGTGTGTGCACCCGTAAGTACGGGAGCGTTGCTAGGCGACGTCAGTAAATAATCACTGTCCAGGGTGCTGAAAGAGTTAAATGATCAGCAGTAACTGTTTCAGCACCCTGGACAGAAACTACCGATCACAATATAGATCAACCTGTAAAAAAAAAAAGACGTTCATACTTACCCAGAACTCCCTGCTTCTTCCTCCAGTCCGGCCTCCCGGGATGACGTTTCAGCCCATGTGACCGCTGCAGCCAATCACAGGCTGCAGCGGTCTCATGGACTGCCGCGTCATCCAGGGAGGTCGGGCTGGAGGAAGAAGCAGGGAGTTCTGGGTAAGTATGAACGTCTTTTTTTTTTTTACAGGTTGATCTATATTGTGATCGGTAGTTTCTGTCCAGGGTGCTGAAACAGTTGGATGTCAGAAGAGGGATGCGTCACCAAATCAACGGCCGGGTAAGTATGAATTTCTTTTACTTTTACCTCGGAAAGGGCTGTCCCTTCTCTCTATCCTGCACTGATAGAGAGAAGGGGCTGCTGATTAGTGCAGTGCAATTTTGCAGCGAAAACATGCCCGTAAATACGGGTGGAATACTGGTGACACCGGACCCGTATTTACAGGCACGGGTCCGTAAATACTGGTGCAATACAGGTCGAATACGTGTGACCAAGGACCCGTATTTACGCCAGTATTTACGGGAGGGAAAAAATACGTTTGTGTGCATGAGACCTTTCTCTGAGTGCTGGCAGTGTTTAAACAGCTTTTTACATGAAAATACTGAATCAAATCAAAGAAAACGATACATCCCTGAGGTCTCCATCTCCCCCTCTATCCTATGCTGCCCTCAGATAGGGTAGCACGGGAGACCTCACAGATGCTCTTTAAAGCCCAATTGGCCTAATAAACAGGGGACATATTTTGTTGCTTAAGAAATCCCACAGTAATTAATGTTTGCTTTATACCCAGTTTGCGTGGAGTTTTATGCTGATTCATAGATTATTATGATATAGTAGTTGTCATAGATTTGTTCTGCGCACATACTAGAGTGCTGGGTATTGTAATTCAAAGCATGCTACATTTTGCTAATGACTTTTTATTATAGAGCTGTAAAGTGTGAGTAAAATGCTTTTAGTCACTTCTGAAGCCAACAGCATATAATCAATTTGCCCACTTGACTGATGTGCTGGAGCCATACTTCCGGTATCATCCTGTCACCCATGTTGATAGCACGGTCACACTTTTCAACCATGTTTCCTGCTCTCTGCTTTACAAAATTGCAAGACGACTGCAGTTTTTATGCTCCACTATGTATAGTATTCTAAGTATTATATTATCCAGTTTATGCATAGCAAAAGAACACTTAAATAATGGTTCAAGCAATTGTAGTAACATTTGCGTTATGTCTTATTCTGTTATGGGAATAGATTTTAACATAAACCGGTTTTGTTTGCCTACTTAAAGCAAATACGGCTCACATTATTGATCTCCGATAATGCAATTATAATTGGCAGTTAAATAAGTTATATCAGAGTTGGCTATAAGTGGATAGAAAATAATATCCTAAAAGAAGAGTGTCAGTAATTCCATACAGTCAAGACTTTGCTATCAAACTGGATTATAAATATAGTTTTTGTATGCCTCAACATGCATAAAATCCTGCTCAGTCTTAAAACAGCATTATAATATAAAATTCATTAAGAAAACATGTGTACTCCTATGTCTGTGAATACTTTGTTCTACTGTGTATTTGTTTTAGTTTATGACTTACCTTAGGTTGGATATTGTAGACTAACACCTTTTGCACACGACCGAGGTCGGGCCGTCAAAAACGGCCCGAGTGTCTGCTGGATTTCCCATCCCAACCGCAGTACAGATTAACGGGACTCCTGGCATCATAGAAATTTTATGATGCTAGAAGTCCCTGCCTCCCCACGGAACTGCTGTTCCGTACTGAACAAAATTATACAGTATGGAAGAGCAGTTCCGTGGGGAGTCAGAGACTCCTAGCATCATAAAATATCTATGATGCCAGGAGTCCCGTTCAGATGTCCCGTGGTCGGGCTGGAAAATCCAGCGGACAATTGGACAGTTTTTCACGGCCCGAACTCGGTCGTGTGCAAGAGGTGTAAACATAGCTCTATGCACTGCGGGTGTCATCTGTGTATTACAGCTGATACCTCACACTAACGGCCAGGAACAGAGAGAACTGTGATCCTGGATGTTTAACCACTTAGATGCCACAATCAATAGTGACCGCGGCATCTACGCCGTTAGAAAGGGGGGTGGCCCCCTTTGACAGCCCATCGGGCCCCATCTCAGCGCTATTGCGGGGTGTCGATGGTCTCATGGCAGCCCTGGGGACTAATGAAGGCCCCCAGGTTTGCCTTCTTTCTGCTCTTGTTAAGCCCTGCCTCTGGCTCAATTGGAGTCGGTAAAAAATACAATTCACTGTGATACATTAGTATTGCAGTGTATTGTACCAGCGATCTAACATAACGATCACTGGTTAAAATCCCCTATGGGGAGTAAAAAACAAATGTTAAAAATAGTTAAGTAAAGTTTTTAGTAGTGTACAAAAATAAAAAAATATTAAAAGTAAAAAAAAACAACATTCAACTCGTAGGGTGAATGCCCAAAAAAATGGTACTAATAAAAATAAAGCTCATCCCGCAAAAAATAGGATCTTACACTGCTCAAAACGAAAAATAAAAATGATGGCTATTAGAATATAGCAACACAAATTGTTTTTTTTTTTAACAAATTGTTTTTTCTTTGTAAAAGTAGTAAAAGAAAAAAGAAAACCTATATATATATTTGTTATCGCGGTAATCGCAGAATAAAGTTAAGTTGACGTTTTTACCCCACGGTGAGAGATGTAAAAACGATGGCGAAATCACAGTTTTCTTCCAATTCAACCCCACATAGAATTTTTTTCAGTTTCCCAGTAAATTATATGGTACTTTAAATAGAGCCAATAGAAACTACAACTCCTCCCGCAAAAAAATAAGCCTTCACACTGCTCCATTGACGGAAAAAATAAAAAAGTTATGTCTCTTTGAAGTAGGGCGTGAAAAACGTAAAAAACAAAAAAATGGCTGCGGTGCCAAGGGGTTAATATAAGATATAGACAACACAAGTAAACACAAATGTAGCTTTTACATGATCATTCTATGGGTATGTTCACACGACCGTAAACGGCTGAAAAATCTGAAGCAGAACGCCTCCAAACATTCTGCCCATTGATTTCAATGGGAAAAACGGCGTTCTGTTCCGATGGGCCGTTTTTTTAAGCGCCCGTTTTGAAAAACGGCTGCGTAAAAAAACGGCTTAGAGAAAGACGTGCAGGTCACTTCATGGGACGTTTTTAGAAAAATGCAGCGAAAATCGCGAGTGGCTTAAAAAACTTCTGAAAATCAGGAGCTGTTTTCAATTGAAAACAGCTCCGTATTTTCAGACGTTTTTGAGTTTGCGTGTGAACATACCCTATTTGTCGAGGATGCAGATTTATTCAAAACCTACATCACCCATGTGAAAAAGTTATTGCCCCTCTAAGGGTATGTTCACACAGCTTAGCAAAATACGTCTGAAATTACGGGCGTATTTTACTGACGTTATTGGAGCTGTTTTTCAATGGAGTCAATGAAAAACGGCTCCAAAAACGTCCCAAGGAGTGAGATGCACTTCTTTTTCGCGGGTGTCTTTTTACGCACCGTCTTTTGACAGCAACACGTAAAATAACACCTCATGGGAACAGAACACAGTAAAACCCTTTGCAGGCAATGGGCAGATGTTTGTAGGCGTAATGGAGCCGTTTTTTCAGGCGTAATTCGAGGCGTAAACCGCCCGAATTACGTCTGAAAACACTGCGTGTGAACATACCCTTAACCTAATAACTTGTTGTGCCATTGAATTGTCGTTTGAAATGACAGGTTACATCGTAATCTCGCGAGATTACGCTTGCCTTGCTGGAATCTCACAGAAAAGATTCAGAAGTGTCAGGATTCTGAATAAACATCACGTCCAGGCTGGTAGCAATGTATTTTCATTATCAGGACACTACAGTAATTTTAGTGTTTGTGTATGTAGCTGCACATAGTGATATAACTATATCGCTAATGCAGTGTAAATGAATGGAGAAAAGTGTATGACGCTGATTGGTCAGCGTCATACACTCCTCTGTACAACGCCCACTTGGTCATTAAGAAACTCATTAGCATAAAGCTAAAAATCACTCATAAAGTGGTTTAAAATAGATTGTTTTTCTAAATAAAAAGCATTACTGTCACCTACATTACAGCGCCCATCTCCTTATGTAGGAGATAGGGCACTTATAATGTGGTGACAGAGACTCTTTAACTGGTTAATTCGGTCACATTGGAGGGTTTTTGAGCATGAACTGCCACAGCATCTCAATGGGAATCGGGTCGGGACTTTCACTTGATCGCTCCAAAAATTGTAATTTTGTTTCTTTCGAGCCATTCAGAGGTGGACTTGCTTGTGTTCTTTCGATCATTGTCCTGCTGCACTTGAGCTTTAGATCAGACTGATGGGCGGTCATTCTCCTTCATAAATTTCTGAAAGAGAGCAGAATTCATGGTTCCATCAAGCAGGCGTCCATGTCCTGCAGAAGCAAAGCAGCCCAAGACCATCACAGTGCTACCACCATGTTTGAATTTTGGTATGATGTTCCTATGCTGGAATGTGGTGTTAGCTTTACGCCAAATGTAACAATACCCATGTCTTTCAAGAAGTTCTACCTTTAACAGAACTTTTATCCCAAAAGTCTTGGGAGTCATCTAGATGATTTTTGGCAAATGCAAGATGAGTCTTTCTGTCCATTTTTGTCAGCAGTGGTTTGCGTCTTCAATTCTCCGATGCATGCAATTTTTTTCCCAGTGTCTCTCTTATTGTGGAATCGCTTACATTGACCTTAACTGAGGAAAGAGAGGCCTGCAGTTCTTTAGATGTTCGCCTTGGTTATTTTGTGACCTCCGTGAAATTTGGTCCGCTGACCACTCTTGGGAAGGTTCACCACCAATCCAAATTTTCTCCATTTGTGGATCATGGCTCTCGCTGTGTGTCCTAGTACCTTAGAAATGACTTTGTAACCCTTTCCTGGCAGACTGGTAGATTTCAATGACGTTGTTTCACCTCTGTATTTGAATCTCTTTAGAACGTGGCATCATGTGCTTCTCTTTGAGACCTTCTAGACTGCTTCACATTGCTAGACAGATTATATTTAAGTGATGTTTAGATTCAACAGATTCGGGCAGTAATCATGCCCACTGGTTGTGGCTTGTGAAATTAAACCCAATTGTAAATGGAATTGGAAACTGGTTTATTTAGTTGCTTGGGGCAATTACTTTTTCACATAAGGCCAGGTAGGACTGAACAGCATTGTTCCTTCAATGAATTCAATTGTTTAGAAAAAAATTAATTGTGTTTACTTGTGTTATCTTTGTGTAATATTAAAAGTAGTTTGATGATCTGAAACATTCAAGTGTGACAAATGTGCAAAAATAGAAAAAATTCAGAAGAGGCAAATACTTGGAAATTGGGAATAGCCAGCATGTAATGCTACATTTCCTCTGCAATGGCTGCTACAGGGTAAATGTCTCATTCACCACAGCTTCCCTCAACTTATTTTTGAAAAGGGGTTGTCTTTATGATACGGCCACTTTTACTAATCCGTTTTAAAATTGGTTTGTTGGTTCTATTAATACATTAAGGCTGGGTTCACACAACCTATTTTCAGACGTTTACGAGGCATATTATGCCTCGTTTTCCGTCTGAAAATAGGGCTACAATACATCGGCAAACATCTGCCCATTCATTTGAATGGGTTTGCCGACGTACTGTGACGACGACCTCTCATTTACGCGTCGTCGTTTGACAGCTGTCAAACGACGACGCGTAAATTGACTGCCTCGGCAAAGAAGTGCAGGACACTTCTTTGCAATGTAATTCGAGCCGTTCTTCATTGAAGTCAATGAAGATCAGCTCAAGATTACGGGCGTCAAAGACGCCTCGCATAATGCGAGGAGGAGCTTTTACGTCTGAAACGACGCAGCTGTTTTCTCCTGAAAACAGTCTGTCTTTTCAGACGTAAAAGACAGTTCTCGTGTGCACATACCCTAAAGAATTCCTTTAAGAATCCTCTAGGCCAGACTATACGGAGTGATTGAACTAGCAGTTCAGGCCGAGTAGTTGTGCAGGGTGCAGAGGTTTCAATATTCAGGGTATAAGATATTTGTTTAGGTTTATTTTAGATGATTCTCCTTACAGAAGATCACAGCTGTAGAACAATATTTGCCCAATGAATAAAATATGAGTTGAAACCAGCCTTTGAGCAGCTTGTAGTGCTGTGTGTTTTATGTAGCCAGGCTACCTTCATCAGTACTTGACATGTATTAGCATCTACATAACAGTTTACAATTAATAGTCACTTCAATGCTTATGGGATATTCAATGTAATCTACAGATGTCAAGCACAAAAAAAGAGCTAATCACTACAAATTAGTTTTATGAGGGAATCTGCCTGGTACTGGAAATAGGGATTCAGTGAAATGTATCAGGTAGACAGGATCTGAGCATCACGTGTACTTTATTTAGACGTGTACTATATACAGCATTGCATTGCATTGTATGTGTGTATCAATCTGGCCACTAAATTTCCATTTCTTACCATGCATTAATCATCTTAAAGTATAAGTCCCTGAGTTGTTCTCTTGGGTGAAGTGTTTTAATATTATATTGAGCGTTATACTGTAGCTGTTTTTGGAATATTTTAGGGAAAACTAATATAGCCATCATTACAGGGATTGTCACCCAGCTAGACTCCTGTATGTGAAATGTAGCTAGTTTTGCAGTGACACGTAAATCCAAAGACTTCATCAAGGAGATTTATTTACAGTTGATTTTTGTTTTAATTTATTTTTGTTGATATTCTTAATACTATTGTATGTGCTTTATTGGGCTTTATGCATTTTACATACTATAAATTAAATAATCATAATAAAGAACAGTGCAAAAACCCTTTTACTCCTTAATTCTGAATGGTTACATTAACCCATTCCCGCCACAGCCATTTTTCCGATTTCAATTTTTTTGTTTTTTCCTCCCCACCTTCCAAAAGCCATAACTTTTTTATTTTTTTCGTCACTATAGTCCTATGAGGGCTTGAATTTTGTGGGACGAGTTGTAGTTTTTCATAGCACCATTTATTATGGCATATAATGTACTAGGAAACAGGAAAAAAATTATTTGTGGGGTAGAAAATGAAAAATAAAATGTGATTCCTCCATTGTCTTTTGCGCTTCGTTTTTACGGAATTCAGGGCTTCATAGGAGACTGTCAGAATCACGATATACTGCAATACATTAGTATTGCAGTATATCGTGCAAGCGATCTAACGATTGCCGGTTGAAGTCCCCTAGGGGGACTAATAAAAAATGTAAAAATTAGTTAAATAAAGTTATTTTTTTGTGTAAAAAAATAAAATATTAAAAGTTCAAAAAATCCCCCTTTTCCCATTTTCCCCCTAGAGCATAGTAAAAAATTAAATAAATAAACATAATTGGTATTGCCGCGTCCGTAAAAGTCTGAACTATCACAATATATCATTATTTAACCCGCTCGGTGAACGCCGTAAAAAAAAAAAAATTGTAAACGCCAGAATCTCTATTTTTTGTTCACCTAATCTCCCACAAAAAATGAAATAAAAAGTGATCAAACCGTCACATTTACACCAAAATGGTATTATTAAAAACTACAGCTTATCCCGCAAAAAATAAGCCCTCATACCACTTAATCGACGGAAAAATAAAGACGTTACGGCTCTCGGAAATTGGCGAAACAAAATAAATGTTACTTTTTACACTTAGGTTTTTACTTGTAAAAGTAGTAAAATATAGAAAAACCTACACATATTTGATATCGGCGTAATCGTATTGACCCATAGAATAAAATGAATATGTTGTTTTAATTGTACAGTGAATTCCGTAAAAACGGCGCGCAAAAAATCATGGCGGAATTGCTGTTTTTTTTCATTTTCTACCCCATAAATAATTTTTTCCCCGTTTCCTAGTACATTATACGGCAAAATAAATGGTACTACGAAAAACTACAACTTGTAACGCAAAAATCAAGTCCTCATAGTACTATATCGACGGAAAAATAAAGGTGTTATGGCCTTTGGAATGTGGGGAGGGAAAAACGAAAATGAAAATCTGAAAAAGGGTTGCGGCGTGAAAGGGTTAACTAAAAAAAAACAATTTCTAGCGACACATTCCCTTTAAGTTTTTTGCTGCATTTTTTTTTCTTCCACATGGTGGGAAGTATTAAAAATTTTATAATAATTTGACATGTTTTCCTATGTTGGCCACCAGAGGGAGCACTTCCCAGAATTACAGCAAGGTGAATAAGAGAAAGCTAGCTGACTCACAGCTGCTGTAAATGTGGGAGGGAATCTCACACCCCCTCCCTTTTTTTGGCTACAAGCCAGGAAAAGGTGTCTTCAAATTGCTAAGCAGTGTCCGGCTCCCATTTTGGGAGTTATTGTAGAAATGGCAGCTGGCAGAAGCTACAGGACACACCAAAAGGCTAAGAATGATGAAAGTCAAGAGGGAAGCCCCTGTGGTGAATAACTTCAGTTGACTGGTTCGCACAGCGTGTATTTGACGCGTTTTTTTCGCGCATTTTACGTGCCAAAAACCTCATCAAAAAACGCTTGATTACGCTTTTCATTTACATAATTGGTAAAGCGCGTTGTTAGTACATACAATACGCTTTTTTACACACAAAACGCGTTGTGTAAATAAACAAGGGTGTCGAGTCAATTCCTTTGCATGTAAAACGTGCCAAATGTTCCCATAGTCAATGGGAGTCCTAATTATGCGCCAAAAAGCGCGCACAAAATGCATCCAAAAACACGCGAAAAAAGCGTCAAGCGCTTGATTAAGCTTCCCATTTACATCAATGGAAAAGAAAGCATTTTTTTAAAACGTGTTGCATAAAAAAGAAGCTTTGGATCAATTCTTTGGTGCATAAAATGCGCCAAATGTTCCCAAAGTCAGTGGGAGTCCTAACTACGTGCCCAAAAACGTGCAAAAAGCGCACACAAAAACTGCAAAAAAAAACGCAAATAAAAAGGAAGTGTTCATGGCCCCATAGAAATAACTGGGTCAGTGTGCTATCCGTTAAAAAGACGGATATCACACTGAAGCATTTCACTGAAGCGTGCTTGAGGCCTAAATTTATTTTTTTCCGCTGGACTTATTGGACTATGTTGTAGATTCGGTGGACTACTGCGATGATCTACGGTTTTTGTTTAAATAAAATGGATAGCGAGGATTGTGTTGGGGAGTTTTTATTTCAATAAAAATATTTTCTTATGTCTCTGTTTTTTTAATACTTTATTACCACCTTAGTAATGGCAGTTGTCTGTTTGACGAGGTCCATTACTAAGGCGGGGCTTAATGTTAGCCAGTAAAAAGGCTAATACTAACCCCCATTATTACCCCGGTACCCACCGCCACCTGGGGTAAAGGTCGTGATGGTCGTGTACTGGATCGCACCCGGCTCTTCCCGATACCCTGGTGGCGGTGGGTACCGGGATAATAATGGGGGGTTAGTGCTAGCTTTTGGAATACTTTGCTTCTATTTTTTTATCATTTGCATATCATTAACATGTCTATCGATCCTGTGATTTCCACTATTCCAAAACTTTTCCTTCTTGGTGTTTATATTAAGTACTATTCCTAAATAAAGACTTGTAAGTGACCATTTGAACCTTGTTCCTTACGTTTTACTTGGTGTACCTTTTTCAGAATTGTCATACTGTACAGTGTATTTGTCTAGTACTTATCTTTAGCCACACAATGTTGAATACTTTGAATAGTCAGGCGACACTGCCTGGAACCCTGTTTTGTCTGACTTCTATCAGTGCTATGTAAAAAGCCAATAGTGATTTGTAATTCTGCAGTTCTTAAATCATGCAGATGGCTCTCTGTTCCAATGTGCTGTGATATTATGCCCTTGACAATCCTCCAAATCCTGCGCATGGTGGATCCATCAATTGGATGCTGCTAATTTGAATTAGGCACATTATTTTTCTTAATGCCACTTATCTTCTCCAGCGTGGTAATGTGTTACATTAATCGCACTGCGGTTATCTGCAAAGCTTTTCTACTTATCACAGTGATAAAAAGTTGATTTTATTAGTACTATTTTATGAAATGTATTTGGATTTTTATGCTCTTTTGCACTATAAATGAATTATGTATAATAAATCAGTGAAAAATAACTCTTATTTCCTAGATTGTTAGATTACAGGTAGCGCACATCCTTCATGAGGATGACTAAAATTCTAAAATGAAATGACAAAGGTGTAAAAAGCTGCACAACTATTTAACATATATTGTTCACAGGCTTATGTCAAGGATATATATTACTGACACAAGGTAGCCTATGAAAAAATGCTCAAACATCCCTATAGTGAGGAATTTCATATGCTCTTGTCAACTAGTTCCATCTTTAGAAGAGGACCCACCAGCAGATCTCCTAACAAGAGTCTACTGTCCAGTCCTTAAAAGTCTTTTTATATTGTACACTGAGGTTATGTTCACACGATGAGAGGCATTTACGTGTGAAAAGACAGACTGTTAACAGCTGCCTCGTTTCACACGTAAATGCTCCTCCTCGCATTTTGCGAGCCGTCTGAGATGATCGTAAATCTTGAGCTGTGCTTCATTGAGTTCAATGAAGAACAGCTCAAATTACGTGGCAAAGAAGTGCCCTGCACTTCTTTGCCGAGGCAGTCCATTTACGCGTCGTCGTTTGACAGCTGTCAAACGACGACGCGTAAATTACAGGTCGTCTGCACAGTACGTCGGCAAACCCATTCAAATGAATGGGCAGATGTTTGCCGATGTATTGTAGCCCTATTTTCAGACGTAAAACGAGGCATAATATGCCTCGTTTACGCCTGAAAATAGGTTGTGTGAACCCAGCCTTAGGAGAAAACTGTCTGTAGCTGATTTTTCATTTATTTTCTGGACCTTTCTTTTAAGGAAGAAGTTTGGGATCAGTTGCATTTTCTAGTGCAGATTATAATATAATAGTTATTCCCAATGACACGTTCCCTCTAAAACAGTTTATATAAAACAAGGCATCGTTATTAGAAAAAAAATTCTAAAACGGATTGCACACCATAAAGAAAATGTCTATACTGAACGGAATACGATGTTAGTATAGTAAAGCTCGTGACCATTATCATATGTTCATTACTCTGTGTTAAGTAGAATCCAGATGATTGAAGTTTAACCATTTTCATCTGTTCATTTGGATAAATCCAAATAGATGCAGAGTAATTAATGGGGAAATATTGTTAAGTGTACTTTATGTGAACGCAAGGATGTGAATTATTTAACATACCCTTACATTGATGTGACAGGGCCAACTGTAGTCTAGCTTATCAGATAATTAAGTTGTGCAAACATGGGAGGTTTCGGAGCTGCAATGATACAATTAAAATCAAATATCAGAGGACAAATCTGCAGAGCTGAGCAAGGAATGGATAAGGAAGCGAACCTCATTAAAAATAAAGATATTGCACTGAAACTATAGGTGCTCTGTTAACAAGCTCCCTGAAAACTGCTGGAGTTATTTAGGCGGGCAAGTGTAATACATTATTGATTAAGCATTATCTGGCTGTTATGTTCTTAATATTTAATACTGAGCGTTTGTGGAGCATAACCCGTAACAAGTCTGGTAGATTTAACCTGAATTTTCTTGATTTTGGTTATTAAAATATGGGATGCATATAAAATGTAGGGCCCTTTTAAGTGGAGCACGAAAGGGTTGTAAGGCCGGGTTCCCACTGGTCTGATACGCTGCATAAAAAACGCGCAGCGTATCCGACCTGGAACACGCAGCACCTTCAGTCCAAAAAAATTGCACCATGCTCCCCCCTATCGCTTTTATTTCATGATGTATCTGGCGCCGCGGGGTCTCAGCAATCTCTACATGTATTTATGGTTATTACTAAACGCAGTCTTCTGGCTCGGTGGCTTACCCCGCAGGTCCCGACGACTGTTGAATTGGTTGCGCAAATGAAAAAATGTATTCATATGGATAGTTTGGAAATTGAGCGCTCCGCGGAGTCTGGTGCACCAAACTTTTTCAAGAAATGGGAAGTTTTTGTGAGTAAGAATATACAGTCCACTGATATAGCAGAATTAATGACACCTTTCGCCTACACCTTATGGTACCTGCAGAGAAATGTCGCTGGTACGTTGGCTAACTTGAGTGTTGGATAGGTTTATGGGGACTCGATTCCTGGATATGGGCGCTACTATAGGTATTCTCCAATCAAATTTGGATTTCAGCATGTGCATGACTGTCATTTGATTTCTCTTTATCGCATGAGATTGTGGGGGTGGGGGGGTGCTAAGTGGTTATTTTGCTATATTGTTATTCTCTTGATGCATTGACATTGTCTTGTGTAATGTTTTTATCACAATACTATGCTATGTCTTTTTTTTTTTTGCATTGGCTCAGGTATGCCTTTATGCCATTTTGTATGTTTATCAAAAGTTCAATAAACAGATGTCTGAAAAAAAAGATCGCACCATATTGTAGTGAGGTTTTTCTAACAGAATTTCCGCTGTGGAAAAAAGAGCTGGGTAGAATAAAAAACCGATCATACTTACCCTCTCCCTCTTCTCTGCGCGTAGTCTGGCCTCCTACGATGACGTTGCAGGCCATGTGACGCTGCAGCCTGTGATTAGCTGCAGCGGTCACATGGGATGAAATGTCATCCCAGGAGGCCGGACTGCAGTAGGAAGGAGAGAGTACTGGGTAAGTACAATTATTTTTTTCCGGACTTGCGATTTTTGCAGCGTAATCACTGCGATTCCACCGCAAATGTCGCAACACATGGCTTTCTGTTTCGGGTTTTGCATCCCCATTTAATTCAATGGGGAAACCCGCAACAGAAAATCAACAAAAACGCAGAATAAATTGACTTGCACCGCAGGTCAATTAATTAACGTTTACGCAGTGTGGGCATGAGATTTACTAAATCTCATCCACTTTGCTGCTACTGTAAATGCTGTGGAATTTCCGCACAGAATCCGTTGCGGAAATTACACAGCGTTTCTGCTACGTGGGAACCCGGCCTAAGACTGTTGAAAGCTTCCCACCAAGCCACTTTTTTAGCCTTAATGCTCAAGGTTTTAGTTGCCATTATATTAATACAATATTCAAGAATGTTTTGAATGTTGACAAGGTGCATGAATTAATCTCTGCCCCAGATCTAAATATTCCTTAGTTCTAATGCATATATGCCAGTTGTCCTAATTCTCGGATGACAAAAGTTATTATTGTGTAGGGAACATGGCCTGGCATTATTGAACACAGGTCCCCTTTAAGTAACATTGTGAGATGTTTCATTTATTGGTTGGTTTGTGAGACGTCTTGCTTTCTCCAATCCTTTATGAGCGCAAGGAACGTCTTCATAATCACAAAGAGACTTATTGGCAAAATCTTGTGAAGTGCCATTTGGGTCTGCAGGAGTTTTTCATAATTGGCCATATATAGTACAGTATAGTGCAAATGGCAGGAGGATAATGGCAGCGGGTCAAAAATGTGCACCTTGTAAAGCCATTTTAAAATTTTATAGAAGCAAGAAAAAAACATCATTATATTCTTAAACTATTGTAATCTTGGAAGAAGTGAGTATGGTTGCACTGTATTTCCTTCTCCGCTGTGCCTCTTATGCATTGTTGTATGTGAACCGATAGTCCGATTTGTAACTGGTCAATAAGAAACTAAACCACATTAAGAACACTAGTACTTGATGGGACATATCACAGTATTGTGATGGTAAATGTAGAAAATATAGTATTTTTGTTGATTAGATCTGCTAATGTTTTTTTTAAGTTCTTTATTTTCACAAATTTTTATTGTATCCCCCAACAGAGGAAAGGTGCACAAAGCCCCAGAGAACAAACGAAAGGCAAAATATTCATAAATAGGGCAGCACAGTGCCCAATCATATGAGCATCCAATAAATGGGCAAGGAAGTTGGGAGGACAAAAAGCTAGAGGGTGAAAAGTGGGAAAGAAGGGATGGAACAATAAACCATAGGATAACAAGATGGTCCTTAAAGAAATATAAACTAGTTATGGTCGTCTGAAAGAGAAAAGAAAAGAGCAAGTAACCAGAGTATTCCCATGTCAGCTAAAACCATCACCTTCTGGGTTTTCTACCTTAGAAGGAGGCGATCAGCCGTTGTGACCAGATAGCCTTGTATCTCGAGACATTAGCTTCTAAATTTGTTACAATACATTCAAAACCTCGAATATCTCTAAATTTTAGAATAGTTTTTGGAAAGGGGATTGACGGAGACTTCCAACCTATAGCAATAGTCCACCTTGCAGCAGAGAGCAAATGAGTCAACAGTATATGTTATTTTTTAAAAACATTAGAAATTGGGGCATTAAGTAACATCTACAGGGGGACAAGCTAACATAGATGTTCAGTTTAGCCCAGATCCAACGTTTTTCCGATGAGTTTAACCCCTTACCGACATTTGTCGTATGGATTCGTCATGGAAAGCCAGTGCGTCCTGCATTTTGCCGTATCCATATGACAAATGGTGGACTTGCTCAGAAGCTGATTCGGTGCCATCATCCCCGGGTGTTGGCTGCATGTTATAGCTAACACCCTGGGGTAATGGCAAGGACCAAATTTTTCTCTGATCCCCGCCATTCACCCCTTAAATGCAGCGGTCAAAAGCGATCGCTGCATTTAAGGTGCTTGCAGCACATCGCCACCCCAGCAATGAAATTGCCGGGGTGCCGGTGGCTACAAAGGTAACCGGCGGCCTAACACTGGCCTCCCGGTATGCCTAACACGGAAACCTTCCAGGACCAAATTTTTCTCCGATCCCCGCCATTCACCCCTTAAATGCAGCGGTCAAAAGCGATCGCTGCATTTAAGGTGCTTGCAGCACATCGCCACCCCAGCAATGAAATTGCCGGGGTGCCGGTGGCTACAAAGGTAACCGGAGGCCTAACACGGGCCTCCCGGTATGCCTAACACGGAAACCTTCCAGGACCAAATTTTTCTCCGATCCCCGCCATTCACCCCTTAAATGCAGCAGTCAAAAGCGATCGCTGCATTTAAGGTGCTTGCAGCACATCGCCACCCCAGCAATGAAATTGCCGGGGTGCCGGTGGCTACAAAGGTAACCGGAGGCCTAACTCTGGCCTCCCGGTATGCCTAACATGGAAAACTTCCAGGACCTAATTTTTCTCCGATCCCCGCCATTCACCCCTTAAATGCAGCGGTCAAAAGCGATCGCTGCATTTAAGGTGCTTGCAGCACATCGCCACCCCAGCAATGAAATTGCCGGGGTGCCGGTGGCTACAAAGGTAACCGGAGGCCTAACACGGGCCTCCCGGTATGCCTAACACGGAAACCTTCCAGGACCAAATTTTTCTCCGATCCCCGCCATTCACCCCTTAAATGCAGCAGTCAAAAGCGATCGCTGCATTTAAGGTGCTTGCAGCACATCGCCACCCCAGCAATGAAATTGCCGGGGTGCCGGTGGCTACAAAGGTAACCGGAGGCCTAACACTGGCCTCCCGGTATGCCTAACACGGAAACAGGCTTCTGTAGCCGCCGGCAAGATGGTGCCGGCTCAGGAGCTGAGCCGGCGTCATCAGAGGTGGATGTCAGCTGTATGTTTGTGGTTGGTAGCAGATCGGCAGCCCTGCCATGCTATAACAGGGCTGCTGACTGCTACTATGGCAACAGGAGGCCTAACAATGGCCTCCTGATCTGCCATTACGAAAGCCCATTAGGCCCTGCCCAGAGGCGAAGCCTAATCGACTTGCTGTCAGTGAATGACTGACAAATCTAATACATTGCACTACATAGGTAGTGCAATGTATTAGAAAAACAATCTGACAGTTGGACCTTCAAGTCCCCTAGTGGGACTAAAGAAAAGTGTAAAAAAAAAGTTGTAAGAAATATAATAAATGTTTCAAGTAATAAAATAAAACACAATTGCCCTTTTTCGCTTATCAAGTCCTTTATTATTAAAAAAATAAATAAACCATACGCATTTGATATCGCCGTGTCCATAACGGCCTAACCTAAAAAAATATTATGTTATTTATTCCACGCGGTGAACGCCGCAAAAAAAAAAAAAAGGAAAAAACTTTCAGAATATCATTTTTTTGGTCACTTTGCCCTACGAAAATTGGACTAAAAAGTGATCAAAAAGTCGCATGTATCCAAACATTGTACCTATAAAAACTATAGCTCATCTCACAAAAAACAAGCCCTCAAACAGCTCCGTCGACGAAAAAATTAAAAAGTTATGGCTCTCACAACATAGTGACAGAAAAAATACATTCTATTTCCTCAACCCCTCCACTGTAATTCCACAAGACCCATGCAGGGTGAATTTGGAGAACGGTGAGCACGTGTGCCAGTGAACCTAAGTGGTTCACAAAGGCGGCTGCGAGCTACACTAGTCTAAGACCAGGCACGTGTCCAGGTCAGAATTAGACAATGTAACGAATTATTGCAGGTATTTAGAAACTGACATTGGACCAACTAAAACCATATCTTAAACACCCGACGCGCGTTTCGCCGGCATTTCCGGCTTCTTCTAGCCCTAGCTGCAATAATTTGTTACATTCCCCACATGCAACCTGCATGGGTCTTGTGGAATTACGGTGGAGCCGTTGAGGCTACTTGTAGCACCACCTGGAGAAATACTCACCGTAGGGTCCTCAGTCCGCTGCCCTCTGTGTTCACTGTGACACAGACGGCATTGTAGCTTGGTCACTTGGTACTCCGCTCATACAGCGGCGTCCTTAGCAACATCTATCACGTGGTCCTTGACTTGTGGTCCACTGTGACACAGACGGCACTGCTGCTGGCTGTGCACCTCACCGCTTGTGTAGCGGGGTCCGTTCATTGCTGGGCTAACTTACAGCCCGGTGAAGGGACTTAGTTATACAATCAGCACCAGTAACATAGCTGTCCTTTTGATCAAAGGCAGTAATTTCACTGTTCAGTCCCTAATGTGGTGGATACATAAGTGCACAAAGTGTCAATTTTCAACACTATGACATAGGGATGCACGATGCATCGAAACTTCGATACTGTTTCGATACTGTGCATCCCCAAACGGTCCGATACCGTTATTTCATGTATTTCCATACATAGCTGTGCAGCCGGACAGTTAAGTATAGTAATACATGAATGTATGAGAGCGGGGCTGTGTAATACAGTCATTGCCCCACTCCTGAGTGCTGACAAGTGCGCGCTGTCAGGCTGATGTGATGCGGCCAGCGCTGCACTAATGAGCGGTGGCACGGAAGACAGAACATGGCAAGCGCACTGCAAAACACCCCAATGTTCTGTCCTCCGTGACTGCGCCGCCGCTTATTAGTGCACTGCCGGCCGCATCATCTCATGCTGACCGCACGCGCACTAGATGTCAGGAGCGGGGCAATGGCTGTATTACACAACCGCAGCCCCGCTCTATAATGGCAGAGATCAGAGAAACCTCTGATCTTTCCCGTTATTCTCCTGAATGCTGCAATCAAAGCTGACTGCAGCATTTAAGAGAAAGTGAGAAGGGGGGATGCCCCTTGGATCGCATCACAGGAATCCCTGTGACGCGCTTGAGGGACATACCATATATGGACAGACAGCCCAGCGTCCATTGAAGGATCTCAGGGCTGTCTTACCATATTTCCTGTTGTTAGGGCATACTGAGGTATGTCCTAACACCTGCCTGTGTACTATACATACACAGGCTAATGTACTGGCATATATCTGTTATATGCCAGTACATTAAAATGTAAAAATAAAGTAAAAACGTAAAGTAATATTAAATTTAAAAAAATACACATACACCTTTTTTACAATAAACGTTAAAATAAGTCTCAATACATAAAATACACATATTCAGTATTGGCGCGGCTGTAATAACCTGCACAACAAATTTTTTGCATCATTTATGATGTGTACGCTGTAAAAAAATAAAATAAAAACTTTCTTTCACTTATTGTGTGGCACGAGGTGTGATGAATTTAACCTCCATGTACCTCACATTAATAGTAATTAACCCCATCATGTACCTTGCACATTAACCCATTATGACTGAGAAACATGATGGGGTTAATTACTATTAATGTGAGGCACATTCAAAATTCATCACACCTCGCGCCTCACATGAGAAAATGGAAGAACTTTTTCATATTTTTTTTTATTACCGTTGGCAAAATATCGTTTTGGTATTGATATCGCAATACTACACAAAGTATCGGTATCGAAGTCCAAATTTTGGTATCGTGACATCCCTACTATGACAAGACTTGATTCATTCTTCATCTTTAGCATGTCATAATATTGAGTCTTCACTATCCAACTCATAACATTACAGAACAATTTTTTCATTGGGACTTTATTGTCCTTAGTGCAGAGTTAGGGGACATCTGCACGCAAACTGTACACAAAGATTGGATTTTTTTAAATACCAATTTATTCACAATAACGTTTTTTTTATTTTCACTTATTAACTTTTGATACATTCCTATTGGAGCTACACACCTTTCTCTCCCTCCTTCCCCTTTTCCAACCAAACTTTATACAATTATCCTAGTGGTGTACACCAAGTGAAGCTCTTTTTGTAATTTATAATTAAATCATTAAATTCTCAGGGCAGTCGCCCACTCTATCTATTCATATCTATGCAAAAAAAATCCCATTTTCACTCTGCAACATCGGGTGCATACTAATTTCTGCAAAACACCTGTGGGGTTAACATGCTCACTACACCCCTAGGTGAATACCTTGAGGCGTCTAGTTTCCAAAACGGGGTCACTTCTGGGGGGTTTCCACTGTTTCGGTCCCACAGGGGCTTTGCAAATGTGACATATCGCCCAGAAACCAATCGAGCAAAATCTGCATTCCAAAAGCCAAATGGCGCTCCTTCCCTTCTGAGCCCTGTCGTGTGCCCAAACAGCAGTTTATGACCACAAATAAGGTATTGCCATACTCGGGAGAAATTGCTCTATGAATGTTGTAGTTCTTTTTTTCCTTTAATTGTTGAGAAAATTATTTTTTTTTAGCTAAAGACACGTCTTATTGAAGAAAATAGATTTTTTTATTTTCACTGTCCAGTTCTAATCAAGTCTATGAAACATCTGTGGGGGTCAAAATGCTCACTACACCCCTAGATTAATTCTTCCCGTGGTATATTTCGTGAATGGAATCACTTTTGGGTAGTTTCCTCTGTACTGGTACCTTAGGGGCTTGGCATAGTGCAGAGAAACCATTCCAGCAAAATATGTACTCCAAAAGCCAAATGGCGCTCCTTCTCTTCTGATCCTTGCCGTGTGCCCAAACAGCAGTTAATAACCACATATGGGGTATTTACGTACTCTAGAAAAGTTGCTTTACAAATGTCTGTTTTCTTTTTCTTCTTTATTTGTTGAGAAAATGAAAAATTTTGAGCTAAAGCAACGTCTTACTGAAGAAAAAGTTTTTTTTTGTTTCACTGCCCAATCCTAATAAAATCTATGAAACACCTGTGGGGTCAAAATGCTCACTACACCCCTAAATGAATTCCTAAAGGAGTGTAGTTTCCTAAATGGAGTAACTTTTTGGGCGTTTTCATTGTTTTGTCCCCTCAGGGGCTTTGCAAATGCAACATGGCCTCCGCAAACCATTCCTGCTAAATTTGAGCTCCAAAAGCCAAATGGCGCTCTTTCCCTTCTATGCCGTTTATGACCACATGTGTGGTATCGTTTTACTCGGGAGAAATTGCTCTACAAATGTTGTGTTGCTTTTTCTCCTTTAGTACTTGTGGAAATGAGAAAAAATTAGCTAAACTTACATTTTCTTGGAAAAAAATTGAGATTTTTTATTTTCTCAGCCTAATTTCAATAATTTCTGCAAAATACTTGTGTAGTCAAACGCTCACTATACCTCTAGATAATTTCCCCAAGGGGTGTAGTTTCCCAAATGGGGTCACTAGTGGGGGGTTTCCACTGTTTTGTCCCCTCAGGGGCTTTGGAAATGCGACATGGCCTCCGCAAACCATTCCTGCTAAATTTGAGCTCCAAAAGCCAAATGGCGCTCTTTCCCTTCTGAGCCCTGATGTGTGTCCAAACAGCCATTTATGACCACATGTGGGGTACTGTTTTACTCGGGAGAAATTGCTTTATAGATGTTGTGGTGCTTTTTCTCCTTTAGTCCTTGTAGGAACGAAAAATAATTAGCTAAACCTACGTTTTATTGAAAAAAAATTAGATTTTAATTTTGACGGCCCACTTCCAATAATTTCTGCAAAAAACCTGTGGGTCCAAATTGTTTTGGCATCACAAGACCTCTTCAAACCAGACATGGTGCCTAAAATATACTCTCATAAAAAGGAGGCCACAAAATTCACTAGGTGACCCTTTGCCTCTGATGCCTGTGCTTCAGCCCATAAGCACACTAGGACCACATGTGGGATATTTCTAAAAACTGCAGATTCTAGGCAATAAATATTGAGTTGGGTTTCTCTTGTAAAACCTTCTGTATTACTAAAAAAAAAAGGATAAAACTCTACTTTGCTTTAATTCCTGTGAAAAGTCTAAAGGGTTTACAAAACTTTCTAACTGCTGTTTTAAATACTTTGAGGGGTGCAACTTTTAAAATGGAGTGATGTATTAGGGGTTTCTAATATGTAAGGCCCTCAAAGCCAGTTTACAACAATATAGCCTTTTGAAATTTTCTTGAAAATGTGATAAAATGCAGCTAAAGTTCTAAGCCTTGTAACGTCCTAGAAAAATACCTCTGGCAGCTGAGAGCAGGGAGATTTGACAGCTCCCTGCTCTGTTTACTTATTCCGATGCAGCGACGTAAAAAGTCTATTGCATCGGAATAAGGCCCGTTAGGGACCGACGTAGAAACACTATGGGCCGGTCACTAACGGGTTAAGGCCCTATTACACAGGCCAATGATTGGGCGAACAAGCATTCATATGAACGTTCGTTCCCGATCATTGCCCTGTGCAAACAGGGCAACGATCAGACGATGAATGAGCAAACACTTATTCATCAGGTGATCTGCAGCATTAAAAATCCTCTCTGTCGGCAGCACATCCCCCTGTGTAATCAGAGAGATGTGCTGCCGACATTATGAAAATGTATGGAGACAAACGAACACGAGTGCTCAGACAATAATTACAAGGCGTATGTTGTCCAATTTTTGGTGATAGAGAATGAAGCCTGTTTGGTCTGGCAAACAGAATCATTGAAATATTGGCTTCCAAAAACTCCTGAGTGGGAAGGGGGTTACCCGATAAAAGGTGATTATAGAAATTGGCAAAATGGGGTGTCAAAAAAGGGACCGATTTATTATAGTACAGTGGTGAAAAGCCATCTGACTCGGATGTTTAGAATTTGATAGTAGTTTAATGGCCTCAGTAACTTCCTCCTCCATGATGGGAGAATTTAGTGATGAAGTAACAGTGGAGGAAGGAGACCCAAATCAGAAAGCCACTGACCGTATCTATTGATATGGGCCTAGAGGAGTAATATAGTTTTGTGCAGAATTCTTTCATCTAACATTAAAGCGAGGTCGGAGGAAATTGTACCTTGAGAGGTGTAATTTAGGTAAATCTGTTTGCCTCTGCCCTGTGCATTAAATTTTTTGGCAAACATAGCACCCCCTTGGTTGACATAACCATACAATTTTGCCTTCCCCCATCGGATCGATTTTTCTGCTTTTAATTTTTGAATGTGCATTATAGAGGCCTTGACCTGTGATAGTTGAGATTCCAGGTAATCGTGAGATTTAATTGCAACTTCCTATCTAGTCTAGTCAGTTTGGTCAGGAGTCGTGATTATTCAGTGTGTTGTTGTTTCCTTGGCAGCCGAGCTCATTTGGATGAGATGTCCTCTAATATCTGACTTGTGAGCAAACCAAATAGATTGAGGAGAGGTTTCAGGGAGGGCGTTAATGTCTAGATCTGCTAATGTTTTAGTTAATGGACATGATCTACTTTTTGTCCCTGTAGTTATTCCGCATGAGATCACTCGTCTGCCCATTTGAGGACAACTGCACCTGCCATAAAGTGTGAGACTCAGCTTTACGTGTAAAGATACCAAATAATTCATAGTCTTTCTGCAGTCATTAAACTTTGAAAAGGAGCAGTGAGGTGCTTTGATGCCGAATATCCTCTTGTGTAATGACTGAATATGACATGGTTAGGTAGTGTTCCACTGAGATGAAGGCGTATGCACGTCACAAACCTTTTACATTCAAGAGGCTTTATGTTTTTCATTTGCTACTAGATGAAGGATTAGGACTGGATTATCCAACAAGTCTCTATTTTCATTCAGGTAGATTTAGCCCATCTAGATTACAAACATGTGGAAAATGAAAAGCTTGGAGTCATGGTCACGAGCAGCTATCATATTGTTCCTGTACCTGCTTGTGTTAATACTCTATCATGTTGTTAATTATTGAAAAGATATGATCACGAGTGGTAAAGCCTCATCTTTCTTATCATACTGTATATTATTTAGGTCAGTGTACTCATCCTAAGGGCCACATATTCATATCACTGAATAATTGACATTATTTTTTCCCTGGTAAAATCAAGTGAGTTTCTTCTCTTTTATGCATCTGATTGACAATCTGTATTAAGTGCTGATAACACCTAATATCATGGAGTGCCATAGTTTCAAATTCATCACATGCTATTGTGTATGTCTCTCCTGTAGGGCCTAAATACACCAGTAGGTGGTAGGAAATACTGAGAGAATTATATTCAGTAGTGATTGGAGTTTTAAAAATGTTACAGTCCAAATTGTTGACTGGAGAGCCGAGAAATAATTTCAGCTAAATCCAGATTCACGTCACGTTTGTGCCCTACATTTATCGCGTATGCCAGGAAAGCATCTAATGTACACGATAAACATGTCCATAGGGCTCCATTACTCCGACAGAGATCAAAAGATTGTCCTTTTGACCTCCATTGGACTAGTATATGTTGGTATACCTTGTTTTGAGGGATCCCACTAAAAAAAAAATCTATACTGTGCGCTATACGTCTTTTTAACATGAGAGTTGCCAACGCAATATATGGACAGTGACATCAGGTGCTCCCCCAGGAGCAGAATCCCTGACCAGAGTGTCGGCAACGCTTTGCCTGGGGATTTCGGCATATCAAAGCTCCTAAAATCACTGTCCATATATGGACAGTGACGTCAAGGGCTTTCCCAAGACAGGAGTCTGAAGTTGAAAGCCCCTGACATCACTGCCCATATATAAACAGTGACGTCAAGAGCTTCCCCGGGCACAGCGCAACTAGGGGAGTTTGGGCAACCTATCCTACTATATCCCTATACAGTGGGATACGTCGACACCTTTCATCTAAGTTATACGTCTGGACTCCTCCCGACGTATACCTCAGATGGAAGGGTTAAACGCAGTGAGAATCAGGCCTAAAACAAGTAACGTTCTCTGCTGCTACCCAATGAGGAGACAAACGCAGTACCTGATGTGAAAGACCACACATGTTTCTGTTGGATTTCCGACACAGAAGTGGTGGGCTATGGTGTTTCCTTACCAGTGGTGATTTCAGGTTGTGGAGGAATGACAAACAAATCCAAAGACCCGTTTACACTGGCCAATTATCATCATGATCAGATTGAATATGAGGGATATCGGCTAGTGCGAACGCAGGAAAAGATCATCGATAAAAGTTATTTTGTTAAAACACTTAAATCACTACATTTATAGAAGTTCATTGCAGAATGGCAAACAATGGATATAAGTAGATTTAGTGTATTGTGAACATATAGTCTAAATACTGGCCACAATATTATATATTAAATAGACGTCAAAAATGGCAGTACGTTTCTTTTTGTGACTCATGACAATTTAATTCAGTACTTTTTATAATTTAATTTTTTTTTTAATTCGTTTTCAAAGTCAAATAAAATAGCAACTTTCAGAAAGTGATACAATTCCGCAAAGAAGAGGGTACTCACAGGAACTCAAAATAATAAATCTCAATGTATCACTTATATACAACAGTGCATACATAGCAAAAAATAAATAAGGAAAACATATAAAATAAAACAGAGAAAAACACATACAACATTTGAAACATTGCTCCCATATATACTCTGAAGATACAATACAATACATCACTACAAAAATCAACACCTTTGCATATTAATGACCGTGATCCTAAAAAAAAAAAAGACCTCTAATAGGATCCTATAGGCCCTAGACCAAAGGTTAATCAACATCCCCAATCTGAATGTGACACCTGCAAAAAAAATGTATGGAGTAGAATTGCTTATATGAGGGCCCTGGGCCGTGTAATATGAAACCCATGTATCCCATCTATTATCAAACTGAGTAATAGAATGGGACAATTTAACCAACAGTCTTTCCATGTTATGTGCGAATTGTACATGTTGCCATAATTCTTTGGCAGTTAACCCCTTAATGACCGGGCATGTTTGTACCTTAATGACCAAGCCAGATTTGTCAAATCTGGTATGTCTGACTTTATCAGAGAATAACTCTGTGAAAGTTTTGAATATCCAAGTAATTTTGACATTGTTTTTTCGTCACATGTTGTACTTTATTTTAGTGGTAAAAGTAGACTGATACGATTTGCAGAAATTAATTAAAAAATAGAGAAATTGAAGAAATTTTGTAAAAATTATCATTTTTCCCTATTTTTAACTGCAATATGTGACATATGTACATACATACTGCACAATTTTTTTAATTAAATATATATTTCCATCTCTTTACTCTATTTTGGCAGCACTTTTGAAAAAAAATTTTTTTTTTTGAGCAATTTGGAAGACTTACAAATTTAGTAATCATTTTATACATTTTGAAGTACATTTTGTTTTCCTGCACCAAGCCAGGTTTTCAGAGGCTCATAGGTGTCAGAATGGTGGAAACCCCCACAAGTGATCCCATTTTGAAAACTACACCCCTTAAGGTATTTATTTGTCCTGTTTTCAAAAATGCCCCTATTGTGACCCTAATGCATTGCTTGGACACACGACAGGGCCCGAAAGGGAGGGAGCACCCGGAGGCTTTCAGGACTCATATTTTGCTTGAAAATGTTTTAGGCCCCACTGTACATTTGGAGAGGTTTTGAGCTACCAGAGCGATAGAATCTCCCCATAAATGACCCCATTTAGAAAACTAGACCCCTTAAGGTATTTATCTAGGGGTGTAGTGCGTACTTTGACCCCACAGTTTTTTGCTAAATTTAATGCATAGCAGGTGAAAAAAAAACAAAAAACACTTTTTTCATAAAAGTATCACTTTGAAGACCGATTTCTGTGTAAAGCGACCATGAGAATGAAGAAACACACCCCAAAATCTATCACCCTCTTTCTCCTGTTTTCAAAAATACCCACATTGTGGCCCTAATGCGTTGTTTGGACACACGACAGGGCCCCAAAGGAAGGGAGCACCCGGAGGCTTTCAGGACTCATATTTTGCTTGAAAATGTTTTAGGCCCCAATGTACATTTGGAGAAACTTTGAGCTGCCAGAACGATAGAAACTGCCCATAAACGACCCCATTTCGAAAACTAGACCCCTTAAGGTATTAATCTAGGGGTATAGTTAGCATTTTGACCACACAGGTTTTTCGCTAAATATATTGGAATTAGTCTGTAAAAATTACAATTTACTTTTTTTCTGAAACAACATAGAAATTTTTATTATTTACAAGTAATAACGAAGAAAATGCACCCCAACATTTGTAAAGCAATGTCTCCCAATTACGACAATACCCTATATATGGTAATAAACTGCTGTTTGGACCCACAGCAGGGCTCAGAAGGGAAGGAGCTCCATTTGGATTTATGATTTTGCTGGAATGGTTTTCGGTGCCATGTCACATTTGCAATGCACTGGAGGGACCAAAACAGTGGAAACCCCCCAAAAGTGACCCCATTTTGGAAAAACCTTCAAGGAATTTTTCTAGGGGTATAGTGAGCATTTACACCCCACAGGTCTTTTGCAGAGTTTATTAGAATTAGGGCGCGAAAATTAATATCAAAATTTTTTCCACTAAAATTTTGAATTTTCTCATTTTCACAAGGGATAAAGGAGGAAAAAAGCAACAATTTTTTATAAAGCAATTTCTCCCGAGTACAGAAATACCCCACATGTGGTCATACGTTTTTTCATTAGAAATGAATTAACCCTTTCAGGACTGATCCAGTTTTTGCTTTCTTATTTTAGATTTTCCCTCCCCGCTTTCCAAGAGCCATAACTTTTTTATTTTTCCATCAATAGAGCAGTGTGCAGGCTTATTTCTTGCGGGAGGAGCTGCAGTTCTTATTGGTACCATTTTTTGGTACATAAAAAGTGATTCAAAAGTTGTATTACATTTTTTTTTTAGAGCGAACATGACAAAAAAAAAAAACTGCGATTTTGCCGGTTTCAATTATTAAATTTTTTTAAGGTGTGCACTGTGCAAATTAAATAATGGTATACTGTAATAGTTCGGACTTTTACGGACGTAGCGATACCAATTTTGTTCATTTTTTTTACATTACTTTAGAAGAAAAATGCGAAAAGTTGTTTTGTTTTTTTAACTTTAAAAAAAAAAATTCTCACTACTAATAACTATAATTCTTCTACACATTTTATTAATCAATCCCCTTAGGGGACTTGATCCAGTGATAATTGGATCGCTGGTACAATATACTGCAATACTAATGTATTGCAGTAAATTGTTATTCTTACAGGCTTCTGTAACAGAGCGATCACTGTACCTGTCCGCTAGTACCGAGGGGTCCTGCTGTAATACACAGCCGACACACGCAGCGTATGGAGCGGGCTCAGAACGTGAGCCGGCTCCATACATCAACCGCCGCACCATGACGGGCAATTAAGTCATAGTGCGCAAAGGGGTTAATGCACAGCGGATGGTTTAAAGTGAAAATTGCAATTTTCCACTGATATGCCATTTTAGTGCATAATATGTTGTGCCCAGTGTGTGCCACAGAAGACAAATACCTCATAAAACGTTAAGCGGGTTCTCTCAGGTATGGCGACGCCATATGTGTGGACGCAAACTGCTGTTTGGGCACGCTGCAGGGCTCAGAAGGGAGGGACGCCATTTTGCTTTTGGTGCGCAGATTTTGCTTGGTAGTTTTTCTGTTTTGGGTTTCGCTGGTATTTCAGTTTATAATGTGGGGGGCATATGTAATCTGTGCGGGGTACATCAGGGTATATGTAATCTGTGCGGGGTACATCAGGGTATAATAAGAGGGTATAATAATGGGGTAAATAAATAATAATTCATAGATGTGTGGCCGGTATCGCACTGATAAATGGCGCCCGATCTTATCCGCTTTTGGAACACTCTGCACATTTTGCATCGCCATATTCTGAAAGCCAGAACTTCTTTATTTTTTTCACCACCGGAGCCCTGTGAGGGCTTATTTGTTGCGGGACAATCTGTAGTTTTCATTGGTACCATTTTGGGGTACGTGCGTTTTTTTTTTTTATCACTTTTTGTTCAATTGTTTTGCAATCCTGAGCAAAAAACAGGAATTCTGACACCGTTTTTTAGGTTTTCTTTTTGCGGCGCTCACCGTATGCTATAAATGACATTTTTACTTTATTCTGCGAGTTGGTACGATTACGGCGATACCCTATGTATATAGGTTTGGTCCTTTTTTTTAGCGTTTGCACAATAAAATGACTTATTTATAAACAAAAAAAATTTCTGTGTCACCATATTCTGAGAGACATAATTTTTTTATTTTTTAGTCAAAAAAGCTGTGTAAGGGCTTGTTTTTTGCGGGACAGATAGAAGTTTTTATTGGTACTATTTTTGGGTACATGCAACCTTTTCATCACTTTTTATTCTTTATTTAGGGAGCGGTGGTGACCAAAAAAATTGTGATTCTGTCGTCGTCTTTTATTGATTTTTTTTGGGGTGTTCATCGTGCGGGGAAAATAACATTACAGTTTTATAGTTGGGGTCGTTACGAACGCGGTGATACCAAATATGTGTACTTTTTTAACGTGTTCATTTTTTTTCTATAATAAAAGTCTTATTATAGGAAAAAAAGCATTTTGTGTTTATATAACTTATAACTTTTATTTTTACACTTTTTTTAAAACATTTTTATTACTTTTTTTTACTTTTTTTACTTGTCCCACTAGGGGACACTCAGACTTGCAGCTTTGATCGCTGCTAGAGTACATTACACTACACACGTAGTGTAATGTACTCTAACTGTCATTGTGACGTGACTGTCACACTGACAGGAAGCAGAGGAGGAACGGCCGGAGGCTGTTCCTCCGAGGCTTCCGTACATGGCAACCCGGAGGTCATTATCTGACCTCCGATTGCCGTGACAAGCATCGGTAGCCCCCACGATCACTTCGTGGGGGCTGCCGATGTGCTTCAAACCACTTAAATGCGGCGACGGCAATCCGTCGCCGCACTTAAGGGGTTAACTGCCGAAAGCAGCGGCGATGGTCCGCTGTCCGGCGAGACTGATGTCTCAGCTGTCTAGGACAGCTGTCAGCGCGCGCCTGTCACACTGTGTTTACACAGAGTGACAGTCTGAAATGCGGACGAAAATGCACGTCCTGGTGCGGGAACTAGCAGCCAACCAGGACGTGCATTTTCGTCCTTGGTCGTGAAAGGGTTAAAGGAGAATTGGACTTCCAAGTTCTCGCGATCATGGATCTGGCCGCAACTATAATATGATCTATCACTGTTCGCACCGCCACATCAAATTCTGACATGCCAATAAAATACAATGCTAATGTAGGTTGTATGTGAACACAGAGACCAGTTAACAGACTTCATAAGACCCGCCGTTGCCAGCCAAAAAGAGTAGACTAGGGGACAATCCCACCAAACGTGTCTGTATGTGCCTATCAAGCCGCAGCCTGTCCAGCAATAGTGTGGATAAGTAGGGTTCATTTTAGAAATGTGCGCGGGAGTAAGGTACCAGCGCGGGAGTCCTTCACTACTGTTTATGTTTTGTGTTCATTTTGTTTGTACACTACACATAAACAAACATTAGTACCATTTATTGTAGTGTTTTCTTCTAGTAAATACACTGCGTTGTATTACATTTTTATATTTGTTTAGTTACATATCAAGTTTTGCCCTTATTATTTGATGCCACTTTTGTTTTCTTTCGTTTTTAGACTGACAGTCACTAGCGTCTAAAAATGTCTCAGTATAGGTTCACACTTTCTTGATTTGATCTGATTATAACATGCTATGAAATGCGTGGGCTTACATTTCCTTTTCCATGTTAGAAGCTAATTGTCAGTCTTGCACCAGCCAATTCTCAGGTACATTGTAAGTGCAGGTTAGGACTATGCTGGAATGATGGCTTTCAGTGATGATCCGTGCTGCTGATGTGATAAATTATGATTAATAAGTGAATTAGCAATCAATGCTGCAAATGAATCTTCTTCAGGCTTCACTCAGGGGATAGTAAGGTGATGTTTGTGTCATCTGCTGCTGTTCAGCTTGTTAACTGCATACGGTAAAAAAATAAATCTACACTTTCTATCTACATATATTGTAATATTTATTTTATTTCATTTAAAAAAAAAAAAACACTTTGCCCCCTCAGGTAAACAATATATATTTTTTTTTTTGTAATTGACCTTTTATTACTGTTTTTATCACTGGGGAAAAGGAACCACCATTCCAAGTACAGGCGGTGTGGCAACATTAGACAATAGCCGTGTTTCCACAGACTGGCTGCTCACTACCCTGGTTACCAGAAGTGTTAGGTCCTGTTCACATCATCGTTCGCTTTCCGTTCTGGGGTTCCGTCGGAGGTTTCCGTCGGGTGAACCCCGCAACGGAAAGTGAAAGTGAAACCACAGCTTCCGTTTCAGTCGACTCCGCTATTGATTCCATCGTTAAAACGGAAACCTGCCGGAATGGTGACGAACGGAAACCATTAGCAATGTTTCCGTCACTATTGATATCAATGGTGACTGAAGCGGAAGCTGTGGTTCCACTTTCACTTTCCGTTGCGGGGTTCACCATACGGAAACCTCAGAAGGAACTCCGGAATGGAAAGCGAACGGTGATGTGAACAGGCCCTAAGGAGATCTGGCATAGTCACCCACTAAACTGTAACTTCTGTTGCTAGACAATAGCCTAAACATATTTGAACGGTGCCCAGCAAGCTCATTTTAAAAACAGTGAATCATTGGACTGAAAAACTAGTCAACAATTACATTGGGAAATTCCTTTTTCCTGAAATTCCCCTTTAAATATGTAAATTTGAATGTTATAGCAAAAATTATATGAAATCATGCATAAACTTGAGAGTATTATCATATAATATATTTACAGCAGAACCTCAACTTGTTAATTGTAATTAAAGTTCCAAATAACATGTAATTTCTCATATTGGATCATTTGAATGTATTAATTTTACACGCACGCACACACACACACACACACACACACACACACACACACACACACACACACACACACACACACACGGAGCTATAAAAAATATACCTATAAAATATTTACTTCGGAAACTGATTTTATGACACAGTTTTGCTTGCTGATTATCCCAGATGTTCTTGCTTCCCATCTGAGCTCCTACAGAAGAAAATGTTACAGAACTCGAAAACATATTTGGTTATCATGCGATTATTTACATGTTTTCCCTAGTTAAGCATCTGTAGAACTGTGACACTAAAAGCAAACATTCGCCTTCAGAATATTCTTTTAATTCGACTCTCCAGTAGAATACTTGCATACTTTTCTAGAAGTGGATATACAGTGGACACCACTGGGTGGTTGTCATTGTCCATCATGTTGGACTGGCAGTAGCCTCCTCATTCACTCCTTGGGAAGTTTCCCACGTTACTGTTAGGCACTGCTTAATGAAGTGTGCCTTAAAGTTTTTGTTGGCTTGCATGCTACGGTGTGTCTGGGGAAGTTATAAATAGTTGGCGTTCACGTTCAGGAATGCCCTTATGTTAATAGGCCGACTCATGACAGTAGTAATTGTGTGGGCCACCAGAGAGCATAGCAGCTGTGGTCTGGATGTGAGCAATGGAGTCAGCAAGATTAAATGCTGCAGACATTTGTGTCAATTGCTGCTTATTCATATTATGGAGAAAAATATGAAGGCTAGCTTTTTTTAATGAGTGGGCAAGTTACTTTTAGCAGCTGTTACTTGACCGGGCAATGTACAGTACATACACAGTTGCAATGCATTGGACTCATTGATTAGGAAGATACAGTCCACTCATTGTATAATACATATAATATTCCGGGACAAGATGACATTTTCACAATACTAAACCTAATACATTTGGGGCAATAACTGTAATTTATGAGTATGTGTTTAATTTTGACATCTACACTATATTTTATTTCACTGATTTACTGTAGGACTTGTTTAAGGGAATAGATAACACGTAAAGATAACACAATATCATTTTCATGTCATTATGTTTATTAAAAAATGATGACTATCCTGGAGTAAAGCTATAACTTCAAATTCCCTTTAGATTAAGGCAACTGTATGATTTCCTTTCATAGATTGAGGTATTTTTATGATTTCCTTTCAAAGCTTAACTTATGAGCCAAATGGTCCCTTAGGTGGCAAGCAAGGGGCCAGAAGAAATAAACCCCATTGCCAAGTCCTTATACACAGTCACGTTCTGTTTCTTAGAAGTCAGTGCTGCTCTAAGTATGTCCCATGATCCAATGCGTCCCTAGTATATTGCAGAGATAGCTCATTGGGTGGGGGGGGGGGGCAAATGCTGCACAATATTCTCAAGTCCTCTTTGATCTCATTGGATTTGTGAAACGACCTACTACAAAGTTAATAAAGCATCTCGCAAGTGTAAGAAATATAAAAAGGGTATGTCCTGGTTATAGGTTCCCTTTAAGATACAGTCATGGAGTTGAAAGCATACATTGCAGGTGGTGACCGTTGCCCCCACTGTTATGTTCTCCGAAGGGAACACCATCAATAATGATGACCATAGATAGAAATATGTGCTTATTAATTGACCTTATTTCGTTCATAATATATATTATTTTTCCAACCTCCCCTTCTGTATTGTGGGTCGTTTCAGAGCAAAGAGAACAAAAACATGGGCATAAACTGGTATGATTCTGTTGTCACATTGTTCACATTATCCAGAAGCACTTGATCTGCAGTACCTCCTTGAGATTTCTCATTTTAAAAGCAATCTTTCCATACACTGTGACACTTACGATAAGAACATTTTGATAGATGATGATACTTATAGCAATAATCAGTTTGCTTTTTGTAGCCGGAGTGCAGGAAAGAAGATTTCATTGAGAAGCAGGAGATATCATTCTAGCTCTTGAGAGCAGATAGAAAAGTTGGCTAAAAAAAAAAATCATCCTAATGTGAACCTGCTGACCTGAAATTGTGTGTGACAGTTAATGGCTTAGAGGAAAAATGGAATGCATTGTATACAGTACATTATCTAGGCGTACAGTGTAATGACAGAATGGGACACGACCATATTAAATAAACGGAAGTATTTTAATTTCAGTACTATTTGAAGTTATTATATATACCTTTACCTTTGGATGGACCACAGTTTAAGATCAAATAGTACTGCCTATCGCATGTACTGCTCTGTTCTCATGGATCATTGTTTAGGAGACTTGAAAATCTAAGGTTTTGGTTAGATGTGTGTATTATTGGTGCTAAAGTAGGTGTATGGGGAATTATTACAGAAAAGAGGTTGTCAAAAATGACAGATGCCTAAACTAGTAATTTAGACAAAGGTATATGGATGCTGGATAAAATAGCTAAAGTAGGGTTCAGATATAAAACGTAGAAGCATAGCAGAAGAAGTAGGCATTGCCAGTTTCTTTTAAAGAAACCTGGCTCAGATCCACCTCTGTACTTGTATCAATATGCTCTTCCCCGTTTTGGCTATTAATTGAAAAAAAAAAAAAAAAAAAAGAAAAAGGAGAATCCCTTTAGGGCTTTTTTTTTTCTCCAGAAAACATGAACACGAACGTATTTTTTTCCTCCCGTAAATACTGGCGTAAATACGGGTCCTTTGTCACAAGTATTTGACCCGTATTCCACCAGTATTTACGGACCCGTGTCCGTAAATACGGGTCCGGTGTCACCAGTATTCCAGCCGTATTTACGGATCCGTTTTCTCTGCAGTAATCGGCAGCCCCTTCTCTCTATCAGTGCTGGAAAGAGAGGAGGGGCAGCACTTTCGGGCAGAGTTTCTGCAGCGATTGAAAGTAAAAGAAGTTCATGCGTACCGTTGTCTTGGTGACGCATCCCTCTTTTGACATCCAGTCCGACCTCCCTGGATGACACAGCAGTCTATGTGACCGCTGCAGCCTGTGATTGGCCTGTGATTGGCTGCAGCGGTCACATGGGATGAAACGTCATCCCGGGAGGCTGGACTGGAGGAAGAAGCGGGTAAGTTAACTTTTAATACTATTAACTCCAGCGATAATCAGTGTCCCGGGTGCTGAAAGAGTTAGGCCTCATGCACACGACCGTAGCCATGTGCACGGCCGTGATTTCCGGGTCAGCCGGCTACGGAGTGACAGCCGCGAGCCGCCCGCAAATCACGGGCCGTGCACATGGCCGCGGCTATTATTTTCAATGAGCCCGGACCGCATGAACACAGCCGTAATAAGGCTTGCCCATTCTTTCTGCGGTCCGGGCTCCGGGGCCATGCACTGACCATGAAAACCACGGTTGTGTGCATAGCCCCATAGGAATGAATGGGGCCGCAATTCTCCCGTGGATTTTTGGGGGAATTGCGGCCGCAAAAGCATGTTCATGTGCATGGGGCCTTACTGTCGATCAGTTAACTGTTTCAGCACCCTGGACAGTGACTGCCCTGACATCGCCTAGCAACGCTCCCGTAATTACGGGTACATAAACACGTAGCCCCCCGTAATTACGGGAGCCCCATAGACTTCTATGGGCCTGCCCATGCCGTTATTACGGCCTGAAATAGGACATGTTCCATATTTTTCAACGGCACGGGCACCTTCCCGTAAGCAGACGGGAAGGTACCCGTGGCCAATAGAAGTCTATGGGCCCGTAATTACGGCTCGTAATTCTGGGCGTTTTTACGTTCGTGTGCATGAGGCCTTAGCCCAATCCCAGAGCAACAATCCATTCCCTGCATTTTTGATTGTCCATTCCTGGCCCTATCGACACTTATGCCTGTCCTAAATGTTTAGAATGCAGAATGCCAACTAGGAGGAACAGGCACATTTAAATCTTAAATGTTACTTCAGTTCTTGTGAGTTATAAGTACTTTGGGCCTTGGATTCATTTTGGGATTTTTTTTTATGCAAGAGAATTGGAGAATCGATTTTTGGGGTAGATGTCATTCATTGGTCCATCTTTAGTAAAGTATAGAGAGGAATAGTCACGGAAAACTGTACTTCTGCCCAGACATAAGCATATTATATGCAGGCATTCAAGTATATGTTCTCTTGTCACTGGGAAATCAAATAAGTTGCTCTCTAGACATCATTAACAGCTGCAAGCATAGAATAACACCAGACCCTACCAGTAGATGTGCATTTCTCTAATCCTTTATTGTATTGATGCATCTTTCCTTCTGACTGTGATGTGACCGCATTACTTTAGTGATCTTACAGTATGTCATGCTTCATGAATTACTAGGGACACATGTCAAGTTAATACTTCACACTGTAGTCTCTTTCCCTCAATCCGTGACATGGAAACGGTAGGGGAACACTCTTCTGACTAATTGCCTTGTGACTGAAGTCATCTGGCGGTGGAAATCGCAGTGATTTGTTATTGTTTTTGGTAAAATGGGACAAGCGGAAAATTCATCCAAAACGAAAAAATTTCAGTTGATCCTTTTACCTGCTTCGTGTAACAATCTTTCGGAACACAGGGGGCTGTTGAAGCATTGTCTAAATGTGTTTTATTATATCGTTGCTTATGTTTTTTTATCTCCTAATTTTCATTTCTCCTTGATTTTTCAGCTCCACCAAGGTTTACGAGAAGCCCTGTTGATCAAACAGGAGTATCAGGGGGAGTTGCGTCCTTTATTTGTCAAGCAACTGGAGACCCCCGACCCAAAATAGTTTGGAATAAAAAGGGAAAGAAAGTCAGCAACCAGAGATTTGAGGTATTAGGTCCATTGTTCTGTTCCTCTGTCAAAGATTACACATGCATGGAGTTGTGGTGTTGTTACCCATTTATACACGGTTCATGATATTAGGCTTTCTACATGACGTTGCACTACAGCTCCTTGGGAGTTGTACCGCAGCTACAGTGGAAAACAACTGGCTCAATAAGTCAGTAAGGAAACAATTTAGTTACTACAAATTAAACTCAGATATAGATTGATTATCACATTTTAAATACATTCTATTGTGAACACGAGTATTTGCAACGTGTTTTTATATACTCCCTGCATGTTGCTTTTTGTTTGCTATTATCTAGACCAGACATGGGCAAACTACGGCCCGCGGGCCACATACGGCCCGTTAGGCTTTTTAATCCGGCCCGCCGAACTTGTCCAAATTATAGTAAAAACCTCCTTTTTTTTCCCCTTTCCCTGCAATGCCCACGTTTTCCCAATAGATGGCGCAATAAGGGCTATTTTTCACATTTGAAAGACAGTTAATAAATTGGGTTGTAGTGTTCTTACTGTGCTATGAGGTTTGCACACACTCCATTTAATGCTTTAGTATATCCGGCCCAAACACTCCCTCCAAATGCTCCTGGCCCGGCCCCTCTGTCAAATTTTAGAACCCATTGTGGCCCGCGAGTCAAAAAGTTTGCCCACCCCTGATCTAGACCATAGGTGAGTAAAGTCAGTACTCATGCCTACCTTAACTATGTAAATATTCAATATAATCCATAATTATGGGTTTCATATTAACAATATTCCTTGTATTCTTTTTATATTTTTATGGCACTTTTTAACTGATTTTGCTCACTTCTGGTGTTAATATATATATATATAATTTGGCATCAATGAGACCAGATAATGAGACATCTTGATTATTATCATCATCATCAAATTATACAGGGGATAAAGTTATAGATCTTAGGTTTGGGCTTCACCTAAACTTTTGTCATGCAACAGCTTCAATAGCCACAGTAGTCGTCTTGCAACTCGCTTGCAACTTTTTTTGCCCAATCTTTCTAGACATTTTGTCCTGCAATACTTTCATGAAAGTCTGATATGCATATTGATACGTGACTTAGTATGTTCCTATAACTACTGTATTACTATCAAAGCTATTACACTACAAAATGTTTAAATCCCCAGCCTTATTAGAGCTATACTTAGATTGTCCAAGCAAACCCTGTAAAGCAAACAACTTCAGAACTTTTTTTTTTTTTCATTAGGGAAGTCTGCCAGTTATTTCTTTGCTGTTCTTGTAAGGTTATAGCTTATCAGATAAATTTGAAACAGAAACCAGTGTATGACCAATTTAATTTCCATATTATCTGAACTATCAGATGCCCGATTACATTTTTTGTTGTTGTTGCTATGTCTCTATATGTATAATATCTGTGACAGATCTTTTTATGTTGGGTTATACCATCATTTAAATGACGGTGTTCTATCCTCAATGTGGCCTAGTATTAAATTGCATGTGATCTTTAATATTTTTTTAATTTTCATGAATACATATAGACAAACTATTCATTGGTTTAGGTATAAATTATCTTTTGTTTTAGATTTATGCATAATTTGTGATATAACACTAAAACTGTAACATACGTAGAACATAAACTGATCTTATGTTGTTTTTGATATATGCATCCTGGGGTCGCATGTACATGGTGCTCTGTGTTAGGCCCTGTTCTTGTATGGTAGTGTTCCTGTCCTAGCTAAGTCATCAATCTGTAACAGCGTATTACCAATTGATATAAACTGTGTGAGGCATGTATTCTATAGTTTACAAGCAGTGGATAAAACACATGTTTCTCTTATGGACCACATAGCTATAACAAGTGGTGTCAATCCAACAGGTGGATGTCACTACTAAGTAGGGGGACAGGTGGCCAGTAAGAGAAAGAATGTGATGTGGTGGCACCAATCAATCACTGTCATCCCGCACTTTATGGCAGACCTAAAAATAATCCATAGTGGAGAGAGATATATCACCATCACCACCTCCTGTTAAAGACAACAGTCTGACTCTGGTATTTCCCTGGTATATACTGCACATTCATTGCCTGGCCTGGGGACACAAGTCTTTTATTAGTTTGAAGTGTGTGCAAACTTTGTTGTTATAGAGTTCACTGCAAATATTCAAACACGTGTGGAAATTGATATCCGAATATCACGTTATTATTTAACTACTATAGATTTAGTCCTTTTAAACATTGACCATGTAATGTGAAAATGATTGAGTCAATTTGTGTCTAATAATTCCTGTTAGAAGTCTGATGAACCAATTAATGGACATATACAGAGGGCGCCCAGTTTACAGAATGATAGAAAAGCTAATGCCAATAAATGTAACTAATGAAACAAGTTTTTGTTGAAAACTATACAAAAGTATAGGAAACAATAGGGAATAGCCAAATGGATCTGAAGTTATAAAATGTAAAATAAAAAAGTGCCCAACTGAAGAAATACATTTTGGAAACGATATTTTCAGTTATACCTTGTAGAAAGACACACGATGCATTGTATAATATAGCAACCTCTAATTCAATTATTGAAAAAAGAAAGCGAAGCAGCACTCATAGTGAAGTGGGGTTATTCACCAAACATCCAGTACAACGTTTCACCATCTCTATGAAGGCATTCCTTCATAGAGAAGGTGAAACGTTGAAAATGCCTTCATAAAGAAGGTGTAGCGTTGCCTTCATAGAGATGGTGAAATGTTGTACTGGATGTTTGGTGAATAAACCCACTTCACTTTGAGGGCCGCCTCGCTTTCCTTTTTTGATGGCTTATCATATAAGTAGAGGTCACTCCTTGTTCTGAAGCCTAGCACTGGCCCTATCTGGCGTATATAAACCACAGTGCTGCTCCGAACCTTTGTTTTACTATTAATTCAATTATTGTATACTTGCTGGAATTAAAGCTTCCTTATGTAAAACAACACATGTTGGGCAACAAGAGCATAGTATAACATAAAATTGTACTTCATATTAGCTTTTTTAGGCCCTGTTCACACTGGCATCATGGCTCCTGTTTTACAAGAGCCATGTTCGGATCCGCTTTATAATGGGTCCGTTAGGTTTCTGTTTTTTTGGGGTTTACTACGCTATTCTGCCCATTAAAGAGCAGTGGAAACTGATGAAAAAGGACTAAAGGAAGTGTTAACAGAGGTGTTAAAACATTTGCATATGTGTACAGATAAATGCCACATCTGCCCAATCTGCTTAAGTTATATACAGAGTGAAACACAAATTCAAAACTGAAATAAATTTAGGTGGAGCATATGGATTAGTATGGAACAGATTTAACAGCAGGCATGTATTAATATCATATATGTTGACAAATCCACCCTGGGGTGCTAAAAGATGAAATTGATCTTCCATCAACATCTAGGTAAGGATCTTCTAACTTGTACATTTTCTTGTCTATCTGCATATTTAAATGATCCTCTATACACTTTTTTCCCCAAATTAATAACATGTCGTGAGAAAGTCAATGTGCAACATAGTTACTGATTATATTGGGATACCATTTCTTTCCATAGTGGTTGGTAGTGCCAACAACAACTGTGACAGCTTTAATTTCTTTCCACAGGTAATAGAATTTGATGATGGATCTGGTTCCGTCCTAAGAATACAACCTTTACGAACACCAAGAGATGAGGCAATATATGAATGTGTTGCATCCAACAGTGTTGGAGAAGTTAGTGTGACTACCAGGCTTATAGTATTACGGGGTAAGAAACAGCAGAAAGTGTTCATTCTTTTGTAATGAACAGTATACTGCCTATTGTGTGATGTGAAAGGGATTTCTCATATTTAAAGTAATAATTTGGATTTGCATCGGTTATACTAAAGATAGATAGATGGATGGATGGATGGATGGATGGATAGATAGATGGATGGATGGATGGATGGATGGATAGATGGATGGATGGGTATGGCTAGTGGTACTTTGCAGACTTTGTCAAATGTAGCCAGATCTGCAATATTAGCTATATTATAAATTGTGACATCTGCTCATCGTGCTGATTTTTCACATGTATTTCTAAGACTATATTTATAGCATTGATAGATGTCTGATTTGATTGTGTGAGCAGAAAATAGGGAAACATCATTACAGTGCAGAACTATGTTCCTCCTTCTGTACATTTATGCAAGTTGTACATACAGCATTTCAGCACCACACTCTGATTGATATGCCATTTGTAGACATTATAGAATTGTTACAAATACATAAACTCCTAGAACAATGTCATAACGGGCTAAGTCGTGTCCACAAGGAACAACTTCCCTTTTGTAATAATTGGGCCACTCCAAAATTAATGCCATACAGAAGAAACGGAGTACAAAGCCATATATATATATATATATATATATATATATATATATATATACTTATACACATATATATATAAAAATCTAAAAATTTAATTCACATATAGGTTAGACAAACGGTTAGAAAATGGTATCAAACAGAGAAGAAACCTATAAGCGCACAAGCGCAGGGGATATAACACCCCAATAGAATATGAAAATAAATACCATGGATAGTAAGAAAATATATAACTTTATTAATGTATAGCAATACATGGTATAACAATATCAGATATATTAAAAAAATATATATATGGCGGATCATATATCAAAAGGAGTAGCAGAATGGTAAAGATGACAACATACCAAAAGGAACACAAGAAAAAAAACAACCTCAAAAACACATCCCAATGCTAACATACCAAGGGTACAGGTAGAATGAGATATCAAAGAAGAAGCAACTATATATCCATGTAGATATAATACCTACATGGAAAAAGTGCATATAATAAATCTACACAAAATAAATGGCGTACATACAGGCAGGCATATATAATGAATGCCAGATGGAAAAAGTAAATAGTTCAGATACCTGTAGACATGATGGAAGCAGGGGATGTGGCGAAGTGGCACAGGAACGCCTCGACGCGCGGTTCGCCTACGACCGGCTTTGTCAGGAGGCTCCTGACGAAGCCGGTCGTAGGCGAAACGCGAGTTGAGGAGTTCCTGTGCCACTTCGCCACATCCCCTGCTTCCATCATGTCTACAGGTATCTGAACTATTTACTTTTTCCATCTGGCATTCATTATATATGCCTGCCTGTATGTACGCCATTTATTTTGTGTAGATTTATTATATGCACTTTTTCCATGTAGGTATTATATCTACATGGATATATAGTTGCTTCTTCTTTGATATCTCATTCTACCTGTACCCTTGGTATGTTAGCATTGGGATGTGTTTTTGAGGTTGGTTTTTTTCTTGTGTTCCTTTTGGTATGTTGTCATCTTTACCATTCTGCTACTCCTTTTGATATATGATCCGCCATATATATATTTTTTTAATATATCTGATATTGTTATACCATGTATTGCTATACATTAATAAAGTTATATATTTTCTTACTATCCATGGTATTTATTTTCATATTCTATTGGGGTGTTATATCCCCTGCGCTTGTGCGCTTATAGTTTTTTTCCTAGTTTGCTTGGGGTTTTTCCCCTGTTCCGTTGTACCTTGCTTTGAGGTTTGTTGTAGGTTTACTATCAAACAGAGAAGACTCTATAAATATTCACATGAAAATAGCAGAGTAGCAGACCTATACTCAGACATGATATGTTGTATTCTACATATAAGTGCTATAGGTAGTGCAGTAGCCTGAGAGTAGCGATATCCTATCCCCAAAAAAGTGACAAAAACCAGTCCATATGAAGGAAGGAGAGGCCAATGCTGTCAGGGATAAACCAGCATCTTAACCCATCTCAGCTGGTTTATCCCTGACAGCATTGGCCTCTCCTTCCTTCATATGGACTGCTTTTTGCCACTTTTTTGGGATAGGATATCGCTACTTTCAGGCTACTGCACTACCTATAGCACTTATATGTAGAATACAATACATTATGTCTGAGCACTGCTACTCTGCTGTGTTCATGTGAATATTTATAGAGTCTTCTCTGTTTGATACCATTTTTTAACCGTTTATCTAACCTATATGTGAATTAAATTGTTATATTTTTTATATATATTTGGCTTTGTGCTCCGTTTTTTCTGTATGGGATTATAGAATTGTGTTCAGAGCCCGGTCTAATGACATTGGAGCCATCGTAGTCTGGTCTTTTATGAAAGTGCATGCTGAAAGGCGATGTAAGTGTAGTTCTTCATGGTACTAAGCTTTAGAAGCTGCTATTCTTTCATTGATGGCATTTTAAGTGTTGGGATTCTGTGCATTTAGGGCTCGTTTGACATTAATAGCAGCCATTGATCAGTCATTATTATGGCTCTTAGTAGGACATAATGCCATGATACTGAAGATTGCGCTATTTCTATAGGATACTTTACATCTGCCAAAGTGTCGTCGGTTGCTCATTTTGTATATAGGAAGTAAGGATGTTCACGGCACAGTGTAGCATTTTTCCTGGATTCTCATATGTATATACAGTATGAAGGCCGATAGTCCTAAAGAAAGACAAACCAAATTATATGTTTCTGAGTAAAAGTAGGTATTAGAAGCTCCGCTTCTGTCTTGGAAGCGTACAATTCATTGTATAAAACGAATTAAGCAAACTGTAGCGTCACCAATTTGTAACCTTTTGGCCAGAATTACCATGTTTATTACAGCCCCGTTTTTATTAATGCCGCCTTTTTGAAGATGAACACTGTTCTGCCTGCTGTGAAAATAGCAGTTTGCCGTTTATGTTATAGAGTGATCTCTGCCGGGGAGCGAGGCTTCAAATATACCGTGCAGCAGACTGACGATAACACAAAGGGGGTTTTCTTTCTCTTTGTTATAAATGACTGCAATAAAAGAGTAATAATTCCGAAAATAGGAAACCTACCAGCTCTGAAGTGATTTTTACTTGGCATATTTCAGAAAGAAATATTTTTTTTTTATAGTTTATTAAAGCAAAATGATTTAACAAACTTTTGCTTACCTAATAAATGTGCTAAAGTGACAGCATCATGCGGGCAGCTGAATCCATCAGCGTCAGCAAACATGATTACCTTGTAATGCCTACACATGATATTACATTTCTGAGTGTGTTTTGTTGGTGTCAATTTGTAGAACCGATTAGTTTTGATAATATTCAGTATTTGATTTTACACCTTTTGATGAAATACAGATTCTAGCTTGCCTCAGTTTATCTTTATTTCAAGCTCATCTGTTACTTTTAAACAGTGGCTGTCAAAAACTCACACTGTGCTTAATGTATCCCTTATTAAATCCATCTCAGTGTCTATATAACTGTATTGTAGTGAGCTGACGTTGAGATTTTAGCCATTGTTTATGGACATATTGCAAACGTTGCATTGTGGTCTATTGTCTGTTTCTCAAGTTGACCATGGTCTCACAGTAGAGTGACAAATCTTCCTTTTGGTGACTTATCGACGAATGTGCTCCTCAGGGGACTACAGGAACAGAATATGGTCAATGATGATGGACCTCACTACAGTGACGGCCAGTGATTTCCCTAATATTTAGAGGGGCTGTCCGATTTCAGCAAAATAATATTATTTTTTGTATAATTAAAAGTTCTAAAAAAAAATTAAATGTACTTTATATATTAATTCCTTACGGTCTTTAATTAAGACCTCTGCTTGTTGTTATACAGTAAGAACCTTCATTGTTTACTTCCAGTGGATAAAATTCTGTCCATGGTCATGTGATGGACACCCAGGTGCTGGGATCGTTGGAAGACACAGCTCTGATACACATACTGTAATTGTACCGAGCCGTGCACCTGAATGAATACAGAGGGTATATTGGACAATTGTATTAGGGTATGTTCACACGAGGGCGTCCGTAACGGCTGAAATTACGGGGATGTTTCAGCCTGAAAACATCCCCGTAATTTCAGCCGTAACGGCATGTGCAGGCGCTTGAACGCTGCATCAATTACGGACGTAATTGGCGCTGCTATTCATTGGAGTCAATGAATAACGGCTCCAATTACGGCCAAAGAAGTGACAGGTCACTTCTTTGACGCGGGTGTCTATTTACGCGCCGTCATTTGACAGCAGCGCGTAAATATACGCCTCGTGTGAACAGACAAACGTCTGCCCATTGCTTTCAATGGGCAGATGTTTGTCAGCGCTATTGAGGCGCTATTTTCGGACGTAATTCGGGACAAAAACGCCCGAATTACGTCCATAAATAGGCCGTGTGAACATACCCTAACTTGTAATTACTTAAAAAAAATAACATTCATTTTCTGAAATTGGACAACCCCTTTACCATCAAACAGTTGAGATCCAAAGTTCATTGATTTTATAAGTTCTCGTTGTCCCTTACTATAAAAACATGATGAAACGGCATATGCTCTAAAAAGACCCAATTATCAGATTAATTCCAGAGGGCACTTTAACGTTCACTTTCTTTAATTTGATCTTGCATTTTTCTATGGGCTTACTGTAAGGGCAGCCAAAGGGAAGAAGAGATTTTATATTTTAGAGAGATTTTATAGCATATTGAAAAAACTCTTTGTGCTTCACTCTTGGCAACTACTGTAAAAGCGGGCAACATAGACTAAAGTATATAATGGCTGATTATTTTTTTTCATTTCTATGTGCCAAAAAACTGCGGTCAGCATTGTCACCTTATGCACAGCAATCTCTTTAGACCAGTGGTGTACAACCTGCAGCTTGGCGGCCTTGAGCAGCATGCATTGCATTACTGTGCAGCCCTCTACATACTTCTCTATGTCCTAAACATTCTGAAAGACACTGCTATGGGAAACACTGTGTGGCTGGCAACAGTTATTGCGGGACTGTGGGGTTGTATAGGTTCTTTTTTTAAGCAACTTGAACAACCAATCCAGGCTAAACTGTAAATGTGTTATGCTTAGTTCAGACCATGACTGGCATTTGCTTTGGTGCTCTTTGAAGCCCTGTGGCATGCACTGCCCCTCAACCTCTGCACTAGACATAACACTGGGGTGTTCCCATCTGAGAAATTTTTTTTTTAAATTCAGTATTATTTTTGTATTGAAAATTTTTGAATAAAAGTACAAAAAAACAAAACAATTAAGAGCAAATCCCATCCACAAGCAAAGATATACAAACATCTTAAAGTGCACATGACCAACCCCCATTCTCTGGATATTCTGAAAGTCAAGAGTTTAGAACAAATGCTCCAATTATCTTGTACCATTAAATAGTAACAGTATAATTTAAGTGGATGTGGGACTCCATTTATTAAATCCCTTCCCCCAGACATCAATATGACAAAGAATTATGTTCTCCCCATCAAAGCAAAAACATTTCTCGGAAACATCACAAAGAGTAAACCTGTTGCCACAAAGCCCGGAAGCCAGCATCATATACTGTGTCACTATAGATTCTCCTAAATGAGACCCAAGCGGTACCACGCCAGTTCCCTAGAAGCAAAATCAGATATGTCAATCCAAGGGGACCACATCTTCTCAAATTTGGGCATTGCCTCTCTTTTCATATATTTTCTTTTTTCTAAATTTACAAGCCTATTGAGTTTATTAATGAATTCTTGCTTAGTAGGGCTACTTGCATCTATCCAATGTCGGGCCATCAATTTACGGGCCATATATAAATATATAGCCGCAAGATCCTCCACATACCCAGCATACAAACAAGAGGGGTAATTTCAATTGTAACCTGATAAACCCTGTCGATAACAGCCATCACCCCATGCCAAAAACCTTCTGGTTCAGGACAGGACCAAAGCATATGAAGCATACCGACAGAATCAGTTCTACAGCGTGGACAGGACATATATATCATTGCTCCCATAAAAATGGAAGCTACAAAACCAGTGTAGACAGAGCGCAATATACAGAATGCTTTTGCCATTGTGTTCATGTTTAATAAGCCATTTTATTATTGCATAAATATTTAATAATAGACCTTTTGTCTTTGTCTATTGATAGTACTTTATATATCCATGTATTGAGCTCTTATACAAGGCTATGCATATCACTAGCTATAAAGACAAAATTGGGCTATTTATTAGCAAATTCCGTTTGACCATTATTAAAGTATTAACACATACATTATTACAATACCTACAACATGCCTAATGTACTGTATAGGTTTCTGTTGAAGAAATGAGCTGTTTTTGTTGTATTATTTTGTTAATCATATGAACAGCTTTTATCACATAGCAGACGTTCCAGACACACTATAATGAATTGAAATGTCTGATAAATGAATGCCATAAAACAGACATTTCTAGTAAGATTCTGCCAATGTGCCTTAACCTCTACATCCTACTGGGAAAAGATTAATTCAGTCCTATTGGCCATCAAATTATTGGCTTCTTAAGTAAAGTTGTTAATAGGTTTAAACGAGTTCATTGTGCAACTTATTAGTTCTTCAATTAAACAAAAAGAGTGAGCGTGCTGTGTAATTGCTTGAAATCCATCCATCAACTTTCTATGCAGAATAATATTCCTGAAGCATCCCCAATTTATGTACTAGCACACTATATCACTATATCACTTAGGCGTGAGACGTCGGGTAATTACCGTAACCCACATCCACTGCAATTACCTCCTCCTATGTTTAGGGACCACCGTGGATACGAAGCAGTGCTTAACCTCTTCACTACTATTGAGTAATACGACTAGAATTCTATAAAAGACACATTTAAGAAGAACGCTTTGTTGATCTAGTCACTATACCAAATGCTATTAGCGGAAACAATGTGGTTTTAATAGGCGTTGATTTTGCATCTCTTATTGTGACTAATGTACGTTCTAAGATGTTCAGAGACACGCAGATTTATTTGCAAGCAGGATTAAAATAGTCTCGAATCCTCTAGTCACTCCCGTGGGGTAAGATATGGCATTAGAGCTTATTGTGTTTGATCTTATCTCATGGTAAAGGTATCAGTGGCACAACATCAAGTGTTAGTACTTACTGCCTGGCTACGGTTACATTAATCTCTTCACTTCTTTGTGTGACAGATTCTTCTAGCTAGAGAACAGTCAATACTTTCCTCAGTAATACATTAATGGAGTTCCTCTGACTAGCTTAATCACCAAAATCATAAGATCCACCTATAAATAACATAATATTACATAATACTTATTCTAGTTTTATTCTAATGTGGGTGGATATCAGAGCTGCCCCTAATATTATTGCAATTGGCTCTACCGTGGTCATATTTATAGTACAAGTGTAAAAAACGTAATTATTTTTTCAGCTTATTTGTTAAATAAGCTGGCACTAAAATTTTCAGCTATCATTGTTATTTTAACTATTTACTAATAAAGAATTTATTATTTTCAATACTATTTGATCACACTACTTTCCTCTTTCCCTTTCCTGTTACTATACATATATCATAAATCGGTGGTGTACACCTAGTGTGAATCTCATTGCTCCAACATATTATATATAAAATTGTATGAGGGTAATACCTATCAATCTATAATACTATTTGTTAAATAAGCAGGAAAGTAAGTGTTAAAATAACGGATTTTAATATTCCATGTTCTGTATTTTCATTGGAACTAATAAATGTGTTAACTCGGAATAGTCTTCCATCTTCTCAATCCGTTCCTGTCCTTACTTCATTCTTATGTCAACTGATAAAAAGCTAAAACACTTTTATCAAACTAATTTTTACAGATAACTGTACATTACTATAGATACTTCGGACAGCTTTCTGGGACATAAGCGGAAATTTTGCGGAATGATCAAATAGGGGGCAGATGTAATGACGTCTCCTGCATTGCATTTTGGCGCCCAAAGAATAACTAATATGGCACTGTGCCAGCTAATAACATTAAGTCAGGCAGGGCGTTGTCTTCTGTAATAATGACACAAACTATACCTGTACATGAAGTACAGCCATACATTAAACTATCTTAAGGAACACTAAACCTAGAGATGAATGATACAAATAAACAGGAGATAAACTTGCCCCCACTTTGTCAGTCTGCAGAATATTCTGCATTTTCCTGAAACAAACAGTCTTATAGAAATCTTGCAGAAAACAAAGGGGTTAATTTTCTTTTGAGCCCTTCTATTTTCGGTTTGAAGATGACTGACAGGGTGAGGCTTAACCAAGGGGGTAGGCTTAACAATTTGTGTGTCCTATTGGTGGAAGAGCAGTGGCGGAGAACGTCTGCAGCCTGTTGTCTTACAGGCAGTTAGTGAGGATGTATTTCTCCGTTTTAATTACTATTTAAGACAGAATATATGATCAAAGGAAGGGAATAGTCAGGAAGGATTTGCTGGGATTGTGTAAAGGATCTGCCAGGTACTACGTCTGTGTATACTCCCGGGGTTAATCAGTCGACACCTGAGGCCAGACCTCTTAGACTGACACCGGCTCCCACCAACCAGGGTGGCAGGCTCAGGAGTGGGAGAGCCTATCGCGGCCTGGTCAGTCGGAGTTAGCTCCGCCCCCTGTCCATTTATACCTGCCGTGTTCTCTTCCTCAGTGCTTGTTATTCTTCTTGGATTCCTGGCCCCACTGCTGCCTTGCTCCAGCCTGCTTCTGCCGTGCTTCTGCCTTGCTTCAGTTCCGCTTATCCTGCTTCGCTTTGCCCCTGGCTTGCTTCCTGCTCCGTGCTCTCGTTGGTATACTCCACTACATCCTGATCCTGACTGACTCATTCACCGCTCCGTTTCCTCGCGGCGTTCCGTGGGCTACTGCCCCTTCCCTTGCGTGTTCCCTGTTTGTACTCCCTTGCACTTAGACAGCGTAGGGACCACCGCCAAGTTGTACCCCGTCGCCTAGGGTGGGTCGTTGCAAGTAGGCAGGGACAGGGCGGTGGGTAGATTAGGGCTCACTTGTTCCCTTCACCTCCTTCCTGCCATTACAGATTGTTTTTAGTTTTTGGTGCATTTTTTATGTTTAGTGTTCCTTTAAGAATAGATTTTTTTACATAAATTTTACTGGATAGTGAATGGAGCCTTTTAAGGTGGAGTCCTAATTAAGGTTAATGTAGCTCTTTTTCTAATTGTTTGTGCTGTATTATTTCTGCTTAACCTTGTCCTCCTTATATCTGAAATACAACAGACTGGTTTAATATGTATTAGAATCTCTATTTTCATTTGTTTTTTTTTCTGTCCTCAAATCTATAAAAGCCAATATTGAAAAGGTAATATGTTTTCCGCGGAGCCATTTTTAAGCATATTTTTACTTTCGTCGTTTACTCTCTTTGTGTAATGATTGTGGACATTTTTATTGTTTAGAAAATGAGTTATCTGGAAAGAAACAAGAAATTATGGCAAACAATTGTTTTGTATTTTTACTGTAATTTCACCATTTGTGATAAGTTGGCTTTTCGCTGACTGGAAGGATAGAGGTTGCAAAGGCACAAATTGGCATGAAATCTTTTTCGATTGGATTCTTTAACTAGAAGTGTGAATAATGTAAGCCTACAAATCTGATCGGCGGAGTTAATACAAATTTTGTTTTCAGATTATAGGAAGCAAAAGGTAAAAGGCTAACAGCTTACTTTGTGCATTTGGCAATAAATATGGATTTGTTTTGGGTTCAGCTGCCTGGGAGCTCCGTGTAATTCACTTTTTCGTTATTTATTTTGTATTTTTTCCTTTTTCACGATCTTTACGAAAAGTGTTTTGTTTATTCATCCACCTCCCTACACTTCCTAAGCTTCAGTAGGTATAAAATGGGAAAATAGGTTGCTCGATAGATAGATAGATTGCTAGATAGATTGATAGATTGCTAGATAGATAGATAGATAGATAGATAGATAGATAGATAGATAGATAGATAGATAGATAGATAGATAGATAGATAGATAGATAGATAGATAGATATGAGATAGACAGATAGATAGATATGAGATAGATAGATAGATAGATAGATAGATAGATAGATAGATAGATAGATAGATAGATAGATAGATAGATAGATAGATAGATATGAGATAGATAGATAGATAGATAGATAGATAGATAGATAGATAGATAGATAGATAGATAGATAGATAGATAGATATGAGATAGATAGATAGATAGATAGATAGATAGATAGATAGATAGATAGATAGATAGATAGATAGATGATAGATAGATAGATAGATAGATAGATAGATAGACAGACAGACAGATAGATAGATAGATAGATAGATAGATTGATAGATAGATATGAGATAGATAGATAGATAGATAGATAGATAGATAGATAGATAGACAGACAGACAGACAGACAGATAGATAGATAGATTGTTTTGCAGAAGGCATTGTTTTTATGTATAGACACCTTCAATACATACATAATACATACCTACTATTCACAAATTAGGCCCTGTTCACATTTCTGTTGCTCCATCACGGGTAGAATAGTGTAGCATGTATAGCTATTTTATATATATATATATATATATAGTAAGAAAAAGAAAATCAGATTCCTCTGAGTTATAATGGGTCCATCAGGAACCATTACAAATCAGATTATTATGGATCTGTCATATACATCATTGCTCCCATGAAAATGGAAGCCACAAAACCAGTGGACAGAGCCCAATATACAGAATGCTTTTGCCATTGTGTTCAAACAAAAACAGATAAAAACAAGGACATTAAAGCAAAAACACCGAAAAAGGCCATACTTACAAATGGACACAGCCAAGTCAGAAATGCTGATGAAGGCGAGTGAGCAGGTGCTTTAAATAATAATAGCCACTCCCACTAGTCTTGAGGGGAGTGGTATGTGGTGCATGGGAGGTGTAGTAAGAAATAATAAATAAATAGTGTATGTGCAAGTGTAATAATGTAAGTGAAATATAGGGGGCAGTAATGAGTAAAGTGCCTAAAAAATAAATGAATAATGGGATGCAAGTGTGTGAAACATGGAGGGATAGTGTGTAAGTCATGAGGCGCAACATGTCTAGCCAGGTAGAAGCCTATTTGTGACGCCTTGATAATTCATAGAGCGGGCTACCCTGCTTGCTAGGCCAAACAACAACACACCATGCTCTCCCAGCATCAAAGACCTGGCTGTGTCCAAAAGAAGCGAATATAAGTAATAATGAAAAATACCTGGGGTATTAGTGATCATTTTGGCCAAAAGGACGCAAGCTCGCAATCCACGACAAGGATCCCCAGACTTGCGAGTCCCTAACTGGAGCGAAAAGCTCCTGATGTACAGACAAAAACAGATAAAAACAAGGACATTAAAGCAAAAACACTGAAAAAGGCCATACTTACAAATGGACACAGCCAAGTCAGAAATGCTGATGAAGGCGAGTGAGCAGGTGCTTTAAATAATAATAGCCACTCCCACTAGTCTTGAGGGGAGTGGTATGTGGTGCATGGGAGGTGTAGTAAGAAATAATAAATAAATAGTGTATGTGCAAGTGTAATAATGTAAGTGAAATATAGGGGGCAGTAATGAGTAAAGTGCCTAAAAAATAAATGAATAATGGGATGCAAGTGTGTGAAACATGGAGGGATAGTGTGTAAGTCATGAGGCGCAACATGTCTAGCCAGGTAGAAGCCTATTTGTGACGCCTTGATAATTCATAGAGCGGGCTACCCTGCTTGCTAGGCCAAACAACAACACACCATGCTCTCCCAGCATCAAAGACCTGGCTGTGTCCAAAAGAAGCGAATATAAGTAATAATGAAAAATACCTGGGGTATTAGTGATCATTTTGGCCAAAAGGACGCAAGCTCGCAATCCACGACAAGGATCCCCAGACTTGCGAGTCCCTAACTGGAGCGAAAAGCTCCTGATGTACAGACAAAAACAGATAAAAACAAGGACATTAAAGCAAAAACACCGAAAAAGGCCATACTTACAAATGGACACAGCCAAGTCAGAAATGCTGATGAAGGCGAGTGAGCAGGTGCTTTAAATAATAATAGCCACTCCCACTAGTCTTGAGGGGAGTGGTATGTGGTGCATGGGAGGTGTAGTAAGAAATAATAAATAAATAGTGTATGTGCAAGTGTAATAATGTAAGTGAAATATAGGGGGCAGTAATGAGTAAAGTGCCTAAAAAATAAATGAATAATGGGATGCAAGTGTGTGAAACATGGAGGGATAGTGTGTAAGTCATGAGGCGCAACATGTCTAGCCAGGTAGAAGCCTATTTGTGACGCCTTGATAATTCATAGAGCGGGCTACCCTGCTTGCTAGGCCAAACAACAACACACCATGCTCTCCCAGCATCAAAGACCTGGCTGTGTCCAAAAGAAGCGAATATAAGTAATAATGAAAAATACCTGGGGTATTAGTGATCATTTTGGCCAAAAGGACGCAAGCTCGCAATCCACGACAAGGATCCCCAGACTTGCGAGTCCCTAACTGGAGCGAAAAGCTCCTGATGTACAGACAAAAACAGATAAAAACAAGGACATTAAAGCAAAAACACCGAAAAAGGCCATACTTACAAATGGACACAGCCAAGTCAGAAATGCTCAGCATTTCTGACTTGGCTGTGTCCATTTGTAAGTATGGCCTTTTTCGGTGTTTTTGCCATTGTGTTCAAGTTTAATAACCCATGTTATTATTCCATAAATATCTAAACAGTACTATACAAAACTATTTGAAAGCATTTATGAAAAAAAAAAATCGTTTTAGTGCTTTAAATTTGCTAAGAAATTCTAATGTTTCCTACAATTAATATTTTGCACCTTACATTTCATTATCCTCAGTTCATTCACTGAAAATGTATTTTCTGCATCAACTTTTAGAATCTCTGTTTAAGTTTTTCACATTATAATCTAAAGTTCTGATGGTATTATCTAACATCTTTTACCCCACTTTATATTCTCTCTGTGGAGGCACATCCATATATATAGTTCTTATTCCCTACAGGGATCAGTTACCTGTTTATAATTCTGATGCCCGGCTCCTGATTGGCAGGCACTAGTATGTGTAATTGTGCCCCATTATTCAGGTTTGATAGGGAATTGTACAGATGTCCTAATTTAAAAGGATCTATTTTAGACCATTATGAAGTTCTTGTCTGCTTCATGCAACCCCTTTTTGAATGGGCTATTAAAGCATAATGATAGGGAATCTCCAGGTCACAGGACTTAAAGGGGCTCTGTCACTAGTTTAGTAATGTCCTATCTCCTAGCTAATCTAATAGGTTCTGTCACATTGATAATGCTAGTGAAAATAACGTCCCAAAAAGTTTATTATTTTAAAAGTTATGAGGTTTTTACTAAATATGCAAATGTCGATATACTAGTCAAGTGGGTGTCAATACCAGCGATTCTCCTGAGGTGGAGCTATGTCACAGCCTCTGACCCTGTCCTATCAGCATGAAGCTGCTTCTCACAGTGTGAGAGACTGAGGCTGGAGGGAATGGGGATAACTTCAAGTAGCCATATCTCCGGCTGTGGACCACCTAGAACAGTGGTGGCATATGAAAGAGGAGATTCTAATCTTTTATATGGCACAAGGATCGCCGTTCTTGCTCTCAAACAACCGGAGATATCACCAGTTGAATACACAGTCAGGAATGGAAGCTGTATACTATATGATCACGCTGTGTTGCTGGGCTGAGAAGAGAAGAATTGTATGACGCTGATTGGACAGCGTTATACAGAAAACATTACACTACTCAGAGAGAAAAGAAAGAGTCACCTCCTATTTGGCTATTAAAGCCACATTCGCATATTTAGAAAATGGCCATAACTGCAAATAATAGACGTTTTTGAAAAATAATTACACTAAAGTTATCAGCAGCAAAGCGCCTATTAGATTAGTTTGGAGATGGGGAATTGATAAACAAGTGACAGAGCCTCTTTAAGTAATTTATGAAAATCAATAGATACCCATTAATGTAAGGGGCGCTGCTCAATGCTTCATATTCACTTGACTTCATATAAAAATGAGACTTCACACTGCAGTTCCCTGGCAATACCAGATACCAGTACTTTGACCAACACCAGGTGATCCACAAGATTCAAAGCCCTTCTTTTGTAACTTAAAAGGGATCATTAATAGTTTCGCTGGGAGTTTGTGCATCCCTCCCAGCATTTAGTTACTGGGGATTCCCAGATGGTTTTTTTATATTAGGGGAATCCTGTTCATTTTCTGCAGAACCTGCTGGCAGACTTTGGGAATAAATGTGTCATTATTTGTCCCTGAGAAACCAAATACAGATTCCACTGGGTCTAATAATGTCTAGTAGACCTAGTAGAATCTATTTTGTTACTCGCGGACAAAGTATGACAAATTAATTTCCCCAGGGCTGGTATTCGAGCTTGCTACCGCCATAAATCTTAATATTAATTGTATCAGTATTATTTAGACATTGTAATGCTCTATTATTAGGTTACTTTATCTATGGAACTGTTATGTGGTGACTGTATGTAGGTATTATGTCTATGCTATATGGTGGTATTTATTTAGGCATTGTTTGGCACTGCTACTTAGAAACTGTACAGAATACTATTTTGCAGTGAATGGTGGCGGCAGCATTGTATAGCGTTATTATTTAGTCAGCTGTATTTGGCCAATATATGGCACAGTTATTTAGCTACCATAGTGAATGGCATCATAAGAGGGGAGTCCATGGCAGGCACTGCACAGGGCATTGCCTACTGTATGGCCGGCCCTGAATTTCTACAGTAGTAAATGCCAAAGACAGTCTGGAAGCTGCCTGTTGGGCTCAGTCTTGCTCGGGATATTCCTTTGTTTCCAGTAGTGTCATGACCATACACATTAGTGCCAAGTCATTCTTATTATTAATTAATAATGTTACTCTATGCCATGGCTGCCTGATCGGGCATCTGAACATTTCTCTGCAACTCGACTTATCATGGCAATGCAAACAGTTTACCGAAATAGCTGACTGACAAAAATAACAGTTGTTCCTCATAAACACCACTACAAAATGAAAACATACCCTTTAGTTTATTGTTATTGCTGTTTTAAAATGACAGACCTTAGGTTTACTTGTTAAGGCTTGATATTTGCATTTCCCTGTAATAAAACGAATGTTTATTTGATGTATTTTAAATGGCTTTTTTTTTTGTAGTGCTCATTTTCATGAAATTTGGCAAAAAGAACATAGACCTATAAAACAAAATAGGATGTGGATCAAAATCTTGCAAATGCCATTTAGAGAACATTTCCTTTATTGACTATCATGTTTCTAGATTTTTCCTTTGTCTTTGCTCCATTTTGATTTTCATCCTTCAGACTAACCTGTGACCTTTTCCTATCTATAATACACTAAGTGCCCTTTGGCTAGATACTTTTTTGTGCTATAGGTTTAAAACATTGCATCCTGGGAATTGTTCCTTTAGCATTTCACAGCACCATTAATATTTGCAAAGTTTGATTAAATTGATGCCTATTATTTAAAGTAATTGCAACTTTCAAATAAAAATGTCAGGCTGGTATATAGCTAGTCTATCATGCTGATAGGAATATAAATGCTTCATTATATCCAGCAAAAGATTGAGGAGAGGGGTTTCAGTATCAACACCAGATGAGTCACTTATATTTTAGAAGAATGTGTGGCAGTCCCACGATACAGACAATTAAAGCTAAACACATAAAAATATTCATTAAAATACCGCCAAGAAAGAGGGATGTAAGCAAGCAATCAGAAAAACATAGAAGAAAGCAGATTACTTTCTAGAAACATGCTACTGGTATAATGTGGTCCTCGTATATTTACACTGTCTCTTAAAGGGCACCTTTTTAACCGGCTGATAAGAAACAGACCGCCTTCTCTAATGCATGGCTGTCGGAATGCCACATTTGATTTTAGAAAATTATGGAAAGCCAGCACAACAAACTATATAGAACTACTCTTAATATATGTTAAATTAGAAATCACGGAGCCACCGATAGCTGAAAAATACAAACAGCTGTCAAGTGCAAATTACAGACCACTGAGCTCTGGATATGGATGCCTTGTAGCTGTCACTGTGAATGCTGTCTCAAAACACAAAAAAATGGTTTTGGGCTTTTTTAGATGAATATAAAAAATAACTTAATAGGCACACGCAGTTTCTCATATGATTCATTACTAGGTCTAATAAGTGATAGTAATTAGAATGGAAAATACCATTATTGGCAAGAGTTGAGGTTTATTGTTCCCTATAATGTCCCACTATTTAACCAATGTCCAACCTTAAATATACAGTGTATATATTGTTCATCAAGACTCAAAGTTTGGACTTTATACATGAATACATCTCTATTTAGTGCTGCAGGTACCAAGGATGAGCCATGTTGTTCTGTGAAGTTTATTTTTTAATTGAAAAGTATTGTCCCAACACCTAAATGGAACAAGGAACAATAATTGGTTATGTATGGGGTTGATCATTCGTCCCCATACATTTTCATTATGTTAGTGGCACATCTCCCTGTTTACACAGGGAGATGGGTTGCCAACTAGCAACCATTTTTGCTCGTTCATTGGCTGATTGTTGCCCTGTTTACACAGGACAATGTTCAGGAATGGGCGTTTGTATGAACACTCGTTTGCCCAATAATTGGCCCGTGCAAAAGGACCTTAAAGGGAGTCTGAGATAGACTGAAATCCACCTATGGTTTCATCTGCTGATCTGTCCCTGCTACTTTCATTAGACTGTAGCTCTGTTCATATAAGCACAAACCCACCAGGAAGTCAATGAATGGAGAACTGACTTCCATTACAGGAACTATAGATTTATAAACAAACAACTAAACCACTAGTGAGAAAAATGAGGTTACTGCCCTATGTACACTGGGCCAAATGAACCTCAGAAAGTAGAGATCCTTGATATTTGCTTTACAGAGGCTCTGTCACCAGATTTTGCAACCCCTATCTCCTATTGCAGCAGATCGGCGCTGCAATGTAGATAAGAGTAACATTTTTTATTTTTTTAAAACGAGCATTTTTGGCCAAGTTATGACCATTTTTATATTTATGTAAATGAGGCTTTCTAAAGTACAACTGGGCGTGTTTAAAATAAAAGTACAACTGGGCGTGTATTGTGTTCGTTACATCGGGGCGTTTTTACTTCTTTTACTAGCTGGGCGTTGTGTATAGAAGTATCATCCACTTCTCTTCAGAACGCCCAGCTTCTGGCAGTGCAGACACACAGCGTGTTCTCGAGAGATCACGCTGTGACGTCACTCACTTCCTGCCCCAGGTCCTGCATCGTGTCGGACGAGCGAGGACACATCGGCACCAGAGGCTACAGTTGATTCTGCAGCAGCATCGGTGTTTGCAGGTAAGTCGATGTAGCTACTTACCTGCAAACGCTGATGCTGCTGCAGAATCAAATGTAGCCTCTGGTGCCGATGTGTCCTCGCTGGTCCGACACGATGCAGGACCTGGGGCAGGAAGTGAGTGACGTCACAGCGTGATCTCTCGAGAACACGCTGTGTCTTTGCACTGCCAGAAGCTGGGCGTTGTGTAGAGAAGTGGCTGATACTTCTATACACTACGCCCAGCTAGTAAAAGAAGTAAAAACGCCCCGATGTAACGAACACAATACACGCCCAGTTGGACTTTTAGTTTAAACACGCCCAGTTGTACTTTAGAAAGCCTCATTTACATAAATATAAAAATGGTCATAACTTGGCCAAAAATGCTCGTTTTTAAAAAATAAAAACGTTACTGTAATCTACATTGCAGCGCCTATCTGCTGCAATAGCAGATAGGGGTTGCAAAATCTGGTGACAGAGCCTCTTTAAGGTTTAAAAATACCTGTTTTCCAAATGTAAGACCTTTTTTTAACACTTTTGCATAGCACACAATATTTTTACAGACTACAATGACATAATAGATATATCTATTTGAAGTAAACATATAAAATGCTCTAGCCGCTCGTTGCCACTAGGTTCCTGCATCTAAATATAGTGCAGCATGCTGTACCAGTAAAATATACTTAATAAAGGTTCAACAAAAATGTGTACATCAGCTCGGCTATTGTATTAGGGTTAGTTCAGGTTTTGCTAATATGGTATGCTGGTTGCTTTTTTTTTAGTGTAAGAAGCACTAAATATTTCTTTCCAGTTTTTGGCAACCAATAAAAAGGGCAAACATATGAGTTTTTACTGGATCCCTTGGTAATGATTGTGTGTAATCAGAAATAATGTTGCTTATTCATGATAGAATTGATTTTGTAATTTAAACATAGGCTATTTCTGTGCAATTAATAGAGGACATAAATCTTGAAGTGCCGCTGCTGCAGTTAAATATATAAAGTAATATGTGGTCTATTGCTATGTTCTACAACTGGGTACTGTTCATTTATATTACTCTGTAATGCATACAAAAATACATATACACATACACTTTCATTGAGCAAAGTATATGCTGCTTATCAGACAGCATGATTAAATCCTGGTGCCAAAAAAGTCTAGAACCTGTAATGACCAGCTGGTTGTGAACCCACTGTGCTACTCAACCGGTTTGAATAAGGGCATTATTTAAGTAGCCTCCCCGGTATGCACCCTTTAACCACCAATACGGGATCTGGACTTTTCTGTGTGGAGACTACCAGGGCGCTACATCTTGAGGTGGTCCCAGTGTGTGTAGCAGCTGGCCCAGCGGACCAGGATACAACATTGTAATACACCGAGGGTACAGGCACTGGCAGATGATACTTTGACAGACGTGTGGGGAGCAGAAGTCGCAGTTCGTAACTGGTAGTAAGCCTCACACTCGTTTCAGATAACTGAATTAAGACTGGCAGTAGATAGCGGGATGCAGACTAATGATGGGTAACTGGATATGAACAGGTAGCAGGATGAAGACTGGTAGCGGGTAGCTGGATACAGAATGGTAGCAGATAGCTGGACACAGACTGATAGCGTTTAGCTGGACACAGACTGGTAGCAGATAACTGGATACAGACTGGTAGCAGATAACTGGATACAGACTGGTAGCAGATAACTGGATACAGACTGGTAGCAGATAACTGGATACAGACTGGTAGCAGATAACTGGATACAGACTGGTAGCAGATAGCTGGATACAGAATGGTAGCGGGTAGCTGGATACAGACTGGTAGTGAATAGCTGGATACTGTCTGGTAGTGGAGAGCTGGATACAGACTGGTAGTGCATAGCTGGATACAGGCCAGTAGCGGATACCTGGATACAACTGATAGCAGGTGGCAAGGTGTGGACTGGTATCAGGATTCAAGCAGGAAACTTCGTAGGACACAATCCGGCTGCACCAAAGTTGCTCAGGCACTGGGTGATCAAAGGAGGTGCCTTAAATAGTTCTGGAGCAATAGGGATTGGATGGAGAGGTTTTTGAAATGCGCGGGGAGGCCGGGGAGCGCACACATCCTCAGTCCGAAATGACCGTAAGCAGGAGGAGAGGCAGGATGGGGATGACAGCGGCCATGCACAGCAGAAGAACCAGGCCATTGAAGGGGCAGGTAGGGGACGTTGGCATTACAGAACCTCTCTTTCTCATTAAAGATCTGTAGGACAAAAATATTGTCCGCTCGATATCTGCTACAATTAGTGCCTATTGTAATTACATATAATTACGTGAATTATGTTATAGCTATTAACTGGAAACTCATATTTTCTAGTTATATTTCAACTGAAGCATCGAGCATTAATCTACATAATTAGAAATAACTTTGTAAATACATTGCTTTGCTTATCTTGTAATGATTTGAAGTTACAGCCTGTATTACAATCCAGAGCTGTAATCACAATTTAATAGATTTCAGAACTGAAATCCTAGCATTCCTTGGTGTTTCGATATTTGCATACTTAGTAATTTACCTTCTAGGAAGTGTCATCCAGTCGACAACAAACTTGTCGACTTTTTCCAATTACAAGCAGAATTGTGAATGAAGCTTTTACAACTTTTTATGTAGATTATATTCATATATAAACTGTGAAGTGGGTCCAAGCACTGTCCTCAGGGATTGAGACTTCATGCAGAGAATTGTTTCTCTGCTTGTGCCCTGTCCTGAGATAAGGGGCACATTACATTTTGTCCTTGGGTATATAGGTACATAGGTATATACATATTCCCTTGGACAACAATAACATATGTGGATAATATGGATAAATGAGAAATCCCTTCCCATACTTCAACTGAGTAATCAGGGGTTACAATATAATAATAAAGTATATTGGGTAACATAAAAGACCTCTAAATAGGCTGCCATATTGAACATTTCATTTAAATATTCACCTGAGAACTAGTTCTTTACTATTTCAGGTCACTTACAAGTAGATGCATATAAAGTAAATTTGTATGTACATGGCAGTTAGATGCATTGTTTTTATTTGCTTAGACAACATCATATAACACACTTATATGTGTACAGGTCTGTGCGCTGTCATTTTAGCCTAAATATTATAATGGAATATTGTAATAAATATTTACTGGTTACTTGCTTAGCAAGGCTAGTTCTTCAAGCTCATTTTTTTCCCCCAATGTGATGTGCAGGGCTGGAATGAAGGATTAGGTTTGCAATTCCCTTTAAGAGTAATGGGAATTATGTAGCTAATCCCTCATACATAATCTTGAAAATGAACCTCCGAGTCTAAACCTAATGCATGGGATTTAAATAGAAAAATAAATAACTTGCTACTCAGTATATTGCATACATCCTCGCAGCAGTTGTCTTAAATAGACTGAGCCAGAGAGTGCCTGTTAATCCCTGCGGTGCTGGTAGGTCTTGCAACACATTGTACTAAAGAGAGGTTCTCTAATATTGATAGGATAGAAAAAAAGCGTAAAGCACAAATTGATACAGGTTAGCGCTCAACGCCTACGTCCTGACTCAACAGAAGCGAAATCCTTATAAGTGTAAGAGCAAGCAAAAAGAAGTGCAACGTAGCTTTTCTAATCCTCTACAAATATTTAAAGGAATAATCTATATATATATATATATATATATATATATGTATATATATATATATATATATATACAGTATAGCAGCTATTATTTTGAAGGGCAACTATAGCGATATAGGTGTTATCCAAAAATATTGTGATTAGCGTGATTTATATTGACTTACTTGTATATGGTGACATTGACACAAAGCGTAAGGCCCGTATACTCGTGACATTTTTTCTAAACCACCACTGAACAATCGCTTGGGGTTACAAGCATAGATGGGTGTTTATATCATTATAACTATTGCACATGCGCAAACTAATTGTGAAGCAAATTTAATGTGCTTGAATAGGAAAAGGTTGACTATTTGTATGTAAGCATTTGACAAATGATGACGGTCATTTTTATGTATGAACGACCAATTTTTATCAGTGATTCTACTTTTATTGCTTCTCATTTTTGCGCCTGTTTGTCACCCTCAAAGATATGCACAGATATGTGTAAATCATATTAGCTGCTCTACTAAAAGCTTTACCTATGTAAACTGGTGAATTTATGTTAAGTTTTAGTGTTCTAGCTATAGAAACGTCCTTCATAACTTATTTCAAATAATTGCATATGTTTTTCTATAAACCCAATATAATGAGCTGAATGGGAATTAATTATTAGATGATCAGAAGGGTCCCCTTATATCCAGCATTAGGTATTATTCCATAGTTGAATTTGGAAGTTCTAAACCAGGATATACTGTACTACACCTATGATGTGTGCTCCAAATTGGGTGATGGGAAAATAGGAATCAAGACAATTATTATTTCTCATTGCTTTTGTCAGGGGGTTTTGAAATATGGGAGGAAACCAGAGTACCCTGAGAAAACCCACCCAAACACGGAGAAGATACAGACTCTATGAAGATACTGTCCTTGATCAGATTCAAACCCAGGACAGCAAAACAACAATGTTAATAACTGAGCCACCGTGGTGCCCCTATGCCTGCTACCTTGATGTACTTAGAGCGTCTTCTAACCTACTCTGTCACAATGCATACACTCAGTTTATTTCTTAGCTTCACTGCAGCCTGAAGCACTAGCTTGGTCCCTAGGAATACTGGAAGCTTCAGTCTCTGTGGCTGACCCATCTAGGAGAGGTTTCAATGTGACTTTCTATTTCAAAAGGCATCATAGTCCCAAGACCAAGAAAAATGCATTTAGAGAATTTTGTTTACTACATCCTAATCTTATAGTAATAGATGGATGTTGACTTTATTTATATATACACAGGTCAGCCATAGCATTAAAACGTCAGAATGGCACCTGTCAAGGGGTGGGATATAATAGGCCGCAAGTAAACAGTCAGTTGTTGATGTTGATATGTTGTAAGCAGGAAAAATGGACAAGTGTAAAGATTGGAGCGACTATGACAAGGGCTAACTTATGATGACTAGACGGCTGGGTCAGAGTATCTCCAAAACTGTAGGTGATGTGGGGTGTACTTGGTATGCAGTGGTTAGTACATACCAAAACTGGTCAGAGAAGGACAGCCGGTGAACTGAACACAGCTCATTGATGCCCGTGGGGAGTAAAGGCTAGACCATCTGGTTCGTTCCCACAGAAGAGCACAAATTTCTGAAAAAGTTACTGCTGGCTATGATAGAAAGCTGTCAGAACACCCAGTGCATCACAGCTTGTTGTGTTTGGGACTGCGTAGCCGCAGACGGGTCAGAGTGCCCATTCTGACCCCTGTCCACTCCCGAAGAAGCTTGCAATGTGCACGTGAGCTTGAGAACTGGATCATGGAGCAATGAAAGAAGGTGGCCTGGTCTGATTAATCACATTTTCTTTTACATCTTTTGGTCAGACATGTTTTCACCGATTACTTGGTAAAAAGATAGCACCAGGATGCAATTTGAAAAGAAGGCAAGTAGTTGGAAGCAATATTATGCCGTGAGAAATGTTCTGCTGGGAAACCTTGAATCCTGGCATTCATGTGGATGTTACTATGTCCACCTACCTAAACATTGCAGACCAAGTGCACCTCCATGGCAATGGTATTTTCCTAATGGCAGTGGCGTCTTTTAGCAGGATAATGAGCTCTTCCACCCTGCAAAGATTATTCAGGAATGGTTTGGGATAGAGCTTAAGGTGTTCACTTGGCCTCCAAATTCTCCAGATCTCAGTCTGATCAAGCATCTGTGAGATGTCCTGGAAGAACATGTCCGATCCATGGAGTCCCCTCCTCACAACTTTAAGGGTGTAAAGGATCTTCTGCTAACGTTCAGGTACCAGATACCTCAGGACACCTACAGAGGTCTTGTAAAGTCTACGTCTCGACGTGTCAGAACTGTTTTGCAAGCATGAGGGGACCTACATAATATTAAGCAGGTGGTCTTAATGTTGCGACTAAATGGTGTAAATATATTTAGGGTCTACATTCACTTTAAGATGCCGGACCCTTCCCTCCTTGAAGATTTAGGCTTAATGTAAGACACAGCATTGAAAACTTAATACTGCATATTTACAACCTGTTCAGGGTAGTGAGTGAAAAATTGAATATGTTAAACAAAAGCTAAAACAGCTTCTCCTGTCCGACACCTGGAGGCAATCGTATTACAGCGATGTTAAAGATTGCTTCTTTTATGTATTAGCCCATGGAAACGATTACACTTTTGAAATGCTTCAAGAGCATTTAATATAATGGACTTTGTACAGTGTTCCTTGGCTATATCTGGTAGAGAGCACTCAGCCCATTCAATGTTAACTTCATTTGTATCTAGTTCTTTATCCATTAATTCTCTCCTGACCTTGGGCATAAAATATATGCTCTTTTGATGCTGTGTGCTTTGTGCAGGCAAGAAAGGATAGCATAACTAATCCATCACCATTATGAATGATACAGCTTAAAACAAACATGGGTCAGGGATATATATTTTAGAAGCATATTTGTATTGATCCTATAACTGTCCTGAGCTTAAAGGGGAAAAGACTCACCGGCTATAAATGATGAAGAGAGCGTTAACAAATTACCTTTGTACTAGTGGAATAACCACTAGCGGTGCCTGAAACGTATCCATCAACCCTGTTCAAAACAAAATAAACCTTACAACAGACAATAATCAAAGCTTCTCTGTATTTATTTTTTAGAGGGGATGAAGTGACAACCTTTCCTATGTTTTAAAAGGAAAAGTTAAATAAAGAATTTACCAAAAAAAAAATACTTTGTTGAATGATTTTAGATTAGGAAGAGAATAACTTGTTTTCACAAGAATTAACTATTGTATATGAAACAACCTCTAGTGTCACACTCTCAAATTCTTACCTTTGAGCTACAGCTTTTCATAGGTAGGAGTTATAGATTAACATATCATAACATAATTCTTAGCGGAGTTTACCATACAGTTTATTGCTTCAAGGTTTTGTATTGTTTAGAATAATTTTAGAGAATAGAGGATTGTTGTAGAGACATTCCCTGTTAGGTCTTAAATACTGTGCAGAATTGTACATTCCCTTGGTCAGTCCAAGAAAACTGTCTCTCTAGTACCACCTATAGGTTGCTACCCTGTGAGCACCATGGGAAAGCATATTTTTGGGTTTCCAATAAATTTAAAACCGCCACTTACACATAGTGTTTTGCAGATTTTCATTGTCTAGCAAAGTTTGACTCTATGGGGTAATTTATCAATATTTGTGTGCCAGTCTTTTGGCATAGAAAAGTTGCAAAAGGGCCAAAAAGTATTTTCTGCTACCCTCGCCACATTTGTGGGAAAGGAGCATGGCCTCAACAAAAAGGGGCGTGGCCACCCAGGGCTGACAAATGTATTCGAATTTACGCCAGAAAACTGGCATCAATTCTAGTGGAAATCTATGCCAGCTCCTAGCCCCCTCATTGGACATGAAAAATAAAATAAAAAATGATGCTCACCTCTCCTTTTCTATCTCTGGCTCCTTCATTACTCCAGCATGGCTCATACAACGTAATGATGGCTTGCAGCATCAGGACATTGAATGTGACGCATCACTGATGTCTCTGAAGTGCTGCGTAGCAGATAAGGCCCTGATGCTGCTCGGCGTGAGATCCTTATACGAGTGGAGCTACAGTGATGAGGGAGCCGGAGGAGAGTAGAGGAGCAGTGAGGTTTGTGTTTTTTTTTAAATTATTTTATCGGCGATGGGGGGAATTGATCGTGCATGCCCGTGGTCGTTGCGCCACAATTGTGATGCACGGCCCGGCTGAAATATCCGACACATTTATGAAGAGGCTTTCGCCTCTTTATAAATGTATCACATCGTATTCCAACTTTTCTTACGTATGAAACGCCAGAGTACTGATTGTTTATAAACAAGGAAGCATATATTTTTGCTATGGATTTTTTTTTATGATCATACAAATTGTGCTTAGTCCTTTGTGGGGAATACAATGAAAATCGAATTGCCAATTGCTAATATAGTGTTGTTAAATAATAATGACATACAGATGTACTAAATCTGTCATTAAGTATGGTTATAACTCATTAGTGTTGCGATAACCCCGTCGATTTGCCTGCTGCCCACTTATAATTAAGAAAAATTCTTAGAACCAGCTGTTTTATTAATGGTTTTATATATTCTAATGTCAATCTGAGCTTATCATGTATACACAAGCATTCATTAAACCTCTTTCTTAGTATATGCATTATTATAGAATCGCATGTCTAGGAATTATATACTATTCTAACTATTACTAAAAATACACCCAGTACTGCCTGCCATAGTGGACTGTACTCATTTGTGTACATATTTATTCATTGCCTAGAGCGCTGGTATGCTTCACCGTGAAAGTTCTGCTAAACCAGATTGTGAAATTATACATCGTAACAGCATATAGTCAACATTTGCATTTCATGGCGTTAGAATAAATTTATATCTAATATATCCTGTAGACCTCTGTGACCTGGAGAATTGGTAATGACATCCATGCATGATTATATAGTTTGAAAATGTATATATATTTATAGTAAATGCAAGTTCTGTTATATGCAATGTTATAAAAACACAGGAATAAAATGTGCAAGTAACATTTACATTAGCATTTAGTGATGTATTTTTTTTATAACTGAGCACTATTATAGGTTTTTGCAAATGCTCTATGATTAATTTAATTGGTACATTTACCTAGTTTGACACACAGTAGGGAAAGCTTTCAAAAATAGTACATTGGTAGAGCAGAGCAGTTGCCTGTAGTAATTAATTATGTTGCCATTATCACCTTCCAATGGCCATCTAAAAAAATATTTGAATATATATATATATATATATATATATATATATATATATATATATATATATATATATATACACTACCGTTCAAAAGTTTGGGGTCACCCAGACAATTTTGTGTTTTCCATGAAAACTCACACTTATATTTATCAAATGAGTTGCAAAATGACTAGAAAATATAGTCAAGACATTGACAAGGTTAGAAATAATGATTTTTATTTGAAGTAATAATTTTCTCCTTCAAACTTTGCTTTCGTCAAAGAATGCTCCATTTGCAGCAATTACAGCATTGCAGACCTTTGGCATTCTAGCTGTTAATTTGCTGAGGTAATCGGGAGAAATTTCACCCCATGCTTCCAGAAGGCCCTCCCACAAGTTGGATTGGCTTGATGGGCACTTCTTGCGTACCATACACTCAAGCTGCTCCCACAACAGCTCTATGGGGTTGAGATCTGGTGACTGCGCTGGCCACTTCATTACAGATAGAATACCAGCTGCCTGCTTCTTCCCTAAATAGTTCTTGCATAATTTGGAGGTGTGCTTTGGGTCATTGTCCTGTTGTAGGATGAAATTGGCTCCAATCAAGCGCTGTCCACAGGGTATGGCATGGCGTTGCAAAATGGAGTGATAGCCTTCCTTATTCAAAATCCCTTTTACCTTGTACAAATCTCCCACTTTACTAGCACCAAAGCAAGCCCAGACCATCACATTACCTCCACTATGCTTGATAGATGGCGTCAGTCACTCTTCCAGCATCTTTTCAGTTGTTCTGCGTCTCACAAATGTTCTTCTGTGTGATCCAAACACCTCAAACTTCGATTTGTCTGACCATAACACTTTTTTCCAATCTTCCTCTGTCCAATGTCTGTGTGCTTTTGCCCATATTAATCTTTTCCTTTTATTAGCCAGTTTCAGATATGGCTTTTTCTTTGCCACTTTGACCTGAAGGCCAGCATCCCGGAGTCACCTCTTCACTGTAGACGTTGACACTGGCGGTTTGAGGGTACTATTTAATGAAGCTGCCAGTTGAGGACCTGTGAGGCGTCTATTTCTCAAACTAGATACTCTAATGTACTTGTCTTGTTGCTCAGTTGTGCAGCGGGGCCTCCCACTTGTATTTCTACTCTGGGTAGAGCCTGTGTGTGCTGTCCTCTGAAGGGAGTAGTACACACCGTTGTTGGAAATCTTCAGTTTCTTTGCAATTTCTCGCATGGAATAGCCTTCATTTCTAAGAACAAGAATAGACTGTCGAGTTTCACATGAAAGCTCTCTTTTTCTAGCCATTTTGAGAGTTTAATCGAACCCACAAATGTAATGCTCCAGATTCTCAACTAGCTCAAAGGAAGGTCAGTTTTATAGCTCCTCTAAACAGCAAAACTGTTTACAGCGGTGCTAACGTAATTTCACAAGGGTTTTCAAGTGTTTTCTAATCATCCATTAGCCTTCTAACACAGTTAGCAAACACAATGTACCATTAGAACACTGGAGTGATGGTTGCTGGAAATGGGCCTCTATACACCTATGTAGATATTGCATTAAAAACCAGACGTTTGCAGCTAGAATAGTCATTTAGCACATTAACAATGTATAGAGTGCATTTCTGATTAATTTAATGTTACCTTCATTGAAAAGAAAATGTGCTTTTCTTTCAAAAATAAGGAAATTTCTAAGTGACCCTAAACTTTTGATCGGTAGTGTATATATATATATATATATATATATATATATATATATATATATATATATTTATTTATTTATTTATTCAAAGTGTACCTTACTCGTTTCATTAAAGTCAATGGGGGCTAGACACTAAATCCGATGTGATCTGTTGTGGTCAGTTTGTAAACGATTGAAATACTGATGCAACTTATTTTGTGCATTAGGTATCTGAGGCTGGGTGCACATATGTGATCTTTTCTTCTGTTCTTCTGAACCATCATAGGTACAGAAGAACCAAAAAAACAGAAGTTCCGGAGCCATTGTATGGCACTAACAGTGCCCGACGGAACCCTTTGACTTTAATGGGTTTCTGACAGGATGTCCATTGATTTACCGGAAGGAATAGGGCAGCATGCTGCTCTATTTTCTTTACCATTTTTTACCGAATATGCAACGCAGATGTTAATCTAACCTAACCCATCAATGACAACAATGATGGCGGAACTATAGTACTACTTTTGTAGCATAGCAGCTTTTTAGTTATTTTGTCTATTTATTTATTTTTTATCATCATTTATAAATGAATATCAGGTATATATCATTTATATATATATTTTTCTACTACTTTTGCACAATTTAAAACTTTTTCTTTTTTTTAATAATAATTTGTTTTTGTGTCACCACATTCTGAGTGCACTATATCTATCGATCGATAGATAGATAGATAGATACATAGATAGATAGATAGATAGATATTAGATAGATAGATAGATATGAGATAGATAGATAGATAGATAGATAGATAGATAGATAGATAGATAGATAGATAGAGGGGCGTAACTAGGAAAGACTGGGCCCCATAGCAAACTTTTGACTGCAGCCCCCCCTCCCCTGGGTGCCACACAACCCCCCCTTGTAGATAGTCCCTTTTTTACAGCCCCCCCTGTAGATAACGCCATACAGCCCCCTGTAGATAACGCCATACAGCCCCCTCTGTAGATAGCACCATACATCCCGCTGTAGATAACGCCATACAGCCCCCCTGTAGATAACGCCATACAGCCCCCTCTGTAGAGAACGCCATACAGCCCCCTCTGTAGATAACGCCATACATCCCCCTCTGTAGATAACGCCATACAGCCCCCTCTGTAGATAGCGCAATACATCCCGCTGTAGCTAACGCCATACAGCCCCCCTGTAGATAACGCCATACAGCCCCCTGTAGAGAACGCCATACAGCCCCCCTGTAGATAACGCCATACAGCCCCCTGTAGATAACGCCATACAGCCCCCTCTGTAGATAGCGCAATACATCCCGCTGTAGCTAACGCCATACAGCCCCCCTGTAGATAACGCCATACAGCCCCCTCTGTAGAGAACGCCATACAGCCCCCCCCTGTAGATAACTCCATACAGCCCCCTTTGTAGATATCTACAGAGGGTGCTGTATGGCATTATCTACAAAGGGGGCTGTATGGCGTTATCTACAGGACGGACTCTGTATGGTGTTCTCTACTGTGGGGGCTGTATGGTGTTATCTACAGGGGGGCTGTATGGCGTTCTCTACAGGGGGATGTATGGCGTTATCTACAGGGGGCTGTATGGCGTTCTCTACAGGGGGATGTATGGCGTTATCTACAGGGGGGGCTGTATGGCGTTATCTACAGAGGGGGATGTATGGCGTTATCTACAGTGGGGGCTGTATGGCGTTATCTACAGTGGGGGCTGTATGGCGTTATCTACAGGGGGGCTGTATGGCGTTATCTACAGAGGGGGATGTATGGCACTATCTACAGTGGGGGCTGTATGGCGTTATCTACAGAGGGGGCTGTATGGCGTTCCCTACAGGGGGGGCTGTATGACGTTATCTACAGGGGGGCTGTATGGCGTTCTCTACAGTGGGGGATGTATGGCGTTATCTACAGGGGGGCTGTATGGCGTTATCTACAGGGGGGCTGTATGGCGTTATCTACAGGGGGGCTGTATGGCGTTCTCTACAGGGGGATGTATGGTGTTATCTACAGGGGGTCTCGGCTGCTACGGCGGTAGTTACGCCACTGGATAGATAGATATGAGATAGATAGATAGGTAGATATTAGATAGATAGATAGATAGATAGATAGATAGATTTTGACAGTCAATGATGGCTTATTTTTTGCAGGCTGAGTTGTAGTTTTCATTGGTACCACTTTGGGGTGCATATGAGTATTTTTTTTGATTGCTCTTTATTGTTTTTTTTTTTGAGAGACAAGATGACCATTGCTTTTGTTCACTTTGTGGGATAAATAGCATTTCTAATTGTATAGTATCAGTCGTTACAGATGCGGCTTTATCAATTATCTCTAGTCTTTTAATGTTTTTGTATTTTTCTCTTAATCATTTTGTAAGGGAGAAGCATTTTGTTTTGATTTTTTTGTTAGGATTTTATTTTTCTATAAATTTTGTCCAACTTTTTTTAACTTTATCTTTAGTCCCTCTATGGGACTTGACCATGTGATTTCCTGATCCATTCTATAATGGATTGCAATACTCCTATATATTGCAATGCGTTATACTTTAATGTTACACGGACAGGCGGCCTTTTAGGCCCTGTCTTAGGCCTCATGCACACGACCGTAAAAACTCCCGTTATTACGGGTCGTAATTACGACCCGTAATAACGGGCTCATAGACTTCTATTGGCCACGGGTACCTTCCCGTTTTCTTACGGGAAGGTGCCCGTGCCGTTAAAAAAGATAGAACATGTCCTATTTCAGGCCGTAATAACGGCACGGACAGTCCATAGAAGTCTATGGAGCTCCTGTAATGACGGGTGGCTACATGTGTGCACCCGTCATTACGGCAGCGTTGCTAAGCGACGTCAGTAAATAGTCACTGTCGAGGGAGCTGAAAGAGTTAACTGATCGGCAGTAACTCTTTCAGCACCCTGGACAGTGACTACCGATCAGAATAAAGAGCAACCTGTAAAAAATAAAAATAAAAGACATTCATACTTACCGAGAACTTCCTGCTTCCTCCAGTCCGGTCTCCCGGCCGTTGCCCTTGTGACGCGTCCCTCTCGACATCCGGCCCGACGTCCTGGCCATCCCTGGATGACGTTTCAGCCCATGTGACCGCTGCAGCCAATCACAGGTCAATCACAGGCTGCAGCGGTCACATGGACTGCCGCGTCATCCAGGGATGTCGGGCTGGATGGGAAGAGAGGGACGCGTCGCCAAGACAACGGCCGGGTAAGTATGAATTTCTTTAACTTTTATTACAGAAAGGGCTGTCCCTTCTCTCTATCCTGCACTGATAGAGAGAAGGGGCTGCCGATTAGTGCAGTGCTATTTTGCCGCCAAAAACGTGCCCGGAAATACGGGTGGAATACGGGTGACACCGGACCCATATTTACGGGCACGGGTCCGTAAATACTGGTGCAAAACGGGTCGAATACGTGTGACACCGGACCCGTATTTACGCCAGTATTTACGGGTGGGAAAAAATACGGTCGTGTGCATGAGGCCTTAGTCAGGGCCCAACAGTCTCTCTTACATGATGGACCTGGAGGCCATTGTAAAACCCCCAGCTGCCATGGCAACCAATCTGCACCTCTCAATCACATCACGGTGGTGCACTTACAGAGGGAGCCTCCACCCTCTGTAAAACCACTCAGGTGCCGCAGTCGATATTAACCACGGCATCTATGGGCTTAAACAGCCAGGAATGGATGGCATGTGCACATACCCACAAGTGATAGCATGGGCAAAACTCCTGTGCCCGCGCCATCACTGCACTGTAATAATTTGTCGGTCTGCGGGAACGACTCGCTCACTGCGATATACTATTACGACGCTGGACCGAAAGGTGTCAAAAGATATGATCAAATATGGTAGTTAACTATGAAATTATAGGGGTTGGTTCACAAAGGCAACTTCTTTTTAAATAGAAATCAGCACGGAGATTACAGATCACTGTAGGTCCGGCTTCTCTAACCTCCTCCAAACAGCTGTTTATCACTAGGATAATACACTCAGTCTAGGCTAGAGGTAGTATTATTTGTTGGCCAAATGAACGGCTCACCATGTAATACATGGAGGGCTGGATCCCCCAGAATAGCAGCTCTCTTTTCTGGCTCATAGTTTCCTGGCTCATGGTTCCCAATTTGACGACCATATGCCCTAAGAGGGTACATGTACAGGTGTTGTCGTTGTGAGACAACCCCTTTAAATACAGTTTCTCATAGAAGTTAATACATATGGAAACGTAAAAATGGTGGCACTTCTTGCTATGCAACAGTGATAAAACTTGATCAACAAGCAATAGAGAAACTGGAGGTAACTTTGTCATATTTTATCTGCTTCATGAAGCATCAACTTGGAATTTAGGTCAGATTTTTACTGCAATAAAATTATAATGTTCTCATAGGAACTGAGATTAACATAGAGATTTGTTCTGTGGATTCACTTAAATTTAGAAAATCAGGAGTAAAGCAACCATTATAGAGAAGTCGTCTGTTTTATTATATACATTTTATTTCTTCCACATATACTATATTGTTTCATTCCCGCATTATATATGTGTTTTCCCTATGTTTCTTATAAATCCTAACAATAATAATACCAACACAATATAACTAGAATTGCAATATTCATTTTAGAAATATTACATTGACCTTTTCCATCAGGATGAGAATACCTTATCTTTTGAGGTCCATGGTTTTGCTTTGTCAAAGGTCAAGAGTCAGCTTCTCAAAATCATTGTGCTTATAGCCATTTCATACAGCTGTCTGCGGCAATCATTTTGCCAATTTCTAGGCAGGTGATATGTTCAGTACTGGAATCAAAAGGTCTTCAGAGAGATGAAAGAAAAATCTTTACTCTTCCTAGAAAATAGCCGAGGAGAAATAGAGAGAAATCACTGCAAAGCGTGTATATTGGCAGATAAATAAACCTTATTAATTATACATATATTACACTATAATGTGGGAGAGAAGTAAATGGATTTGATCACATCATTGATCCGGGTATACTCAGTAATTATCACACTGCTTTTGATGCAAACAATAATCACTAATTTTAAAGATACAGACGCAAATAATTTAGCTGGAATATATTTTTTCAGTACCATGCCAATAGAATATGTGCCATACCTAGCAGCTATTATAATGCATCTACTAGATCATCGTTAATCAGATGTTCTATTTTAAAGGGTTTTTTATCAGGCGTGAGCACATGATACTGAGTGTTCTATTAAAGGGAACCCGTCACATTGAACATGCAGTCCTATCTGCAGTAGGCATCTTATAGAGCAGGAGGAGCTGAGCAGATTGATATATTGTTTTATAGGAAAAGATTCAGGGTATTCTGTATTTTTTTTTATATGAATCCCTTGTAATTGTGGGCTAAAGAGTCCAGTGGGTGGTATTGACTACTGTTAATCACTAAGCAGAACCACCCACTGGACTCTTAATCCCATAGTTAGCAGGAATTTATATAACTAAAATACAAATTATCCTGAATCTTTTTGCATAAAACTATATATCAACCTGCTCAACTCTATAACATCTTGCCCACAGATCCGACCGCATCTTCGACAGGACAGGTTCCCCTTAATGTGAAGCAATCTTTAACTATTCTAATCGTACAAAGTGTACTGGAAAAAAATAGGCTTAATAATTGAATACATCAGTTGGTAGAACACTTAAAGGGACACTCCGGCCAAAACTAAACTTTCCCATGTGTACCATTATGGTACTCCATGTGTCAGTCTCTCACCTGTTATTTTTATTGCTGTTTCTATCTCTATATATCAGACTGGGATGGTTGCTTAGCAGCAGTGTGAATCAGGCTCGGTGACACGCTTTCTCTACTTCAGTCTATGGAGATCTATGTGTCACCCATCACAGGCTTCAGCAGTTCCTGTACCACACTAGTTTTGCACAGGGGTCAGAAACTTCTATTATGAGGTACCACTGATACTCAGACAGGTTCCTGTCACACAGGTATAATGTAGAAGAATATAGTGCAGCCTCCCTGTCTGTATACTTATGGTTTCTCAGCTTATTTAGGAGAATATAGAGAGAAAGATAATCACAGTGTCCCCCAGCATGCAGAAATGGTGTGGTCTTTAGTTGGTCATGTGATGCTCTGCTGAAGCATCATTGGATTGATAGCAAAGCAGAGAGGAAGAGAAAGCTAGGGAAATCTAAGAATCAAGTTGGAAGCTTTTTTAAAGCACAGACAAGGCAGCAGTTCAAAAAGTAAGTACAGTATACATAAAAGAAGTATAGAGTGTGGTATACAGTCAGGTAGGGGGGTGCAGAAAGTTGTGTTTCAACTGGAGGTCTTCTTTAACTACACAAATAGTAAACCCTGTACTGAAAATGACTGGCCACTCCTGCTGTAAACTGGCATCACAATTTAAATGCCCTTCAGCTTCCCTACTCCTCATCAGTGGGCTACAGGTGTGTGTCTTGGTTCCATACACAGGTTATACACTACTTTGAACTGCAGTCAATAACATGCTGATGGACCCCAATTAAAATAGAAGGGAATCCAAACTTCTTACCAATGCAAAAAGAAAAGTCTGTAATCTATATTAATTTTACAATCAAGTAAAATAAAATGTCAACATTCTTTTTTACGCTCAGTAAAATTTGCATTAACACTTTCTATAAACGGCATCCTTTAAATTGTCAGATTCATACAAATATTACCAGGAAAGGCTTTAAATTGCTAAGTTAAATTTGGCAAGCTCTTAAGTTCGACTAATTAATACATTTTAGTTAATGGGAAGCAGTAACTATTTCTTACAACCCTTTAATTTACAGGGATGAAATAATGAACAGTTGCAAAGCAATGAAATATTGAACAATTGCCAAAAGCAACTGATTGTCGAACTCACCATGAGAACTGACTATTAGTATTATTCAACTGGGAAACACAATCTAACTTGGTGCTGTAGGCTTCAGGCAATTTCTGTCAGTCACGGAAAGCTAAAAGCTTTTTTCTCTACATTTGCCGTTTTCCAGTGATGTGCCAAATGTAGACACAGACTTTAGATTGTTAGCAGGTTCTCCTGAATTTGGATTGTGTGTGTGTACAACAAAAAGCGAGAGGAAGAAAGGATGACATCACCGCTTTGGCGTGCAGTGGAGAACTGGTATCCGTGATACAGTGCATGACTGCTCTCTGAATAGACAATACAAGAAAGAATACCCTGCATCATACGACAAGATTTTTTTTAGCTCATAGCATTCTGCTTTTGTGAGAGATAGAACTTCTGGCTGAGCCGCAGAATCATATTAATAATGCTACAGAACTGACGTGTATATAACATGTGCTGTGTTGAATGTGATATAGCAGTGCTGATGCCGTTTTCAGGAGAAAAGACACTCCGGAATTCAGAAAAGAAACTTACAAGCCCTATAAGCCACTTCGAGTGAAAACAGCTTGAGAGAACAAAAATAATTAATTGTATGTATCTGCCTAGAGTTCAGTAGGCTCCAAGGCTCGTAGAAACGATTGCCCATAGGTACATGACCTTATTTGCACTGTGATGTCAATAAGTATGTTGTTTTTTGCACGCTTGATAGCAGTGGAAACATACAGGGTATTTTCATAAGTATATACACGTTTTACCCTCTATAGTGATGTCAACCTACCGGACTTAGCTTTAGTTGGTGTATGTAAAGCCTCAATGTTTTTATATTTGATAATGTGAAAGATGTGCTCATGTCAAGGAAAATATTCATTTCCTTTATCATCTCATATCTTCTGTACAATGACATCACCAATCTGCTTAGGTTTAAATTCTATTTGCCCATTCTCTCTATGAGCTGTGATGGCAGCTACATTTACGCAAATGTTGAAAGCCTTTGAAAACTTGAAGTGAACAATGTTTATGGCTGTGACTAAACCCTGTGTGTTATTTCACTGACCTGTGTTGTCACATACAAGTGGTTGATATTAAGTTGACTATTCTTGATATGATCTACACGATGCTTCAGCTATAGCAGCTGGAAATCCACATCACTTCTGCCTAGTCTATATTTTACCTCGGCAGCGTACAGATATGAGAGTAATAAAGAACTCTTTATTCTGTTCATTGGTATCTACATTCATTGTACATTGCTGTTATTTTCTTCTTCAGAATGTATTGATCAAGTCTAGTTTATGATAACATTGGCCTACACTTCACATAGCTGAGATGTTGAAATCTCAGTGACAGGCAGTGTAATACTGTAAATGATAGTGTTTTTCCTCTGCATCTCTCCAATGGAAACTAAGGCTAATAATAGGGTTTTATAGAAAAATAGCCAGTGTTTGCCGAGGTTTCTTGGAAAAGACGATAGAATATAAGTGCATAGTGAAATACATCCTACAGTCTTTTAAAATTCATCTGCTGGTATTCTGTATGTGCTAAAATAGTCAAAAGACTGCTTATAAAGACTGTAAGTATGCAGTATAATACATTTCCCCAATATAAGTGTTAGTAATGCTAAACTAGCCTATTGCTTATTAATATATTTTTAACTTTAGGCAATAAAACCAAAATTATTGTTCTGGCTACTGTTATGGCTCAATGGTAGAGGCCACAGTACTCATCTGAACAAACATTAGCCAAAAAGACTACTTAAGGCCTAGTTCGCACAAAGTTTTTTTGACACTGATTTTGACATGGAAACCGCATCGGGAACCGCACCAAAAATGTTAAAAAACGCCTCCCATTGATTTCAATGGGAGGCGGAGGCGGTTTTTCTCGCAAGCAGAAAAAAAGGCGCTCGCGGGAAAAAGAAGCGTCATGCCCTTTCTTCAGGCATTTCCGTCTCTGACCTCCCATTGACATCAATAGGAGGCAGTGAAAGCGTTTTTTGCCGGCAAGTCAAGTGTTCTGCCGGTAAGTCAAAATCTGCCTCAAAATTCCTGAAGGAATATTGAGGCAGATTTCTCCACCTGAAAAAAAACTTAGTATAAGCAGTGGAAATGAAAGTGAAGCAGAGTTCATGCCTGGACTCGTACCCCGACTGACCACATAGTAATGGCCTATCCTGAGGATTGGCCATCAATTTTATGGGACTGGAATACCACTTTAAGACCCAGGATATGGGAGATCAGAGATATCTGGTCTAGTTGCTAGACAGTGATAAGCAAGACAGTTGTTAAAGTGAACCCTACCCCTGTAACATTTAAGAGAACTAATAGAGTTTGCAAGGCTCATTAGTCTTTGGTGACGTATGTACATTTACAGCGCAGGCGCTATGTTGTGCCCGCACCATCTCCAGCAGATGTCAGCTGTTTATTACAGCTCATACTCTGCTTTTAACGCCTGATCGGAAACAACTCCTTTTAACCCCTCAGATGTTTTGGTCAATAGAAACCACAACATCTAAGTGGTTAGACAGAGAGAAGGTTCTCGAAAAAACGAAACCCAAAAAAACAATAGCGGAATTGCTGTTTTTTTCCACCCCCCCAAAAAAATGCATAAAACTTTTTTTCCAATACATTATATGTACATGACAATGGATCCATTAAATAATACCACTTGTCCTGCAAAAAAACAAGCCCTTGTACACCTGCATCGATGGAAAATATTAAGATTTATGGCTTTCGGAACGCAGTGATAAAAAAATGAAAAAGATTGGCGTGTCCTTAAGGCACCAAAAGGCCAGAAAAACACCACAAACAAAGAAACATTATTTGTAGTGTGCTTTATATATCACTGTAGACTTTCAGCTAACATCTGGTCACAGGGTTTCTTGGCCAAAAAACACAGTATAAACTGCCCAGAAGAACGCCACAAAAAAGCAACGCTATTCCCAAAAACATGTGAAATCATCCTAAAGGAGTCATTATTGTCTCTTTCATGAGATTAGTTGTAGTGGGGATAAAGCTGGGCTATGTTTGTTTCATACTCAAAGGGCTTTCATCAATCACTACCTAACAACACATTGCAGTAATACTGCCTTTCCCTTGAGATCATTATTGTTTGTACATTTGACATTTACCGAATTTGCACAGAATTGTCATCTAAAGGGGTTGTATGAGGAAAGAAAGAAACAGCATAACTGGTGTTCATGGGCTCTGTTCAAGTGAATGAGGCTCTGCTGCAATACCACATACAGCCTATGGACCATAGTGGCGCTGTTTCCGGAGCCATGTTTTCTGACAGGGCCTTTTAGCAATTGTCATATTATTGGAACTTGAGCTCTCGTAAATTCCAATGCAAAGTTGTTTATAATTTGGTGATGCACAGAGATAAAAATATCTGTTTTATGAGATTATCTTTGCAGTTACAATGTGTATTGTTCTTCGATTCTTTTTATGTTGAATACTGGGTTCTATTGCCAAATACCTGACAGCTGCATTGGAAATGTGCCACAACTGTCAAACGAAAGCAGCTATGGCTATTTAAATCTGCTATTTTGTTATGTTTCTCATGAAAAATTAATGAATACTATTTACAAAGATTATTTGTGCATAAGGGGATGGAGGGAATTTAATTACCTTTTTAAATAAAATAACTGTTCAAATTAATTTTCATAAATTGTGTATTTATGAAAAGTGCAAGCAACAATGTATTTATTGTTTTTTAGTTTACTATATCCTGACCACATAGAAATTCACTCAACTATGTTTAAACAGCATAGCATCATAAAATGCATGCACACATGAGCCTACACTCTCAGGCCCCATGCACACGGGCCGCGATTGCGGGCACGGCCGGCCGCCGACTGACAGCCGCATTTTCGGGCTGTGCTCCCATACAAAGTGTGGGAGCACGGCCCGCAAAATGCAAAAGAACGGACATGTTCCATAATTCCCGGAACATTTCCACAGCACGGACACCCTTCCGTGGTGCTACGGAAAGGTGTCAGTGTTCAATGAAAGGGAATGGCTCCGTTTTTGCGGACCACAATTGCGGTCCGCAAAAACTGAGGTTTTTTACGGTCGTGTGCATGTGGCCTCACACAACCTACCAGCCTCTAAGAACTATTTAGACAAAAAATGTCAAAAAACTATGCTGGGGAAGGGCAAGTGTATCCGTTTGTAAAAAAAATTTCACTAAACTAAACCTGGTCATGTAGTTGTGAATACTAAATATATTTTCAGGTACTTTTGTTAAAGACTGACTGGACAGTCAATCTAAGCCCCCCCATGCTATAATCATACATTTGATAGGTGTTTGACCCAAAAATGTTATACTTAATAGCCTGCGTTCCCCGCATCTCCTCTTCCGTCCTATTGCTTTAGTCTGGAGTGGGCGGGCAGATGCTAGCAAGTGATCTCACCAGTTCCCGTCTGCTCCATTTTCTTAGTCTACGCTGATGACTAATTAAAGTCGACAACATTGTTTCAGATTGCTGCTTACCTCATATTGCCACTGTAGGGAAACGGTAGTCTGAAAGCCATAGAAAAATCGGTCAATGACAATCACTGGGATTGTACTGATGGCATTTAGCTACTAGCACAATCCTACTGGAGATATGATGCCGGTGCAGAACATAGCTATTCAGCCTTGACATGATATCCAAGACTGGACACTCGTTTTACTAATAGTATATAAGAGATCGGCTGAGTGAAGCATGAATCACAGTAATATAGGAAGGTGCGTAGTAGCCAACAGTTGTACGTTTTCTCTGTAGGACTCATAAAAGGAACTTTAATTTTGTATATACCCAGAAATCTGAACGATAGAAGACATATACAACATATCATTAATATCAAAATATCGAAAATGTTGACTTGTCCAGAAGAGGTCTCAGTACTGTCATTAGTCTAAATAAGTTAATATGGCAAGCAATAAGAATTATTATATAGTCTAAAGACATGTACTAATTGCTTAACCTTTATTATGATTATTTTTTACAGAGGATCAAATTCCCCGTGGTTTTCCCACTATTGACATGGGCCCCCAATTAAAAGTGGTGGAGCGTACACGAACAGCCACCATGTTATGTGCAGCCAGTGGAAACCCAGACCCTGAAATAACTTGGTTTAAAGACTACCTACCTGTTGACACAAGCAACAGTAATGGACGCATAAAACAGCTACGATCAGGTAAGGTGTCACAGTTGCTAACTTCCAACGCTTTTTCTCTCTCACTTTATTTTTTGCTTTGATTATAGGTAAAGACTTTTCTTCCTACTTCCTCTCTCTTGTCTAATTTGGCGTGTTTCCATGTCTGCTGTGTTGTCATTTCCTCTTCCAAAGTCTACTTGTATGCGGGTGTGTGTGTTCCTCAGCTTGTTTACTCCTCATTCCCCACTGCTGTGACTGTACTTCAATACCTTTCATTTATTTTATCGCTTTAATGCGCTACTTGAAAGATCCATTCCTCTATCTTTATTTTTTTTTCCGTTACACTTCAATTTCAACAACCCTTCTTCAACACTAAAGTTCATTCAGCAAATAGAAGGAGTATATTGGGCTATTTCCTGTCAGCAGACCAGTCAACCAACTATTTTTGTTTTACTCTTTTATACACCTAAAATAGCCAAACCACAAAAAATCCAATTGGTTTAGTTAGGTGGATTAGTAATGTACTGAGAAGGCGAAGTGAGTGCTCAAATCTCTGACCAAGTAGATACCAAATAAAATCACAAGTGCTTACGTACAGACTGTGCTGGCTGTGAGATTCCGGTTCCATATTTGTCCTAATCCTACTTTTTCGGAAACAATTCCACTCTTGGGGTACATAAAGTACCCTTTTATTTGCAAAACCCTTGAGGCTCCCTTCACAGATGTTTTTTTCTGGTCCGTTTAAAAAACGCACGAAAAAATGCCATGAAAACTGCACCGAAAAAATCCATAAGTCACACAGGGAGTGGCATTTTTGGTTCAGTATCAGCGGCAATTGATGTCTAGTACGGAAAAACCTCAAAATGCCTCAAAAAGGCTACCCCCAGAAGATTCTATGTTTTGAAAGGATCAAAAACGCCAATGAAACCCCACAAGCCAAAACACAATGTGTGCTGAGAACTTCATATTTTCCTATTTAGTAACAGCAATAATCCGACTAAAGCCGTTTGAAAAAAAACAAAACACAAAATGGCTGAAAGAAACACCACAAAAAATCTGTAAAACGCGTGTAAATCCAGCCTAAAGGCAAATGTTTACTCTTTAACAGAGGTGGCAGTACCTTATTACTTTGCTGGCAACTGTCACAGTAAAGAGTACTTAATTTTTATTTGTATTTCTTAAGAAATATAATATTTCAATAGATTTTTATATATTAGAAGCAGCACAAAACATAATAGATTCTTATTTCTTAAATTGCCTACCTTTTTTGAACCGTTCTGTGCTGTTCAAGCCGTCTTGTTTAGTGCCTACCTGATTGTTGCGGCAGAACCTGTGTATAGTGTAAAGTCTAAATTATTATTAAAAATGTAATATAGATTTATAGATCTTTAAAAGTGACAATAGATACAGAATATAATCATTTTTTTATGCTGTCTTTCTTCTCTCCGTATATATTAATCTACAGAATCTATTGGTAAGTGCTTAGTCCTCCAGCGCACTTCTCCCCCCACCAAGTTTCCATACTTAGACTAGTCCTAGTATTCTCAATACTGCTAAAATGCATGGCATGCATTTTACTACTACCAGCTAGCGTAGTCACGAGACCTTTGTAGTGGTGCACACACCTTCACAAAATTATTGTTGTTGTAGCAAACCTAGCCAACACCTATACTTAAGGATTTTTCCTTTAGTTTCACTGATCCTAAAGTAGATGTTGTACCTTGACCTGTACCACAGTGTTTGTCATCAAATGCCCTTCACAGAGCTTTTAGATCAAGATGAGCATTACTCCCTAAACGTCTTATTAGTAGTACAAACAACCTCTCAAATGTTTTAAAAATACAAATTATAATAATTACCCCCTACTAATTGATATGTCTGTACTAGTTAGTGGAGTTCAGTGCCATTTTGGGTCCTTTGCTCTTCATCGTAAGGTGCAGTAGCACTTAGGACCTATTACCTTTATTCAGTATATTCCTGTTATCCTTTTCTATTTTGTAAATCTGATTGAATTCTTCTTCCAAATCCTACACATCCTTCTTCTGGTACTAATGATTCTTCTTTCTAATCTTATTTGCATTCATATTATCCACCCAGGTGGTACACCAATAAGAGGTAAGACTAAGAACCGAGAGTCACAGAATGATCTTATTCATTCTTTTTTTTTTTTTTTTGTATTTCCATTATACTTGTATCTGTTCTTTATCATTTAAAAAAATAATATTTTTTTATATTATTTTACTACTTGATCATGTGTCTTTTTCATTTTTTATTTTATTTAATATAACAATTTTAGTTTGTGATATGCTTCAAAGAAAGCATATCAAGGTCTTTTGGCCAAAGCCCAGTCACAGCTTTCCATGTGTCCCTCTTTTTTTTTTTTTTCTTCTTTTTCTTCTTTTTTTTCTTTTTTTTTCTTTTTGTCCGATTGATTGGAGAGAAAAATCATTTTTTTCTTCCTTAGCTGTTCATGTTCTGGACCTATGCCTCTTGGTCTAGGGAACAGTTGAAGACATGCAGATGGCAAACAGGAATCGTCTTTTTGATCTTGCATTTTAGAGATGTTTTTGGTTTTGATCTTGTAACTGTTCTTTATTTTTTTTTCTTCTTTTTTAAAACATTTTTTCTTGTAGCAAAGTTGAAAACAAACTTGATATTTTCCTCTTGCAAATTCACATACTATAACTGTTTTCCCCCTTACTGAAAGTTCTTGAATTTCTTCGTTCACTTTTTGGATCATCGGTTCTCCAGGCGCTGGAAACATCAGGTTTATAACTATTTTAGTGATATGTATATAGTAATGTTTTTCAATATACTGACTCAATGTTTACAACTCTTCTTGTTTTGTTTTTTTTTTCTTTTTTCTTTTTTTCTTGGGTTTTGTGACACCACACTGCTAATCCCACCTGTGGATTTTGATGGGTGTCTTAGGGGCCTACTGTGGACCTCAAGCAGTGATTGGTTGGCTTCTTCTGGTCTTGGCAGTAGCCATTGTTTTATATATTTTATTTTCTAATTCAACTACTCTTTATTTTCCAGCATACATTTCTTAACTTGTAAGTTGTATCAAACTGTCTTTCTTTAGAACCTGCATGTCTTAAACAAAGATTTATTTCTTGAATGAAATCTAAATATATTTTTATTGATATGGAAAATTAATGAAAACATTTTTTTTTGTCTTTTTACTTTTTGTGCCATGCAGCATTTTTGTTCTAGCTGCTCAATTTGGCTTTCCAAAAATATAAATAATTTTGACTTTCCAAAATTTAAAATTTTCTAAACTGTTTCAGCTTTTTTTTTTTAAGAATTACTTATTTATACAAAAAATATTGAATTAAGCAATGACAAAATTTACCATATTTTGTTATACTTCAAAGCCATACTTCCTTGAAGCAGTTTCACTCATATCCATTTTAATTAAATTTTAACAATTTATTTACATATAAATGCTTGTTGTATATGTGTTTTGTTTTCTTACATAAAAGTAATAATTGATGAACGGAAATGTTTATTTTACCATTGCATTGCTTTTTATCTGTAGTCCTTAGCAAGAATCGACGTTGATTGGACCTTCCTATTCTTGGTTTTCTCTGTTACTAATGGCAAATTGGGGATACCTAAAAATAACAGAACATTATCTGACTCTTTGCTTGGCTGTGTATTTTATCTGGACAGGTGCACTACAAATTGAGCAGAGTGAAGAAGCTGACCAGGGAAAATATGAGTGTGTTGCAACCAACAGTGCTGGGACACGGTATTCGGCTCCAGCAAATCTATATGTAAGAGGTAGGAATGACAAACCCTGGTGTCTACATTCTGTGGGCAATGGGGCTATTATTTTCAGGATGTTCGCAGTTACTGTTATCACAATAGAAAATTGGACAACAACTGACTCAATAATTGTGGAAACTATAAGACTATATAGGTCATTACCTGAGGGTTGTAAGTATATTTACATTTTAACTTCTTTTTTTCTTGCATTAAGTTGTGTGCATTGCATCTATTTTTGGGGTAATCTAAAAAATTTAAAAAAACATTAAAAAAAAAATGTTTCTACTACTTGGTTTACTATTAATCCTGCATTTATAGTTTGATGATCTGCTGAATTGCAGATGAAATTGAAAGCATCACAATGGATACAAATACTGATATTGCTTTAGCGTTTGTAGTGTATAACCTTCTAACCTTAAACAGCATTATGAGCATAATTGTATATTCATCACACTTATTTTACTACTCTCCTTCTTTCTTTGTATTTTTTTTCTATTCATTTTACCTTCTTAATGGTAAATGTTATCCCTTACACTACAGTAATGAACTGACTATTACCTTAAAAGATAGTAGATCTTTCTATTAATGAATCAATTATGATAATACAGATGACCGTGTACAATGGTCACCGTGAATCATGGCAACTAGAAATTTTATTTTTTATTTTGAGGCTGAGGTTTCAGTGATGTTTGCTGTTATCTTGCTTATGTAGCTTCCTATACAGATCAAAACCTGTCATTCTAACCTATGTATGGAAAGTGATGGGTGAAGGGCAATACTCTAGTCAGTTCATTCCTGTAGTATTAACAGTTTTAGGAACATACCTAGCTAAACAAGTATATTCTTAAACTTTTACTTTTTCTTTATGTCTTAAACAAAAAATAAGTCAAAAATTACTGCAACACAGAGGTCTCTTGCCGAAAACAAACCTTAAATAAAAAATAAATAAAATAAATAAAAGGCTAGCTATTGTTTCCAAGCTGAAGAAATTCGAACGTATATTGAAGATTAGGGAGGTGTAACAAGTAAAAGATGTTCAAAAAGCAGTTGAAAGCCTTGATATGGCCTTTTTACTCTCTCTGTGTTTCCCTTGTTTTTCTCCTTTCCTCATTTCATTGTGTTCTGCATCAAACCCCTACATCCCTCAGAGCTGCGAGAAGGTTGGTGTGTTTTTTACTTTTTACCCACCTTACAAAATATTAATTCAACGATAACAAAGAATACAAATGAAATGAATGTAGCTGCATTGTGATTTTTTTTTTCGTTTTTTTATTCATTTTTTTCTTAAAATTTTGGCAATGGATGCTCTAGTTTGGCTTCTTATACTTGCTGTACTCTATTTGTGATGCATGTGAGAATGATCTTGAGTGCACGGCAACCTTGGATGTGATAACTCTTCTTTTGTTTATTAAGTGCCTGCCTATACTACTGGTTTGTTATGCGCAGTAATGTTAGATGGCATATAATACATCGGTTGGGTGTGGGAACGCACTGTATTGTGACGTCTAATTACGAGCAGTACTAGAACTGTATCTTTGCATGTGTTATTGCCTGTCTTGTAAGTAAATAATGTGCTTGCTTTTACTCCTTACACTCCTGCCTGACACACCTTCCACTAGACCATTAAACAATTGCCTCTTCAATTATTCACTCATAGAATAAAATGTGCCAAATTACATTTTTGATTCATAATTCCTGGCACTAACAAGTTAAGAATCATGGCACCTAAAATTATTGTCTTATAACAAAAAAGAATTAGGCCTAAAATGCTCTACATCATCATGACCCAATACCTGTCCCATCAGCTATTTTAACTAGATAACTGTAGGTCAAATTTTTTTAATTTTAATATGGTATATACCATAGACCTCGATATATGTAGAATATCATTCCAAGTGTGTTACTGCCAACAGGAACTGGTTATAATATCTGTACAGTCTTTAATAATTAGCATTAGACTGGTAAAGGTTAATTTATAACTAGTTTACAGGTAGGCTGGATTCACACGAGGTAATTACGTCCGTAATTGACGGACGTATTTCGGCCGCAAGTGCCGGACCAAACACAGTGCAGGGAGCCGGGCTCCTAGCATCATAGTTATGTACGATGCTAGGAGTCCCTGCCTCGCTGCAGGACAACTGTCCGGTACTGTAATCATGTTTTCAGTACGAGACAGTTCTCCGGCAGCGAGGCAGGGACTCCTAGCGTCGTACATAAGTATGATGCTAGGAGCCCGGCTCCCAGCACTGTGTTCGGTCCAGGACTTGCGGCCGAAATACGTCCGTCAATTACGGACGTAATGACCTCGTGCGAATCCAGCCTAAGTGCTATAAATATTATAGCAGCAATAGCAGTTATATAAATCTTATTTTGTAGTTATATACATCTTTTTTTTATATACTTTGTCATTAAATAACCTTATTGTACTAAACTATATTTCTCACTACGCTGTGGCATTGAATGAAAGATGTTGTTTATCCATGGCTAGAATGCCTAAGGTATCTTGTCCCGAGCTTGAAACTATTATCAAAAAGTATGGCTGAAGCACAATTGGCATACTGTATCTCACATGTTCAGTGACATGATCTGTACTCCCTATGTGCTGGTGACCTAATGGTATATGTCCATAAAAATATAAACCAAGAAGCACACGAGCTGGTTTCGGCTATACGATTAAAAACCTATCCAATTCTATACATATATTAAGTTGTAACATACATTATGTTGTCACTTTAGAAACGTGCCATGATGATTAAATTGAACATTGATATGCTTTGATATAACAACAGCAGAGTTGAATAGTTGAAGCAGGAATATTTGTCTTTTTTTGCTTACTAGTGTAGGTCCTGCAAATGCTTGTTGAAAATACAATTAACCTCTTAGTTGACTCCCTAATTTACATATGAGATTCCTTTCTTACTATTAATCCAATAGCTGTTGCTTTACCTACAACCTGTATGTAACTGAATGTTTCCCTGCCATACTCCTCTTTTCAGCACACTCACAGCCATAGTGACATTTTAACAACTTCAGCCTTATCTAATATTTCCCTCCTTGTGTTCTCCTTTCTTCAAAATCCCAACTTTTTAGTCGTTTAAAACCCCTATGTCCTTCTTTATTGTTTCAGTGCAGATATACAGGATCTACAGACAGTCAGACCGAACAAAAATCATACATTTAGTTTATCTGTAACATATTTTTTATAAATTCCCAAAGCATGGTTGCCTAGACCTCAGTCATTTGCTTGCATGCATGACCCAGTCCAGTATTCAAACTGGCTTTGCCTTGTTTAATATAATAATAAGTTGCTTTCTATATTTTGGTATCGATTTTAGTATATAAGATCTGTAGGTTGCATTCACTCTGGAGTCTGAAAGTGAGCCATCGTTACTTTCAGCACAATGTAGACGTGTGCCAGGACTGTGATGTGACAATGTGGCCAGTCACATAAAATCACATCAACTGGAGGCACTCAGCACTTGAGGCTGTGTAACACGAGCATGCTGGCAATTCACCAGTTCTTTTATTGAATATATATGTATATAGAAAGTAAAAATATATACATATGTATTTGCATGGTGTTTGTGTTTTGTACAGTAGTTGGTAAATTGTTGGGGCCTGATAGGTGTAAGTAAATGTATGTTATATGTTTTGAATCAAGATGTTGCATTCGGAAAGTCAATGTGTATGTTCTAGCTGTATACATTATCAATGTAATATAAATTGTTTTCTTCAAATGTGTATCTGTAATGTGCATGTCTTAAGAATGATGATTTCTGTTCTCCATTGGTTGTACTATGCTAATTTTATCTTTTCTTATTTTGTTCAGTTCGCCGGATTGCTCCGAGGTTTTCTATCCCTCCCACAAATCATGAGATCATGCCTGGTGGAAGTGTCAATATCACTTGCGTGGCAGTAGGGTCGCCAATGCCCTATGTGAAATGGATGCTGGGTGCTGAAGATCTAACTCCTGAGGATGATATGCCAATTGGAAGAAATGTACTGGAGCTTACCGATGTCAGGCAGTCAGCTAATTATACATGTGTTGCAATGTCTACTCTTGGTGTTATAGAAGCAATAGCACAGATAACTGTTAAAGGTAAGGAGCTTCCTTAGTGTATACACATACATAAGACACAATTATCTAACACACTCTTTTTTTCTTATTGCACGTCTATATTTGATATTATTTGTTATCACAAATAATGTATTACTTGTAGCACCATATAAGATTAAAGCTATAGACATAATCACTCATATTCTTACCTAATTCCTCACATAATGTACGTAAAGAAGATAAAAATCACAAGTGTTTTTTATACAAATGAAATTAAATGCTCATAATATAGAAAATGATTCAAATTAATATTAACCAAGGCAAACAGGTTGATCATTTATCCGTTGTTCTTGTCTTTTGAATATAATTTCCCAATTATGGTGATCTCCTTACTTGACCTAAACCTTCCTTCAGCCCTTTGAATCGAAACAACAGCTTGAAACAGTTAAAAAAAGAAAGTAAACTATGTCTTCAAATATTGTACAGTATCCATCCACACGTTTCTGATCTTTCTTTTTTTTTGCATTTTTAAGGTACAGCTTTTGTGAAACTTAATTAAATAATACCTTTGAATAAATGAAATGTAATTCGACAAGTTTCTTTAGCGGCATCAAAAAACAAATTTTTAATTACCGTTTACTTTACCCGGACAATGTTATTTAGGACTTAGAATTTATTTTTGATACTTTGCTTTTCATTCTAAACATCAAATGAGATGGCCAAAGCTTTCACATATTTTCATATTGTATATAATCTAGTAATCATATTTTTTTATTATAGCCTTACCAAGGCCTCCTGGGACTCCTATGGTGACAGAAAGCACTGCTACAAGTATCACGCTAACCTGGGATTCTGGAAATCCTGAACCTGTAACATATTACATAATTCAGCACAGACCGAAGAGTTCTGAAGAACAGTATAAAGAAATTGATGGTGTGGCTACAACACGGTATAGTGTTGCTGGCCTCAGTCCATATTCAGAGTACGAATTCAGAGTGGTTGCTGTAAACAACATTGGCCGTGGCCCACCCAGTGAGCCAGTCACTACAAGGACTTCAGAACAAGCCCCATCTAGTGCTCCTCGGAATGTGCAGGCACGCATGCTGAGCTCAACCACTATATTGGTTCAATGGGAAGAACCTGAGGAACCCAATGGACAGATACAGGGCTATAGAGTTTATTATACTATGGACCCAACCCAACACATTAATAGTTGGACAAAATATAATGTAGCTGATAGTCAAATTACCACTATAGGAAACTTGGTGCCTCAGAGAACGTACTTAGTGAAGGTCCTGGCCTTTACTTCAGTTGGAGATGGACCTTTATCTAATGAAATTCAAGTGATCACACAGACAGGAGGTAGGTCAAACATTTTGTAATTCCTAAATGTCTTCCATTTTACTTCCATACATTTTTTTATTTCAAACTATTTACATTAATTTGTTAGCTTAAATAATGCATTAAAGATAAAACTCTGGTAGGATAACGTACAACAGAATTTAAAGCTGCGTCATATTAATACAATACTCAAATCCATGCAAAAACTCTTTACTAAAATAATAAAGCTACAATCCACGTTCAAAGAATGATATAACAAATACAAGAACAGATTGTCTGTATTCAATTATTTTTTAAATTCATGTGAATCGGAAATTTCTATTAAAAATATTACAAATAACCTAACCCTTAAAATGTAATAAAGCAGGCCATACAATTCCAAACCATCAATACAACTGTATAAAACACAACATTTATTACTACAACACAGTGTAAACCAATGGTAAACAAGACATCAATCATCAAAAAATGTATTCAAGTCTTTCTGTAAAAGTCTTTTCATATGCTGATCATTTATCGACATCTTACATGGAAAGACAGGATATCCCCACTACCCCAATGCGTGTAAACATGTGTTTTCACTCCGGTATTGCAACCCCCTTATAGACTGTGCATTCTAAACAGGTGAACACAATTGTTTCATTGCATATATAAAAAAAAATCTGTTCGTTGAATCAAGCAGGTTCAAAAAGCCTCACAGCTCAATTTACATGGTGCGTCTCTGCAAGCACTGCCACGCCACCAAAGGGTGCATGCCCTTACAATGTGAATAATTACAAAAGCTTTATGGGAAAAATACCACAACTCATGGGAACCGCACACATCAAATTAAGATACTTAAAATATTATAATAAACAATGAATTATACAAACCTACTATACAAATATACAATTATTCTCAAATCCATGTGTTAGAACAATCATTATACATTGAATAATATGAAACTAACTCAAATATTTATAATTTATCCCTAATCAATGTGCTCTCATCAATATTACTGTGCAACACCTCAATATTTTTTGTATTATTATGTTTTTCCTTGCGTTTAATTATCATGTGTGTTCTCACTGAAATGTGCGTTAAACACCATTATATATATATGTATGAAATTTGAATATATATATATATATATATATATATATATATATGTATGTATGTATATATATATATATATATATATATATATATATATATATTTATATATATATATATATATCCTACGATTTCTGGAACATTCTGTAAGTAACATGCTTGATCATTCACCTACTTTGAAACAGATATTTAAGATATCAGAAGAACTTGAGCCCCTTGGTGGATCTTACTATGGGAAAAAATTTTTTTTTATGTCTTTACAGTATGTCTTTTTTTTTTTTATATTACAAAGTGTACTTCTTCATTGACTTTACAAGTTCACCAGCATTCCCACTCCCGATGATACTGATATTGTAGGTGAAAGAGAAATAGGAAAATTAGATTATGAAGGCTACTGGGAACGGAGACTGGTGTTAGTGTAGAGTGCTGTAGAATATGATGCTGCTATATAAGCTAGGAACTCATGACACATTGGAAGATCTTGCTGTACAGAGAAATGAATTGTGAAAACTGTGCGTAGTTATTTTGTATGTAAGCCTTTTAATGGATATTTTCATTTTATATTGAGACTGGCTCTTTGGTTTAATGCTTTGTAGCTTGTCAACTCCTGGGCTACTGGAACAGGAACTATGCCATCAAAACATCTTAATTTTAAGCTTACACATACTGTATATTTGGCTGAAACACCTTATTTTGCAAGTTCAATACTGAAATCTTGGATTGGTTTCTTTGTAATTAAAATTATATTAAGACATGAATATTTTAAGTGTTTCCAAAGCATATGATCACGTCTTAAAACTTGAAAAAACTTTACTGCGTAGACATTTCCTTGCTGATATGAAAATAATAATGTCATTTTGCATAATAAATTATTGTAGATTAACTAGGCATGGTTATAGGCGATAATAATGGTTTTGATGGTATTCCTCTAGGTAAATTCTCTTCCGATAAAATTGGCACTAGTGTGTATGTGTTTCAGATAGGAACATTGTATTGTGAACCTCATTGGGGGCAGGGACTGATGTGAGTGATGGCAATCGCTGTACAATTTTAGGTTCTACATAAGCAACAAGGAATAAATAAAACATTTGTTTCTACAGTTCCCAGCCAGCCACTCAATTTCAAAGCAGAAGCAGAGTCAGAAACAAGTATACTACTGTCCTGGACTCCCCCACGTTCTGACACAATATCCAGCTACAAGCTGTATTATAAGGAAGGGGATCATGCAGAGGAGGTAATTTGGGGATTCTGCCTTGTCAGATACTTTCTTTCTACAGTTTTGTAATGTCCTATAAGGCTTAAAGAGTTTCCATAATGAATGCAATAAAATATTGTTGCTTGTTAGGTTAAATATTCTCTTGTTCAAGTTTAACAAAGGCACATAGAATATAATAATAGCAACAGTGTGCAGGCAACAATGCAAGCGCTGAACATTCAAATGAATGGGTGTAATACATGGCTATTAGAGGAGGCTCCCAAATAGAAGGGAGAATTCTAGAAAGTTCATATGCCCTAATAGGGGGTAGAGTTTGTCCATGAAAAAATTAAATATAAAGAAATATAAAATATAATGTTGCAGATATTTATCTTCCTTTTTTTTTTTTAGCAATCTCTATCTACTTATTTTTCAAACTTCTGCAGTACCAAAAGAAAAGACTCTTTTTAACTGTGCTTAACATCCCAGCCCTAAAGCAGGCCATGTAGTTTTTAACAAATTTTTAATGATTTTCAATGATAGCAATTATGTCTAAGGAACTAAAAATTATCGGGCGCGATCAATGTCGCTTTCCTGATTACAATGGCAAAAAATATCAGAACGCTCTTTGGATAGTGGGAAGATCTTTACGTCTATGTTTAGCTCTCGTAATGCTTTATCAGAGAGAATTTAAAATCATCTGGCACACTGTTAATTTTTTACATCCAAGTCAATAAACAACGGTAGGATATTATCCCCTAACTTTGCTACACTTTACAGTAGAGTCTGATCAATGACATTTGGTATGGTCTATTGATGGTGACCATGATCATAAAGAAGACGATAGGCAAAGCCTATGAAAAAGACCTTAAAAAATTATACTAAATACTTATTGCAATTGCCACTTTGTTAAAGTTATCATTTGTTGTTTGCTGTTTATCACTGCATGATATTTTCCGGGATTTTGAGTGTTGTACAAAGGAATGAATTGTGAAAATTGTGAGTACTTAAACAGTTATTTTGTATGCAAGCCTTTTATAAAATATTTTTATAATGTATTGAGTGATCCAAGTTCGGAGTAATTTTACACATATACAATCATTTCCAGAATATTTAAGGGATATGGAAAAATGTTACTGTGAACAAAGTATGTATGACTAGTGCTAAAACAATGAGGTTTTTTTTTATAACCGATCACCGGTTGCTGTCATTGTTTGTGTTTTACTAAGCAGTACTTCTACTCTTGATTCCATCTTTCTTTAGCAATCTGTCCCCATTGAACCAACGACATCATATCGGCTGCAAGGCCTGAAGCCAAACACTTTGTATTACTTTCGATTAGCTGCTGAGGCTCCACTAGGCCTTGGTGCTTCAACAACTGAAATCTCAGCCAAAACACTGCAGTCAAGTAGGTCTCTTTCTGAATTAAGTTCACCTAGATAATCCCAGCATTTGAAAGTGTTCGATATATATGTTTAATGTTAATGGAGGAAGGAAGCACAGACAAACTGTTAACAAATTCTACAGCAAAAAAAATAATTCTTGAAAACAAACATATTTATTTGTCTTTGAAGCAGTGACGTTTGACCACAAAACACAGAAAAACTTGACTTTAAAAATCCTTCCTCACTCATACCATTGATGAAAAACAAATGAGACGGGTTAGAAAAAGTTGGTGCATCAAATTTGTTCTAGGGTTACATGAGCGGAATAAGGCTTTATAAAATAAGAGGCTCTTAATTTGAATCCTATCTATCAGAATTCTTATTTATTCATTTTATTATCTATTTATATCACTATTTAAATGTATTAAATATGGTTAACTAGTTAAATCATATAAGATGACCGATATGTCACTATAATGCTGACTATATTTTTAACACTTACAAAACATACAGGATGGCTAAAGTTCTAAAATGTAAAAAGTTTAATGGTCCATGCACATAGCACCGCACTAAGCACGGCGACACATGGGGTCCTCACGGGTGTGTCTGATGGATCTATAGGCACTTTGCATGCTGACGCATTTTGTCTATGTGAGGCTTTGTATTCTTTGCTAGAAGAATTGCCTCTAGGGGAGAATACTTATATAATACAGCATGTTATGGAGTGTAAACATTTTTTTCTTTCATGGATAAATCCATGAAAAATACATCCATGTGTCTTTGAACTAAATTTGTACAGTATGGGCCGATTGCAGTCCATGGACGCCAGGTTATGAATCCATACAACACAGATTTATAATACGGCCATGTGAATGGACCTTTACACTGTCAAAATAAATATTGACTTTTGTTTCAAACTTCATTGCTTCTTGCATTAAGTTACCAAGGATTGAAATAAGAAATGTACTTGTTTTGGACCAAAAGAAAATCTACTATATAATATAGTGCACACATAATAGTCCAGACATAGATTTATAACTTGTAGAATGTAATAGCAGTTTATTCAAATTTGGGTGGAGTATTTAACTTCTTATTGAGTACAAATTTATGGTTCTAACTTTTACGTGATACTATATATATATATATAATAATCTTTTTAAAATGCTGGCAATAATAATGTCGGTATATGTTTTGGAGTGGGGGTTTCTACTTTTTGTTAGCTTATATATTCCATTGAATCTAAAAAGTAATAATATTAATAATAACACCTATAATAGTCTTGAGAGCTGGTATAGCAACTGATGGCTTTTGGTAAGTACAAGTAAAAGTCCAAACCAACAATGCTGTTCTCGTTTCGGGTAGGTAAACCTTTGTATTAGATTTTCATTACATAAATAAGTTTGCATGCTTATCGTAGCTCCAGTGTTCACTTACAAAAAAAATCAATTCTTATTTGGGATTCAACATACCTAGAACAAGGTGTTTTATGTCATAGTTTTGTTTGTTTTCAATATATATTTCCTTCTGGTTGGCACTTAAGGCATGTTTTAATATAGTTAATGTAACATGAAACCATCTGGAAAGTTATAACCCATTCTACTTTTAGAACTGGGTACTGAATTAAGAATGTCCTCCATTGATAGCATGCAACATGCATTAATTGCAACCAGCAAAAAATGTGGTAAATTCTTGTTAAAGGCCAATTTTATTTTGTGCAGGTAGGTAACTTTACAGTGAGACTTCACATTCATATTATATGTCCCCATACGCCTTGTCTTAGTTGTTCATTTCGTTTTATTTTTCATTAAGTCTATTCATTTTACCAAGCCAAGGTACATTTTGTTCCCTGAACTATTTTACGTTTTGTTTTTCATTCAGTTGCCCTATTTAGTTATTTTTGGTTTTGTTTTTATTTGTTTTTTTTTCCTTTCTTCCTCATTTTTATTTTGGGATCATTTCTACCCTTATAATCCAAACTCCCTGTAATGCTATACTGAAATCAGAGCCATCAGCTCCTCCACAAGACATAAGATGTAACAGCCAAAGCTCTACCAGCATCTTGGTAAGTTGGCTACCACCACCAGAGGAAAAACAGAATGGAGCTATCACAGCATATTCCATCAATTACTCTGCCATTGATGGAGAAGATAACAAGCCCCATGACATTACAGCCATTTCCTCAGACACTAGACAGTATCTTATGGAACAACTGGAAAAATGGACTCAATACCATATCTCTATGATTGCTTATACTGATGTTGGACCAGGCCCACAAAGTGCTTCAATATTGGTTCGGACAGATGAAGATGGTATGTTTCCTCCTCTCAATCAATTTCTATCTGTTCCTTCACTTCAAGGCTCTATATTTCCACTAAATAAAGAGAAACATTTTTAAGATTCTCAATTTTTCTTTTCACACAAACTTTTGCCAAAATTCACAATTTTTTTGCAATCCTTTTTTCTGTAAATTTGGAAAATATCTCTTCTATTTTTATGTCCTCCTATTTTCTATTTTTCTACTTTGTTCTTGTTTTTTTTTTTATTATTCTTGTAACTTTTTTCAATTCTTGCTCTAACCTTGGCATTTCAATGTCTTTGAAATGTCTTAATCCTTTCTTTCCTCTTGTATATATCTTTATTACTTTTTTTGTAGAAACTGACTCAGTTTCCTCATTTTATTGTCTTGTGTTTTGTGGCCGGTGTACTATAAGAACAAACGATGAAGGTTCACTAATTTGTTACATTTTTACAGTAAATCCAATCATTTTTAAAGCATTTTGTTTTTGTCTTATTATTTGTATCAGTACAACCTTTCAACGTAAGAGCTTTGAAGTTTCAAAGCATCTTCCTTGGCTTTTTACATTTTTACATGTTTTTCTCTTTCTCTGATACCCTTTTTTCTTCCATTTTTGCATCAGTCATGTTTTTTGATCTTTTTAGTAAATGCTAGAAAATAATTGTTTGGAATTTTTATTGTTTGAATCAAGATCTTTTTATTCAGTGAGTAGGACTGGTGGCAATAATATTCTTTTATCAAATGATGTTGTTCCAGTTCCTAGTGGTCCTCCTCGCAAAGTCGAGGTAGAGGCTGTGAACTCGACAGCTGTTAAAGTGCTCTGGCGCTCACCTGTGTCTAACAAGCAGCATGGCCAAATACGTGGATATCAGGTGCATTATGTGAGGATGGAAAATGGAGAACCCAAAGGCTCACCCATGCTCAAGGATGTTATGCTGGCTGATGCACAGGTAAATAATAATTATATTAAAGTTCAATTACAATATATTTGTATTGTTACACTGTTACCGAAGCAATGTTAGTGTTGTTTGCGCTAGTTCCACACTAAACACCTTTATATATAAGTTATTTTTATACCAGTTAAAGTGGACCTGTATCATTCACCTAATTAGGGAAGTTATTGTACTGCTTGATCTAATGTGCGGAACAGCGCATAGAGTATCAGTTCTTATGACAGGAATGTCATAAATAATAATCAGACCTCCTTAAAGGGGTTCTCTGAAACTTTAACATTGATGGCCTATCCTTAGAATATGTCATTAATGTTTGGTTGGTCGAGATCCTACCTCCGGAACCCTTGCCGATCAGCACAATAAAAAAAAGAACTGCAGTACCAGGCAGGGGCAGGTTATGCCTCTGTTAACAATGAAGGGAATATGATTCTTGCAGAAGCGCTTTTATTGTCCTGATTGTCTGAGGTTCCAGAGACCATTGATCAAAAATGTATTACCTCGTCTAAGAATAGGCTATAAGTGTTAAAGTCCCGGAGTACCTCTTTAATATTATACTTGCAGTGGCTTGGTAATATAGGTAAGTCTTAAAGGTCCTATTAGAAAGATAGTTTCCTTTTTTTCAGACCATAAACTGGGTTTCCAATCTTTACTACAATTTTGATAATTAGGCATCTATTCATGATGTCTGTATTAAAAGTATACCATAGAGTTTACATTTACATATAGACTGGGCTTTAACAAGCACAATTTTTCACAAAATTCCTATGATGAAAAGAAAGGCCATAGAATAAGCTTCCAATATGTTTAGCTAAAAACTGTACATTCAGTGCCTAAAGACATATGTATGTGTACAGTCTGCTATTGATATTTTATAGAATTCTATCCAAACTATTACAGATATAAGTCTATAAAAAATATACAGTATTTTTTAATGTTCCTTGAATGCCCTATAGAATTGTAAATGTGTTTTCATATACTAGTCCTCTCAATAAATCAGAATATCATCAAAAAGTTTATTTATTTCAGTAATTCAATTCAAAAAGTGAAACTCATATATTATATAGATTCATTACACACAGAGTGATCTATTTCCAGCATTTTTTTATTTTAATGTTGATGATTATGGCTAAGGCCCCATGCACACAAACGTGCTTTTGCGGCCGCAATGCCCCTGAAAATCCACAGGAGAATTCATTTATATGGGCCCATGCACACACGGTCCGTGCATGGCCCAGGCTCATAGAAAATAATGGACGCGGCCATGTGCATGGCCCGCGATTTGCGGGCGTCTCGCGGGTGACACTCAACGGCTAGCCGACCCAAAATCACGGCCGTGCACATGGCTACGGTCGTGTGCATGAGGCTTAACAGTTAATGAAAACCCAAAATTTAGTCTCTCAGTAAATTAGAATGTTATATAAGCCCAATTTCAAAAATGATTTTTAATACCGAAATGTTGGCTTACTGAAAAGTATGTACAGTATATACACTCAATACTTGGTTGGGCCTCCTTTTGCATGAATTACTGCATTAATGCGGTGTGGCATGGAGGCGATCAGCCTGTGGCACTGCTGAGGTGTTATGGAAGGCCAGGTTGCTTTGATAGCGGCCTTCAGCTCGTCTGCATTGTTGGGTCCGGTGTCTCTCATATTCCCCTTGACAATGCCTTATAGATTCTCTATGGGGTTTAGGTCAGGCGAGTTTGCTGGCCAAGTGTGTGGGCAGGTGCCAAGTCCTGCTGGAAAATGAAATCAGCATCTCCATAAAGCTTGTCAGCAGAGGGAAGCATGAAGTGTTCTAAAATTTTCTGGTAGACAGCTGCGTTGACTCTGGACTTGATATAATACAGTGGACCAACACCAGCAGATGACATTGCACCCCAAACCATCACTGACTGTGGAAACTTCACACTGGACCGCAAGCAACATGGATTGAATGCCTGTCTACTCTTCCTCCAGACTCTAGGACCTTGTTTTCCAAATGAAATGCAAAATTTACTTTCATCTGAAAACCAGACTTTGGACCACTGAGCAACAGACCAGTCCTTTTTCTCCTTAGCCCAGGTAGGACGCTTCTGATGTTGTCTCAAGTAATGCTACAGTTGTAGCCCATGTCCTGGATACGTCTATGTCTGGTGGCTCTTGAAGCACTGACTCCAGCCGCAGTCCACGCCTTGTGAATATTCCCTAGATTCTTGAATTGCCTTTTCTTGACAATCCTTTCAAGGCTGCGGTTATCCCTGTTGCTTGTGCACCTTTTTCTAGCACACTTTTTCCTTCCTCTCAACTTTCCATTAATATGCTTGGATACAGCTCTCTGTGAACAACCAGCTCCTTTAGCAATGTCCTTTTCTGGCTTACCCTCCTTGTGGAGTGTGTCAATGACTGTCTTCTGGACAACTGTCAAGTCAGCAGTCTTCCCCGTGATTGTGTAGCCTACTAAACCAGACTGTTGAACCATTTAAAGGTTTATGAAACCTTTTGCAGGTGTTTTGTGTTGATTAGCTGTTTAGAGTGTGACTCCATGAGTCTACATTTTTTAAATTTTACCCAATATTCAAATTTTCTGAGAGACTACATTTTGGGTTTTCATTAACTGTTAGCCATAATCATCAACATTAAAAGAAAAAAATGCTGGAAATAGATCACTCTGTGTGTAATGAATCTATATAATATAGAAGTTTCACTTTTTGAATTGAATTACTGAAATAAATGAACTTTTTGATGATATTCTAATTCATTGAGAAGGACTAGTATATTGCTTAAAAAGGTTGTCCGGGAGTAAAGGAAACTTAATAAAATAATAATAAAAAAACAATACCTATTTCTTTTTGCTTCAGCGGTCCCCACCCTTTTTTGTTTATTTTGCTGGCAGCGATGGCGTGATGTACATCCACGTGACAACTGCAGTCAATCAGTGGCCACAGTGGTGATATGTGCTTGTACGGCATAAGACTGCTGAGACCAGTGATTAGCTGCAATATTCACCTGGATGTGTAGCACGTCGTCGCTATCAGCAAAGTAAACATAGAACGGCAGGGACCACCGGAGTATTGGCGCTGGATCGGCGAGGGGTTTAATAAGTGACTAATAGTTTTTTTTTAATCACAGTTCCGGACAACTCTTTAATAAAAACACCTTCTGGCAGTATTTGCCTTCTAGCATTTTATTATATGACTATAAGTTGATATAATGCTAATACAATTGTGTTAACATGTTTGTAAGGTGAATTAGATACATTACTAAAATGTAAAGTGAATGTAAAGGTATTTCCTTAATCTGATGTAAAATTATGAATCCCTAGTATTGTATTTTGACAAACTAAACATTCAAAATGTGTATTGTACCTACTTTTTCAATGATCCTTTCTTTGTGTATTTTTTATTTCTATTGGTGGGTTTTTAAAATGTTTGAATTGCCTAGTACATTAGAAATTTGCTAATGTTTTGTATTGTAATAATAAAGAGAAGTCCAGTAAGTAGCTTATTCATAGGGGAAAAAAATAACCTCTGTTAGTAAGAACCTCCACCGATTGTTAGAATTAAGACACCTATTACCAGGGGTGTAGTCTGGTTGCCGAAAGGGTTGCCAACAACAGCAATACGGCAGCTAGCAGTGTGCCAGTCTGCAGTGCTGCTGTATATTTACTGTCCCCCTTCTCCCGATGATCGCAGCGTTTCTGCTGCATCGAGTGTCCAGATCTGACTGTAACTAACAGCCTCTGGTCTGGGTACTGTTATCGGGAAATATTTGATTCAATGATTGTTCATTACTGTCAGACCTTGACACCCTTTTGGTGCGGCAATGGTGCCCTGTTACAGCAGCACAACAGTGTCCAGTTCTGACAGTAACTTACATTCTCTGGTCTGGGTGCCGTCATTGGGACCTGAACCTATCATTTCCTGAAGACGCCACCCAGACCAAAGCCTGTTATTCGCTCTTAGACCTGAACACTCCCATGCTACAGGAACACTACTATCAGGGCCGGCCTTAGGATAGATGGCAACCCGTGCAAAATTATCTTTCGGCGCCCCACCCCATCATAAAAAAATGCCACATAAAAAAAGTATAATGCCCTATATAGTGCTCCCACACAGTATAATGCTCCTTTAGGGCCACCCATACAGTATAATAATAATATTTAATAAAGTATTATAACTTCTTCAAGGATACAGTATTTTGTCCTCTAATTGTGCACACACAGTATAATGCCCCCTTAGTGCCACACACAGTATATTGCCCCCTGTAGTACCCCTACACAGTATAATGTCCCCCTCCCCTGGCTGCCACACACAGCCCCCCCCTTGTAGATAGTACCCCCTGTATATTGTGCCATACAGCCTCCCTGTAGACAATGCCATAATCTCCCACCTCCCCCTTGTAGATCGTTCCATACATCCCCCCACCTCCCCCTTGTAGACAGTGCCACCAAACAAACAAAAAATTACTCACCTAGGCCCCGTTCCCACGACGAACTGAGCTGCTCCACGACGGGATCCTTGCATAGGCCGGTGTGATCCTGTAGCCTAGTACAGAGTATCCCAAACTTTTCGGACTCGAGGTACCACTGGAAAAATAAAATTTCCTCAGGCCACCCCTACCAAAAATTTTCTTTAAGACGTTGAAGCTAATGCAAAAGACGTAGTCAAAAAAGCACTCCAAACGGGCGCGGGCCTTAATTAAAATTTTTGCCTCCTATTAATTTCAATTGAAGCTCAGAGGTGGAAACCACTTGAAGACTACCAGCCCCCACTCATAGTAAAATGACCATCAGCCCCCCACTCACAGTAAAATGACCATCAGCCCAGCACTCTCACAAAAATGACCATCAGCCCACCACTCACAGATTCCCCCTGTAGATAGTGCCAAACAACCCCCTTGTAGGTCGTGCCACACAGCCCCTTGTAGATAGTGCCACACAGCCCCTTGTAGGTAATGCCACACAGCCCCTTGTAGGCAGTGCCACACAGCCCCCTTGTAGGCAGTGCCACACAGCCCCCTTGTAGGTAGTGACACACAGCCACCTTGTAGGTAGTACCACACATCCCCCTTGTAGATAGCCACCACCTTCCTGTAGATAGTGGCACTGTAGCTACCTGAAGCAGCGTAATCCTGCTATGGCAGGGGATTCATATATGAACAGTGACATCAGGGGCAACTCCTGAAGCGGAGTCCCCGTCCACAGTGCTGCCGACGCTGTGACTAGGGATTCCACTCCAGGAGAAGCCCCTGTTGTCTGTATCCATTTATGGACAGTGGCGTCAAGGGCTTCTCCTAGAGTGGAATCCCCGGTTACAGAGTCGGCAACGCTGTGGTCGGGGATTCCGCTTCAGGAGTTGCTCCTAATGTCACAGTCCATATATGGACAGAGACATCAAGCGCTCCGTCCAGGAGCGGAATCCCCGGCCACACGGGGATTCCGCTCCTTCTGGGAGCTACAGTGGCGCTAGCAAATAGCAGAGCAGGGAGATACCTCCCTGCTCTGCTATACTGGCGTCACTACCGCTGTAGCAGCCACAGCGGCTTCTAGCGGCGCCGCCGGCCACGGGGGGGCAGTCCCAATGGGCGCCCTCATGCCCTGTGTCGCTGCTAGCAGCCGCTATAGCTGCTACAGTGGTGGCGACACCACTGAGTGAATAAGCGTGCGGACGGAAAGGCGGCTGCTAAGTCGCCGGGCCCAGGCGCTTCTGATACAAGCAGGGGAAGGGAGCCAGCGCAGCGCCCCCTTCCACCTGCTGGAGTGATGCGCCCTGTTCAATGGCACAGGTCGCACACCCCTAAGGCTGGCCCTGACTATAATCGCCAGGTTCCAGCCACATAAGGGTGTAAAGGTCTTACAGTAAGGGTATGTGCACACGTGTTGTTTTTATGTGTATTTCGGGGTGTTTACGCCTCAAAAAATTCCTAAAAAAACGGAAGCAGAATGCCTACAAACATCTGCCCATTGATTTCAATGGGAAATAGGGCGTTCTGTTCCGACGGGGCGAAAAAGAAATGCATGTCACTTCTTGAGCTGTTTTTTGGAGCCGTTTTTCATTGACTCTATAGAAAAACAGCTCCAAAAACGGCCGTAAAAAACGAAGCGAAAAATGCGATTGGCTTAAAAAATATCTGAAAATCAGGAGCTGTTTTCCCTTGCCAAGTGTGTGAACATAGCCTAACTAACATTCTTTCGTCTGGATACTATAATCAGGACCAGATTAAATAAATGTAAATAAATGAACCGTTAATAAATGCTCCCCTTTCCCAAAAAATGTGCATACCTCTCCGATCTCACATGCACAAAATGAGATATCCTTAGTGACATAAATGCATTTCGTATGAGCATCATGTGCTAAGGCATGCAAACATTTGCCGTCACGCAGAATGTACATTATTCCAAATATATAACGATAACCCCCAGCCACGATTTTTTGGCTGTTAGGCTGTGTTCACACGTTGCAGATTTTGTTGCGGTTTTGACGCAGATCTCACCCTTTTGCATTGCAAAGTGTAACATCTGCGCTGAAAATCTGCCTAAAATCCGCGACGTGTGAACTCAGCCTTATGCTACGGCCTTATCTGCTTTTGTGCCTTAATTTAAAAAATTCTGTTCTGGATGATTTTCATCCATGTACAGATGTTGCATATGAAGTTAAGGGGGGATATATATTAAACTAATTTAGTGTCTTTTTGGCGCTATACAGACGTCATACGTTACATAATATACACAAATTAGCATAGGAGAACTAGAGGATACATTTTTGGGGTAATATTATTGATTGAACAAAATGAAAAATATTAGGGAAAACATTTTTTATCCCTTTTTCTGACCATTTTTCTCTAAATGAGACCTACAAAGTAAATGATATCATCTCCAATTTTAAATAATAAAAAAGCCTTATGTGTCCTGCAAAAAAAAGAAAAAGCTAAGAAATAAGAAACGAAGACATTTTAAAAGAAATAACCTTTAGAAAACAGAATTCCAAAAGGTGAACTTTTTCTCTGGGCATCAAGGCCATAAGCGTCTCAGATTCTGAGAGTTAAAGGCTATGTAAACCTTTGAAAGGGGTTTATTTTTATTTTTTTACAAAAATGTCAGTCATTGTGTTTAGTGCTAATTTCAAATTCGTTTTTATTAAAAATGTTTTTTACTTTTTGAGATACAACTGCTTTGTATTCTGTATACAGAGCAGCTGTATCGTTCGCTAAATCTTGTTCCCCTCAGGTCAGCAGCACTGACGGATTCAGTGACAGCAGGTCCTGTGTGCCTCTGTCACGCAGAATCCACCTGTTATCCATCACATCTACGTTCATATCTTAGATGTGATTGATTACAGGTGGATCCGCTGACAGTGAACCCGTCAGGTTTGCGGGACTGACGGAATCAGGTCTTAGCGAAAGATACAGAGCTCCTATACTGGTTTACATTGGGTAAACACACATCACCCTTGACATCACATTGACTTGTGCAATTCCTCACTGTAGGTCATTTTCATATTTATTTTCCCTAGTTCACTTCCTTCTCTCTGCTGTCCCTAGGCATAAGAATTAGAATTATGCAGATATTGCATTCATTTTGAACATATAGTATATGTATACAGCAGGTCTTCTCAAAGTTTTTGTTCTAACCCATCATCCAGCCAAGCCATGGTGATGCCTGGGACTCACCAGTGATCTATATCTATGGCAAAAGAGGAACATATACAGTGCCAGTCACACTGCCCCGAGTGCAACCACAGTGCCCCCAGTATGCACAGCAACTTCTATACTGCACTGCTACTTCTACCACAAAAAGGAAGCTAACTTTTAACTTCCTGTTCCTCTGCCAATCTGCACAGGATAATGTATTCCTGGAAACATTGATTGCCTTTGCAATCACTCATCTTTCTAAGCAACCACCCTTAACTTCTATGTTATAGAATTGTCCATCAGGGTAATGTCCATTTATGACTAACTTTGGAAACATCTAAATAGAGACCAATAGAGAGAGCTGAGTTCAGACTTGATTCACACACCGTGGTTGCAGATTGGTGCGGCTTGTTTGCTGTTAATGATAAAACATTAACATTTGTTTATTTTTTTTAAACTAGGATTAAATCCAAAAGTCTTAATATAAAGACTTCCTTTATTGGTCTTACTGTATTGTGCCAATCATATTTTCAGAAAATAGCGAGCACCGCATCTAAGTGGTTTTGGAGAGAGGGAGGGAGCTCCCTCTCTCATCCTACTGGCACCCTGCAATGAGATTACAGGGTGCCAGTGTCTTCTATGGCAGCCGGAGGCCTAATAAAGGCCCCCAGGTCTGCCTGTAGTGGATGCCTCTGGCATGTCCTAGCAGATGCCTGTCCATTGTAAACAGACAGTGTATTATAAAAACGATCGCATAGTGAAGTCCCCTAGTGGTACTAGTAAAAAAAAAAGTTTAATATAGTTATTAATAAATAAATAGGTGAAAAAAAATTAAAAACCCACTTTTTCCCCTTACAAAATGCTTTATTTTGAAAAAAAAAGTTACACATATTTAATATCACTGTGTCCGTAACGACCCCAACTATAAAGTTATTACATGAATTAACCCACTCGGTGAACGCTGTAAAATATTTTAAAAAAAATAATGCCAGAGTTTCTGTTTTCTGTTCATCCTGCCTTCAAAAAAATTTGATAAAAAGTGATCAAAAAGCCGCATGTACTCCAATATGGTACCAATAGAAACTACAAGTCGTCCCGCAAAAGTCCTCATACAGCTGCATCGGCAGAAAAATAAAAAAGTTATGGCTCTTCAAATATGGAGACACAAAAACACATAATTTTGAAAAAACTGTGTTTTTACTGTGTAAAGGTAGTAAAACATAAGAAAACCATATAAATTTGGTATCATCGCAATCATAACAACCCGCTGAATAAAGTTATTATGTTATTTATACCACACGGTAAACGGCGTAAATTAAAGACGCAAAAAAAAAGTGGAGAAATTGCTGGAGTTTTTTCTATTATGCCCACAAAAAAGTTAATAAAAGTTAATCAATAAATTATATGTACCCCAAAAGGGTGCTATTAAAAAATACAACTTGTCCTGTAAAAAACAAGTCCTTATACAGCTATGTCGACGCAAAAATAAAAAAGTTATAGCTCTTGGAATGCGACAATGAAAAAAATTGCTTGGTCATCAAGTTTTAAAATAGGCTGGTCACTAAGGGGTTAAATCTTTTTGATAGTTTATTTTTTCCTGGAGATATGTGGCATCACAAGTGTCTTACCCTGCTCCGTTGTAAACATATACACGTTTGCCCGATTGTGGCATATTAATGGAGAAATTGTGATTGATGACTATCCAACAGTTATAAATCTATTTCCAGATTAAAGGGGTTCCTCGGGATTTACATTTTTTCCCTAAAAAATTTTTATGAAATAGAAAGATACTTGTATATCACCCATCACGATGCTTCCCCCGCTGCCAGGCGGCTGCATCCTTTGTTAACACTTTGGCCTTACTTTCCCATATTCTATTTAGCTGATACAATATCTCTTTGTCTTGGGCAAATATATCCCATCTGTTGGTGTTAGTGAGAGAGTTTCATATCTGTGGGTGGCTTTAGACCACACCAAAATTGATAGCACTCTTTAATATCTATATGTGGACTACAAATGACAAATGTCATGGGTCTACCATGTAATTATGCAACTCACAGTACTCAAGCATAATAGACTATACAATGGATGGCTGTTCCATTTGTTGCTAAAATATCCGGTTTTTTAACATAGAATTGTATAAATGCATTACAATTAAAAGTTATACAGGCTAATATATTAAGGATTGCAATATATGGCATTCCCTAATATTCTTTTTTTTAGCTGAAAGGAGAAATCAAATTCCCTACGCTCAATCGACAAACTACGAGATGCTACACACGTGATGGTCAGCACCTTGCTATTTTCATGGGGCTTATCAGAAAGATTTGGATCCACAGAATATAGATATAATAACCAAAGGCGCTCACTAAGAACTCTGCTGCTGTTTCAAATTTATTGAAATTCCACACGGCAAAGTAAGACCATATAGACATAATACTTGGGGTACGTTTTGGTCCTCTGGCTTTTTCAATAGTATCTTAATTGCAAAGGCCGAAACTAGTCAATAGCGGTAAAGGCGGCTGCTGTGAAGGGAGCCATGTGAATTTTCAATAAACTTGTATCAGCAGATTCATTGTTAGTGAGTGCAAGAGCTTATTATATCTATAACATTTAGAGAATACTGTTTACCACAGTCCGGACAGTTTGTGTATGGAGCGCATAGCCTGCTGAAGAGATGCAAGGAGGCTGCAGGGAATTTGATTTCACCCCTGGGTTCTCATTTCATTAGTTTCATATATTGCCTGCTGCTAATGGAAGTATATTGGGGATTATTAGCATATATTTTATTGGCCCATAGACCTCCAAATTAAGGATATGCTTCAAAAAAATTATAAAAACCTGCTTTTAGATTTATACAGCCTTCAGTCATTTTAACACTCATATAAGTTGGAAAGACCTGAAAGAGGATAGATGGACTCCCCCAGCATAAATAGTTCTTCATGTATTTTTTTTATTTTCTTTCCAACTTTTTACTCTTAAACAGTGGGAATATGATGATACTGCTGAACATGTGAGTAATTCGGATTTGCTGGTTCTAAAGTGTCATTTCAGCGTGCTGTGTGTATTTTTTCTTTGCACAGATGCATGCACTAACATTCCACATTGGTTTTATGTTTGACTATATCCATTTGGCATGATTTTTATGTTTGTTAAATAGTTAAAAATATATATCTATATTCAACAGTGACAACGGCAATCTATTGGAATGGCTGCTACTAATGTTGCTTTGGTTGTGCTGCAACTTTGATGTACAGAACATGGATTAGCCAGCCTTTCAAAAGGCAAACTTGGCTTTTTATGATAATTATAAACTCTTATGTTATTTTAACAACGATCAGTTGTGCAGTCAAAAAGCTGTATGCATTTTTTTTTTTACTTGAGGCTTAGCTACCTGTGTTATGCATGACTCCGCTCAGCCCAGAAATGTACTGTTTTTCAAAGCAGACCTGGATGAATATGTTTGCAAAGAAATTCTAGAAAGATGAAGATAAGCATATGATATACATGAAACAAATACCTCATACCTGAATCTACAAAATAAATGTGATCTTTGAATTTGTTTTCTTTGCAAAACAACAAAAAGCATGCTATTGTTGGTGTTGTTTTTTTTTGTTTTTAGATACGTTTATTATATCTTATGATGGATTTTTGAAATAGTATTATTTTAGTGTAAATAGACTTTTCTATCATTGACACTGTATAAACTCATATGCACAAAGATTTGGCCAGTCAGATAAACGCCCCAATATTAGAAAGTTTGTCTTCAAAGTGGCTCCTCCGGGCCTTCTGTAGGGCAGTATAGGACAGAATACGGGATATCGTTTTCTAGCACGGATTATAGAAGGCCTTTGAGTCCCGCTTCCCTCCACCCACACTGATTGAATGAGAGCCTTTCTCGTATGAGTGTGTATAAAGAGAACTGCCAATCACTCTCTGTAGGTGGAGGGAAGCAGGATTCACAGGCTTTGTCTATGAGACGTGGCAGCATATAAACTATATTACTGTGCTCAGCATCTCCCCCCTCTATCCTATGCTTCCCTTAGGCCTCATGCACACGACCGTAGCCATGTGCACGGCCATGATTTTCGGGTCGGCCGAGGGCGGAGTGTCACCCGCAAGCTGCCCGCAAATCGCGGGCCGTGCACATGGCCACGGCCATTATTTGCTGTGAGCCTGGACCGCAGAACGCAGCCGTAATAAGACTTACCTGTTCTTTCTTCGGTCCGGGCTCCTGGGCCATGCAAGGACCGTGGAAACCACGGTCGGTGTTCAGGGCCCCATAGGAATGAATGGGCCGCAATTCTCCCGTGGATTTTCAGGGGAATTGCGGCAGCAAAATCACGTTTGTGTGCATGGGGCCTTAGGCCTCATGCACACAATGCAGACCAATTCATTTCTATTGGCCACGGACACCTTTCTGTATATTTAGGGATGTGTGTCCGTGCCGTAGAAATGATCTGCAAAATATAGAACATGTCCTATTCTTCTCCGCAAGTGCGTCACGGACTCGCCCATAGAAGTCTATGGGCTCTTCCGCAATTGCGGACGGCTACGGATGTGTATCCGTAGCCGTCGGATACGTATTTGCGGACAGCAAAATCCCTTACGGTTGTGTACATGAGGTGTTAGATAGGAGACTAGAGTGATCCACTTTGAAGACAAACTTTATAATATTGGAACATTCATCTGTTTGGAAAAATCTTTCTGCGTATGGCCACTTATATACAGTGTGAATGTTAGAAAAGTCTATATATTCCCAAGCCCAGAGTCTGCCCCTCTTTCCTGTGTTGCCATTATTTACATAGGAGACCTAAGAGACCTGCTTTAAGTCAGAATCATGCGAAGATATGGTTATCTAACTCTACAATTGTACCAACCATTTTTTTTCAATCGATTCAATCGATTTCTGTCTGTCGGAGACTATTGTTTCTTGGCCAAATAGACAACAATTATTGCTCTGTATACTCATTGTCGGCCAGAATAGCCCAATTGTCACTGCATCTTTTGCAGGATTAATATCAATACACTGTATAAACTTTAAGTTTAGGTAGTTAGTTTCTTACAACTGGAATTACCCGACATAAAATTCTCACTGTTCTTTTGGCAGGCGCTAAATCTTACAATCAATTTGTTACACAGAAATGTCAAATCTATTAAAACAAGATGTATTAATAAAAATAGTACATGACCTTTTATATAAAAAAAACAAAAGCAAGATCTTATCATGCTAATAGACATTATTAAGAACTTTTTATTCCACCATGGGCAGCAATAGATAATACTTATATATCATATATGTACTGTATAGGAATATATAAAATATATAGTAATATAGGATGTGTTAGGCTGATGCACCATTTTTCATGATCATTACTATTCAGGAAGTAGAAATATTTTTATTGTAGATAACAGGACATGAAAGACAAATGTAATTTGGGGTATTTAACTGTTTACTGCCTTCGGAGACTGACTTTTGCCTTCCTCTGCACTTAATTTCAGGAAATGATCATCTCTGGACTGCAGCCTGAAACAGCATATGCCATCACTGTGACTGCGTACACCACAAAAGGAGATGGTGCTCGGAGCAAGCCGAAAGTTGTGACTACAAGTGGTGCAGGTGATCCTCTTAGTACTTAATCCTTGTCACACACAGCTGTCACATTTAGACCTTCTCCATCTACCAAAAAGTACATCCATCAGTCATATTGATCTATAGTATGTACTTGTTTACCATCCCAGACAAAATGAACCCAATTTGTTGAACAGATGGCTGAGTCCTAAGAAATGTGATCTGAGGTTTTTATGATTCATGGATTTTCGCAACTTCTCCAAATAAGAGAATACCTAGTACTAAAGACTCTGTACAAATGGAATGTCAGGCATGTTTATGTCAGTATACTACTCACACCAAAAGGAAGTGTAAAGGTGTAAAGGCTATGCGTTCCGACATGTCCCATTATTTATTGAGCTTTTGTGCATAGGAAATTATTTCTGCTAATGCAAAATTTGCTGTCTCGATCAAGTCATGTTTTTACAAGTTTATGACTTATAGAGTCGGGAACTGTAACTAACTGAATCTGAATTTTTTGGGATTATTGATATCTACTCCTAAAATGGTAGATGAGAGGTGCTTTTAAATGACTGATAACTGGAAGCAGTTTAGATAATTTGAAATTGTAATTCTATATTATACTGTTTTTAATATTCTTTTTACCTATGTCTTTTTTATTATACACATTTTAAATCCTCAATATCTTATACGACTTTTCAGAGGAACATTTTATAATGGATAGTCATAATGTAAAATTGAAGATTTAGTAGTCAAGGGTTTATCTTTTCAGGAATTCAGTAAATTGCATATTTTACGGCAATAAGTAAATTTTCCACATTGACACATTTCTATTACGTTATCTGTTTTAGTAATAGACCATTCTCATTATGTTAGTATTTTTTTAAAGTCTTATTAAAGCGGTTTTCTCATCACAGACAGCTCACTTAATTTGATTTCCCTTGCACTGATCAGCCTAACACCGCAGATCCAGGCCCCCGAGAGTCCCCAGCAAACAACTGATTTGTATTGGCTGCTAATTTAATGTCCATGTAGTATTACATGTGCCATGTAATATATGGACGTCCCAAGTCTGCCAGTGCGAAAGCCACTACATGTTAGCAACTCTCTTCTGTAGGTTATAGAAGGGGATTCAAAGCCACAGCCCTCCTCCTATTATGTCTCATGCACACTTAAGGGAACTTTTTCAATTTTTCTATTTTTTATAAATTCTTGCCTTCTACATAACACTAAGCAACATTAATAAACACTAAAATAACATCACATTTTAGATGGATTTAAAACAATTTTAGAACTTTTTTGCTAAAAAAAGTTAATTAAATTAAAGAAACACCATAACATCAAATGCCATATACTATATTGTGTGCATTTTGTCATATTTTTACTGCAGTAAAACATTTTTTTGTATGCAGATAACTGATGCTTCACCGGTAATCATGCCATTCTTTGGATGTGAAGTGCCAATTGGCTTATCTCCATTTTTTTTCTATTTAATAGGGTCTACCTACACTTTACTGCACGCTAGGCTCAAAATATCAAGGATACACACTTCACTTTGCCGCCAGGTAGAGGAGGTTATTTCTTTTTAATAAGCTAAGCTCTCCTCTGATTCAATTCTTTTGGAAGTCTGGCTGTATTTCCTTTAGAGGCACCACCAATCAAGGTTATCAATGTGAGGGCTGCCGCTAGAATAAAAGCAATTTATGACATATATAATTTAGTGACAGCTTCTAGCAATCTCTTCACTAGAAACCTGAAGGAGTTATTATTCTATTTCTTTGGACTCTCCTCGGTTTGCTTATGCTCTATTGGCTTTAATAATAGTTTGAACACAAAACAAGAATATGGCTTGGAATTATTTTCTTTAAGCATGCCGTTTTCAGACTTTTCCTTTCTTCTTACAAGACAAAATATCATCTATACAACAACCAAAGGCTAATGGAAGTGGATGAATTGTTACAGATCACATATTAAGAAAAAGTACTAGTACTAGGACAGTATGATTAGTATGGATTTTTTAGGTCCCATGGAACAAAAATAAAGACCGTAGCACCCAGACCCACTCCAAGTAATCATCTATTTATTTTTTAAGGAAGAGGAAAGAACTAAAAACATTCTATCCCCATAAATGTTATTTTAACCCTTGTTTTTCCAAAGTGCAAACTTTAGAGGGGAACACAAGGCTATATACTTTTCTAGGTTTCTTTTCTCTTCAAGTACCTACACACAAGGAAAAAAATAGTGGTGGAGAATGTGTATTTCTGTTCAACCCTAAACTGAATAGTCTCTGAAAGAGCAAGCCCCACATGATCAAAGATTTGCTGCATTTATACACTAAGGTGCTGGCTGGACTTAACACTGGTGAATTGATTACTCCTTACTCTTCAATTTGTCCTTAACAAGTTTGGTAGCCATTGAGTGTCAGCAATGTGCATGTTCATGTACATACATAATGCATTCTCTCATTCACATGTATGGATTCAAAGTATTACAAATTGTAGGCAGATCATTAAAATCACATCTTTATTTCAGTTCCAGGTAGACCTCGTCTTGTTATCAACCACACTCAGATGAGCACTGCTCTTGTTCAGTGGTATCCACCAGTAGAAACCTTTGGCCCAATCATGGGTTATCGTCTAAAGTATGGTCGCAAAGATATAGACATTCTCACCACTCTAGAGTTCTCAGAAAAAGAAGACCACTTTACTGCCAAAGAAATCCACAAAGGAGCTTCATATGTTTTTAAATTATCAGCCAGAAATAAAGTGGGCTTTGGGGACGAAAACATCCAAGAAATTACTATTCCAGAGGAGATACCAACTGGATTTCCTCTAAATCTTCACTGTGACAGCATGTCATCAACATCAGTCCAAATAACTTGGCAACCTCCCATCCTGTCAGAGAGAAATGGTGTAATCACAAAATACACCCTCCTGTACAGGGATATCAATTATCCATATAATCCATTTGAAGTACCCATTGTTCCTGCTGACACAACTGTGACTCTCACTGCGTTAAAACCTGATACCTTTTATGATGTTAAAATACGTGCTCATACCAGCAAGGGTCCTGGTCCTTTTAGTCCGAGTGTCCAATTCAGGACGCTGCCAGTAGATCAAGGTAGGATTTGTCTGCTTAAGGCTTTCTCCTTAGAGGAATATCTTTTCTTGGGATATCAGGGTGCAGAAATGGTTGCTATCCTGATGGGACAACTCACTTTATTATTAAATAAGGTAATGTACATGAACCTTAATGTGTTTTGAAAGCATTCAGTTGGGTTTAGTCTCGCTAGTTCCTGCATAACATTTTCAGGTAAGATAACAAAAAATCTGGAGCAACGAAAAGCAAAGCACAGGGTCTTTATTATTCAGCTTTTCCTTTGTCTCGTCTCAGACTTGTAGAAATAAAGCTAACATTGTACAAGGGGAGATAGGTATAATGGTAAAAGAACAGAGCAAATGCAATTTTCTTACTTTTCCAGCAGTGTTCGCAAAAAATTTTCACGTAAAAGCTGTAATGAAGACATCAGTGTTGCTGTCATGGGAGATTCCAGAAAACTACAACTCCGCTTTGCCTTTTAAAGTAAGTTGTTGTTTTTTGTTTTCACGAAAAAAGCACTGCTTGATCTTTCATGATGAACCACACTTGTAGTACAATCAACTAATTATATTAAAGAAGACCCCCAGCGGAAACACAATTTTCCATCGCAGCATCCCCCACCTTTATGTATACTGTACCCACTTTCATACAGTCCAGCCTCATCTCCTTCTTATCAGACACCATCTTGAATTTTCCATTTCACCCTGCTTTCTCTTCTTCTGTGCTATGCTATCAATCCCATGATGCCTCAGCACAGCATCACTCGAGCAGTTAGAGCCAGTACCATACCTTCCTGCTGGGAGGACAGTGTGATTACAAGAGATGATATGCATAGACCCAGGACGGCTGAGTTTTGATCTTCTTTATTATAACTTTGTGACTGGAGCCTGTCTAATCACTATCAGCAACTGTGATGTGGTCCCTTCCCCCATGCAGAAAGTCTGTATGGAACAGTCCAAGCAATTTCATCATACAGGAATTTCTGGTGCCTGTGTGAGTGACACATAGATCCCCATTGATTCACGTAGAAAAAGCGTGTAACTGAACCCTAATTCAGACAGTTGCTGTGCAACAACCCCAGTGTGAGATATAGTGATAGAAGCAGCAAGAAAAGAACAGGTAAGAGTCTGACCCATTAAGTGCCTTAATGGAACACATGGCAAACTTTAGTATTGGTCAGAGTTTCCCTTTAATACTGGGTTGTAAGTTTGTATACCTTCAATATTCAATTTTTACTCTTCTATCTAACTTAGTAATTGCATTTTTCAGAGACCGCATCAGGGTAAAAAGAATGAGTATTTCCTCAGTGTTTGTAAAAATGTATGAACATTATACAAGTGACTATAAGTAATAACCCACAGTATATCTAGTATTATATATCCACTGCATAAAGACTACTAGGCTGGTTTCTTCACTAGAAGCTGACAGTACATGGAGACAGCTCTAAGGTTTATAACCAAAGGCTAAATATTTTCTCCTACCTGTTTATTTTGTATACTATCCTTATATATTTTCTATAACTTCCAGTGTACATGTCCAGCACTGTCTATGACCTGGTTTTTCAATGTTGTTATTTCTATGCACTGCAGTTTTCACTTTGGCCAAATGTATCTATACAAATAAACTGATGGTGCTTCTGGATTTTCCTTCTCTTGTCCCCTGTTTTTTTATGCTGTATTTGGTTAAAAAGTTTGTTGTTGATTTATTTCACTGTGAAACTCTATGGGTATGTTCACACAGAGTTTTTTGGCGAGTTTTTTGATGCGGAAACCGCGTTGCAAAAAATCGTCAAAAAACATCCGAAAATGCCTCCCATTGATTTCAATGGGAGCCGTTTTTTCCCGCGAGCGGTAAAACCGTCTCGCGGGAGAAAGAAAGGACATGCCCTATCTTCGGGCGTTTACGCCTCTGACCTCCCATTGACATCAAGGGGAGGCAGAGAAAGTGTATTTCTGCCAGCAGCGCTCAATGGCCACGGGCGAAAAACGCAGTGAAAAACGCAGCGAAAATCAGCGTGCAGGCAGAGGAAAATCTGCCTCAAACTTCAAAATGGAATTTTGAGGCAGAATTTCCGGCTGCAAAAAAACTCAGTGTGAACCCAGCCAAAAGATGCTGGTTTCAATTTTGTTTTGCACTGAATATTTATTGAGTGCTATTTTTAAATTTTTCATATATTTTTTGCCTTGCAAGATTCTCTATGATGATGGCAAAAAGGCTGCTGAAGTTGATGGTCGGGCCACACAGAAGCTCATCATCAACCTAAAACCGGAAACCTTATACTCCTTTGTCCTCACTAATAGAGGAAATAGTGCAGGTGGTCTGCAGCATAGGGTGGCAGCAAAAACCGCACCAGACGTTCTCCGAACTAAGCCAGTTTTTATTGGGAAGACCAATTCGGATGGCATGATAACTGTGGAATTGCCTGAAGTTCCTGCAAATGAAAAAATAAAGTAAGTCTTCTTCTCACTCATATCTTATTATTGGTTGTGTTTCCATAGTTCTAAAACGATGGGCCTCAGTTATCAAAACCGTCTAGCAAAAAAACTGCCTTTGTTGTACTCAAAATCAATGTAGTACTGTTAGCGGAAACAATGTATTATTGTTTCCTATGCTAATAAAAAAAAAAAATATATTTAAAAAAAAACTACTCCCGTTGCTCATAGCATCACACTCATTTCTTGAACCTCTCAGAATAAATGAAAGCTGAACTTTCTGTTAGACCATTTTATTTAATAAGACTCAATTACTTTTAGTATGTCATACCTGGTATGTTCTCTCAGTGGTAGATTGTTATATCGTGTTGACCATCCATGTGAGTGGTTGAAAGATGCAAGCTTTAAAGACATCTTGGATCTTATCCTCAGGCAATGTTTTTGATCTGCTTAGTTAGCCAATAAAAAAATGTATCATATACGGTAACAACATTTTCTAGTTTCTCAGTGGTTAGCACTGCTACATTACTGTACTGTGGCCATGTGCTCAACTATGACCAGGGCAACATCTGCATGGAGTTTGTATACTCTCCTTATGTTCACATACGTATGTTTTCTCCAAACACTGCAATTTTCTCCGACACTTCAAAAACGTACTAGGTTTATTGGCTTCCTGTGACATTGGCCCTAGTCTGGTTGTAAATTAGATTGTGAGCACCAGTCAGGACTGAGACCAATAGGACAGGGCTTTGTGCCTGATATATTATATATTTGTGTGATTTGGCAACAAGTCTGTTATAAATACTTTATATATTTTTTTTAGTTCCTAGAATAAAACGTCTTATACTATTTCTTCTAACCCTAATGAAAAAAAATTATTAGCCAAAAGTGATCTATGGCAAGCTTAATATTTAGAGACTGTATGGACTACAGGCAAAATGAGCAAGCAGTGAATAGACTGATAAACATTAGTAGGCATGTACTTGGTTACAGTGATGGTTGACTTCATTTTAGAATTAATGAGTAGCTGTCTGCGCTGTAGTATGAAATATTGTTCCTTATACAAAAGGATGCCATTAAAGGTGTAGTGTAGCGGAAGGACCACCAATGCTGTAATTAATTCACAAAATTAACTTATGATAATGCATTCAGCATGCAAATTTTTCATATCTTACTCATAAAGTGACGATCATGAGTGCAGCTTATGCCTTGTATAGAAATTGTAATAAAATCTGAATATAAATATGCTTTGCTCTTTGTGTTTTAAGTAGTTACGTCTTTAAAAAAAAAAAAAAAAATCTTCTACAGTATATAAGCTCTAATAACCAAATTCTATTTTACAGAGGCTATTACGTTGTCATTGTCCCTTTGAAGAAGTCACGTGGAAAGTTTATTAAGCCCTGGGAGAGCCCTGATGAGATGGAATTAGATGAGGTAATATTGGATAATATGTTATTTTCTTACGCTATTGTCAAGCAATATCCAGTTCTTTTTAAGCACTTCATTTCCACCAACGTTGGATACGATGAAGAGAGGGCAATTTCTGTTTTCCATACCCAATTTATACATAATGTCAGTCTGAATTGTAGACTCAACATATCATTCGTGTTCTGAGCCTGCGGGGACAGAATGTTTAATTACTTAAATTAAAGCACCAAAAAAAAGGCCTGATCTCCTCTCTTTGTAATAAATATTTTAGTCTTTGCTCAGTGCAAAGAAAGATGTGAAAGTTCAAAGAGGTGAAATGATTATACAGCAATGGCTTAATCTCTATGGATATGAACTCTATTAAAGGTCGTGTTCATTAGTAGCATTTGCTAAATCTGAAACAAATGCTAAATTGCAATTTGCAATGCAGTTTAACTTTTGACCTATACCTCGTGGTTCTTTTAACATCGGCTAACATTTCTTGCTATGTCTATGTCCTAGTTAAAAGGGTTTATAATAAAACAAACATGGCTGAACACTTTGGATGTTTGCCCGTATTGGCTTAGTCTGTCTTTTGTAGTTCAGCTTGTCATCTTGAAGTTTGTTCAATTGCTTGGGTAGGCCAGGCTCACTAAACTGTACTGTTCCCACATTATCCCAGGTATTATTCACAGTTTTCCTTTTTAATTGAACGTCTATTGCGATTAGCTCACACTATGCCTAAGGCCTCCTTCACACACTTTATTTCTGTGTTTCTAAAGTGCTTGTAAAAAAAATGCTCCATACCGAAGGCCAGGATCACACAAACAGATTTGATGCATATTGTGATGCAATTTTTGGCTCATTTTTTTTTAGCCAAACACAGGAATGGAAACAAATGAAATGAAATGCATCAGTCTTTTCTTTATATCTTACCTTCCTTTTGTATCCACTTCTGGCTTTAGCTCAAAAAACAAAGCCAAATACTGCCACAAAAACTGCATCAAAACTGTGTGTGTGATCCTGGCCTAAAGCTTGCTGCAATGCCACTGACACCAAAAACTGCAAAAAACACAAATTCTGTGTATGTAGACTAAGGCCAGGATCACACCCAAAGTTTTGATGCGGTTTTTGTGGCAGTTTTGGGCTTTGTTTTTAAACTAAAGCCACAAGTGGATCCAAAAGGAAGGAAAGATATAAAGATTAGGCTGATGCATCTCTTTTCTTTTGTGTCCACCCCTATGTTTAGCTGCACCAAAAACTGCATCAAAACTGTGTATGTGATCCTGGCCTAACGGTCATTTTTAAAACACCTTGTATTTTTCCTGCACATTCTCAAATTCTAATAAATCCTGTCGTGTACTTATGGGTTAACAAAGCGCTTCAGAATAATTTTTCGCTTCGTATATAAAAAACAGCTTGAACAACAGTTTTCTGATACAGTAAAATCCCTTTATTCTGTTACTTATGGGACCTAATAGGTGCCAGGTTATCAAATATTACGGATAGCCCAAGGGGTTTTAGGCATACCGAATCAAATATTTTAGACAATCGAACATTTACAGAAAAGGTTATTAACCCCTTCCCCCTGTTTGCACTCTGGGCCCTAATGACCAAGCCATTTTTTAAGTTTTTCCATCGTCACTTTCGAAGAGTTGTAACTTTTTTAATTGTACGTCGACATAGCTGTACATGGTCTTGTTTATTGCGGGACAAGTTGTATTTTTTAATAGCACCATTTTGGGTACATATTATTTATTGATTAACTTTTGTTAACTTTTTTTGCAGGGGGATAGAAAAAAATCTGAAATTTTGCCACTCTTTTTTGCATCCTAAATCTACATTGTTTACAGTGTGGTATAAATAACACAATAACTTTATTCAGCGGGTTGTTACGATTGCAACGATACCAAATTTGTATAGATTTTGTTTGTTTTACTACTTACATAGTAAAAACACTTTTTTTTTCAAAATTATTTGTTTTCGTGTCTCCATATTTGAAGAGCCATAACTTTTTTATATTTTCACCAATGCAGTTGTATGAGGGCTTTTTTTTGCGGGACGACTTGTAGTTTTTATTGGTACCATTTTGGAGTAGATGCGACTTTTTATTTTTTACGGCGTTCACCGTGTGGGTTAAATAAGGTAATAGCTTTATAGTCGGGATCGTTATGGATGTGGCGATACCAAATATGTGTAATTTTTTGCTTTATTTTTTATTTATTTTTAATAGTAAAGCATTTTGTAAGGGGAAAAAGTGGGTTTTTTACTTTTTTTCACATTTTTTACTAGTCCCACTAGGGGACTTTATTATAAAAGCGATCGGATGATCGCATATTACACTGCAATACTTTTTTATTGCAGCGTATTATGCCTGTCCGTGTAAAACGGACAGGCATCTGCTAGGTCATGCCAGAGGCTTGACCTAGCAAGCATTCACTACAGGCAGACCTGGGGGGCTTTATTAGGCCCCCGGCTGCCATCGGAGACACAGATACTCAGCGATCTTATCGCCGGGTGCATAAATACAAAAATGGTCATAACTTGGCCAAAAATGCTCGTTTTTTTAAAATAAAAACGTTACTGTAATCTACATTGCAGCGCCTATCTGCTACAATAGCAGATAGGGGTTGCAAAATCTGGTGACAGAGCCTCTTTAATCCCATCCTCTATATCATTAATAAATAAATTGAATAATAGTGGTCCCAGCACTGAACCCTGGGGTACACCACTTATAACCGGGGATCATTCAGGGTAGGAATCATTGACCACAACTCTCTGGATACAGTCCTTGAGCCAATTCTCAATCCAATTACAGACTGTACTTTCTAAACCTATAGTCCTTAATTTACCCATTAGACGTCTATGAGGGACAGTGTCAAATTTTTTTCAAAGTCCAAAAACTCTATATCCACAGCGGCCCCTCTGTCTAGGCTTCTGCTCACCTCTTCATAAAAACAAATCAGGTTAGTTTGACAGCTTCTGTCCTTAGTAAAACCGTGCTGGCTGTCACCTACAATAAAAAATTTTGTTACACACTCCTGTATATAGTACCACAATAGCCCCTCAAACATTTTTCCCACGATGGATGTTAAGCTTACTGGTCTATAATTACCCGCCCTTTTTGAAAATAGGCACCACATTTGCCCTGCGCCAGTCCCTTGGCACTATGCCAGTCACCAGAGAATCTCTGAATATTATGAAGAGGTAGACAGAAATAACTGAACTAAGTTCTTTAAGAACTCTAGGGTGTAACCCATCTGGTCCCGGGGCCTTGTGTACATTTATTTTATTTAACTTAGCTTGGACCTTATCTACATTCATCCAATTCAGTTTATTATTAGATGTATTAACAGCACTGGCACCAGCTATATCAGCTGCTCTTTCTTCTGTTGTATATACAGAGCTCAAGAACCCATTTAGTAACTTTGCCTTCTCTTGATCCCCTGTGACCAACTCCCCATTACAACTATTTAGGGGTTCTACATGTTCAAACCTTGGCTTTTTTCATTTATATACTTGAAGAATTGTTTTACTATCCTTGGCCACCTGCCTTTCATTTTGTATTTTTGCTGATTTTATTAATTATTTGCAGATTTTATTAAGCTCTTTATAATTTACAATGGATACAGTTGTACCCTCAGATTTGTATTTTTCAAATGCCCTTTTTTTGAACATTTAATGCTCTTTTTTCAGAAGGTATTAGCCATGTGGGGTTTAATTTTAGTTGTTTATACTTCTTACCTATAGAAATAAATTTTGCACTTTAATTATACAAAGTGGATTTTAAGATCTCCCATTTATCATTTGTCCCATTATTTAACATTAGTTCTTCCCCGTCTATATCCTGAATTGCAGCCGTCATCCTGGGGAAATTGGCCTTCTGAGAATTAAGTGTTTTTGCCCTCCCAGCCTATTTGTTTTTTACAGTATAGGTAAAATCTAACTATATTGTGATCACTCTTACCAAGGTTTTCACGAACATTGACATTCCCAACAAGCTCTGCATTGTTAGAAATGAACAGATCCAACAGAACTTCACCTCTAGGTGGGTCTTCCACAAACTGGCCCATAAAATTTTCCTGCAACAGGCAATGTCTCCCCTTAGCAGTTGTAGCAGGACCATGACACCAATTAATATCCCAGTAATTAAAATCTCCCATTATCACTACAGTACCAGCCTGTTCAGCCCGCTCCATCTATTTATATATTTGACCTTCATTCTCCTCAGTTATATTGTGGGGTCTATAGATTACACCAAAAATAATGTTTTCAGTGTTTACTTCCCTTTGTAATTCCACCCACAAGGTGTCAACCGCCTCACAATCTTCACCCTCTAATGTCTCTTTCACACTCACCTTCCTTTCACTTCTCACATACAGACATACAACCGCCTTCATATCACTTCTCACATACAGACATACACCACCGCCTTCATATCACTTCTCACATACAGACATACACCACCGCCTTCATATCACTTCTCACATAAAGACATACACCACCGCCTTCATATCACTTCTCACATACAGACATACACCACCGCCTTCATATCACTTCTCACATACAGACATACACCACCGCCTTCATATCACTTCTCACATAGACATACACCACTGCCTTTCCTATTTGTCCTGTCTTTTCAAGATAGTGTAAAACCCTGTAGATTTACAGCCCAGTTGTGTGAATAGTCTAGCCATGTTTCAGTAACACCAACTATATCTATATGTTCCTCCAGTACCAAGGCCTCCAGCTCCCCCATTTTGCTTGCTAGACTTCTGCCATTTGTGAACATACACTTTAATATGCCTTTCAATTTGTAACGTTCGGTGTGAGAAATGTGATTATTTGACATCATTTGGGCATGTTTGTTTTCATTGCTGTTTTGTAACACATGGATCTCCTTATCCTGTTGCCTAACCCTCTCTCCACAGTCTATTTCTCCCCCACCAATATATTTTGACCTCTATCTAACCTGACTAACCCTTTATTTTCTACATTGACCTCCCTCCTCAGCCCTAGTTTAACTGGTTTTGGAACGGGCTATTTTAAGTCTTCATGATCAGACGCACTTTAGACATTTTTAGCACACGTTAGTTAAACGGCTATAACTTTTTTATTTGGTGGGCTAGCAACATGATTTTTGCGATATTTTTTTTTGTAGACTATACATATTTCTTTTTTCTTCATTTTTATTCACATCCTTTTTTAGAAATTTCAGGCTTATACTTTGAAAATAATAGTGAAAAAATATGCTTTTTTACATTTCAGCAAATTTCTTTTGGTAATAATATAGTTATACACTAAAATAGACATTTTATTTCTGATCCTCACTGTCTACCGTAAGCTTTGACATGTCTATTTTAGGGTAATTGGGTCAGGGCTAGCGTTACGACAATGATTGGTGAGGGTAATTTTTTTTGGGGTGGGTATTTTATGTGTAATTATTATTTCGTTTATTTTTACTTTATTTTACTTTTATTTTTTTATTAATATGGTCTGTCTTTCAAACGTCAGAAATGACCTTTGGGGGACTTTCTTTTTCTTTTACACCGTGTTTTTCCACTTTAACGCAGCCCCAGTTACAGGGGAAGCCAGCCCTCTTATAGAGACTATGGTCACTAATAGGGCTGTGCTGGGTCTATTTAGAACCAGCAGCCTTTTTCATGCACCAGTCATATGATCACTGGGACCAATAGAGGCAGCTGTGCTGCCGCTGCCTCTATTCTAAACAGAACAATCATTGAGCTCTGTGTACAATCGATCTGAGAAGTCAGAAGCAGTAAAAACTGCTTCTATTTTCTCTTCTGGATCCCCGGCAGTCACTGAGTGCCGGGCAACCAACATTCAGCTGCCCGATCGGTCGGGCAGCCAGCTAGAACCCCCGCCGTAAATATATAATGGCGCTGGTTTTAAGGACCTCGAACGCCTGCCGTTTATATATAGCCGGCGGTCGGGAACGAGTTAAATACTCCGACACCCCTGCTAGAATTCTTTCCCCCAGCACAGCGGACTCCCTACCATTTAGGTGCAAATCATTTGCAGAATACAGTTTGTACCCCAATAAAATGTCAGCACCAAGACTTAAGACATGCATTTAACTCCCTGAGCTCCCGCTGTCTTTCCTGTGATGCGCATGGCACACGCAGTATTACTGAGAATACAACCTTGGAGGTCCTTCCCTTTAGCTTGTAGCCTAGTTCATTAAAATTATTCTTAAGGCTCCTCCACCTACCATGTATTCTGTCGTTGGTACTGACAAGGACCACGACAGCTGGGTAATCACCAGCCCCTCCCAGTAATTTATCCACCCATTCCATCACATGCCGAACCCAGGGAGACAGCAAACCTGATTATAGAATCCACTACAACTACCAATTGTCTTGCCTTACCTGCATTACCATCCTGCCGACTACTAGCTGGGCTGTTTTCCCGGCTGTCAGGGAGATCAGTATCCACTAGGGCTGCCATTTCTGAGACTGACACCCTCTCATCATCACCCAACTTGGCAATTTTGCTTGGAATAGCAGAAACAGGATTGGCCTTCCTTTTCTTGGACCCCTATCTACTGCCGCTAACTACATTAACCCAGCTACTTGCCTTATCCTGTTGACCCATGACTGATGAAAACCTCCAATCTTGCTATTCATTATCCCAGTTACAAAAAACAGTGAACAATTGATAAAGCAGAAGAAAAGAAGAAGAGTACTTACAGGGAATTGAACTCCTCTTTTCAACTCCGATTTAATAACTCCACTTGTTCACAAGCCACTTAGACCAGCAAGCCCAAATGAGATTAATGTCCTATCTCCTAACTAATCTAATAGGCACTATGATGCTGATAACTCTAGTGTAAGTTTTTTTTTCAAAAACGTTATTATTTGCAAAGTTATATGCTTTTTTTCTAAATATGCTAATGTGACTATACTTGCCAAATGGGAGGTTACTCTTTCTTTTCTCACTGAGCGGTGTAATATTTTTTGTATGACGCTATCCAATCAGCATCATGTAGTTCTCCTCTTCCCAGTCCAGCAACACAGCGTGATCATATAAGATACAACTTCCATTCCCGACTGTGTTTTTAACTGGTAATACCTCCGGTTGTTTTACAGCTAGAACTGTGTTCTATGTGGTCAACAGCCAGAGATATGGCTATTTGAAGTGATCCCTCTTCCCTCCAGCCTTAGTCTCTCACACTGTGTGAAGCAGCTTCATGCTGATAGGACAGCGTCAGAGGCTGGGAGGTAGCTCCACCTTAGGAGAATCGTTGGTGTTGACGCCCACTTGTCTAGTATTGTCTAGCCTCATTTGCATATTTAGAAAAAAGGTTATAACTTTTAAAATAATAAATGTTTCGGGACACAGTTTACACTAGTATTATCAGTGTCACAGCACCTATTAGATTAGCTAGTAGATAGGGCATTACAAAGCTAGTGACAGTTCCTCTTTAAATATTGAAAACAATGTTTTATAGATATCTACACTATTTTATAAATTAGAAACCTGGGATGTTATGAATATTACAAATGTAATAATGTATCTTGAAGCTGTCATTTAGTGAGTAGAAATATATACGTAGATTTGGCTGTCTGTCTATGTGCATGAACCTGTATCAGGGAATCAGGATTTACTTCCGGATCAACAGTTAGATGTTTGGAAATGAATATCAGGTAAATGATTTTATCTGTTATTACACTTCTAAATCAAAGCTGAACTCCATCATGGCCCCTGTGCAATTATCTCCTTTTAATGCGTATACGCCATTGTGACTTGATTCATTCTACTTCATTTACATAAAATGTTAATTTTTGTTAATATTAAGACTATTGCTCATTTACGTTCTCATTTCCATCCTATTTTATGTCACTAGTTTATCTCTAAATCCATAAATGGCAAAGCCCATTCTGGTTCATCTGATATCTCATGTGATGCCTTGGCGTAATCAGCTTTTTCTTATGAAGCAGCATTAGAAAAGCCACCTGCATGCAGTTATCTCATAAGTCTTTGTCAGCTGCTGTCATGGCAACTTTGCATTCACATCATTAGACTCAGGGCATTAGTCCTCAAAGACTTGTTTAAAGGGAATGTATCACCTAACATATTTATTTTACTAATTGGTACCAGATCATGAAACATATTATTTTTTCTAATATGTTTTTATTTTCTGATTGTAGATTTTTTTAAATTCTATTTTCTGTACAGAATTATGGGGGCTGTCATCTTGCCTAAGATATTCTTAATAGGAAACCATAGACATTGACTTCTATGGTAAAGTTTTCTAGGCATGCTCTGTGAGCTGTGCAGAGGTCATTGTGCAGGAAGGGGGAGGAGGTGATCTGTCCCCATCAATGGTGGATCCTGTGATATCTTCCTCTTTCTTTATAAACCACCTTTCATTGTACCACTGCCTGTAATGATAGTCAGATGATGGCTGAGAAAATAAAGTTTCCGCCTATTGTGAGGCTCAGTGGTCTGTATGAAAACTGCAAGATTACAGGATTATTTAAAAATATAGTTAACAACAGGCACAATTAGAAAGAAAAATCACAATTTAGAATAAAATAAATAAATATATTTGCATATTTATTTATATTTAGTGGCTTAGGTGGCATTAGTGTTCGCAGTGTGGTGTCGCCATTTCTTTTTCTGCTATATGTATATATATATATATATATATATATATATACACACACACACACGAAGAAACGCAGCAGCGCTCAAAAGTGAAAATAGTGAGGCGGGTGCGAGCAAGTAATTCGGATCCAAAGATTGTTCAGATAAAAGAAAAAAATATCTTGCAGCACTCCGGATAAGAATGTAAGAAACATAGTGATTTATTCAACCAACATTGTGAGACGTTTCAATCACAATTGGATTGAAACATTGTACTATACTATGTTGATTGAATAAATCACTAAGTTTTTTACGTTCTTTTCCGGAGTGCTGCAAGGTATTTTTTATGTATATGTATATATATATATATATATATATATATATATATATATATATATATATGTATATATAGAAAAAGTACCTGCCGCTGCCTGGGTATAACATGTCGGTCTGTCTGTTTGTGTGTTCACTGGATTTGTTTGGGTGCCCAGGAGGCCAATCCATGCCCTCGTATTTTCTTAGTTTATGGGGAGATCACTAGTAGCCCTATATACCCCAGCAGTTACACACTGTTTATTTACATTTTAACTTCCTAAGTACCTAACAGCTAAACTGGTAGGAAATGCAATCATAAGACTGTGACAGAGCCTGTTGATTAACAATATTAGTAGTTTTATTACCAGTTGGCCATAGACTATGGTTGGATCATAATTGAAAACCGCATCATGCATGAAAGTCCACTCATTAGCACACTGAACATGATGTGCTCTATCATCTGGTATGAAAGGGTTTAAATTTATGAGAAAGCTCAAATCCTGTATAGGTACAGTTCATTTACAGTGAGTAACACATCGAGTAAAGAAAAATGGTTGTTATGGAAACCTGGTCTAAAGCTGTGTGTATGTGAGTGAGGCTAAGAATGAAGGACCTGCAAGCTTCTATTGGTTAATACAGGTCATCTGATGTGATATGGAGGAAGGTCCTTGATGTGGAAGCCAGTGGTGTCATATATGCTTTTGTGAATATGTCAAAAACGGTAGGTCCTAGAGTGCTGAAACCCTTCGGAAGTGCGTGATTTACTTATGTGCCAAATTTGGTGCAGATTGGTCCAGTCGTTTGTCTGTGCATAAAGAACATGAAACAGACATCAGACAACAGAAATTAATTTTTATATAGATAGATATAAAAATTTAATTTTAAACAATGTCTCATACCAGTCTAGGATCCATCTGTAACCTTATTTCTTATATATCAGAGTGTAAATTTCTTGCATGACAAAACATTTTGTTAGCTTATTTTATAAAGAGGGCAAGTAGAAAATGCTTTCCGCTAACTATGTATATCAATCTGTTTTTGTGTTTCATTGCATAGGGATTGGCAATGCAGTAATTTATCTCAGTGTTTGAAGGAAACTCTTTTACATATGTAAACGTTGTTCATTAATAACTTAGATAAGGACAGCCAAAATAATATATGGGTTACAAAACGAAACGTATCAGGAAAGTTCCCTTATTAGTCTTTATTGCTAGGGACCACACTTACCACATGTATTAGCTGGAGCAGGGGAGCCACTGGAGCAAGCAACTCTCCGATTCGGCATGAACAGGTGTTACACAACACCAGTATATTTCAAGTTTGCTCTGTTACAGTAAAAATGTGCTGTGCCAATAGCTTCATCTAACAAAATTATCTGATTACCGAGATTTTAGCAATTGGAACCCAGTGCTTAGCCTGCTCGGGTAAAAGGAAGAAGCTGCCTCAAGACAGGTTATTGATCGAGGTGCACAACCCATTAAAAAAGTTAATGTTTTATGTGCTCATGAACATTTTTTGAATTGACTTTTATTACAAATTTTGCTTAGTTTTTTCGGATACAGCTTTTATGTATCCTCTCTACATAGAAGCTATATGAGCTATTTCCGTCAGTTCAGCTGAACTGACGGTTCAGCTGAGATCTGGTCCTGTGTGTGTCTAACACACAGGACAACCATAATATAGATCACATCTAAGTTCATGATGGTTGTCCTGTATCGGAAAAACGAAGTAACATTTTTAATAAAAGTAAATTAAAAAATATATTAAAAAGCTCCTCAAACATTGATTTAATAATAATTAAAAAAAATGCTTGCAAAAGTGTACATAGCCTTTAAACTTCAATAGTCTAGAGGAGACAGAGGTGACATGAAAGAAACGTTTAAATATTTTAAGGATATGAATAGAACTTAGGAGGATAGTATCTTTAAATCCTTAGAGGATTTCTAGGACAAGGTGATACAGCATAAAATTAAAGGAAGGGATTCTGACAATAAAAATATAATTAAAAACTTCCTAACAGAAGGAGTTACACATCCATGGAAAAGTTTTCCAGTGGATGTGGCGAGGGTTAATACAGTTAGAACATTGAACATATAGTACACACATAACAATATGGGTCTAACTAAGCAAAAAGTCATCCACCTTACCCAATTGAACCCTGCAGAAAATCAACCTTATGGAAGATCCACCTCCTGCATTCACACAAAACCTAAACTGTCTAAAGAGCTTGTATATACACCAGCCAGACTAGGTGGACCTACAGCTCTTTTCCTATGATCAGCCTATGTCTCTATATATGTTTCTATAAAATATAAGTTGCATAGACAAATGCCAAATGTACAGGAAAAAAAATTAAATTCTTAAATTTGTTTTTTTTTATTGTCAGAAATGTATTATAGCAAATAACTGTGAATAGCAAGATATATGAGTGCCATTTTTCTGTTTTCAGTTTGGATGTTGAAGCCACAACTTCTATATACGACCCCTACATTGTTGCTAATACATTACACAGCTTGAGTATTTTTATGAATGCTAGTATACATAGTATGTATTTTTCTTAACAGTTCAAACAAATATACAAGATTTCAGCAAGCACACATGACAACAATAATTAGGAACACTAGCACACAGATGTATGAGAAACATTGTGAGCCGAAGGCTTAGCTATAACCTTGAAATATTGTAGCACTATACAAAGTTTCAAAGGATGAAAGAAGGAGTGACATTGAACTTTCTTGAGATTACATTGCTTGGCTGTGTGAAGCTGGTTCCCATAACAAAGTGCCATTTTAATCATCCTGTATTTTGTGGTGCGTTAATGTGTGTAATAGTTTGATAAAGAACATTTATTAATTCAGAAATTTTTGGGTCAGAATGGGTTGCTTCCCACTTTGTACCAGTATAATGAAGAGTTGAGGCCTCATTGTAGAATTAATGGTGGAGGAAATAAGATATGCATTGACTGGAAAATGAAAATGATTCCCGATAAAGGACCAAAGACCTTCATATATCTTCTGGAACTGCATTCACCACATAAAATGTTTTGTGAAAGCAAAAATAGTGCTGCTTTTAGCCTAAATAATATTTTTTTTTTTCCCTTCGCCGTCCGTTGTCTTCAATAGTGTTCTGAGTTATGTGGCCATTTATTTCACTGTTTTCATCATGGAAATCATCTCATCGTAACTGATTTACCTAGAGACCCGTTCTGCGACCCTCTATTAACCTTTTACGCACTTACATTTCAATGCATTATTGATATGATGGAGGAGAATAATCGTTAAACTGTAATTTAAATATATTGTTAAAAAGATAATATTTGCAAATGGCCTAGTGAAGTGTTATTTAAAGCACTAAAATATTTGCAAGTAGATTGAATTTTAGTGCACATTCTATTACTGCAGCAGGCAGAGTACATTTCATCCTGTTAAAAATTGTATCAAAACATTTATTTTTATAAAACTCTAATGAGTATTACAAGTCAGCTACGTGATTGAATTAACAGGTAGGGCTCAAGAGATCTGCTCTCTCTTATCTCTTTTTTTCAATAAGAGTGAACCTTAGCACAGGGAGAAGGGAAACATACCAAATATTTCCTTAGGGAATGTTTGTCAATTCCACCACACATGAACATTAAAAAAAATGTTATGAATGTTTTCATAGGTTCACTGTTTTTTATGTATGTTTCCATTCCATTATGGGCGTAGACTGACCTTTTTGGTCAATTTTGGCTCAGGAGATTACCTTTGAAATCGATTCGATTTACTTTTTAGTGTAAAACAAGGAAAAAAGTGACAACAAGGATAGAGAGGTGTGAACTAATCCTTAAGTGTTTCATAAGACATTGTCGAGAGCTCAGAAAGATCTCTAAAGCAAATTGTTTATGGTATTAATAGTTTGCCGACATACTGTAGACGACAGACTGTGGTTAGATTAAAGGGGTTGTTGATGACCAACCCTCAAGATTGATTATTGATTGGGCCGTGGCGTTCGTCACCGTAGCCTTTTCCTAGTTTACAGGCACAGCATCATAAGTTTCCGTAATGACACTGCCTGGGATTGCAATTCCGGTCCCATTCAAGTGATTGGGACTAGGCTGCAATTCCAGGCACAGCCTGGCCTATCCTTTAATGATCTCCTCCTTGCCAGATGAGTGATCCAACTAATGAATGTGTATTAGGGAACTGCAGATATTGCAATTTTCTAATATATTAGCCTTTGTAACTTCTAGACACAATTGAAAGGTGCCAACCTGACAATACCATCCATGGAATTTACAGTTGCCTTGTGAATGTAGAGCCACAAGACATTACCGCATTACCATAGATTCCTTAGAGACGTTGTGTAAATGAATGGACCACTGTTTAGTATAAGCTAAAGCAGATTTTTACCTTCACCATTTATAGAATGATAACTAAATACGTCTTCAGTCACAAATGTTGCCTTGCAAAAGAAATCAAACCCTTTTGGTGTTTTTCCTGTTTTGTTGCATTACAACCTTGAATTAAAATGGATTTTTGGGGTTTGTACCATTTTAATGTACACAACATGCCTACCACTTTGAAGGTGCAAAATATTTTTTACTGTGACTCTTTTCTGCTTTAATTACTAGGATAGCACCGTGTGGCATTCGGTCCACAAAATTGCTTGGGTTATTGGATATCAAATCTTTTCTTTTTTTTCACTATCAGGTAAAACTGCACCAACTCCTTTAAGTTAGATGGGTTGTGTTGGTGTACAGAAATCTTCAGGTCATGTTACATATTCTCAATTGAATTGATGTCTGGGCTTTGACTAGGCCATTCAAACACATTTAAATGTTTCCAGTTAAACCAGTGCAGTTTAGCTTTATCTGTATGTTTAGGGTCATTGTTATGCTGGAAGGTGAACCTGCGTCCCAGTCTCAACTTATGGTTAGATTGAAACAGGTTTCCCTCAATTATTGCCCTGTATTTACTGCCATCCAAAACTCCTTCAATCCTGCCCAGTTTTTCTGTCCCTACCGACGAAAAGCACCCCCACAGCATTATGCTGCCACCACCATGCTTCCCTGTTGTAATGGTGTTCTGGAGGTGATGGGAAGAGTTGAGTTTGCACCACAAATAGCATTTCTCATGATGGCCAAAAAGGGCAATTTTAGTCTCATCTGACCAGAGAACCATCCATGTGCTTGGGGACTCTGCCACATGCTGTTAGATGAACTAAAACCGTGCTTTCCTATATTTATCTTTAAGCAATCATTTTTCTGGCCACTCTGTCATAAAGTCCCTCTCTGTGAAGTGTACGACTTATAGTGGTCCTATAGACAGATACTTCCATCTCCGCTGTGGATTTTTGGAGCTCCTTCAGTGTTATTGTTGGTGTCTTGTTTAGTCTCTGATTAATGCCCTTCTTGCCCAGTTTGTGATTTTTGCTGGGCAGCCTTCTCTTGTCAGGTTTGTAGTTGTGCCATATTCCTTCCATTTTGATTTAATGTATTTAACAATGCTCCATGAGATGATCAAAATTTGGGATGTTTTTTAATAACCCAACCCTGATCTCTACTTCTCTACATCTTTGTCTCTGACCTATTTGGTATATTTAAACGGACATCATGTGACAGATCATGTGACTCTTTCATTTCCTACAGGAGGACCTTATTTAACTAATTATGTGAGGTCTGAAGTTAATTGATTTTACCAGATGTTATTTGGAGGTTTCATAGCAAAGTTTTGTTCTTCTGTAAAGATATTGACTTTCAGGGCCATTACATAAAATCAAATCTAAATTTATTTTCAATTTCAGGCTGTGATACAACAAAACAGGAAAAACACTAAGGGGGTGAATACTTTCACAAAACACTGTATGAATATTAATTAAAATGATGAACAATAAGTTTAGAAATAATGTTATGTTTTATCTTTCCTTACAGCTTTTGAAGGATATTTCAAGGAAGCGAAGAAATGTTCGTTTTAAGAGGGAAGTCGAAACAAAACCTTACATTGCAGCTCACTTTGATGTTCTTCCAACAGAGTTTACCCTAGGAGATCAGAAAAATTATGGCGGCTTTGAGAACAAGCAACTGCAAAATGGACAAGAATATGTGTTCTTTGTTCTGGCATTAATAGAGCACACTGAACTGGTGAGTAGGATCACGACTATGCTGAAATATTTATGTTGGTGAAATTAAATAGAACCTTGTGTGTTGTATACAGTATTAAACCAAATCTAGAAAAGAGTATTTTAGAAAATGTTAAAATATTTCTGTAACTTAAGTATTTAAAATTCACTAAATTGACTTAATTAGCATAATAGAATAGTATAATGTAAAATGCTAAAATTCAATATCAGAGCTAGTCTGGGGTACTTTGTTAATTTACTGTCATAATTTTTTTTGGTTATGATTAGCTTAATATTTTGATATGTATTTATTATCAAAACGTTTGTCCTTAACACGTATGCATATATTGGAAATAATCTATCCATTATTTTTAAAGTTTGAAACCAGGAGAGTAAATAGTTTTACAGGACTCTATTTCCTTAGTACAGGGACTAAGTGCTGTCACTAGGGCCGATTTGAACCTAGAAGCTGTGGTTGGTAACCGGCAATAATTTTGTAGGAACAGTGGAATGGTGCTCTGTACTAAAGAGATGGAATACTGTTGTTTGATTAAGTAAATCAGGAATAGAGCTGTAACTTGAAGCTCATGTCCCTACAGGATATGCAAAATGTGTAAGAGGTTCCCCCACCAACCATATGCCATGTGTAATACTGGTATCTCTTACATGGCAAATGGGTCTTTGGGGTTTCTCAGGCATCAGGGCCAGTGTGTGACTGATACCTCTGCATCCGCTTAAAGAGACTCTGTCACCAGATTATAAGTGCCCTATATCCTAAATAATCTGATCAGCGCTGTACTGTAGATAACAACAGTTTTTTTATTTTAAAAAACAATAATTTTTTAACAAGTTGTGAGCAATTTTAGATTTATGCTAATTACTTTCTTAATGACCAACTGGGCGTGTTTTTACTTTTTACCAACTGGGCGTTGTACAGAGGAGTGTATGACGCTGACCAATCAGTGACAATCAGCATCATACACTTCTCATTGTTCCAGCCCAGCTTCTTTCACTGCACAATCACACTGTAACAATGGTCTGGAACAATGAGAAGTGTATGACGCTGATTGATCACTGATATGTCAGCGTCATACACTTCTCCCCACAACGCACAATTGGTCAAAAGTAAAAACACGCCCAGTTGGTCATTAAGAAACTAATTAGCATAAATCTAAAATTGCTCATAACTTGCTCAAAAATGATCGATTTTCAAAATAAAAACCATTGTTGTTATCTACATTACAGCGCCGATCAGATTATGTAGGAGACAGAGCACTTATAATCTGGCGACAGAGCCTCTTTAAGCTACATTACAATTTAAGCACTGCCATTGTATATAATATAAGGTCACATATGAGGGAATGAACATATTTCAGTCATTGGAACTAATCATTCAACACTATAGATATAAAAATTGGCTGAATTTCCAGTATGTTTATGCTCAACTATCTACAATCTTTTTGATATGCATACATATTTTATTGCTACTGAACATAAGTGACATCATCACACTTATAGCATCTTATTAACTACTAAAATTTGATGCCAGTGTGGCAAACAGTGTCCCAGACATAATGATGGAGCCGAGCCACAACACAACCTTGTGAGGTCCCTCATTGGAAAACCCCATCTGAAGCTGATGGTAGAGCTGGTTACTTACTAATCCTTCTTGACGATATGACCTGTGTTGAATTGATAACTATGGAATTTAGGATGCTTTAAAAAGTGGACATGTATTTGTTCTGTGTAGCTGAATGATAGGCCTTCAGATTGCTTTCCTGTATAAAACTCAAGTTTAGTTCTGTCCCACGATACTGTGAACATCCTTAGTGTTCTAATGGTACCTTTAAACCCAAAAGTGTTTATAGTTTCTTTATTTTCATGTATGTTTTACCTGTTTATGAAAGTAAAGCTTTTATCCAGTCTGTACTTTCAATGCTTTGGAGGCAACCTGACCGATACACAAAAATAAGTGGCGTTAATTATCTCCTATGTTTTTCTCAGCCTTTTGCTCCTTCCAAGACACCCCACATCCTTAGCTGTCAAACCCTTATAAAGGAGTGCGCATAGCTAAGTGTTATTTAATGTTTGTTATGTATCTGCCCTTATATTTTTGTCAGTCTTGTCTGAGTGCCACGTTACCTACAACCTGTGACAAGTTTTTAGTTGTATACGTTTACAGAACAGCAGCACGTCCACTTTACGGTGCACATATGTACGATTTTTTAACCAATCTAAAAATCAGACAACACAAAAAAATAGGGTAATACAAATGTTGTTATAGAAAATGCAAGTTCATTTATATTTCCAAATAATACCATCATCATTTTATTTTATATGATAATTATTGATAACTGGTCATTTCAATGCCTTGTTTATAATGTATCATTAGCGCCTCGCAAACTCTTCGGATTAAAGCCTGAATTATTTCTTATTACCTTAGAAATTACTTGCATTAAGTTTCCATTTCTTTCCCGTGTAATACCCGAGGCTGTAATTAACAATTTCTTGATTAATATCTTGATACCGCCTGACTTCTGCTAGAGTGAAAGGTAGCACCAATATCTGCATTTCCTGTTCAGAGATGCTCTGCAATTGATAGACCTTCCTCTCTTAGATTATTACAGAGAGTACTGAGGCATGAACTTTCAAGCAGTTATCTATTTTAAAATGCCTGTGGAAAATGAAAGGTTCCTGCTTTGTCTGGGGATTGCATTAATAAATAGCTTTTATGGCAAATATAATTTCAGCCACATGATAAGGGACATGCACAGAAAGTTATATTATACCAATTTATAGCTAATATGTAAGCAAATTACAGCTTTCTGGAAAAAAAAATCACTGTTTATTGCAATCCAATTTGTTGGAGAAAAACATGGATATTAGATTTTACGTTCTTTTTTTTTATTTGCATATAATGTATGGTAAATAGCATTTCTTAGCAATAGCGGCTGTTGAAACTTATCAACATATAAACTTGGGATGTACTATTATTTAGGTTGGAATTTAACAATTATTTGTATATAGATACAATGTATATATTGCTATGTTTTATTCAGCACGTGGGAGTAACAGAAAATAAATAATATTATGAAAATGTTAGTCTATTCAAATATTTTCTTCAGGAAGCCTTTATGATATTATGCCCTAAAAAACATAATGGACTTTGGTTCAAAATACTGCTTGGGTTTAACAAAAACTACCCTTAGGCCTCATGCACATGGCTGTAACCGTGTGCACAGCCCGTAATTGCGGAGGGCCAGCCGCAGAGTGGCATCTGCGGGCCATCCGCAATCACGGACTGTGCGCACAGAAGGTGTGCATTTATTTCAATGGGACCAGACCGCTATTGCGGACCGTATAATGACTTGTTTTTGCGGTACACTATTGCGGCCCCCAAACAATCCGGGTAAAGCACTTTTGCAGATGAATTGCGGACGCAAAAACACGTTCGTGTGCATGAGACCTTATTGCCTATTTCAACTCAAATAAAATCTGAGTTCTGATTACTTTGGGCAGCAAGGCTGTTTTTTATTAGGTAGTTTTGAAATATGAGTCCCTTTGAATCTCCGCTAAATATATTTATTGTTTTTGAAAGATAGTTTGATTTCATTTTATATTCAAATTTTAATAATAAAAAAACATTTAAATTATGTATTTGTCTTTCATTTCTTGTTGAACATCATTGAAGATCACTTGGTGTTACATGCTTTATCAGAAATATAAGCTTTAAACACATTTCTAAAACAGCTCTCTTTATTTACAGACCATGTATGCCACAAGCCCCTATTCAGATCCGGTAGTATCAATGGAACTTGATCCACAGCCAATGACAGATGAAGAAGAGGGGTTGATTTGGGTGGTTGGACCAGTTCTGGCAGTGGTGTTCATCATTTGTATTGTGATAGCAATCCTTCTGTATAAAAGGTAAGGGGACTTATGAAACATTATACTATTACATTATAATGATAAAATGCAATTAAACTGTTAATTACAATTAAAGAATATGCACAATTTATAAAGAAACAATTATACATCACCTGTCATTTTTGTTTATCTGAAATCAGTACATCAGGAACATCACGGTGGCCAATAGCATTACATCAGTGAGCAGGGATGTCCAATGTTGATTTTGTGTAGTTACCCAAATCTTACATCTTTTTGGTATTACAAAGGAGTTGGTTTATAATTCATATATAATTCAATGTAATTCATAGTCTTAAACCCAATGCGTTGTATGGAAACACAATTTGAGCTCACTAAATGTACTATAATCTACCATAGGTTAACAAATGCACTATTCAGATTAGGTTTATATTCATCCCACCTTTGCACTATTAGGCTAGTGCTAGACGAAGACTTTGGCCATACGGTCTCAGATACAGTCAGGTTGCATTACCCATGTCACATAATATGACTTTCTCTTGACTCACATTTTTATTCACACTGCAATAGAAATAGGTGGGAAGAGTCAACTTGGTCCAAATTCTCTGTTGGAATGTGAAAGTTTTAGTAAATCCATGTCAGGCAGACAAATTTTACCACTCGTATGCTGTAACTGTCGAGCAAGACTCAACTTCAAAAGTGGTGTAACTCTAACAAAGACTTTCACTTACACTGGGCGACTATCGGGCAGACGAGCATTCAGAGAATGCTCGTTGCCAATAATTGCCCTGTGTAAACAGGGGAACGATCAGCAGATGAACGAGCAAACGCTCGTTCATCTGCTGATCGTATCGTTTTAAAAAAACTGAAATATTATCGTTGTTGGCAGCACATCTACCTGTGTAAACAGGGAGACGCACTACCGGCATTATAATAATGTATGAGGACGAGCGTTCGGAGTAACGACCGCTTGTCCCCATACATAGTTCCTTGTGACTGGAGCAAATGAGCGCCGATCAACAATGTCTCGTTGATAGGCACTCGTTGCATCTGCTAAAATTGGCCGGTGTAATAGGGCATTAGAGCAGGTGTACCAGGAGCATCTGCCAGCACTGAAGAAAGAGGGGGGGGGGGGGGAGAGAACATAAAGTCTATTTGCAGATTTACTTATAGAAGTTCTAGGTTTATGTAAATTCTATCAACAGGGACACACAATGTAAACAACATAACTAACTAGGTTTACCACAGACAACACACAGGGGTGTCATGTTATATTTCCCCAAATGCAAGCTCCGCTCTGCTGCATAGACAAACCCACTATTGCTACATCAGAATAACTTGTTAAAACCTTGCGTGCTGAGGTAGATGGTCTTGTCAGCATCAATGTAATAACAATATTACAGTAAGTAAGTACTTTAGATTACATGTGGTAAGAAAGAAACTCATATGAAAATCACTGAATTATAGTCTTTGGTATAAACTGGAATATCCTGCCAGGTAAACTCACCTGTGGTTTTTACGGAAGTCATTGTAGTGATGGGAACGGTCTTTGTTATGTTTTTTATAATAACCATTCTGACTTATTTACCAACGATATTTTAACATTTTTATTTTTTGCTTCGTAAAATTGGAGTAGTAAACCAGACAGGTGAGAATTGCTACAACGTTGAATACATTTGCTATACTTGGCATTAAAAAGCTAATAAATGTTTTTATGTATATGAAATAAAGTGCACTCTCCTTTAACATGACTTTACATTGCATCCAAACCCTACAAATAAATCTTCAAATTACAAATGTAGCCATCAATGATGGGTGTGACTGTATTTGGGTACATCAAGTTTTACCAAGCACATGTGACTTAGGGGCAGGTTTTAGCATATGTTTGATGCTACTGGCTGCATGCAGCTGCACTCCCCGAAAACAAAGTGTAGGGGTTTTATAGAGTTACCCACGTGGGCTTATAGGCAGGATAGTGTATTGGTTCTGCTTTCTTTATTGAACCCTCTAAGCCAGACATCAGTGCAAGAGTCATCATGTGACTATGCTTAATTTTTTTTTACCTCTAAGGAGTCCAAGAACATGAATTCATGAATTCTACTCACTAAAATTATATGAATTAGAAAGAGTCTCACACAACAGTCCACTCACTCCTTCCTTCTTGCTATGCCACAAATGTTATATTCAATGACATAGCTATAGAGGTTGCATAAGTGACATCCAAAACTGGCCTCAGCATCTGGCACATAAAAATAGTATCATACTTATGGACAGGGATGTGGCATGACATATCATCCAACTGCATGTCAATGTAATCACATTCAGTGGAGCTATCTCACTATACAAATGAATAGAAGGCATATAGATCGAATACAGTGTCATGTATATCATGTATACAGTGCATGTAGGTGGTTTGATGCATGTATTTTATACTGGAACCCAGGAGATTCAGGCTAACATACAGTATGAGTCCTTGTGTGTCATAGCAGGAGCTTCTGAATATTACACTATTAGGCATCATAGATACACTAAAAAGCCAAGAGAGATCAGATATTATGGTTTATATTCGCAATAACACCAATTTTGTTAAAACTTAGTTACTTTGTAAAGTGAGAAACATATTGTCTGCTGCTGAAGAAACACAAGAAGGAGTCTTTGTTATGTTAATGAATTCACTGTACGTGTGAGTCGCTGGATCATTATTAGGCATTCTTATTTTATTCCAAAACCAGACTTAATAATTTTTCTTTGTTATTTGAAGTGAAGATCTTGCCTGCAAGTCTCTGAATTGATTAATTTTCTTGAGCTCACTTGTGTGGCTTGTCTTGCCTGGACTTACTTTCTGTAATTAGTATTCAGTTTGCTGATATCACCACCTACAAATAATTAAATGTTTCCAATACCACTACATAGGTAATAAACTCCTCGTCTTTGTTATGCTAAAAGTGAGCAGAAAACGCTCACCGAAAATGGCACTGGCATGAGATTTTATTAAGATAGGGAACTGATGAGTTCTTTTGTGCCACATTAAACAACTCAGCAATGGATCTAGCTCATTGCCTCATCCGAAAGGTTTTGGATTCGAAGCATGCCGAGGCAAAGGATTATTTGCAGGGGGATTCAGTCCGTGTTGTCCAGAAAACAATTAGCCATATGTTTACAGAAAGCAGTGGTGTTGGCTCCTTAACACAATCTAGAAGCCGTGGAAAATTCACAACACATAAATGAGCTAATATGCACTTGTAGGGCTCCAGCTGTCTATGTGTCAATGGCCTCTTAACAAAAATTGACACTTTTGCCACTAGCATCAGTTATACATTTTAAACTAGAGTGGCACAGAGCACATGTACTAATTGCCGGGAAATGTCATGATGTGATCTTGACATCTACACACACAATAAACATTTATCAGAGTGTTGTATATCATGGGAAGGCATGGGTCTGGTGTCCAGAGGGAGTAGGCAATCATAATTAAAACGAAGTCAGCCTTCATATGTATTACCCTCTTGATACTTTAACAAGCTGGGCTCCATTTTTAACACTCATGTTTGTCACTGATCTTGGGAAATATTACTATTTTCAGGATTTCATCATTAACTGTGTGTATGCTATGGCTATAGATGAGCACATTTTTAGAGAGGATTCCCATCTATAATGTAAAGTTGACTATATACTATTAAATCGGAACTCATATCCAATGTTTGGTAATTATGACGTATTTACTTAAAGGAGTTTTCCCCAAAGTACATTTTGTTGTGGCTTTGCATGCTACTGTAGCTCAGTCACATTCAAGTAAGTGGGACTGAACGGCAGTACCAGTCACAGCTGGGGCACTGCAGCCCTTCAATCAGCTGATCAACAGGGATAGGGAATCGGACCCCCACTGATCTGATATTGATGGTCTATCCCAAGGATAGGTTATCAATATTATAGTCCTGAAAAACCCCTTTACAGAGATATTGAAATTTTTTGGGCAGACATTTTTGCAACTGTTGCAACAGAAAGTGCAGCCATATTATTTGTCACTTTGCTTCTCAGCAGTTAATGATCGGCGGTTACTTTCTCAGCATGTTAAAACACTGACAAAGTGACAAGCTAATTCAACGTTGACAATCAATATGGCAGCATTTCCTGTTGTCACTGTTGTAAAAATGTCCGCCACCACAAATAAAAAAAAATACCAATATCTCTGTAAGTAAAAGAAATATAATCACCAAACATTGTTTCTCACTTTAACTTCTGATTTACTAATATATGGCCATTTTTATATGCAAGATTTATGCAAAACGCGAATCACTCAATTCTACCATCTCTACATATGACATTGCCATTTTGAACAGTTGATATACTGTAAATGTTAGAACGTGTTGCATGATATAATTGTTTCTATGTGACAGTATGTATGCACATAAAACAGCTGTAATACAGTCTACGGCAATTACATTGTCAACCTTTGCATTTTCATGTACAGGAAAAGGACTGAATCCGATTCCAGAAAGAGCAGCTTACCCAACAATAAAGAGATCCCATCACATCATCCCACTGATCCTGTAGAACTCAGGCGTCTTAACTTTCAAACACCAGGTGAGAAGTGTCATTGTCTTCATTGTAAGCTACTTAAAATTCTCCAAAGTAGGCTTCATCTCAGATGAGGTCTTTGCAGGGTTAGTTCATGTTGTAAATAATTCTCATTAGTTAACCTGTAAAATGTAAATTTGTCCTTTAAATCATAATCTTTAACAAATGATATGTATGATGAGACATACTGTACCAGCACTGAAAAAACAACGTTCTTGAACTATTGTACAAAAGGAAGACTATATTTATTTCTTAGAAGTCTTCCCCAGTCTACTAATTGTCATTGGATCAGCACTGTAATTTTGTGTCAAATGAAAGTATATTAACTGGAGAACTTGATATATGTAGAGGCTTAGGACACTTTACATATCCATAGGCATTAATTCAATGCATAGCACATATAAGTGAATTACATCAAGTTTTAATTAAGAGTGCACTTATCATCACAGATTCACAAGTTTAATGTTACTACTCAGTACTGTTGCTAGCTCTTCTGCACTACGTCCAAGGCTCGATCTTTCAGGACTCCAGTTTTGTTCTCATATCATATTACCCTCTACAGTATTACATGCAGACCTCATCAAAAAATTAAATGATTGTGCAAATCGTTATTTTCTACATAATGAACACCTTTTTTACTTTAAATATTGCATGCTACTGATTATTTCATATTATTATGCTACAATGAAGTAATTAATATCATTATAAAGTAGGGAACAATACTAGCTAGATGAACATGGTTATACAAACGTTCAGCCATAACAGTACAACTACCGACAAGTGAAGTGAATAACATTGATTATCTCATTACAATGGCGACTGTTAAGGGTGGGATATATTAAGCAGCAAATGAACAGTTAATTCCTGAAGTGGAGGTGTTGGAAGCAGGAAAAATGGGCAAGTATAAGGATCTGAGCGACTTTGACAAGGGTCAAATTGTAATGGCTAGACGACTGGGTCAGAGCATCTCCAAAACGGGAGGCGCTGTGGGGTGTTCCCGGTATTCAGTGGTTATTATCTACCAAAAGTGGTCCAAGGAAGGACAACCGGTGAGCAACTAGGGTCATGGGTGTCCAAGGCTCATTGATGTAGGTGGGAAGTGAAGGCTAGCTCATCTGGTCTGATTCCACAGAAGAGCTACTGTAGCACAAATAACTGAAAAAGTTAATGCTAGCTATGATAGAAGGTGTCAGAACACACGGTGCATCGCAGTGTATGGGGTTGTGTGGCCACAGACTGGTTATAGTGCCACTGCTGACCCCTGTCTACTGCCAAAAGCACCTACAATGAGCATCTGAACTGAACCGTGGAGCTATGGAAGATCATGGCCTGGTATGATGAATCACATTTTCTTTTACATCATGTGGATGGCCAGGTGCGTCTGCATTCTTTACCTGGGGAAGAGATGGTACCAGGATGCACTATGTGAAGAAGGTAAGCTGGAGGAAGCAGTGCGATGCCTTGGATAATGTTCTGCTGGGAAACCTTAGGTCCTGGCATTCATGTGGATGTTACTTTGACACGTACCACCATCCTAAACATTGTTGCAGACCAAGAACACCACTTCATGGTAACGGTATTCCCTAATGCCAGGATAATGCACCCTGCCACACTGCAAAAATTGTACAGGAATGGTTTAAAGAACATGATAAAGAGTTTAAGGTGTTGACTTGGCCTCCAAATTCTCCAGAAAAAGTCCAATACATGGAGACCCACCTCACAACTTACAGGACTTTAATGATCTGTTGTGAACGTCTTGGTGCAAAATACCAGAGGACACCTTCAGAGGTCTTGTGGACTCGATGGGTCAGAGATGTTTTTGTGTAATGAGGGGGACCTACACAATATTACATAGGTGGTTTTAATGTTATGGGTGATCGGTTTAGATTATCTGCCAAAAGTATAATACAAGCTTTAAAAAAAGAGTCGGTTAGAATACAAAAAAAATATTAAACGAGTGAAATACTGACTCAGTAGTATTTAGTGATACCATACAAAATTATTACTCACTGCCATTGTCCCTCTTCAGGGCTATACAGTATAGTACCTAGTATACAATCCCAGTTCATCTTGTCAAAAGTGGGAAAATCCACTTCCAGAGCACAACTCCACTGAGTCATGGGAAGAGGTGTAAAGTTTATAAAAGCATGATACAGTATAAATGAAAACATCTTGTCTTGGAATGTACTGATTATGAGTGGCCCAGTTTCTAGAACTTAGACTCTTATGTCTGCACCTAGTGGGCAGTATCATGAATTTAAATCATGGCCCATTGTAAACCACTACAAGGCTTTTAGTTAATCAATGAAACTTCAAGGTGATTACCAAAACATTATCTAACCAGTGTAAATCCTCAAATAGTGAGCCCATATGTATATGTATGTAGAAATTCAGCAGCTTTCTGTGTTTATTAGTCAGGAGAGAATGGCTAATTAGGCTGCATCAATATTTCAGTAGGTGAGACGTTTTGGCTTTTCATTAAGCATCTTTACTGACACAGCAGGTTATTAAAAGGCACTGTCTGACCTGACACAGAGGGTAATATATCTATTAATTCCAAAAATATATGAATCAGGGAAGTGAAGTAAGCACTTTATTAAATACGTGACCTCAAAACTTATGTTTTTTTGGTGCATTACATCGAACTGGTGATAATAAAAACTCCAGCTAGCATAGGAGTTATTCTGTGTTACTTGTCCATATGGGTCTTAATGTATCTGATATTTCAATAGCTATTACCAGTAGTCAGTGGGAAAGGTGATGGAAAAAAAACAAAAAAATAGGACTTGTCATTAAAGAGAACCTATTTCTACCCCATACATGTTAAGCTGAGTGCACCATGTTATATGCTCTGCTGAAAAGACCCTGGGGCACTTTAAACTATTTGTCTATCCTCCACCGTTTTTGAGATATCTGTGTTGTTATTATTGGAGCTGATATGTAAATTACCCCCTGTACTTTCAGTGGGGCATTTATTTTCATGGAAAGGTCAGGGGGGTGTGATACTTAGCGCTCTGACACTTTCCAATCCGCTATGGACGGTGTCAGAGAGCCTTGTGCTGTGTGATCTCGAGTGAGAGATCACACAGTCTTGTGATCACTGTCTGACAAGAGCTGGAGAGAGGAGAGAGTGTGTGCACGCACAGCTCCGACGCCACCGTTGCCACCGCCATGGAACAGGAGAGGAGAAGAAAAATTCACATCCAGGCAGCGGTAGAGTCGGAGCTGTGCGTGCGTGCGCACTCTCCTTCTCTCTCCAGCTCTTGGAAAATAATATATTCTCAAACATAAGAACTGTACATATGAATACATATATAGCATTGCTTCTTTTCTTGATTGGACCAAAAGAAAAGTAGTATACTTGTTAATACTTTTTTGTATTCCTGATTCATAACATTATAGTTATATGATTGTTGTATAGTTACACCCACAACAGAATTTGCAAACTAAACCAAAATACTGGGGCAGATTTATTAATGCTGTATTAAATTAAAACAGCGAGGAATTAGACTAAATGTGCCAAATTTATTGCGGCAGCTCATGCTGGATGATAAATTATTTTTTATTATTTTAGACCAAAATCTTGGGGCAATTAGGTGCATCTTTAGCCATGCCACCTTTTCCGCTAAGCCACACCCCCTTGTTGAGCGAGTAGCGAACATCTGTTCTTTTTGAGGAATTTTATTGACGAATTTGTCTAAAATGATTTTCTCTAAAAAGAAGGTGCAACTTAGGCCAAAATTCTGGCGTAGAACCAAAATTAAATTTACGCCGCTGTGTCTACGGCATACACAAGTTTTCTTGACTAAAAAGGGACCTTCTGACATGTCTATTTAATTAAGTACTTGTACCCCCTTGAAAAAATCTGGAACATCTTTTCTTAGGACTCAGAAGCCGAACCTGCAGCCATCAGCTTAGGCTGGTTTCATTGTAAAAAGTTGTCTGGTTGGGGCAACCCATTTAATATTGTTTTGACAATACAATAGCATTCACGACTAGTCATGCCATGAAACTCAGCATTTTAACTAAGATTTAAAGTTATTATTTATTCCCTGCTTGCAACATGATTAGTATTTCACATACTTAAACTTTGTGAGCGTTTATTTAGTACCTATGCATTTGAGTATATATAGGTTGTCGTGGAAGTCAATGGCTCAAACTATATTGGACTGAAATTTAGACGTGTGTTCCAACAGACACTCACGGCAGGAACTTTATCCAGCATCCTAATCAGGAGATTTCATAACGATATATATCGAAAGAGGAGAAATGACACATAGACGCTGCTTGTATGCTCAAAATACTCCTCTAGAGGTTTATTGCCAAACTCAATTACAATGATATCATTCAAAAGGGGTATAGGCTTGAGGTTAACCAATCAGAGGCAATGTGACAATAACTGTTATTCAGTCATTAGCAAACAATTAGAATATTTCAAGTGCATTAATATAATTCTTAATTAAAATGCTGACATCAGGTAACGCCTGGAAACAAGCATAAAATAGAGTGGTGGTAAATTTTCTTTCCCAAGAGGGAGTTTGTTGCGATAACGACAAATAGTTGCACTTTATATCTGGGCGTTCAGCCAACCCACTAGCCATGGATACATGAAGACCACATGATGAACACATAGAGATAACACATTTATTTGAGACTCGAGCACAACTATGTAGAGGAAAGTTCATTAAAATAACGGAGAATACATATCTTTGTAATTCGGCATTCTGCTTGATAATTCATAACGTAATTTAATACATAGAATATAAGCAAATGGACCATCCTTCACAAGGTAGAGAGTAATTTAACAAGATTTGCTACGTATATGTAGCCACGTGGTACAAATACAAATGTGGCAGTCTAAGCTTTTTCACCACTTGTACAGTATGTCTCTTTTTCCTTATGAACTTAGTAAACAAATCCTTTGTTCTTCAGTTACCACCATTCTGTTTGTTCTTTTTTTTCCCTTGATTGTTTACATGTTATTTGGTATTACAATGTCCTTTTAATGTGAATGTGCCTCCGTTTAGTTTGTACTGTATATGTGCAGATTTATTGATTTTATACTATTGCTACTAATTGGCTTACCATGTTCAATTGGCTTTTACTTTTTACAGCTTTGAACAGTAATTCAGCCCCCCACGCCTCACTGGTTGGCTCTGTGTCCTCTTTCTCTAGTCAAACTACCACTCAGTCCTTATATGATAATTACTCCCTCCCACGATTCGCTCAAAAAGGTCTAAACATCTTTGTCTCTTACTTTCGCTGTACCGTTTTTTTTTTTTATATCCTTCACATTGATCAACCACCATTTTCGAAAAGTCTTCTTGTCTTATGTTGACTACTCACTCCCATTCACAGGGGTGCTTGATCTGGATCTGAACATGACCTTCTATTTCATTTCAGAAATGGCACCCAATTCATTTCCAAAGTTATAGTATTAAAAAAGGTTGAACTCGATGGACTATTTTTCTAATTTGACCACGTAAATATAAGAAGTAGGTTGGAAATTAATAACAAATTATTTAGGCTCTCACGGCTCTTATACTAAGAATTGTTGAAGGCTTCCTTTCAGATTACAAATTGAATTTGTTAGTAAGACCACCATAAAACCACCTAAAAGGTATCTAATATTAATTATACCTCTAAAAGATCACTGGGGAACAAAAACAGGTTTAATTTAGCTAATGTTATGACTATCAAGGCTGATTTATTGAGAATTCCAGTTTAAGCTCCCTAAATTCATTGTGTTTCCTCTCCAATCCTGAGTAATAGTATGGGGTATGCTTATATAGATCTACTAGCCAGCTGTGGTCCAGTATACAGTATGTCCCAATTGGATCATAATATGTGATGGACATCTGTAATACATCCAGATACTGCTGAATGGCACCTAAAATAATGCTTATTCAGTACGATGCTTGTTGGCAACATCTGGCGTGTCAATTATTAACGGTCAATGGTGCCTGTTTTGTTTGGGAAGAATACTTGTTATGGCAGGCATGAATAGTACAAACGTTTGCAGCTGGCAGGTTGATACAGTTACCCCATTTCTGTGTTTGTCTTTTTATTCTTTACAGGTGTCTTTGTAAGACAAAGATGTTTACACCTAGGGTTGATTGTAGGCATTTTTCAGGGGTTGGGCTTAGGGTGTTTTATAGAGAAATATTTTTCTAATAGAGAGCACCATAACCCCTCTCTCTACAATCTGCTAATAGTGAAAACATTTTTGATGCCCCCAATTGCCATACTACCCCTGCTCCCAAAAGCAACCATTATAGCAGAATTACTGTGCATGCTACATATTCAACTGTTTTGCATGTTTATGTCCCATACATGTCTTTTTGAGTTATTAATACAGGTAATCTATTTTCAGAAAATCATATTGGCCATTCCATGGAACATTCTTAACTTGGTATCAGATTGTCATTTTATGGGTGACCCAAACTATTTGCTTCCTTACTTAATTGTGCTCTGGGGCAAATGATTTGGGCTACTCATTGAATTTCATGGCATAATTCATTTTTTTATTTATACCCCCCATTTCCTTTTCAGGTTCAGGTGTTGCCGGTTACCCTGGTAACCTCCATTCTCCAAGTTAGTTTGCCTTCATTATGCCTTTTTTTATTTTTATTTTTTTTATTCTTGATTTCTTTCTCTTTTAGGAGCCTTTCATTTTCTATTTAGTTCACTACTTGCTCATCACTTATACTGTTTCCATTTCATACAGTGCAGAACAAAGGGTTTGAAATTGTAGATGTCTCTACCTGTGCTCTAACTGTGATCACTTTACTTTACTTAGCTAACATCATGATTCATTGCACAATAATGTCCTTCACACTAGGCGAGTTGGCTTTGGGAATATGCTTGGTGACTATTCATGCATCAAAGCTCATCCGTCCAAAGCATGTTCAGCTTTGAGTAACCAAACTTATCTGCTTGCTTCTCACATACAGCATCTTTCCTACCTGCACATTAATTATCTTCATAACTGTATATCATATGAGTATCTATGCAGTAGTCGGTATATTTGTCTTCTTCCTTGCTTCACAGGCATGGCCAACCACCCACCTATTCCCATTCTGGAGCTTGCAGATCACATTGAAAGGTTGAAAGCTAATGACAACTTGAAGTTTTCTCAAGAATATGAGGTATTTGATATTTTTTGATGTGCTGTATAAGATTAGATATTATTTTGGAGGATCAATTATAATATATCTCTGTAGTATAATACATTTTGATTGCTGACTTCTGGCTTGTAAGGCGGTCTCAAAGTGAGCATAGCTCTTTAGTACTAGGAAGGCCAATGATTTTCCTACAATCCAACTTTTAATATACTTTAGATCAAAGGATCTTTAGTCACCAACTCAAGTAAAAGTAAAGGCCCTTTTACACCAGCCAATGACCGGGTAAACGAGCGTTCATATGTACGCTGGTTCCTGATCATTGCCCTGTGTAAACAGGGCAACGATCAGCCGATGAACAAGCAAACACTCAATCATCTGCTGGTCGTATCGTTTATGCAGCAGAAAATATTATCATTGTTGGCAGCACATCTCCCTGGGCAAACAGGGAGATGTGCTGCAGACATGATGGCAATTCATGGGGAAGAGCGCTCGTCCCAATACATAGCTCATTGAGAAAGCAGCAAACGAGCGCCGATGAACGAGCTATCTCGTTGATCGGCGCTTGTTGTTACGGCAAAAAATTGTCCGGTGTAAAAGGACCCTTAATTACAAGTTAATATTGCTATGTGTTGTTATGTACATATGAAGTAAATTGTTCATGTTATGTTTATTCCTGTGCAACCTTTAACTTTTATTATCATTTTCAATGCCTTTCTCCTTCTACTTGCTCTATTGCCGTGTGATGAGTAAAATGCATTACAGCGATTACCATTAAGCTTAATTCATTCATTACATTCCCCTTGATTTGCTAATTACATTAGTGTCCCTAATGTGATATAAAGTTACTAGTATCATTCTGTCATTTATCTTAATAATCACAAGTATGTAGCTACTAGCAAAATTAAATTGGAGGTTTCTTACACATTATCAGCTTTTATTGTATTAGCAGCAGCACAAAACACTTCTGTTTTTTTCGGATGCAAACTTGATTTCCAGGAATAGTATTTTAATGTTATAACCAAGTTTCGTTCCACAAGGGAATGATTACATGGGTAATAATCCAATGACAGTTGTGACTGCTAAGTGTTGCTATATATTGGAAGAGAGTGTAAGGTAAGCCGTTTGCTGACATCTTTAAAAACGAATGGGTTCTAGCGTTCACATTTCTTAGGCTCTTTTCACACTGGTTTCTGGTTCTGTTTTTACAGGATCCATTTGACCATTTGTTCTTTTTGACATTCTTTTACATGAACTGACCAATATTACTGCTCTCACATGTTCTTTAAAGGGGTCTTCGCATCAAAGATATGCCATCAGTAAATGACTGCTAGTAGTCCAACTACTGGGACCCTTTTGACCCCAATAACAAAGGAACCACATCTCTCAGTAAAGTGTAGCGTTCCCCTTGGATCATTCCTATTACATGACCACTCCTGACCCAAGTCTGTGTATGATTATAACTCTTCCCTATTCAACTAAATGGGGTTGTAGTGCATTTCATGACACCATGCCTGTTCAAGAGTTATGCTGTACTGTATTGGGAAGGGGCTGCAGCTCCTTCGTTCTAGGTACTGGCAAGTGTCCTGTGGTTAAAGTTTGCTAATGTCTCATAATAAAAATTATATGCCCATAAACCAATATTAATATCATAGAGGGACCGTTGTATTACAGGGTCGTCCATTCAGGTAACTGTATAGCCAGATGCGGCTTACTCAGTCAATAACCCTAATGATCAAACATGTTCACATTCAAATTCAAATAAGGCTGCCTGCCGGCAGAAATAAGCCCTGTTTTCCAACCATTATTAAAGAGTAAAAATAAAAAAGTCTTTATTCAATTTGCAACAAGGACAGACTACATGAAATGTAAAAGTTAATGTCCATTTCTGACAGCAATTAGCACAGTGCCAGACGTAAGAGCTCTGTCTAGAAAGGGTTAAGTACCACAACCACAGAGCGCTACATGCAGTTAGTTATTAGTTAGATTCAAAGGTGTCAATAGGACAATTATTAAAATAAAGGTAGAAGTCCCCCCCCCCCCCCGATGACCATGGCCCCGATACCCCTGAGGACGCTACATTGTAGCGAAACATGTCGGGGGGGCTTCTACCTTTATTTTCATGTAGTCTGTCCTTGTTGCAAATTGAATAAAGACTTTTTTATTTTTACTCTTTAATAATGGTTGGAAAACAGGGCTTATTTCTGCCGGCAGGCAGCCTTTTTTGAATTTAACTGTTGCACGCCCACCAACTATTGAGCTCCGCTCCATTGTATTTTTTGCCAAACATGTTCACATGCACAAGAATGTACAGGCTGACATCTGTAATTTGTCCAGATTCATTGACATAGTATTTCTAGCAGAGCCAAGTTGGCTTAAGAGATCTGTGGTCATCATTAAAGGGATAGCAAGTTTATGACAGACTTTCTCATTAATAATGGATTGTTCTTTAACAGAGACATTGGCCCACATTTACTAATGCTGTGTAATAGTTAGACAAGGTAAACTTAGACCAGGCAGTCTCATAATACGTTAAATGTATAACAGTTGTGCATCCTGTATGATCATTTTGGCACTTGCATGACCTATTAGACACTTTCCTCTTCCTTATACCACTTTTGATTTGACTTATTTTGCACCAGAACGTTGTGCCATTTATTTTGCCCATATTTGGCGCACACCACCACATTTTAGGGCATGTCCCCTTTCTGGTAAGCCACACGTTTTCTCCTGTTAAAGGGAACCCGTCACCTATTGAACTTTACTTATCCCTCACTGGCTGCTGCTATAAAAATTTCATTGCCATTATCCCCTCTCCTAAACTCTTCCTCCGACTGTAAATAACGGTCTGTAAACATGTTGCGCCTTTTATCGTAATAATTCGGTGTCCCGTTGTACGCTCACCCCAGAAGAGGACATCAATGCACAAGTGTGGGATTTTGTGTGCTGGGGGAAGGCGAGGAGCTGTCAATCAAAAGTAAGGAGGCGGAGTAAACTCGGAAAGACTTGAGGAATGAAGATATGACTCTTTTCAAACAAAGATTTGACTCTTTTCAAACAAAGATATGACTCTTTTATGCTCATTTGCATATGGTGTGGAAACACTCAAAAACTCAATACTAAAGCTACAGAGCCGACTAAGAAGACAATTTTAGGTTAAATGATATTTCACCCACTACCCCCTGGTATTGCTGGTTTAATCAGTAAAATGCTGGTGACAGGTTCCCTTTAAGTCACACACCCTTTTTGGAACACTTTTTAAAAAAATGTCTAGGTGCAAACATCAAAATTATTCTAAACTGCACCGATTTTCGCCAAAGTTTGGTGCATTTTTTGACACTTTTTAGAACGAGACACAGTAGTAAATCTGCCCTATTGTATTTTTTGTGTATGTCAATTAAATTACTATAATGAATATAATCATTATAATGTCATTGATGTAGTTTCACATGCTTACTATTTATTGACTTGTAAATATCATTGTCAGTCACAGTGTACAGTTAGTTATCAGAGCCATGGATCCTTGATGATGGCCAGTGCTGTGGCTGTTATAAAAACAGTAAACCAATTAAAAAACATATACAGGTATTACATGTATAAAATTACAAGATATAGATTTGACCTTCCTTTCTTTCTTTTTAAATCAGACATAACCCGAGATGTATGGCGCGAGATGTTAATAAAAAAAGTTTCAAAACCTATAAACAATGACATTTTTTGGTGCAAACACTTGTTATTGAGAGGCAGCCACATACCGACCAGATTCCCTTAAAGAGGCTCTGTCACCACATTATAAGTGCCCTATCTCCTACATAAGGAGATCGGCGCTGTAATGTAGGTGACAGTAATGCTTTTTATTTAAAAAAACGATCTTTTTTCACAACGTTAGGAGCGATTTTGGTTTATGCTAATGAGCTTTCTTAATGCCCAAGTGGGCGTACTTTTAATTTCGTCCAAGTGGGCGTTGTACAGAGGAGTGTATGATGCTGACCAATCGGCATCATGCACTCCTCTCCATTCATTTACACTGCACTAGCGATATAGTTATATCACTATGTGCAGTCACATAAACACACACTAACATTACTACAGTGTCCTGATAATGAATACACATGATCATCCAGCCTGGACGTCATGTGTACTCAGAATCTTGACACTTCTGAATCTTTTTTTGTGAGATTCCGGCAAGTGAAACCAAATCTCGTTTAGCTCCGTGATCTCGCGAGATTTCGTATCCGTTGCTGGAATCTCACAAAAAAGAGTCAGAAGTGTCAGGATTCTGAGTACACATGACGTCCAGGCTGGATTTCATGTGTATTCATTATCAGGACACTAGTAATGTTAGGGTTTGTGTATGGGGCTGCACATAGCGATATATCTATATCGCTAGTGCAGTGTAAATGAATGGAGAGGAGTGCATGATGCCGATTGGTCAGCGTCATGCACTTCTCTGTACAACGCCCACTTGGTCGAAAGTAATAGTACGCCCACTTGGGCATTAAGAAAGCTCATTAGCATAAACCAAAATCGCTCCTAACGTTGTGAAAATAGATAGTTTTTTTTAATAAAAAGCATTACTGTCACCTATATTACAGCGCCAATCTCCTTATATAGGAGATAGGACACCTATAATGTGGTGACAGAGTCTCTTTAAAGAATACGGGACATTAAATATAATACATTGCCCTGTAGGAGCTATAATCTTTCCTATAATCTGTCCCCTGGATTTACTGCCACTACACAAATACTTCATCATGGTTCAGCTCCGGGGCAGTTGTAACTCTGCCAGTGGAACTTGACTTCTACCCTGTAGACTAAAATCTCATTAGAGATAGATTCACACTTCATTTATGTGTCATATGTACACAAGTTGGGGGTTTTTTTTTTTTTCGTTTTTTTTTTACAAGCTTTTGAAATTTTATCAAATCTCTAAAAATGTGCGCAAGTTAATGATACATTTGTGTTGCTTATTTATTTAGAAATCGAGAAATTGTTTACTGATGAGCATGAGTTGCTTTCCGTACAGTTTTTTCATGACCTTTATCTATAGTCCACTTATTAGACATAGTTGTAAAGTAAAGATGGAAAAAGAGTTGTTGATTTTTTTTAATGTTAATTTTGAGTAATAAATATCCAAACCAACAGAATATTCATTCTGCTTTGGGCACAGAATTGTTTACTTTACAATATATTACGCAGCTGTATACAGGCCTCCTAAAGTAAATGCTTTAGATTTTGGGTTGCTGTTTACACTTGCAGTGGGTTTTTTTTTGCTTGTTTTTTTTTGTTTGACCAGAATAGCGTAGCATGCTGCGTTAGGCCCCATGCACACGACCGTGTTTTTGCGTCCGCAATTCCCCCGCAAATCCACGGGAGAATTGCGGACCCATTCATTTCTATGGGCCCATACACACTATCCGTGTTTTCACGGGTCTCCGCATGTCCGCAAATCCGTGCCGCAGAAACTCAGGACATGTCTAATTACGGGCTGCAAATTCGATGCCGACATGCCAATAGAAGTCAATGGGCCCGTGGAAATTGCGGATACACCTCCGTGTGTCATCCGCAGTTTGCGGATTTGCGGAAATGTTGCTAGGCGACGACCGGGAATGAGTTCTGTCGTCATCCTGTTTTACCTAGGCTTTTTTTTTTTCATCCGCATTTTGCGGATTACATACGGATGAACTGCGGATTACATACGGATGAACTGCGGATTACATACGGATGAACTGCGGATGACATTTCACGGAACACGGTCCTGGAATTTGCGGACCAGAAAAACACTACGGTCATGTGCATGAGGCCTTATTCTATTCATTTTCCCATCAGAGACATTTATGACATATCCAAAAGATATCCAAAGAAGTAGTAGGACAACAGCACACGTCTTCAAATCATCCAAGTGGTTTTATTGTCAAGACATCCACAAACGACAAGCAACGTTTCGACCCATAGTGAGTGAAGGGTCTTTGACAAAGACCCTTCACTCACTATGGGTCGAAACGTTGCTTGTCGTTTGTGGATGTCTTGACAATAAAACCACTTGGATGATTTGAAGACGTGTGCTGTTGTCCTACTACTTCTTTGGATATACATCGTGCTGGAGTTGGTTTGCCTGGCTTGACAGCGTGCACCGCACCATACTCGGGACTAGTGCTGCTTCAAAAATCTCCTTTTTTCTGATATCCAAAAGATATGTCATAAATGTCAGATAGATGCAGGTCCCACCTCTGGGACCCGCACCTATCTCTAGAAGGGTTCCCCCTAAAGCCCATTCATGCATGCATGACAGCACTAATTATTTTCTAAAGCTTGTAATTTATTAAAGTGGCGCATGCTGTATGATAAAATAGCGCATCTTGCTAGACTTGTTACACACTGTTCTTCCTTACTCCACCTCTTGGTTGGCTTAGTTTACGTCAGTTATTTTAGTTTACACTTAAGCCATGCCCCTTGCTGCTAAGCCAAACACCCTTTCAAGACACATTTGAAACGTGTCTAGTGAGACGCAAACATTTGTTATTTTTATTGCAAAGTAATAATAGGTTTGTCTAAATTGATTTGCATTAAAAAAAAGCGCTACAGAATTCTGGCGTGACTACAATATTAAATCTGCCCCATTATGTGTTTAAGTAGGTGTCCTCTGTAACTGCTACTTGGCCCTCATAGAGGTCCATTTGGGCCCAATGAGTCATGTATTCCTCCTCTTCCACCTCTTCACAGGAGGTTAGCAAACAATGGAGAGAGCTGCACTTACAAGGGCCATGCCTGTCCTAAGATGGGGGTGTGATGGAGTGAAACAGCACCAGAAGAAAGGGCCCATTTATTATTTCCTATGGTGTATATTTAATGTTAAATCAGGTAATCTGATTCATACAAATAAAGGATACTGTTTTGCAAAGTGTTGAAGAATATGTTGGCACTATATATACCATTAATCATTTTTGTAGGTTGGCACTATATATATATGTGGCTTGACAAAGATCCCATAGAGACGGATCCATACGTTGCCTGCCTGGGGTGAATAAACACACCACTTTTTTTCACCAATTACCTTGGAGTGCTGCTGCTTCATTTTTTTTGGACTTCATTAACAAGGGTTCCTAGCCTCAACCTAGGAGGCCTGCACCCACTGCTGTCGCTGTGCTGCTTTATTATTTTTATCATTATATATATATATATATATATATATATATCATTAATCATTTTGTATGATAAGATTGGGGAAGTAGTAAACCTATGCCCGAGTAGGAACCCACGAGCACACGTTTGTTAAAAATACTAACCCCATAATACCTTTTCAAAAACAATACAAAAAAACTATGCCACAATGGCACAAACGTCTGTTTGGCTTTTACTTTATAAATAGGTCTTAAACTTGTTGCAACATTTTGGCACATTTTAATGTAGTACAACTGTCAGGTTTATATGTTAGATTGAAAGTATCATATTAATGTACTGCACTCCCATTTTAGTGATATCTGCCGTTGGCATGACTTGTGCACTAAATCCTCCTGAAGATTTGTCCATTAAACCTTTAATGTGCTTATTAAACCTTTTAATGCAGGCTAAGTGCAAATGAGTTATTAGTCTTTCACAGCTCAGAGATCATTCCATCAGTGTGTGTGTGTGTGTGTGTGTGTGTGTGTGTGTGTGTGTGTGTGTGTGTTTTTTTGTGTGCTTGTGTATACATCTGTATGTTTGCTTCGGTTTCCTGCCCATTTTTAGTCTTAAGGATTTGACAATTGCTTATGATGATACATAATAGTTGACATGAATAAAAGCAATCGTAGTAGAGTCCACCTGCCTCTGCCCACAGGCTTTAGAGTTAATAAGTGGATTTGACCATCTGGACTTTAATCTTATGGAAGTATACAGAAAGTGCTGTATAATATGCTGATGGCAATGCCCTAGTACACCGATGAACTGCTGAATGGCTGACAAAGACATCTGCTTGACTTTTCATACTTCTAAGCGGCTTTAGATGATTGTAGCTAGGAGTATGCTTGACATGGCATGTATCATTATTGGGAGAAGAGATCAAATTGCATTTCAACCTTGAAAAACGAAAAAATAAAAATAGGAGAAGTGATGTGAGCTGAGAATGTTGATTATGTGAAGCGCATCCTCACCAGCTTAATTCATTGTGTGATTACATTGCTCACTCATCAACTACTGATTGGGTGAGTCACCTTTATCAAGATGGAACATTTGGATTGTAGCCACAAAGTATCGGTTCAAAAATGTATCTAACTTCAGATATTAACAAATCCCTGATATATATATATTTGCCTTTCTGGGTAAAGTCTAATACAGAATAATAGCTGTGCGGTTGGCACCATAAGGGCAGTATCATTAGAGCTTAGTATTTATCCATTTACATCAAATTATGAGGGTTTCTCATTTTGCGGGACAAGTTGTCGTTTTTCACCGTTCCATTTATTGTACCATTTATTGTATCATATAATGTACTGGGAAACTGGAAAATAATTCTTTGGGAGGTGGAATGAGAAAAAAACAGTGATTTCGACAAAAAATAATTGGCAAAAATACAATATGTCGCCATATTGTGAGTTATCATTTTTTGATTTTTCCATCGATGGAGTGGTGTGTGAGGGCTTATTTATTGCGGGTCGAGCTGCAATTTTTATTGGTAGACTTTTTGATTACTTTTGGTTCCATTTTTTTTGTGGGAGATGAGGTGACCAAAAACAGCGATTGAGGTGTTTTTATGTGTTGTTTTTTTTTTTTTTGTTTTTTTTACTGTAATCACCGTGTGGGTGTATTAAAAATTTAATAAAACTTATGATATTTTTTTTTTTATGTGTATATATATACTAGTCCTAATTAGAATATCATCAAAAATTGAAAGAAACTCATATATTATATAGATTCATTACACACAGTGATCTATTTCCAGAATTTTTTTCTTTTAATGTTGATTTTTATGATTAACAGTTAAGGAATGTTCACACGGCCTATTTTCGGCCATTTTTCGGGCTGTAAACGCCAGAAAAACGGGCGTAAAATCAGAAGCAAAACGCCTCCAAACCTCTGCCCATTGATTTCAAAGGGAAAACGGCATTCTGTTCCGACGTGCAGGACACTTCTTGGGACGTTTTTGGAGCCATTTTCCATAGACTCCAAAGCTCCAAAAACGGCCGTAAAAAAACGTGTGAAAAACTCCGCGAAAATCGCGAGCGGCACAAAAAACATCTGAAAATCAGGAGCTGTTTTCTCTTGACTCTGCGTGTGAACATACCCTAAATTAAAACCCCAAATTTTGTATCTCCATAAATTACAATATTGGGTAAAAGTTGAAGTTTGTAGACTCCTAGTGTGACACTCTAATCAGCTAATCAGCACAACACCTGCAAAGGTTTCCTAAGCCTTTAAAAGGACTGGTCTGTTGCTCAGTGGTCCAAAGTCCTGTTTTCAGATGAAAGTAAATTTTGCATTTCATTGGGAAATCAAGAGTCTGGAGAAAGAGTGTAGAGGCATCAATCCAAGTTGCCTGCGGTCCAGTGTGAAGTTTCCACAGTTTGTGATGGTTTGGGGAGCCATGTCTTCTGCTGGTGTTGGTCCACTGTGGTATATCAAGTCCAGAGTCAATGGAGCCGTCTACCAGGAAATTTTCGAGCACTTCATGCTTCCCTCTGCTGACAAGCTCTATGCAGATGCTGATTTCATTTTCCAGCAGGACTTGGCACCTGCCCACACTGCCAAAAGTAGCCATACCTGGTTTAATAATCACAGTATCACTGTGCTTGATTGGCCAGCAAACTCGCCTGACCTAAACCCCATAGAGGATCTATGGGGTATTGTCAAGATGAAGATGAGAGACACCAGACCCAACAATACAGACGAGATGAAGGCCGCTATCAAAGCAACCTGGGCTTCCATAACACCTCAGCAGTGCCACACATTGATCGGCTCCATGCCATGCCGCATTGATGCAGTAATTCATGCAAAAGGAGCCCCGACCAAGTATTGAGTGCATATACTGTACATACTTTTCAGTAGGACAACATTTCGGTATTAAAAAATCATATTTGAAATTGGGCTTATTTAATATTCACATTTTTTGAGACACTAAATTTTGGGTTTCCATTAACTGTTAGCCATAATCTTCAACATTAAAAGAAAAAAATGCTGGAAATAGATCACTCTGTATGAAATGAATCTATATAATATATGAGTTTCACTTTTTGAATTGAATTACTGAAATAAATTAACCTTTTGATGATATTCTAATTCATTGAGAAGGACTAGTGTGTGTGTGTATATATATATATATATATATATATATATATATATATATATATATATATATACATATACACATATATTTTAACTGTATTTAACTCTTTTTATTATTTCCCTTAGGAGACTTGAACCAGTGATCGTTGGATTGCTTGCACGATATACTGCAATACTTTCCAAAAGCTTAGATGCCGTGGTCGCTATTGACGGTGGCATCTAAGGGGTTAAATGAGTGGGATCCCACTCTTTGCGGTAAATGGTCGGCTGTAACATACAGCCGACATGTACAAGTTATGTAGTGGGCTTTGGCCACGAGCCCTCTCAATACTTTCCCTTCCGACCTCTGCCGTATATATATATATATCTATATGTATATCTATATATAGATATATATATATATGATAGATGTCACCAAGGGTTTAGAAATGTTGTCTCAGCTGATCGCTGCGGGTCTAGCTACTTTAGTCTGCATCTGGCCATTTTTTAATTGGCTGACCATGTAATACATGGATGGCTCGGGTCCACCATAGCAGGAGTTGTTCTTTGTGAGCAACTCTCCACTGTGACTCATAAAGGGGAGTTCCAAGTGCGGGACCCACCACTATGTCGTCCATATGACCAATACCGCATATAGAAAAGGGTTGTCTACACGAGACAACCCATTTAAAAGTGACTTTATTTTGTAGAAACCACTTACCAATTTTTTTGTGAGCAATTACAAAACAACATCCATTAGCAGAGGGGTGATTTTATAACATAATGCAATTATTCATGGTATTTATGGTTTATTGATAGGATATGTAAGCGTACTCTACTGTTCCCACAAATCCCATTGAGTTTAATGTAGACTACCTTTGCACACACATCTCCTCTGCAAATCTCCCAGGGTCAGACCCCACTGATCATATATTAATGGTGTAAAGGATCTGCCAGGCACTACGTCAGTGGATACTCCCAGGATTAATCAATCGACACCTGAGGCCGGACCTCTTAGACTTACTCCGGCTCCCACCAATCAGGGTGGCAGGCTCAGGAGTGGGAGAGCCTATCGCGGCCTGGTCAGTCAGAGTTAGCTCCGCCCCCTGTCCATTTATACCTGCCGTTTTCTCTTCCTCATTGCTTGTGATTCTTCCTGGTTTCCTGGCCCTGCTACAGCCTTGCTCCAGCCTGCTTCTGCCTTGCTTCAGCCTTGCTACAGCTTCCGCTTATCCTGCTTCGCTCTGACCCCGGCTTGCTTCCTGCTCCTTGCTCTGCGTTCGTATATTTGGTGACATCCTGATTCTGACTGGCTCATTGACCACTCTGGTTTCCTCACGGTGTTCCGTGGGCTACTGCCCCTTCCCTTGCTTGTTCCCTGTTTGTATTCCCTTGCACTTAGTCAGCGTAGGGACCGCCGCCCAGTTGTACCCCGTCGCCTAGGGCGGGTCTTTGCAAGTAGGCAGGGACAGGGCGGTGGGTAGATTAGGGCTCACTTATCCCCTCCTTCCTGCCATAACAAATGGCATATCTTTTTAATATGCCATAAATGTTTGGGATGGGAAAGTAGAAGATTATATTGCTTACGTATTATACTATTTATTTCTCTAATATCTAATGTTAATTCTATTTTTATACAGGGAGCTATTCCAATAATATAAATTACTAAATGGCTGTTTATGCAGTTTCTAAGTATATGAGTTCAAGTTCACTGAAGGTCAATCTACGCATTTAGCTTACCAGTAGATGTCTTTACGGCAACCAACTGGCATATTCTCTAGTCTACAGTTACCAAAAGTTATAACAATTACAAAAGCAAATAACTATCAATTAATGTAAACTGTGCTTCATGACAAAACATAGGGTTGGCATTCAGTTTTGAAAAAAGGATATAGTAGAGCTAGAGAGGATTTGAAGGCGGGTGACGAGATTATTAAATGGGCATACAAGAATGGACAAGGAGGCAGCACTTCCAAAAATATAACAGCCTTTAATCACCCATGCGACGTTTCAGTCCAACAGGACCTTTCTCAAGCATGCTTGAGAAAGGTCCTGTTGGACTGAAACGTTGCATGGGTGATTAAAGGCTGTTATATTTTTGGAAGTGCTGCCTCCTTGTCCATTCTTGTTTGCCCAATATTGAGGCCCGTGGACCAGGTCCTGTAGAGGCATGCACTCCTTTGGTGGTCCAGTGCTGTGGAACTTCTCTCCTTCAGATTTTTAAATGGGATGGGAGAGTTATCTTACAATAAAAGTCTAGAAATATTAGGCTTGTCCAGCTTGGTAAAAAAGACACCTTAGAGGTGATCCTATTAACATGTATATGTACATGTGTGGTCAGTACAAAGAACTAGCACATAATCTGTTCTTTCCAAGGACTCTACAAAGGACCTGGGGACATACATTGCATATGGAAGCAAGATGTTTCAGACATCAATATAGGAAAGGGTTCTTTACAGTTAGAGTAGTTAAACTATGGAATGCTCTACCCCAAGAGATAGTAATGACAGATACCATGTCAGCATTTAAAAAGGGTCTAGTTGATTATTTACTGACAAATGGCATTGATGGTTATAATTAATCTAGCAATTAGGTGTAATTGATTCAGAAAGGTTCAACTTGATGGACCTGTGTTTTTTTCGACCTATGTAACTATGTTACTTTGAATATTACCCACGTCTGCGGCAATTTATATAAACATTTCATATGAAGAAAGGATAGCTATTCAGATCTTTTTTTTTTCAAGAAACTTAATAGTCATACATGTTTAGGGTATGTTCTCACGGCTTATTTTCAGCCATTTTTCGGGCCATAAACACCCAAAAAAATGGCTGAAAAAACAGAAGCTGAACGCCTACAAACATCTGCCCATTGATTTCAATGGGGAAACAGAGTTTAGTTTCGATAGGGCATTTTTTACGTGGCCGTTTGATAAAACGGCGCATAAAAAACACCCCGTAAAAAGAAGTGCATGTCACTTCTTGAGCCGTTTTTCATTGGTCAATAGAAAAACAGCTCCAAAAACGGCCGTAAAAAAAACGCTCGATACTTGAAAAAACGGCTGAAAATAAGAGTCTGTTTTCCCTTGAAAACAGCTCAGTATTTTACAGCCATTTTTACTTTACAGTGTGAACATGCCCTCACTGCACGCAACAATGGGATAGATATAACTACTGGTTTACAAGGATATCGACACTTACACTGGTTTTGTCAAAAACCCAAATAATCCCCATCATGACCTAGAGTAAAAAATAATAATCGAAGTCAAATCAGTTTGTAAATGCACTCTCATGTATCGTTTTAGTTTCTAAAAAGAAGCTTTAAATGTTTGCATCTAAAGGGAGAACCACATGCAAATGAAATGTTTTGTGACTACTATTTCTTAAAATGTAAATCTAAGTGTTTCTGAGTGTTTTTCTGACTTTTTTTCTATGTTGTATTGTATTAAAACTATACACCTCTTTTATGCTCTCTTTTTTTATTTACAGTCTATTGACCCAGGGCAACAGTTCACATGGGAGCACTCTAATCTGGAAGTTAATAAACCAAAGAATAGATATGCAAATGTTATTGCATATGATCACTCACGTGTGCTGCTTTCAGCCATTGAAGGTAAGCAGATCCTTCTTTCTCCAGTTAATGGTGGAATTAACGTGTCAACATGTAATAAACAGCTGCTATACTGTGTTAAGATGGTCGTTTGGTTTATTCTGCATTTCTTCATATTGAGCTAGAGGTTACAATTCTTGACTCCATGGACTCCACACAAAGTGTTACAGCCATTTATTATCTATTATCTCAGTATGTATTTTGTAGTCCACAATTTGGTAATCCCCTACGATGGCTGACTTTGCAATTTGACTTACTGTGATGTATTGCTGGATAACAGTGTACTTGCATGGGCAGGAATATTATAATATAAAAAAAATGAGTCTGTATTAAAAGATAGTTGTGCTTATAGTGCTTAGTTCTTCCTGTATTTAAAGGCGATTTCCAGTCCACCCATCCTTACTGAGGTTCATTTGCAGTATATATTGTTCTCATTGGTGGATTAGTTGCTTGTAGTTTATAATCATTCTGCCTTTTCTGTAATAGAAATAAGCTCTTCATGCACTTTCTGGTACATTTGTGTGGAGCTTATGCTTATACATAGCAGCCAATCTGAAAAAGCAGATCTGCAGCTGCAACTTGTGAGCAGATAGGAGAAAATGTCTTTAGATAATGTAGCTAAGCTGCTGTCACTGAACATAGCTGTGACCTTAAGATCAGAGTTAATAAGCTGTCAGCACTGAAGAAAATAAATAGCAGGTAAGCATTACCCAAAACTGAAAATCCCCTTTCAAAGAATTTGGGAACAGATTTACAGGTTTAAAACTGGCCATACATATTTATCTGATTAGAATTAAACCACTTACAAATTCTAAAAGATCATCCGATCATAAAAATATATATATTTTAAGGATACACACAGTCTTAAATATAATCAATTCTCCCAATGTATGCCCAGCTTAAGAAATAGCATGAGTGTATTTTTGGATCTATATTCACAGAGCATCAGTTGGTCCCCGGCATGCTCTGCAGTGACTGTCTATACTGTAGAATTACTTTCCATATTTTTTGCCCATGCATGTTTTTAGTCATCCCTTCTCTGTTGGTAACCCCACTTTATAGATAAACACATCATAACAAGCAACATCAAATATGCCTTTTAGCAATGGGTAGTCCCAAATATCTTTTCACACAATATATCCCTAATACATCCATACTGCGCATTCTGTGGCTGCTGTTATAAAGAACAGTTTAGCACCTTGGGGAAAAATATTGTAACTTATCCAGCAGGAAATGGTGCAAATTAAGTTACACATAATAAAACCAGTCAAGAAATGACATGTTTTTCTCAAAAGAAATTTACATATATTTCTCAGGCTATAATAGAGTTGAGATGCTATTTAATATATTTTTGTAACACATACCTCAAAATATTAGGTTATAAATGTCCCTTGTCAGCAATGGTGCCTTTATATTACTGAGGAACCAAATTCAAGTTCTGAGAACAGATGCTGCACTGTGGAAATGTACTACTTTTGTTGATGCTTGCGTAGAAAAAAAGCAATGTAAAATCTAATAAAAATGTATTAAATATTCTCTCATTTCCTTGCGTCAGGCACACATGACAACATTACTGCTATCTCACTCCATTATCACAAAACAAATGATCTTTGCTGCATCAGGTCATTAGTAATAGACCAGTAGTGTCTTTCTGTAATCTTTGAGAACATTAGCGTCTGGAGAGGGGGCTTCAGCTGCTCCGTATGTAAAATATGGGGTAGAAATTCTTAAGAGCTAGAGATCTTATCCATTTTTGTATTGTTTTTTTCTCATATGCAGTTTCGAGGAATTGTGCTCAACATGTAAAAAAAAAAAAAAACACAATGTGTGTGTGTGTGTATATATATACATAAATAATTTATTAATTTGTTTTTATATTTAAACATTTTTTATATTGAAGATGTATATTATCATTGTTGGGTACAATCTGTATAAAACTGGTCCTCTGGAAGGGTTGGCTAATAGATTATTAGAAGCAGAGTTAGGGCTCATTCATTCGAGCATTTTCCTCGACCGTGTGCTGTGCGTTGAAATAACTCATAGCACACAGACCTATTCATAACAATGGGGCTATTCAGAGATGCGTGAGTTGCGTGAAACTCGCTGCATGTCCTATATTGGTGCGTTTTTGCTCACCTAGTCGCCCATTGAAGTCTATGGGTTCGTGAAAACCACAGACAGCACAAGGACGACATCCGTGCGCTGTCGGTGTTTCACAAATCAGTTACAAATAACTGCAGAGAAATAAAAATAAAATAAAAAAAGAAGTGCTTGCACGGACATGAAAAACGCATGCCACACGCAAAGCACACTGATTCCAATATGCAACGCACACGGACATGAAATGTAGGAAAAATGCTGCGGTTTTTTACGTGCGTAAATTGGACGCGCTCCTCTGAATGTAGCCTTACGTTAAGGAGACTGTCCTAGCTGAGGAGATTACAGAAGTAAGCTAATGTTCTTGCAATGTTTGTATTTAAGACGGGCCTTTAGTTAAAGAGAATAATTGCAACATAAAATCTGGTGATTTATAAAAAGGATTCGGTGTCCTTTTATTCTCCGACTGTTTCTTGTGGCATATAAGGTTTTTCCTCACATACTGTATTTAGTGATATGGGAATAGGATATAAATTATTAGTGAATGGGTTTAATTCCTATAGTTTGTAATACATTATATTTTAAACATATAATAATACCCTATTGGGGTTGTCTGAATAAGACAGATCAGTTTGACCTATTATGATCTAATGACATAAAGCATAGTAGAAGTGTCATCAGAATTTATATCCGGACTGAATGACAGATCTTCCATTCTTAGCACGTGTAACACTTCACATTGTCTTTACAAACATATTTGTATATCCAGCCATAAAAAATCTGTAATCCTATTCGGCACCATACACCAATGACTCCATTTTCTATAGCACAATAATGTCATTTATTCTGAAACTGGATGGGTTAAACCAGGGGTCAATGCTAGTTCAGTATAATCTAGGCGGCAATCATCATGTCCGTGCGCTGTACAGTCACTGACATTCCCCATCCAATCCCGTTACACTGCGTGCCTACTAAATGGCTTTTAAAGTTTATACAAATAATGTGCTGAGCTATCATATTGCCTGCTCTTTAAAATGTGTGTTATTAGTTTTCACATAAACCTGCACCAACCATATTACGTCTTTACGGTAAATGCAAAAATGATTTATTTCGAGTTTTCTATTGCTTATAGTTTGAAAGCTCCGTCATATTTTCTGTCTATATATCAGCCATGGACCAAGTCGACCAAGGTCATCTGCTCATTATTCTTTTAATCTGTACAATTCGTTGCCAGAATAATGTTTGATATATCTCTACTGCGGTTTAAATCAAAAGCATCTTAGTTTGACTTGGGTTTCTCTTGATTATTTGCGTGATAGCTTTCTGTAAGTGATTGACTGCTAATCACTAGATCTGTGATACCGGGGATGAAAAATGAATATTCTTTTTACTTCTGAATTATGCATATTGCAAATATAAAGCAATATACGAGGCTGGTGATGTTCCTGCCTACAACAGTAGCTAATCCATCTTTAAAGGAGATCATTCATTGTACAGAGACTGCTGTTTTCTTCTCTACATGGGAAGGGAGCGTTGTGATGTTACTGCATCAGACCATTTCATAGCCAGGACACAGTTCAAATGTCATCTTGATATCGTCTCTCCTTATAAATTGGTCCTTTAAAATAGAAACTACGTTATAATTTATTTTATTACTGGAGCGATTAAAGATTATTTTTTAAATTAAGCAATTTCATTTGTTTTCTTAAAGAGGTTGTCCAGAATAATAAAAAAAAAAAACAGCTTTTTTTTTCCATGGGCGTATCTGGTATGTTAATTTTTTCCTATTCATGTGATTGGGCCTGATCTGCAATGCCAGATACAACCCTTGTAAAGATGTGGCACTGTTTCTGGGGGAGGAAAAACTCTTTCTCTTTTCTTTTTTTTTCTTTTTAAATCCTGGACAATGTTTTATATATTTTTTTTCCAGTTGCTTTATCCTGTATTCAAGTCTACACTATCTCTATGGTTGGGCTCAAAAACTAATAAGGGTATAAAAAGTAAAAGTAACAAAATACTGTATGCAAAATAAGAACACAGCTTCTGCCTTCATTTGCATATGCTATTGAAATATATAAGAAAAAGAAAACCCCACAAACACGCCAAGGCAGATTTATAAAACTGGTGTAGAAGAAAAGTAGAAAAGTTGGCTATAGCAACCAGATTCCAGATTTTATTTCTCTGAAAATGTTGCACGATCTTTGTGCCAGATTCTTGAAGGCAGTTGCGCCAGACGTTGCGCCAGACGTTTGTCCAAGTATGACTAGTCAGAAAAAGGGGCACATCTTATGGATATGTAAACTAATGCCACATATATAACAGCTGGGAGACATTTTAGTATGAAATTGGAACATTTTAATGACTGAACTGGTGCAGGTATAATAAAAATACTGATGCAGCTTTTCACACCATATTCACAAACATTTCTTAAGCGGTTTCCTGAATTTGATAAAACTTCATGCTGTTTTTCACACCTATTCTATTTTTAAACTCCCTCAATATGTCTAACACTTGACTTTGGGTTTGTGATGGGGTACACCAATGCGAAATACATATATGTGCATCCATGGATAGTATCTGTTTGTTCTATTTCATTGGTTTATTTTAAACGTGAATGTCCACCCTTGAACAAAATTTTGTTTAATTGTTTTACCTAAATAGGTCTAAAACTCTTTAATATCTTGATATCTCTATTATTCTGATACAGAGTTCGATAGGCCCTACATAGACACAGATTTAAAAGAGAAACTGCTGACTACCTGAAGTTGCCACTAGATGGAGCTTACTATATAGCGGCAGATTTATTATGTTTCATACGCCATTTTAAAAAGAAAAACGCCTTAAAGCATCATGGTACTCAGACTGTTTGTAGGTTAATGTTATATAATGAGAGCGGTCTTGGTTATTGACAGGTTCATCATTGTTGGAGTCATTTTGGTGCTTTGCCTGTGATCAGGCATAGATTTGTGCCAAAATTTGCGCAATTTTCTGGCCTTAGTATTGATAAATTATTGGAAAGGTCGAGACCACGCTCATTATCTATAAGCCTTGCTCACTTTTCAACACTTTTGATAACTTTTTATAACTGGCGAGTGCCAAGAAAAGTAAAAAATGTTGCACAAATATGGCGTCCACCATGTTTTGGAACTGTTTTAAGCCATAAAACAGGCGCAAAGCTATTTATAAATTCTGTACATAATGTTTTATTAATAAGTTCATATTGTAATCTCCCTCTAGTGGCAGCAGCAGGTAGCCAGGAGTTTAGCATTTAACTATGTCTATACAGGCGATTTGGAGCTCTGTATCAGAAAAACAAAGCTCCAACTGATATGAAAATATATTAGGAAATTAATCAGCACCGAAATTTGTACCTAAAACCTACATGGTGTTATATTCCCAGAATCAACAATTGTAACCTATCCACCGGTTTGGTGATAATTGTATGAATGCTGAAGGCCCCACTGCTGGCGAGAATCGGGTCCCAAAGCTCTTGTTCCGCCTCACTGTTCGACCGCAGTGAAGAGAAAATTAAATGGAGTGGCGGTCAAGCATGTGCCATTCATTATATATGGGAATGATGGAAACAGCCAAGTAGTCATTTACATTGACATTGAATTCAAGCTCCTCCTTGCGGGGCTGCAGTGAGGAGGAACAGGGGTTTTGGATCCCCGTTCTCGTGATCGGTGGAGGTCCCAGCTGTGGGACCCCTAGTGATCAGACAATTGTAACCTATCCTGTAGATAGGTGATATTTGTCGATTCTGGTTCAACCCCTTAAATAGGGCTGGGCAATTAATCGGAATAAGAACTAAACCGAAAGTCATTTTCCACATTTTTTTTTTCTTTTTTTTTTTTTCGGTTTCACCTGTATCTGTGTCCTTGGGATGCAGATACAGTTGAAACCTATGGGAGAGCAGGGAACCGTCAGTTCACTGTGTAACATTGGCCGCTCGCGGCTTGGCGCAGACAGGCACAATGACGTCACTGCCTTGTGCCTGCCTGTACCGAGCCGTAAGAGGCTCATCACGCCTATTTTCAGAGTCCGCTGGACTTCTGCCATACACCGGGGTTTCAGGCATCTTATTAGTCCATGGTGTTCTCTATGCCTGCCCCATTGACTTTTTTTTTCCACCTCAATGTCTGCCCTATAAACTTCTTGTTTATCCTCAATGACAGTGTGCCACGGCGAGCGGACAGTGCCCGCCCCAATTGTATAGACACGGATGATGGGGGCTATATACAGGGTTGATGGGGTATGATGGTGGTCCCTGTATATTACCCCATCATTCCTGTATATAACCCCTATCATTCCTGTATATAACCCCTATCATCCTGTATATTACCCCATCAATTCTGTATACTAGGATAATGGGATTACATACAGGGACGATGGCTGTCTAGTATATACAGGAATGATGGGGGTGATATACAGGGATGATGGCTGGTATATACAGGGATGATGAGGGTAATATACAGGGATGATGGGGGTTATATACATCATCCCTGTATATAGCAGCCCACCATCATCCCTGTATATAATCCCCATCATCCCTGTATGTAAGCCCCATCATCCCTGTGTATACCAGACCGCCATCATCCCTGTATATAATCCCCATCAATCCTGTATATAACACCCATCATCTGTGTATATAACATTGGGGTGGGCACTGTCCGCTCGCCGTAGTGCTCGGGCATTGAGGCTAAACAAGAAGTAAATATGGTGGGCATTGAGGACATTGTGGATCAATAGAATGCCTGAAATGCCGGTGCATGGCAGGAGTCCAGCGGAATCAGAAAATATACACCGAGCCACACAGACCAGAGGAGCAGAGGGATCTCCTCCACTTGTCATTGGAACGGGTTTAGGTGAGTATGTATTTTATTATTTTTGTTAGGCACTATTGGGGTTGTATGGGGGCAATATACTGTGTGGGGGCAGCTGTGGGTATACTGTGTGAGGGGCAGTGTCAGGGGGTATATTATATACAGTAATATACAGCAAGCTGAGGGAAATTATATTAATTAAATGGCGTAGCATGCAAATAGGGGGCATGGCATGCAAAAAAAGGTGTGGCCTAAAACTTCATTAATCAAAATCAAGGTTACATGTTCAATTAATCGTGATTTTGATTTAGCTAATAATCGGCCAGAGGAAAAAAGCAGCACTTCGTAGATGTATAGCTTATTCTTTGAAACATGGAAGAATAAACCACATTCTTGTTTGACATCAATCTTTTGCTGTGATCATTTATATATATATATATATATATATATATATATATATATATTTATTTTTATATATATATATATATATATATATATATACAGTACTGTGCAAAAGTTTTTGGCAGTTATGAAAAAATGCTGCATCCAAAGTAAGAATACTTTCAAAAATAGAAGTGTTAGTAGTTTTGTTTTATGAATTAACAAAATGCAAAGTGAATGAACAGAAGATCAATTTAAATCAAATCAATATTTGGTGTGACCACCTTTTATCTTCAAAATAGAATCAATTCTTCTAGATACACTTGCGCACAGTTTTTGAAGGAACTCGGGGCAGGGAAGTTGTTCCAAACATCTTGGAGAACTAACCACAAAACTTCTGTGGATGTAGGCTTTCTCAAATTTTCCTGTCTGTTCATGTAATCCTAGACAGACTCGATGATGTTGAGATCAGGGCTCTGTGGGGGCCATATCATCACTTCCAGGTCTCCTTGTTCTTCTTTACGCTGGTGATATTTCTTAATGACATTGGCTGTATGTATGGGATCGTTGTCCTGCTGCAGAATAAATTTGGAGCCATTAAAACGCCTCCCTGATGGTATTGCATGATGGATAATCCCCAATTCCATTTGCTGAAATGCAGCCCCAAACTTGCAAGGAACCTCCACCATGCTTCTCTGTTGCCTGCAAACACTCATTATTATACCGCTCTTCAGCCCTTTAGAGAACAAACTGCCTTCTGTACAGCCAAATATTTCAAATTTTGACTCATCAGTCCAGAGCACCTACTGCCATTTTTCTGCACCTCAGTCCTTATGTTTTCATGCATAGTTGGCCTTGTTTCTACGTCAAAAGTATGGATTTTTGGTCCCAATTCTTCCATTAAGACCCCACTTCTGGTCTGACTTCTCCGAACAGTAGATATGTGTACCTGGGTCCTAAGTTTCTGCCAGTTCTGAGCTGATGGCACTGCTGGACATTTTCCGATTTCGAAGGTATCAAAGCATGACGTGTCTACGATCTACTGCACTAAGTTGCCTTGGCTGACCACTGCGTCTATGGATCTCAACGTATCACGTTTCTTTGTACTTCTTCAAAAGAGCTTGAACATAACATCTTGAAACCCCAGTCTGCTTTGAAATCTTTGCCTGGGAGAGACCTTGCTGATGCAGTATAACTACATTGTGTCTTGTTGCTGTGCTCAGTCTTGCCATGGTGGACCTGTGACATGAAACTGTCTTCCACAACCTCACCTTTGTAGCAGAGTTTGGCTGTGTTTCAACCTACATATGAAAATGATGATGATCATAATCACCTGTTTGATATAATTGGCTAATCATACACCTGACTATAATCCTACAAAATCCATGACTTTGTGCAAGTGTATCTAGAAGAATTGATGCTGTTTTGAAGGCAAAGGATGGTAACACCAAATATTTATTTGATTTAGATTTCACGTCTGTTTATTTACTTCATATTTTGTTAATTGTTAAAAAAACACTTCTATATTTGAAAGTATTCTTACTTTGCAGTATTTGTCCACAGCTCCTTAAAATTTTTCCACAGTAATATATATATATTTATATATATATATATATATATATATATATATATATATATATATATATATATATAGCAAATGTATGGAGCAGCACTGTAGCGAAACATTCTCATGGTCGGTGTAAGACTTCGAAGAAGTGACCTCTCCTCGTAGATATTAAAAATAATTTTGGGGAATCAGCACTCAAATGTAAAAAGATTTAATCGCCAAAAATCTCACAGAGACGTTTTACCCTCCCTATGAAGGCATTGTCAAGCCCTGAAAATGCCTTCATAGAGAGGGTGAAATGTTGCTGTGAGATTTTTGGTGATTAAATCTTTTTACATTTGAGTGCTGATTCCCTGCAATTCTATATATGCATAATAATAATAATAATAATAATAGTGTTAAAAAATACTGTATAATATAGTGAATTATTTTGTAAATGTTTTATCAACGATTGTAAATGACCAGCATTGGACCTCTGTAGTTACGGTTCTTTAACAATGTTCTAGCCAGTAGTAAGAAAATCATGAAGTCTGCTAAAAGGTGAATTTCCAGCCCTGGGCATTTCGAAGCTGATGTAACAAGATGCTCCAGTCTAGCACTGCAGGCAGAGAATTCAAAGTATAATAATATTGATAAACTGCACTGCTGGCTGGCACCCTCTGGCAACAAAAACATTCAATTCCATTTCTAGAGTAATTCAATCCATTTCCAGCATTGCCAGTAAAGTGTCTTCCTATGCCAGGAATATATCCACAAATAATCAGCATGAGAATAAGTGTTGTTTACGGCTCGAGAGTTTCCTTTAACGTTCTATTGATTAAGGGATAAGTATATTGTTTACATCTACAATAACTCACATAGTGATCTTTATTACAAACCAATTATACATTATATAAAGACAAAAATCATTAACCTGCTATTGATTATATAACACACAGGCTGCATAGCTGATCTAAGGTTTTGTTTGTGAACAAACGACTCAAGAGTGTAAAACCATATGCCAGCAAATCATTATTCAGCTTATCTTTATATGAAACACATCAAACAACATTGGGTAGGGAATCTATATGTTTGCCCTTTTTTCACGGACCATATACTTATCAAATAAGCTGCGTTGTTCAAGTGATCAATTATAGGAAGGACACAATAAATGTATTAACATTTTACACTTGGAAATGCGGGATACACCAAATATTAATAGTCTTTAGTAGAAAATTGTGCTAGATATAGGTGAATACACTACATCTTTTCTACAGGAAATGAATCAGGCTATTCAACAATGGGAGGCAATAGCAGATGTATACAACTGTCTAGGAATACCGTTGCATATATTTATACAACCAGAGACATTTTTTAAACATTGAATGTAATGCCCAAATTTAGTTTAAACCTAGCCTTACTTACAGGGTAGTCAGTATACAGTATTTCATCCAATAGTTGGCCTTGAAAACCAAGTCTACCAATACTAAATACTATTATACTGAGCCTGCAGACAAGAACATGGATCTAAATAAGCAGGAGAATTTTCATCAGGAAACTCTTCTATTTTGCTTTTATATATTCAAAATGGGCTTCATGGTTGGGTGACTCGACCTCTCACATAGCCACATAGCACCGATAAGCCTAATGTCTAGTATCTTATTTTGTAAATGAACCAGCATTTCTATTTCCAACCCAATAAAACCATATCAATGCAGCAGATTTTGTACAGATAAACAACAGTAGAACAAGTACATTTCTCCGAACTCCCAATGATGGTTTTTAAAAAGGAATAGGAAACTTTCTATTTACATTAGCTAATGTTATATGGACCATTACAGTCAGTTTTGCCCCTTCTTCTTTTCCAGGCATACCGGGAAGTGACTATATTAACTCCAATTACATCGATGGTTACAGAAAGCAAAATGCCTATATAGCAACACAAGGACCTCTTCCCGAAACCTTTGGAGATTTTTGGAGAATGATGTGGGAGCAACGTAGCGCTACAGTTGTAATGATGACAAAACTGGAAGAGAGATCGAGGGTAAATATTTATATTGCTTTACAATATATGTCAGTTATATGCCGGTCATTGTACAGGGTTTATATGCAGTAGAATATTATCACATTATTATCTGTAAAATGACATTTACGTTTCCTTTTCCTTGTTAGCCATTTCTAAGTCACTTTTCCTTGCTGTACTATGTTCATAGATTGTATGCCTTTACTCCATTAGTTTATTTCATGGCTACGACATAGTTTCCATGCAGACGTAGGATCATATTGTGTATACCTTATCATACATATTATTGTTTGAGTACCCAAATAGTCATTTGCAAATCAGTATATTGTAATAAAATAGTGGTAGATGTTGTCATATTATACACCTCTGTCAGCTGGATGGCTTCTTTGAAAGAACTGGTATCATGAGAATGGAAGTGGGTGATCACTTGACATCTGCTTCAATGTGTTTCTGTAATGGCAGGAAGGAGGTGAAGGGAAAGTGAGCCCTAATCTACCCACCGCCCTGTCCCTGCCTACTTGCAACGATCCGCCCTAGGCGATGGGGTACAACTGGGCGGCGGTCCCTACGCTGTCTAAGTGCACAGGAGAACAAACAGGGAACACACAAGGGAAGGGGCAGTAGCCACGGAACGCCGCGAGGAAACGGAGCGGTGAATAAGTTGTCAGGACCAGGATGAAGTGGAGTATACCAAAGTGAGCACGGAGAAGGAAGCAAGCCAGGGGCAAAGCGAAGCAGGTTAAGCGGAACTGCAGCAAGGCAGAAGCACGGCAGAAGCAGGCTGGAGCAAGCAGCAGTGAGGCCAGGAATCCAGAAGAATTACAAGCACTGAGGAAGAGAACACGGCAGGTAATTAAGGACAGGGGGCGGAGCTAACTCCGACTGACCAGGCCGCGATAGGCTCTCCCACTCCTGAGCCTGCCACCCTGGTTGGTGGGAGATGGTGTCAGTCGAACAGGTCTGGCCTCAGGTGTGGATTGATTAATCCCGGGAGTATACCTAGACGTAGTACCTGGCAGATCCCTAACAGTACTCCCCCTTTTATGAGGGGCCACCGGACCCTTACTAAGAGGACCCGGTTTAGTAGGGAAGAGAAGGTGGAACCTCCTGATCAATACCCCAGCGTGAACATCACGGGCAGGTACCCAAGTCCTCTCCTCCGGCCCGTATCCTCTCCAATGGACCGGGTACTGGAGGGAGCCCTGGACCATCCTACTGTCCATAATCTTGGCCACCTCGAATTCCACCCACTCAGGGGTGAGAACGGGAACAGGAGGTATCCTCGAGGGCGACCAGGACGGGGAGCAGCGTTTAAGGAGGGAGGCATGGAAGACGTCATGTATGCGAAAGGATGGGGGCAGCTCCAGACGGAAGGATACAGGGTTGAGGACTTCAATGATCTTATAAGGTCCAATAAATCGGGGAGCAAACTTCCTGGACGGGACCTTAAGGCGCAAGTTCCTGGACGACAACCAGACCAAATCCCCGACGACAAACCAGGGGTTAGCAGAACGTCTACTATCCGCCTGAATCTTTTGTGCGCTCTGGGACGCCTCTAGGTTCTTCTGAACCTGGGCCCAGACAGTGCACAGTTCCCGATGAACATCCTCTACCTCAGGATTATTGGAACAACCAGGGGAAGCGGAGGAGAACCTTGGGTTAAACCCGAAATTACAGAAAAACGGGGAGACCCCTGACGAGTTACTGACCCGGTTATTCAGGGAAAATTCAGCAAGGGGAAGGAATGAGACCCAATCGAATTGACAGTCAGAGATGAAACACCTTAAATATTGTTCCAGGGATTGGTTAGTCCTTTCCGTTTGGCCATTAGTTTCGGGATGGAAGGCGGAGGAGAAGGACAGATCAATCTCCAACTTTTTACAAAAAGCTCTCCAAAATAAGGAAACAAATTGTACCCCTCTGTCAGAAACGATATTGACTGGGGCCCCATGGAGACGCAGGATGTGTTTCACAAACAAAGAAGCTAACGTCTTGGCGTTAGGTAGCTTCTTAAGGGGCACAAAGTGGCACATCTTGCTGAAGCGGTCGACTACCACCCACACCACCGACTTGCCCTGAGATGGAGGCAAATCGGTGATAAAATCCATGGAGATATGGGTCCAAGGTCTCTGGGGAATGGGCAAGGAACGTAGTAGGCCCGCAGGTCAGGACCTAGGGGTTTTGGACCTAGCGCAAACCTCACAAGCGGCGACGTAAGCCCTAACGTCTTTAGGCAACCCAGGCCACCAATAGTTTCTGGTAATGAGGTGTTTGGTGCCCAAGATGCCAGGATGACCAGATAGAGCGGAGTCATGGTTTTCCCTGAGTACCCTTAGCCGGTATTGCAGGGGAACAAACAGTTTGTCCCCAGGGACGTTCCCGGGAGCTGCACCCTGATCAGCCGCGATATCAGAAGCTAAATCAGAATCCGTGGCAGAAACGATTATACCAGGGGGTAAAATACAAGCAGGATCCTTCTCGGAAGGAGGATTGGCCATGAAACTACGTGACAGAGCATCAGCCTTAATATTCTTGGACCCAGCCCTATAGGTAACCAAGAAATTAAATCTGGTAAAGAATAGTGCCCACCGAGCTTGTCTAGGATTAAGCCTCCGGGCCGATTCTAGGAAAACCAGATTCTTGTGATCCGTAAGGACCGTTACCTGGTGTCTGGCCCCCTCCAGGAAGTGCCGCCACTCTTCAAAAGCCCATTTAATGGCTAGAAGTTCGCGGTTGCCAATATCATAGTTACTCTCTGTGGGCGAAAACTTCCTAGAGAAGTAAGCACAGGGGCGGAGATGGGTGAGGGAGCTGGTACCCTGGGACAAGACGGCCCCCACTCCCACCTCGGATGCGTCAACCTCCACAATAAATGGCTCCTCTTGGTTGGGCTGAATCAGCACGGGGGCCGAGATAAAGCACTTCTTGAGGGTCTCAAAGGCCTGGACGGCCTCAAGGGGCCAATGGAGGACATCAGCACCCTTGCGAGTAAGGTCCGTAAGAGGCTTAGCGACGACCGAGAAGTTGGCAATAAATCTCCTGTAATAGTTGGCGAACCCTAAAAAACACTGTAACGCCTTAAGGGAGGCAGGTTGGACCAATTCCGCCACAGCCTGAACCTTGGCAGGGTCCATGCGGAATTCATGAGGAGTGAGGATTTGCCCTAAAAATGGTATCTCCTGTACCCCAAAGACACATTTTTCAGTCTTAGCAAACAGATTATTCTCCCGAAGGACCTGGAGCACCTTCCTGACATGCTCCACGTGGGAGGACCAGTCCTTGGAAAACACCAGTATGTCATCAAGGTACACAACAAGAAAATTACCCAGGTAATCTCTCAGGATTTCATTAATAAAATTCTGGAAGACAGCAGGGGCATTACACAACCCAAAGGGCATGACCAGGTATTCGAAATGACCCTCGGGTGTGTTGAACGCAGTTTTCCACTCATCCCCCTCTTTGATGCGGATAAGGTTATATGCCCCCCGTAGATCGAACTTAGAAAACCATTGGGCTCCCTGAACCTGATTAAAAAGATCCGGGATCAAAGGAAGTGGGTACTGGTTCCTTACGGTGACCTTATTCAGGTTACGATAATCAATGCACGGCCTAAGACCACCATCCTTCTTCCCCACGAAGAAGAAGCCAGCACCTACAGGAGAAGTCGAGGGGCGAATGAAACCCTTGGCCAGGCATTCTTGGATATACACCCTCATAGCTTCACGTTCAGGACATGAAAGATTAAATATCCTACCCTTAGGAAGCTTGGCACCAGGCACCAAATCGATGGCGCAATCGTAATCTCTATGGGGGGGCCTCCTTAGAAAACACATCGGCGAAGTCCTGAACAAACTCAGGAAGCGTGTTTACCTCCTCCCGGGGAGAAATAGAGTTAACAGAAAGACATGACATAAGACATTCATTACCCCATTTGGTGAGATCCCCAGTATTAGAATCAAACGTGGGATTATGCAACTGCAACCAGGGAAGACCTAATACCAGATCAGACGATAATCCCTGCATCACCAGTACAGAGCACTGCTCCAAATGCATGGAGCCAACCAGGAGTTCAAAAACAGGAGTATGCTGACTAAAATAACCATTAGCAAGGGGAGTTGAGTCGATACCTACTACAGGGATAGGATAAGGTAAATCAATAAAAGGCATCTTTAGAGACATAGCAAATTCCGCAGACATGATATTAGCAGATGAGCCAGAATCCACGAAAGCACTGCCCGTGGCAGACCGGCCAGCAAACGAGACCTGAAAGGGAAGCAAAATTTTATTGCGTTTCACATTAACGGGAAATACCTGTGCGCCCAAGTGACCTCCCCGATGATCACTTAGGCGCGGAAGTTTTCCGGCTTCTTATTCTTGCGCCTGGGACAGGTGTTCAGTAGATGCTTGTCGTCCGCACAGTAGAAGCAGAGACCATTCATTCTGCGAAACTCCCTACGTTGTCGAGGGGACATGGAGGCCCCGAGTTGCATAGGTACCTCCGAGTCCTCCGTGGAGGGGCGAGGAGACGGGACCTCGGGGGGGATCGCTGAAAAGTCAGAGGGGAGCACATTGAAGCGTTCAAGCTGACGTTCCCTGAGACGTCGGTCAAGTAGTACTGCTAGGGCCATAACCTGGTCAAGGGAGTCAGAAGAGGGGTAGTTAACCAGCAGATCCTTCAGGGCGTCAGATAATCCTAACCTAAACTGGCACCTTAGGGCCGGATCGTTCCACCGAGAAGCTACGCACCACTTTCTAAAATCAGAACAGTATTCCTCAACCGGTCTCCTACCCTGACGTAAGGTCACCAGCTGACTCTCGGCTAAAGCAGTCCTGTCAGTCTCGTCGTAAATGAGTCCGAGGGCAGAGAAAAAACGATCAACAGAGGAAAGTTCAGGGGCGTCAGGAGCCAAGGAGAAGGCCCACTCTTGGGGCCCTTCCTGGAGTCGGGATATGATGATACCCACCCGCTGGTTCTCGGAACCTGAGGAGTGGGGTTTTAGGCGGAAATACAGTCTGCAACTCTCCCGGAAGGAGAGAAACGTCTTACGGTCCCCTGAGAACCGGTCAGGTAACTTGAGGTCGGGTTCTAGAGGTGAGGTGAGGGGTACTACTAAAGCAGCGTCACCCTGGTTGACTCTCTGGGCCAGGGCCTGGACCTGTAGGGAGAGGCCCTGCATCTGCTGGGTCAGGGTCTCAAGGGGGTCCATGATAGCGTCAGCGTAGGAGAAATGGTAGACTAGGTAAGGGCTTGTAATTATGTAATGGCAGGAAGGAGGTGAAGGGAAAGTGGGCCCTAATCTACCCACCGCCCTGTCCCTGCCTACTTGCAACGACCCGCCCTAGGCGACGGGGTACAACTGGGCGGCGGTCCCTACGCTGTCTAAGTGCACGGGAGAACAAACAGGGAACACACAAGGGAAGGGGCAGTAGCCACGGAACGCCGCGAGGAAACGGAGCGGTGAATGAGTTGTCAGGACCAGGATGAAGTGGAGTATACCAAAGTGAGCACGGAGAAGGAAGCAAGCCAGGGGCAAAGCGAAGCAGGTTAAGCGGAACTGCATCAAGGCAGAAGCACGGCAGAAGCAGGCTGGAGCAAGCAGCAGTGAGGCCAGGAATCCAGAAGAATTACAAGCACTGAGGAAGAGAACACGGCAGGTAATTAAGGATAGGGGCGGAGCTAACTCCGACTGACCAGGCCGCGATAGGCTCTCCCACTCCTGAGCCTGCCACCCTGGTTGGTGGGAGATGGTGTCAGTCGAACAGGTCTGGCCTCAGGTGTGGATTGATTAATCCCAGGAGTATACCTAGACGTAGTACCTGGCAGATCCCTAACAGTTTCACTCTCTTTTCAACCAAATCACTGAAAATGGGGTCAAATCTACTCAAAATCACAGAAAAAGGCCATACTTACTGATATAAGAAGCATGCAAAGAAACCACAATGTTATATGGGATGCAAAATACTGATGAGCAGCCACTCTCAAACCTATCAACCATGAAGGGAGTGGCTGCTTAGTATTATCATGTCACAAAGATAAGGCTGATTATAGCAATTTTGCTTGTATGCATGCTGCTGGGAATTGGTTTTTAACTTTTCCTTCACACCCCTTTCAGCCAAATTCATCATGCTGTTAGGCATAAATACTTTTATTTAAGCCTCATGCACAGTCATATTACGGATTTCTTGTTATACCAGTCCATAATACTGCGCTCATACTGTACCTGTGTGTGCCTCTGATTTCATACAGAGGCTCACAGACTTTGTTTTGCATTGATTCTGTAGGGATCCATGAGAAAAAAAGGCCTCCCTGCATTGCATAAATAAATTATTACGGATATATTCTTCCCTAGAAGCATTGTTTCTAGTGTTTTGCGCTTCACGCATCCCCCCATAGACTCCCGTCTGTGGGGTATGCGTGGCAGTTTTTCACGTTTGAGGTTCGCTACGTTTGTCTGAATGTAGCCTTATGCAGTAATATTCCTACTATTTACAGTTCCATTGCTACAAATATAGTTAATAAGGCCCCATGCACATGACCGTAGATTTGGTCTGTAATTGCTGTCCCTATTTTAGAAAAACTATTTATTTTCACCAAGTTATGAGCGATTTTAGCTTTATGATAATGACTTTCTTCAACTGGGCGTGTTTTTACTTTTGATCAAGTGGGTGTTGTGGAGAGAAGTGTATGACGCCGACCAATCAGCGTCATAGACTTCTCTACATTCATGTAATCAGCACATAGTGATCTTGCAAGATCATGATGTGCAGTCACATACACACACATTAACGTTACTGAAGTGTCTTGACAGTAAATAGACATCGCGTCCAACTAGGACGGGGTGTCTATTCACAATCCCGACACTTCGGTAAAGTTTGTGTGTGACTTACAGCACAGTAAATGACAGCACAACGTGATCTCGATGTTCTGTGCTGTAAGTCACACACAAACGCTAGAGAAGTGTCAGGATTCAGAATAGACATCACATCCTGGCTGGAGGTAATGTATATTCACTGTCAGGACACTTGAGTAACATTAATGTGTGTGTATGTGGCTGCACATAGTGAACAACGCAGAATCACTATGTGCAGAGTAAATGAATGGAGAAGTGTATGACACTGATTGGTCAGCGTCATATACTTCTCTCCACAACGCCCAATTGGTCAAAAGTAAAACACGCCCAGTTGGGCATTAAGAAAGTCATTAGAATAAAGCTAAAATCGCTCATAACTTGGTGAAAATAGATCGTTTTTCTAAATAAAAACCACTGCTGTAATCTACATTACAGCACCGATCACAGTATGTACAAGATAGGCCACTTATAATGTGGTGGCAGAGCCTCTTTAAGTGGACAAAAGAAAATAAAACTAAAGAATACATTAATCACATCACACATCAATCAATGGTCAGACCTGTAAGCTCCCTCCTATCACAAGGTCACGTTGTCATTATTCTGATTAGTAGTACAGTTTTATTTTGCCTTTATCTACCATATGGCTGCCTTGGTCACATAATTTTCAGCCTTAATTATAACCCTAATTACTGCTTAAAAACATGAAAGAAATGAGTTTTTGTAAAGTATCTACAACATGTACATGAGGCCTTAAAGGGGTTGTCCGGTTTCAGCAAATTAATGTTATTTTTTTAATAATTAAAAGTTATTACATTTTCCAATGTACTTTCTGTATGAATTCCTCACAGTTTTGAATATCTCTGCTTGTTGTTATTCATTAGGAACATTCATTGTTTACTTCCAGTGGATAAAATTCTGTCCATGGTCATGTGATGGACACGCAGGTGCACAGCTCGATACAGTTACATGTGTATATCAGAGCTGTATCTTGGGATAACTTTTAATTACGGAAATAATAAAATGAATTTTATGAAACCGGCCAACCTGTTCACACAGAGGTTTTTTTGCAGGCATATGCTTCAGAATTTCTTCCTTGACCTGCCTGCACTTTTTTTTGCCGCTTTTTTCGCAGAGTTTTTCGCCCGCAGTCATTGAAGCTACTGCAAGGACCGCAGGCAAAAAAATGCTCGGAAACTAGCGCCGCAGGTATTTTCTGCCTCCCATTGATTTTAATGGGAGGTCTGAGACGGGGCCACAGCAAGAAAGGACATGTCCTTTTTTTTTTTCTTCAAATGGCTAAAGACCACCCGGGACAAAAAACGCCTCTGTCTCCCATTGAAATCAATGGTGGGCGATTTCGGCTGTTTTTTGGCGCTGATTCAGACGCCATTTCTATGTCAAGATCAGCGCCAAAAAAACTCTGTGTGTGAACAGGGCATAAGTTTAATTTTTGCTGTTTATGGCCCTGCATTTTCTCCACCATAGTCTGTAAAGTGTCACACATCGGCAGTTCATGGTGAAACATAATCTGGCCTGAAGATGTTATTTTATTTTAGACCTTTTTTGCATGACATAATAAAGACATATTAGGAGAGTCCATATGGGTTTGGTGCACCCCTGCTTTTATCTAAATTTAAGCTTAATGCAACCCTCCTGTCCCCAAAAAAAATTTGACTCTACATTGGAAAGGTATTGTTAACTTATCGGCAGCCCAACTCTCAAATGATTTGGCCACTGTCCTTGCGTTCCAGGCTCACGTTTTCCTCTCTTCAAGATGGCCATCTGGGAATGTGGCGGACCATCTTGGAAAGCGTAAAACGGTACCGGAATGCAGGAACGAAGGCTGGATCATTCAGGAGCGGGGCAGCAGATAAGTTGACTATACATTCCCAATTATTGTAGTTGGGCAGTTTATGAGAATGAGTAATCCAAGATAAATCGAGAAGGGTAGTGGCTGAGAATTGAATCGGTCTATTAGCAATACTCAGGACATTTTTGACTTGTATTCTGTCTACGGCACAGCAAGTCATAAACCAGCCTCGGTCTGCTTATAAGTTTCAGGAAAGCCACAAGGAATTCGATTTTTCCTGCGATGTTTTTGTTTTATTATTCTAAGAATACTCTCACACATAAAGGGAGTGATTTCAGTAATAAGAGTATTAAAAAATAGATTTCTGAATATACAAGAATAGATTACCTTTGGCTTACTAAAGATAGTAAGAAATAACAGAGACTAAACATTCTTTAGCATTATACACAATTTTTGCAACTTTGTCACACATTAATTGATGTATTGAGATTTTAAACTGTATGATCCGCTTGCTGATCTATACAAAAATTTCCATCTCATATGTTGTATCTGAAATGCATACATTTAAGTCCTTCATTCGGGACCGCCAAGGTGAAAAGCGGCTACAGAGAGCCTCTCTTTTTGTCTGGATGACCCTGTCAACTCGACATTACATGGACAGCCCTTAAATTTAAATAGGAACTGTGTAATGCTACAGGGTAATTGAACACTTGCTGCCAAGGTCCTTCAAAGATTATAGCAGATCACTGGGGCTTCCAGCAGCAGTAACCTTCTAAGTCCTGATTCACGTTGTGTTATTTTTTTCCCTTGGAGGTATACGCCGGGAGGAGTCCCAACGTATACCTCCGACAAAAAGAAGTGATGTATCCCACTATATAGACATACAGTGGGATATGTTGCCCAAATTCCCTGGGCATAGCGCTACTAGAAGTACTGTGCCCAGGGAAGCCCCTGATGTCACTGTCAATATATGAACAGTGATGTCAGTGGCTTTCGACTACGGAATCCCTGGCCAGAGCATCAGCAATACTCTGGCCCGGGATTCTGCTCCTGGAGAAGCCGCTGGCGTCACTGTCCATATATGGACAGTGACATCAGGGGCTCCTCCAGTCCCGGAGTCCCCAAACAGTGCGGGACTCCATAGTTAAATGCCCCTGATGTCACTGTCCCTATATGGGCAGTGACGTCAGGGGCTTCCTCAGTGCCAGAATTCCCGGCCCGAGCACTACCGGATGCTCTGCCCGGGGACTTTGACCCTGTGAAAGCTCCCCAAGGTATATGTTTTATTTATACCTCTGATGGATGCCATACAGTGTATGCCTCAAGTTATACTTTTTTTTTAGCGGGATCCCTCAGGATGGATAGCATAGTCTACTACGTTATTTTATCCTCCAAAAAAAAGGTATACTGACATATTCCAACCCGACGGAGACCAGAAGGAGACTCTTTGGGCCTCCATCATATAATGTAGCCCTATGGACACATTTAGCGTGTATGTCGGGAGTTTTCCTGACGAACACGCTAAACGAAGGGTTAAAATTCAGATAAATCAAGCCTAACAAAATTACCTTGAACAGCACATTCCAACAAAAAGACACAAAACGTGTTTACAGGTGCAAGAACACCTGTGACTGCAAATATACAGCACACAAAAAAATTGCGACCGCACACTGCGAACACTAATGCCACCTAAGCCACTAAATAGAAATAAATATGCATTACTGCTAAATCTACTTACAAATAGGGAGGTTCTTAGTGCACATTTTGATCAAAAAGTGTTTGCCCACCTGCCACGACAAGGCGACCTCTGTAAGGTGGGGACCTACTCTGCACATACACCCAGAACTGGGACTAAGCATACATATATATCTGGGGATGGTAGGAACCAGCATTAAACTAATAAAAATCACCCAGGGCAGAATGGGAGGAGGCAGTCACTAACCCCACATATATGGATCACATAAACACAAAAAAAGTTTGAACAGCACATTTCAACAACATGACACAAAACGTGTATACAGGTGCAAGAACGCCTGTGACTGCAAATATACAGCACATAAGAAAATGGCGACACAAAATTACCTGTCCAAAATGGTTACCCCTTTAAACTACTTTACCCAATTTTGGTCTAATTAAGCTTAAAAGTAGCCCCCCACCTTGGCTGTGGACAAGTACTAGGGTGAATTACAAAATGTACATCCATAGAAAATTATAATATGTGCTATTCTATCTGACCCAATTGGAGAACGTCTGATTTTTACAATATAAGTAGCAATTACATTTTGTGATGCCACCATTACATAGTAACATAGTACGATCGAAAAAAATACATATGTCCATCAAGTTCAACCAAGGGATGGGAGAAAGGGAAGGGATGAAACAAGAATTCTACACAACATTCCTAACAAGAAAAATAATAATACCACTTGGCATTGTAGAAGCTTTTTTACATTACAAATAGAATGTATTTTCCCATGACAAAAATTACTAAAATTTGGATATGACAAGCTGTCAGCGTTCAAGTGGCAGAATTATATGTATTTGAGAGTCGTCGCCTGGCCAAGCTTTTACCTGTCTTAAGATGCCAATCATCTCATTTCTGCCTATACCTGCTTTTATCTTCTTCTTTAAATACTGGTTAGTGATGTTATAATAACAATAATAATCTCTTTTCAATAAGATGTGGTTGTAGTGAAAATACTCATTTTACTGTCACATATTGTCTTATAAAGAAAGACTTGGACCAAACAGTATGCAGCATTCTGTGAATGGAGCGTCAAAAATATTACCCTAGCCAAAAAGGTGTTTTTCCTGTCCTAGTATAAACTGTTTTATTCTGTTCCGTTCATCCCCCTACTTCGAAATGTAATTTCAGCGTGCAAAATCTAAGTTTATGTACCTAGGTTTTATTTTATGAATGCAGTATTGAGTATTACATTACCTAGGAAAACAAATAAATACCGTAATCATTTTATATCCCCGGAATATGAATTATTTGTTGGTTACTGATACATTGATTAACTTTTACGTCATTGTAAATGCTGGTAATTGTAAAGCTTATAGTTGCCCTGGAAATACATGAAAACATGTCATTTGAAAAACAAAAGTTCAACTGCAACCGTCGCAGAGAAATGTATTGCTTACAGAGAAGAATTTCACTGGTTGTATTTACTGAGTTGCTTTACAAATTCACCCAAGGTTTCTATTCATTTAGGTTAATTATGTTGACATTGATTTCCATATTCTAAAACAGTCACTGAAATGTGCATTGTTTTGGCATGTGGGAGGTCACCCGCACACTTGGTGTGTGATGACTACCACCAAGAAGATTAGAAATGAAACTACAACTGAAATATAAACAATGGGTTTTTTTTCCGCCCAAAAATTATTTAGCTATTGTTTATGTAATTATTGTTTCTTCAGTAGTGCAGTTGACGGATATCAGACATAGTAATTCTTTATTAATTAATAAATCAGTCAGGCTGTTAATGTATGCAAAATAGTACGCCGAGAACACATTTTCACAGAAAGCGTAATCAAGTATATGGAGGATATATTCCTTACTGTAAATTACAGGAATATTTTAGAAGTCACTGAGGAATTACAAACATAGTTTTTTAATGTAATATATGAAGGGGATAGCAATATATTACCAGTGCAATGTTCTGAGTCAATTTTGGACTTGGGTACCTTGAGCCTACCAGAGAAAATAACTTCGAACACAGGATACATGCATGTCTACTTACAACCACATATTAAATAAAGGATGTTTTAATAGCAAACTTTTTCCCCTATCTACTGGATAGGTGATAAATGTTAGAATGGTGGAGGGTTCAGGCGCTGGCACCCCCACTGATCGCTAGAACAATTTAAACTTTGTGGTAGTGATGGAATCAGTCATCACGCTAATAGGTTTTTGGGGAAATAGCTCCGTAAGAAAAACCCTTAGTAGCAATTGATTTACTTCAAATTATCTTCTGCTTGACCACTGGTACTCTGGTGGGCCATTCTGTCACTACTCGGAGTTGTGATCCAGACGTAACAGCTAGCAATATATGCCGCAAGTGAATGTGAAGCTATTAAGACACAGGACTGATTGTTTATACAGGTGACTGAAGTCCAAGGTGATATTTGTAATATAGAATATTAACTTGAAAGTGCACTGCCCCTTATAATAGCATACCCCTATGTATGTCAGATAGAGCTAAGTCTCTTGTGTAGTCCTGGCACCTGGATTTGCAAGACTTGCATCATTTCGTTGTGATCGCTGACATTAGAGCACATTAATTTTAAGCTCATTAGACTTCATGGTTTGTGACCAGAACGATTATATATGGAGGAACAACCCACCACCAAATCTGACAGCGTGGAGGAAAGGGTCTTGTATCTAGTAGTATATATGCAAGTGACATAAAGTGGCCTATGTTTAATTTCACCATTTGTTTAATTTCACTTCAATGCGTTACCAATTACTTTTCCGCTTATTCTTATAGAATATAATGTGCATTAACTATATGCAAGGTTGAAACGCAAGTCACTGTGTTGTTTGTGGACACTAGCCTCAACAAAAATGATGTACAGCATGGCCCTCTAATTTCCACTGATATCTTAAAGGGAATGTGTTGCCAGAAAAACATGTTTTTTTTTAAAAAATTAAACATTTAGTGTGTGGGTGATTAAACATGGTTCAAATTTTTTTTATTTTTTTCACGAGTCAGGAAATAGTCAGGAAATATTATAAATTAATTCTAATTTATAATACTACCCATTTTTGGTCACTAGATGGAGCTAGTTCCCAAAATTGCAGCATTGCAACATTGGGTTAAAAGCCCTCGCTCTAGTGAGCTCTCAGCATCCCCCCCTCCTTTATCCTGGCTAGTGCCGGGATAAACGAGGGGTTTGAAAGGTTTAACCTCCTACACTGTGTGTCGCCATTTTTTGAGGTAACCCACAGTGTAGTAGGTTTACATACAGTAGTAAACACACACAAACACTAACATACATTGAAATCTCTTACCTGCTCCTGCCGCCGCGGCTCCCTCCGGCCCGTCCGCTCCCTTTGCTGCCGCTGTTCCATGTGCACAAGTCCGGAAGCCGCGACCGGAAGTAGTAATATTACTGTCCGGCCGCGACTTCCGGTCCACAGGAAAATGGCGCCGGACGGCGCCAATTTCGAATAGGACTGTGTGGGAGCGGCGCATGCGCAGTTCCCACACAGACGCCGTACACGGCAGTCAATGGGACGGGAGCCGTTCGCAGTCCCTATGGGACTGTGGCTGCCGTACTCCATGTCTGTGTGTGTCGTTAATCGACACACACAGAAATGGAACAAAAAATGGCAGCCCCCATAGGGAAGAAAAAAGTGTAAAAATAAGAAACAGTAAAACACAAACACACAAATGAAAATAAACGTTTTTATTAAAGCACTAACATCTTTAACATATAAAAAAATTATTTGTGATGACACTGTTCCTTTAATAAAGAGCTCTGCATATGACAATTGCATTTCTTGGAATCAAAGGATGTACAACGCAGTTTGCCCTTTTGTTGACCACTATCACCCTTTGTTGACTGCTGTCACATGTTGATAAAATAGGATATGTTTAAGCACGGCCTAGTTTTCTTTACAAAGCGCTTTATTAATTTTTCATTATTTATTAATAAATGTGTAAAAAATGCATGTCCCTAGCACTTACACAGCAAGTTATTACACTTTTAAACTGTCCAACTTGAAATATCTGAACTTATATCTAAACATATAAATGACCTTTAACTGACCTTACTGTAAATCTGAAAATGTCATTAAATTTTAATTAATACTTCTAGATTTATGCTGTGTAGCTATTGGGTATATTGTAAATTTTCTAGCATTATCATAGTGACAGTACTTAACAGTACAGTAAGTATTTGAAGCTGGTAGTTAGGAAAACATTGTCTATGTTGTGTAAATGCTGGATTGTTCCTGAGAGATGCTGCTATATGTAGTGATTTCATCATCAATCACATACATTAGTTTTGTGGCTGGCTGACATATTTATTGGCTTCCTAAGTCTTATTTTATAAATGACTTCCAGTTGATTAGTTTAGGATCCCCAGGAAAGTTTAGCAGATGAGTATTGGTTATTAGTTGTATTCTAATGCCTATTTTTAAGAAAGATTTAAAAAAAATTATAATTTATAGAGCTAAGGCTTGGGTCACACCAAGCAGGACAATTTTAAACATGTTCGCTGAACATATGCAGCTGCATGCTTATACAGTTGCATACGTCTGCCATTGACTACCATTAAAAACACAAATATATGAAAAGCTTTTTAATACTGTTGAGGTAAATGTATGCCAATATATTCTGGCCAAACATATGCTAAAACTACACTCTTGGTACTAATAATCTGCATGTACCATCATATGTCCTAGGGGGAGTAAAACTGGGAAAGTTCTTGTAGAGAAGAACCTGGGTGTATTTGTAGATCATAGACTAAATAACAGAATGCAATGTCAATCAGCTGCAACTAAAGCAAGCAGAATACTGTTGTGTCTTAAAAGAGGCATGGACTCATGGGACAGGGATATAATATTACCACTATTATTACACAGCATTAGTGCGGCCTCATCTAGAATATGCAGTTCAGTTCTGGGCTCCAGTTCATAGAAAGGATGCCCTCGATTTGGAAAAGGTACAAAGAAGAACAACTAAACCTATAAGGGGAATGGGGGATCTTAGTTATGAGGAAAGATTAAAAGAATGAAATAAAGTAGTCTTAGTTTAAGGGGGACATGATCAATTTGTATTAGGGTATGTTTACACGTGCAAGTAAAAACGTCTGAAAATTACGGAGCTGTTTTCAGAGAAAACAGCCTCTGATTTTCAGCTGTTTTTGAAGCTGAAAATGTTTTTTGAGGTGTTTTTTGGAGCCGTTTTTGGAGCTATTTTTCTATTCACACAATGAAAAACAGCTCCAACAACGGCTCAAGAAGTGACATGTTCATTTTTTTTTTTTACGCGTCGTTTTTTTACGCACCATTTTTTAAGATGGCGGCGTAAAAAAAACGCCCGTCTAAACGAAACATGTTTTTTCTCATAGAATTCAATGGGCAGATGTTTGTAGGCATTTAGCTACCATTTTTTTCAGTCGTATTTCGAGTCATTTACGCCCTGAAATACACCTGAAAACACAGCGTGTAAACATACCCTTAGTGTGTAAAAGACCCGTATATGGTGAAAAACTGTTCCATGTAAATTCCCCTCAAAAGACAAAGGGACACTCCCTCCGTCTGGAGAAAAAAAGGTTCAACCTACAGAGGCGACAAGTCTTCTTTACTGTGAGAACGGTGAATTTATGGAATAGCCTACCGTAGGAGCTGGTCACAGCAGGGACAGTAGAAGGCTTAGATCAATTCTTAAAACAATATAAGACAACACTTACCTATAAATGTATATAATTGTTTGAATGTTGATCCAATCTTGTCACCTTTTGGGATTAGTAGGGAACATTTTACCTGTTAAGACAGATTAGCTCATTTTTTTTTTTTTTTTTTTTAAATGTTGCCTTCCCCTGGATCAATAGGGAGACACAAAGTTCTAAAATGCTGGGCAGCAGATAGTGCAGAGTATAACAGTAGAGCTGTGTCTCAGTAGCAAACAGTGAGTTATTGCACTACCTTACACCTTGTACTAAAGGGGCATTCAGGCAGCTGTAAATAGAGGCAATGTCTGTAAGAGGAATCATGGGAACTGTAGTCCTTTACATGGTGATCCCACCCACAGAAAGTCCTGCCAGCATCAAAATAACAGTGTGACACAGAGCTGGGCAAGATAATAAAAAATAACTATTTCCAAACTACTGTATGCGGGTATTACCTGGAGAGCATTCAGACACATGCAGGTACTTTTCTGTATTTTTCATGATCTTGGATAACCCCCTTTAAAGTTTGCTGCATCATGGTGTGTAACACATTAAAAGTCAAGTTAAATTCTGCTACATCTGTTTTCTAACCATTAGATAGTAGTACAAGTGCCCTTCCTGCCTGGTGGCTTCTATGATAAATTAAGATGTTCTCAATCTATGTTTTTGAGATCTGTGCTTCAGTATATATGATCAATGAAGTATTTTCAAAATTATATTAGAATTGCTAAATATGGTTAATGTTAGCTTTTCAAATAGTGGTTTTCAATGTACGGTATTTCAATTTAAATCATAGTTAAAGTTGCATCATAATCCTACTCTCCACAGCTGGTATAATTTCTATAATTGTCTGATAGATAAAAATAGATATTTAGCAAGTGACAACAAAGTTGCTTGCTAGCTATCTTGTTATTAGGATATTGAGATGCTCTGAACATGCCGCAGTAGTGATATATGCATGAAATGTGGTGACATTTGAAAGACAGTGGCCGAGGTCTTATTTGACATTTGTAAAAAAAAATCAGATTAAAGATGAGCTGTAACACTCTATTTTACTAAACATAGGAAAGAACTAAACTGCTTTACTGGTCTACCTACATTTTTTGTGATTTTTGCATACATTTTGTACATTTCCTTTGACTGCTATCGGGTGCAATTATAAACTTTGGGAAACTCTTTGCATTTCTATGGATTACCATGAAACAAGCAGCACCGCTCTTGTTTATAAGTAATATTAGACTATATGCTCATGCAGACAGTGTTTCTTCTACTGTATCTTTTACTGTTTTGGGTAACTATTTTGTGTGTCTGCATTACAATATACAAATATTTGTATATTATTCGTACATTCATGTCTTTACGCCTGTTTTATACTATATTGTGTTGCCCCACAAGTTGATGGTGCTCTATAAACAAATGATAATATTGTTATATAGAAAAAAATAATTTTTTATTTATGTTACCAATACATGGATAATTTATTGCAGATAAAATGTGACCAGTACTGGCCAAGCAGAGGCACAGAAACATATGGCCTTATCCAAGTGACTCTGCTGGACACTGTAGAGCTTGCCACTTACTGTGTCAGGACATTTGCTCTTTACAAGGTAAGCCTCCTCTTTCTGTATTACTATTCTGTAATACATTGACACCTTTACATCTGTACACAATTCTTTATTAGAACTATTGACTCACATATGATATTTTATAAGAACACTTGTGATGTAATTTGGTTTAAACTATTATACCATTAATAACACCATTTACTTATGTTTAACCAGTAGTGTACGGTATATGCTTCTTCACACTCTTTCCATTTTGTATGTGGCTGTCACAGATTATATCAAGTAAATAATATAATTATTTTTATAAAGGTTTATTTTTCAATATAGATGACAATGATAGTTGTCACATACTTTAAATGAAATATTGTGATGATACTTGATGATTCTTTATCCATATCACTAGTAGAAAGTTTTTTTATATATAGTTGATAGGGTATAGTTATTTATGTCTGCCATCTTAATGATGGATACCAACAGCATAGTAGCTGTGTATATTGGTAGTTGAAATCAAATAGAATTACCTTCTGTACCGCCCATTGTCGTCTATTGCCTACTGGCATAGATATGTAACATGTTTTCAAGGAATAAAATTCATAATGTACGCAGAAATATTCTTGCTGTACTTAAATGTCTACTCCAAAAACACTCGGAATACCAAGCATTGTAAGTATTCAAAGAGGTTCTTGAATTTTTATCTGTAACAATGTCTTAGACCCCATGCACACAACCGTATTTTCATCTATTCAAAAATACTGTCTGTAAATACGGATCCATAGGCATCCGTATTTCATCCGTATATATGGAAAGGTGTCCATAAATACGGTCCGTATTGCATCCGTATTCCATCCGTATATACGGATCCGTAAAAAAAAATGGAGGCTGCAAATGATGTCACGAACATGTTGCAGAGCAACGCTTTCATAAATATGGACGGTTTACGGATGCACATCTGTAGCCACCGGTATTTACGGAAGCTCCCATAGACTTCTATGGGAGAGTCCTTGCCGTAATTACTGACAAGAATAGGACAGGTTCTATAATTTTTTCAGCGTGGACACCCATCAAATACTGAAAGGTGTCCATGGCCAATAGAAATAAATGGGTCTGTAATTACTGTCCGTAATTACTGATGAAAAATATGGTCGTGTGCATGGAGCCTTACTTTCAGCTATTCTTCAAAAAACACACTTCACTTCATTAATATGCTTCTGGTACACAATAGATCTAAAGCTATATTCTCTATTTGACAGAACGGATCAAGTGAAAAGCGAGAAGTCAGGCAGTTCCAGTTTACAGCATGGCCGGATCATGGAGTTCCAGAACACCCAACACCTTTTCTAGCATTTTTGAGAAGGGTGAAAACATGTAATCCCCCAGATGCAGGGCCAATGGTTGTACACTGCAGGTATAATGTTCTTTCATTAAAGGAGATCATTTCATCCATTATTTTGTGGTTACAGCTAGACCTTCAAACATTCTAAACATTGTTTGCAGACCAAAATATAACTGAAATACTTTTACTGTAAGGTGTATTCTGCCCAAAAAATCTACACATCATAATTTCTGCAGTTGGCTATTTTCCCCTTTTTATAAGTTGTAGCATTGCAGTTATATTTGTCATGTAAAGGCATCCATTTCCATTAATAAGACCATGTTGCAGCAGTATTACAATGACACCTTAGTGCTGGAAAGTGAAGGATAGCAAGATACAGCTTCTTCTCAACAACACATAACTTACAGATTGTGCAAAATGAGAAGAGTCCCACCCATGAGCAGCCACTGACCAAAGAGAAGGCCATATAAAATAAACACTCAGTAATCCAACCGTCTTTGAATATTTGTGGTGTATGCCTCTAATGCAACCAGCAGTCATGGAGCACCTGAAGGACCCAATCTTAGAGAATAAACGTAAGAAGAAATGCAGACAACAGTAGCAATCATAACAATATGGCCAAATAGTGAAATAATGGATTGATGTGTTATCGGGACAACCCCTGTCAATAGGCCCTTTTAGGGTTCATGGACATGTATTTTCTGTATATAAACTCATCACATTCATGTCTTTAACAAAGCTGAGAAGATGCGGTGTAATTTAAAGTACAAAAAATATTTATATTAGGTTCTAGATTTCTCTAATTTAGTTTCTTGAATGCGGGCAGTTAGACGCTAGAGGTTTTTTAAGATTTTTTTTAAGTTAAGAGTAGGTAATATCTGAATAATATTATCACAGTTTGCTGAGAGCTTGGCTTTCAGTTTTCTTCCAACATCTGTTTTCACTTTGACTGTACAGTATGGTTTTATCAGATGTACATGAAGCTATTTCATCTGCATGAATTGATGTAATGGGCTATTTTATTTGTGGGCACACACTGCATCAGCGAGTCTTTGTTTCCTCATCAGATGTTTGTATAAGGTAGAGGGGATCTTAGTGACTGCACTCCTTTTGTGTGCATGAGATTTTGTTATATCAAAGCCTGCAGCTGTCCGCAATGAATTCTGAATGAGCATTACTGGTGAAGAAAAGAATTTGACCATCTGCAGGAAATGTAAAACTGTTTTTATAACCCATTAACGGGGATCTGGACTGGGGTTTCACTGAGCTTTCCCAGCTGTACCTATATCCCTTACACTTATATGTCCATACAATATCCTGAAACATTTCATGCTCAGCTGGGATTGCAAATATTTGGGTTGCAACCAAAAGCAAGTCATTATTTTCAACAAAAATAATCATCATGCAATTGTTTAACTGTATTAAGTTGCGTAAAAGCAACACTATGTAAGATTTGGTATGTGTGTTAGAAACAGATGGTGAATACAACAACCCTTGAAATACACAGAGAAAGAAAGCAAGTAAGTAAGTAAAAAAAGCTGTAAAGTAAAATTCTTCCCCACAGAGGTCTCTAGATGAGATCTATGTTAGTGTTGGCCCGGGCCAGTCTTTAAAACGTAATAAATAAGATCTGCCTCCCAGGTAATGTTAGCAGTAAATACTCTACTGGGGAAATACCCTTGCAAGTGTGGCTATAGTATACATCTGATTGACAGTAAGGGTATGTTCACACGGCCTATTTACGGACGTAAATCGGGCGTTTTTGCCCCGAATTACGCCAGAAAATAGCGCCTCAATAGCGCTGACAAACATCTGCCCATTGAAAGCAATGGGCAGAAGTTTGTCTGTTCACACGAGGCGTATATTTACGCGCCGCTGTCAAATGACGGCGCGTAAATAGACGCCGCGTAGAAGAAGTGACCTGTCACTTCTTTGGCCGTAATTGGAGCCGCTATTCATTGACTCCAATGAATAGCAGCGCTAATTACGGCCGTAATTGACGCGGCGTTCAAGCGCCTGCACATGCCGGTACGGCTGAAATTACGGGGATGTTTTCAGGCTGAAACATCCCCGTAATTTCAGCCGTTACGGACCCCCGCCGTGTGAACATACCCTAAGACTTGAACAAAATATTTGGGATTTACGACTTCTGGGACTCAAATGATATTAGAAAGCTAGTTGTTGGAGTTCATCTGATAAGTAAAGTGAGAATTATCAGGTTTGCTGTGTAGAGTAACGATTAAATTCTTACATCTATTATTTATGAAAAGGTTCAGATTGAAGCTACATCCAGATAACACTTTCACTCTTATATTGTGAAGGACACACCCTTTCAGATGAGGACAGGAACACCAAGAAAGATAGGTGAAGATATGGCATTTTCCAGTTGTGGTATAGAATAGAGGATTGTTTCATATCAAAAATCCAAACTGAGGGCCACTACCTGCTGTACCTGTAAATGCTACCACCTCCCCATCCTAGGATAGGAGACCCTAGAATGCTTAACTTCTTTGCTAAACGTTAAAGTAAAGAAGGGTTGCTGGACGCTTTGGCCAACGTCCCTCTACCTTATTTTATATTATTGCACTGCCTTTGGAAAGGGGAACCCTGTGCGGAGTTCTGCCATATATAGGCAGTGGTGTATCTGAACCTATAGTCCAAGCTTTGCCTCTGCCTATAAGAAAATGGGACAACCTGAGACGGACCATCCTCCTTTTGATAGTATGCCCTTGAATTCTAGGAACTAGATAGTTTTTCTAAAACCAATATAAAAGACCATGGACTGTGCCTGGAAGAATGACATAGTCGACAACTATTCAACTACGTCTGGGCATTTAAACAGTTGAACAGAAATGATCTGTTTGACTATTGCTGTAACACAACTTGCAGAACTCAGGGGAAGTTCCAGAATATTTCCAGGTTCTTTTAGCTGTATGCAGATGGAATGCGTTCATTACATGAATAAATTATGAGCATTGTTGCTGTGTGATTTACTATAACATCATGCAATTAATATACATTATACTAAGCATGCACTTTTGGTTATACCTGAAAATTTACAGTTGAAAGAAAACATTTAATTTGTATTGTGATACTAGTATGGATATTTTATTTTTTGTTTGTTTTTTCCTGCTGTATAAACTACTACTCCCCTACATAATGATTTGTAGGAGTCACTTTGATATTTATGTTGTTCTCGGTTGCACATGACAATTGACAAAGCCTCAGTTCTACTATAAAGAACAATGTGATATTACTGCTGCTGAATGAATCATTACTATGCATACCAGACTATGGTGAGAAAACTTGTTAAAAATGATTACTATGTGAGGCAACAGTAATTCGAAACCACAATCCCTGTGGTTTTCTCCCTTAATGATCAGATAACAGTGACTAATGCCATTTCTGGGTTACTGCAGCAAAAGTGTAAATGTCATCCTGCTATGTCACATCTTATTATGTGAGATCTCTTTGAAGCCATTAGCAAAGGTATCTGTTAGCATTTTCATGGCTATACCAAGCAGTCTTAATTATGACATTGACTTGCGTGAATTCCTATTAGAACACTCGGAGGATCCGCACTTAATTAAGATGCTATTCTTTTCAGCTCCTGTTATCGTTTGATTAGTCTCTTTAGTGGCCAAGTATCACAAAGTAGCATTTAGCTTTGAAACTTCTGGTAAGAATAAAAAGCATTTCCAGGCATAGTTTTTTTTCTGATGAGTAAATTCCTGGCCATATGTTTTATGGAGATCTAACAGATAATTAATGCCAAAGAAAATCTGGGAGTTTTACAATGTCAACTGACTATTGAAATAACAATGCTTCATTTGGAGGTGGAAATTGAGAATGCTCATTAAAATATTTCAAGGCTATTTGTAAAGACATTTGGCTCAGGCTCAAATTATTTGTGGAGCTGCTGTCGAGGGCCGTGCTCATTTGGATTATTATTGAACATAAATACAGCAAATTGCAAATTTGCTAAATCTGTTAGGCTATAACATTCCTAAAAATCCAGTTTTGAAGGACTGTAATATTCTGACCCTCATCACACAGTTACGACGTTCGCGATAATTAAAATAAATCAATATGCCGCACATTAATAAATGTAGGACATTCTTCTCACATATTCTAGACACTTGATGGCATTTCAATACACAAATATTCTTTGTTAAATTCTTGTACACTTAATATCGCACAACGTTTGAATCTCTAGTCAAAGCAGAAAATTACCACAGCACTGGACCACAAGTGGGTGCACGCCTCAATAGGACCGGATCCGTGGTCCCCAATATCAGATAGACAAAATAGACGAGGAGACAGCACTTCCAAAATATGTCAGCTTTTTAATCACCCGTGCGACGTTTCAGTCCAGCAGGACTTTTCTTGAGAAAAGTCCTGCTGGACTGAAACGTCGCACGGGTGATTAAAAAGCTGACATATTTTGGAAGTGCTGTCTCCTCGTCTATTTTGTCTATCTGAATCTCTAGTCAGACCGCGTGACATTTTTAGATACAGCCAAAGTTAGCAGAAAGCTTATGTAAGGCTGGTTCACACTACTTTCAAGATTTTAGTTTTTCTGCTTTCGTATAAGTGCAGAAAAACAAAAATGACAGAGTGCCGGACACCAACGCTGTGCAACGGACACGAGTGACTTATAATGGGGTCCGTCGGCTTCTGTCATGGTGTCTGTCATTTTATCAGTAAGAGTAGCGCTAAATGCTATTCTATTCTTCCCATCGAATATCACGAAACTGGTGACGGATGCTCCATTTTGCATGTATTTTTCTTGCGCATTTAGGCCCCATTCACACAGTAGGGCCATGTGAATAAAGCCTGTATGGAAGTTTTGGGGGGCTGTACGGCCCCCTACTACGGAGTCGTATAGCCTCCGTGTGCTGTCGTACAGGCTCTGTCATGTGCCTTATGTATGAAACACCGAACAAAGAAAGGACCGAGGAGTCTCTAAGTCAAAAAAATTACATATAATCTTTTTATTCAACAATATTTTCACTATTTATACAAAACGAGTTTCAAAAATGAATCACAAATAAAAGCATGGCCGCCACATGGGTCAAAATATTGATCAAATATAGTCATGTAAGTAAAGACATATTGAAGCACACCTCAAACAAAAATGTAGGTAACATGATGTAAATAAGGTGAGGTATACTGGCTACAGGTGGTGTGTTATACTGCTTAGAAATCGGTAAGAGGGATGTTACTCCCATGCATGAAAAGTGCAATTGGAACAGGACTAAATAAACAATATTTTATAGCGTCCAGAGATGGCTAATATATGTATAGATACTGGGGTGATGACCATATATATGTTGAAGCTCAAGCACCAGAAGACAGCAGCAAACAGTAAACAAAAGAGTACTTGCAAGAGTACTAACCCATGTAGCTGAGACTCCCTATAGGATTTATGTATGAAGTTATTTACTCCTAGAAGTAACAGCCGTGTGTAATCAAAGGGGTTTTCCACATTCTGACAACTGATGACCTATCCATCAGTATATGATCGGTGCGTGTCCAACACCCAAACCCCGCACCGATCTGCCGCTGCCTCCATGTTCTGGAGGAACAAATTATTTTACATTCCACAAATTAGCAATAGCTTGGCCATCTGTCTAGAATAGATATTTAGCTTAATACATTCTTCCAATTACTAATAAATTTCCAGTACAAAAGAAAAAAACAGCTTACTTGTAACATTAATGTAATCAGATGGATTACAGTGTACTCAAGACAAAATGGCACGATAGATGTTGTGTCTGGAAAAGAGCTGTACTGTATAGTACTAAATCCCTCTTCTATAGTGCACACATTTAAAGGAACTGGCCCCTTATAATGTTCCTGCATGTAAGATAGATCTCCAGCCGCCACTTAAAAACATTTGATGCACCATGATTTTACTGGTGGAATAGCATCAGGGTTCTCAGTGTCACCTTTTGTAATGCTTTTATCTTTCCTGTCTGCATCTGTCAATTTTCAGAGCCCTGCCATATCTCCCTCAGAGCCATTCTAATAATTAGATTCCTCTATAACTTTGTTTGAAGCGGCTATCCCATCAGGAAAACCCCCATCCATATGTACTCTGTTTGGGCATATGGATATTATTAAGCTGGGGATTTGGGATCCCCTTTTGTGAGCCAGAGCAGAGAGCTGCTGCAAAGATCTGCATTCTTTCTTGAGGACTCAATACAACTAGGGTGCAGGGGAAAAGTGTGGCAGTTCACAGCTTCTGCTAACAGGAACATCATATCACTGAGATTGAGACAGCCTGATCCTCAGTGTTTAACTCAGCTAAATATATTCCATACAGCTAACCATAAAACCTAGCTTTGCTATATATATATATATATATATATATATATATATATATATATATATATATATATATATATATAAAAGCATAGAACACAGCAACGGCACCAGGACTTCAGAGTAGATGAAAGCAAAAAGTGGATTTTATTCACCTCAATACAGCAACGTTTCAGTTCAACAGGAACCTTTCTCAAGCCATCATGGCTTGAGAAAGGTTCCTGTTGAACCGAAACGTTGCTGTATTGAGGTGAATAAAATCCACTTTTTGCTTTCATCTACTCTGAAGTCCTGGTGCCGTTGCTGTGTTCTATGCTTTTGTCTATCTCTTTGGGGAATTGATTCAACCCCAGGTAACGAGCACATGGCCTGATTTCCTGGAAACCATTGGAGTGCTGTGTTCATCTACCTTTGGACTGTGTATATATATATATATATATATATGTATGAAGCATCAGGGTGTTATATTAAGCAGTTGTTCTCCTATCATCGATAATAGTAGCTCAACTACAACTCTCTCCTATTGCAGTTAATACATCACCATCTTTTCTCCTATTTCTAGTAGGACTGTCACACAAGAATATTGGATCTGCCATCACAAAAATGTATCTTATTGTTGACTGTAAGATTCCTATTAAATGTATTGTCTTTTCATTTCCTGTATTTTAAGTTTTTGCTGTTCTCTCTTTTCTTTTCTAGTGCCGGAGTTGGCAGGACGGGCTGCTTCATTGTAATAGACGCCATGCTGGAGAGGATACGGCATGAAAAAACTGTAGATATTTATGGCCATGTGACTTTAATGAGAGCTCAGCGGAATTACATGGTTCAAACAGAGGATCAGTATATCTTTATCCATGATGCCCTGCTGGAGGCAGTGACATGTGGAAATACCGAAGTGCCAGCTAGAAACCTGTATGCATATATTCAAAAGCTGACACAGATAGAGTCTGGAGAGAATGTCACAGGGATGGAGTTAGAATTTAAGGTACGATTACATTTGGCTTCAATTATTATTTAAATTCAACGAAATATATATTTTTTCAGTACCTCCTCTGCTCTTATAATGACAATATAGGTAGTGAAAGGGGTTGCCTGATATTAGAAAAAAAGATTTGTTTCATTTTTTCCATTAACAGCGCCACTCTTGTCCATGGGTTGTGTCTAGTATTGCAGCTCAGCGAATTTAAGGCAAAACTGTTTAAAAAATCATATCATACAAGTCTTTTTTACTGAGAAGAAGCAGTACCTTATAGAATGTGGATATATTCTGAGAAAATTGAGTGTTAAATTTCATATTTCAAAATGTTGTTAAAGTTTTCCTACTGAATCTAGTTAATCCCATATTTAGGGTAATTGATATAGAAATAAATGAACACTTTATATCCCATGCAAAACTTGCTAAAAATGGTTTTATTGTATCATTACCTAAGCTGTTTCTCTTTTACAGCGCCTCGCAAGCTCGAAAGCTCACACGTCACGGTTTATCAGTGCCAATCTTCCATGTAATAAATTCAAAAATCGCCTTGTTAATATTATGCCATATGAGTCCACAAGGGTATGTCTACAGCCGATTCGTGGTGTAGAGGGCTCTGACTATATCAATGCCAGTTTTATTGATGGATACAGGTAAGAGTGGTAACAGTCAACATGAAAAATTGTTTGATTTTAGTGTGCTTTGCTATATATACTATTGTGGTGCTATGTGATGTCATCATCAATACAAATAACATATTTAGAGATGTCCTCTAAAATTGTAATAATTTCTCCCCATCTCCCTTTTGGGCTTTTCATACTGTATATGTATTTATAAGAACATATAGATCTTTTTTATTTATCTCCTTTATATGAAAGGTTAACTTTAAGCCATATTATGAGACCCCATAAACAATCTGTTCTGTTTGACTGTGGCTTAAAACCAATTTGTCAGTATGTGAGTGTATTATAGGATATATTTTATAAACAATATCCTTTTTTTAAATAAAATCTCCAAATTTGTAGTAGGAGAAAAAATCAATGTTAGACAAAAAAAACCTGAATGTGAATAAATCTGACATAGAAGCTATTGGATTTCACTAGACTTACATTTTACGATTATGATGTTAAAACTGGAGTCAAGCATCAATGAATTAGAGAGGAAAGAGAAAAAACAAACCTTTTTTCAGTCCATTTGTGAATTGTTTTTACAGTATCGGATATCTTTACATTCCTCGTAACTAATGCTATAACTTCCAGCCGGAGTTCCAGGGTGAATACCTCTGTGGCAGATGTGAGCATGTGGTTTGCCTGGAAGCTCGCATTAGAGATCTGGAGGAGGAAAATGCAGCACTGAGGGCGATAGACAATCTTGAGCGGAGCATGCAGCTCACTGAGCAAACAGTTAGTGGGGTAGAACTGGAGGGTGAAGACATGGGTCAGCAGGACCAGGCAAGTAGCTGGGTTAATGTAGTTAAGGGCAGTAAAAAGGGGTCAAAGAAAAGGAATACCAATCCTGTTTCTGTCATTCCAAGCAAAATTGCCAAGTTGGGTGATGATGTGAGGGTGTCAGTCTCAGAAATAGCAGCCCTAGTGGATACTGATCTACATAACAGCCGGGAGAACAGCCCAGCTAGTAATCGGCGGGATGGTAATGCAGGTAAGGCAAGACAATTGGTAGTTGTAGGGCATTCCATAATCATGAAGACGGATAGAATAATTTGTCGCCAAGACCGCCTCAACCGAATGGCTTGCTGTCTCCCTGGTGCCAGGGTTTGGCATGTGGTGGAACGGGTCGATAAATTACTGGGAGGGGCTGGTTATGATCCAGCTGTCGTGGTCCATGTGGGAACCAACGACAGAATAAATGGTAGGTGGAGGAGCCTTAAGAATAATTTTAAAGAACTAAGCTACAAGCTGAAGGGAAGGACCTCCAAGGTTTTATTCTCAGGAATACTGCCTGTGCCGAGCGCATCACAGGAAAAACAGCGGGATCTCAGTGAGTTAAATGCATGGCTGAAGTCTTGGTGTAGAGGAGAAGACTTTGGGTCCTAGAACACTGGGCTGACTTTTCTTTGGGGGGTACAAACTGTATTCTGCAGATGATTTGCACCTAAATGGAAGTGGGTTCGCTGTTCTGGGGGAGAGAATTCCAGCTGGGGTGGGGGAGTATTTAAACTAGGGCTGAGGAGGGAGGTCAATGTAGAAAATAAGGGGTTAGTTAGGTTAGAGATGGGTCAGACTAAATTGGTGTGGGGAGAAATAGACTGTGGGGAGAGCACTAGACAACAGGATAAGGAGATCCTTTCGTTACAAAACAGCAATGAAAATAAAAATGCCCAAATAATGGCAAATAATCACATTTCTGATACTGAAAGTGAAACATTTAAAGGCAAGTTAAAGTGTATTTTCACAAATGCCAGAAGTCTAGCAAGCAAAATGGGGGAGCTAGAGGCCTTGATACTGGAGGAACATATAGATATAGTTGGTGTTGCTGAAACATGGCTAGACTTCACACGACTGAACTGTAAATCTACAGGGTTTTACTGTTTCAGAAAGACAGGTCAAATAGGAAAGGCGGTGGTGTATGTCTGTATGTGAGAAGTGATATGAAGGTAGTGGTTTATGTCTGTATGTGAGAAGTGATATGAAGGCGAGTGTGAAAGAGACAATAGTGGGTGGAGATTGTAAGGAGATTGAAACCTTGTGGGTGGAATTACAAAGGGAGGTAAACACTGAAAAATGACTTTTGGTGTAATCTATAGACCCCCAATATAACTGAGGAGATAGAAGGTCAGCTCTATAAACAGATGGAGCGGGCAGCACAGGGGGGTACTGTAGTGACAATGGGAGATTTTTATTACAGGGATATTAATTGGGGTCATGGTTCGGCTTCAACTGCGAAGGGGGTGAGATTTCCTCAACCTGTTGCAGGAAAATTTTATGGGTCAGTTTGTGGAAGACCCGACTAGAGGTGAAGCTCTGTTGGATCATTTCTAAAAATGTCACTGCTCGTGAAAACCTTGGAAACCGTGATCACAATATAGTTAAATTTTACCGTTACTGTAAAAAACAGACACATGCTGGGAGGGCAAAAGCACTTAATTTTAAGAAGGCCAATTTCCCCAGGATTAGGGCTTCAATTCAGGATATAGACTGGGAAGAACTAATGTCAAATAATGGTACAAATGATAAATGGGGAGAGTTTAAAATCTACTTTGGGCAATTATAGTGCAAAATGTATTCCTATAGGTAACAAGTATAAACAACTAAAATTAAACCCCACATGGCTTATACCTTCTGTGAAAAGGGCAATATATGACAAAAAAAAGGGCATTTGAAAAATACAAATCTGAAGGTATAGCTGTATCCGTTGTAAATTACAAAGAGCTTAATAAAATCTGTAAAAAGGTAATAAAATCAGCAAAAATACAAAATGAAAGGCAGGTGGCCAATGATAGTAAAACAAATCCCCAAAAATTCTTCAAGTATGTAAATGCAAAAAAGCCAAGGTCTGAACATGTAGGATAATAGTGGTAATGGGGAGTTGGTCACAGGGGATCAACAGAAGGCAGAGTTACTAAATGGGTTCTTTAGCTCTGTATATACAACACAAGACAGAGCAGCTGATGTAGCCGGTGCCAGTGCTGTTAATATATCAGTTGATATACTGAATTGGCTGAATATAGATATGGTCAAAGCTAAGTTAAATAAAATAAATGTGTACAAGGCCCCGGTACCAGATGGGTTACACCCTAGAGTTCTTAAAGAGCTTAGCTCAGTTATTTCTGTCCCCCTCTTCATAATATTCAGAGATTCTCTAGTGACTGGTATAGTGCCAAGGGACTGGCGCAGGGAAAATGTGGTGCCTATTTTCAAAAAGGGCTCTAGGTCTTCCGAGGGCAATTAGAGACCAGTAAGCTTAACATCCATCGTGGGGAAAATGTTTGAGGGGCTATTGAGGGACTATATACAGGATTATGTGACAAAAAATAGTATTACAAGTGACAGCCAGCACGGTTTTACTAAGAACAGAAGTTGTCAAACCAACCTCATTTGTTTTTATGAAGAGGTGAGCAGAAGCCTAGACAGAAGGGGCCACTGTGGATATAGTGTTTTTGGACTTTGCAAAGGCATTTGACACAGTACCCCATAGACGTCTAATGGGTAAATTAAGGACTATAGGTTTAGAAAATATAGTTTGTAATTGGATTGAGAATTCGCTCAAGGACCGTATCCAGAAAGTTGGGGTCAATGATTCCTACTCTCAATGGTCCCCGGTTATTAATGGTGTACCCCAGGGTTCCGTGCTGGGACCACTATTATTCAAATTATTTATTAATGATTCAGAGGATGGGATTAATAGCAACATTTCAATTTTTGCAGATGACACCAAGCTATGTAATATAGTTCAGACTATGGAAGATGTTCGTGAATTGCAAGCTGATTTGAACACACTAAGTGTTTGGGCATCCACTTGGCAAATTAAGTTTAATGTAGATAAATGTAAATTTATGCACCTGGGTACCAACAACTTGCATGCATCATATGTCCTAGGGGGAGCTACACTGGGGGAGTCACTGTGTCTTTTTTTTTCAACCGTACTAACTATGTAACTTGAAAAGTGTGTCTCTAATGTCAACTCCAAACCCTTAAACATTACTATGAAGTTACATCAACAGAATTTGGAGGGAATCATGTAGATATTCTAATTCATATTCAGGGGACTTTCAAAATTCATTATTTTTCATCTCTTTTGGGTACATTGCTCAATCTACTCTTTTGTAGTTCATAGCTTCCTAATAGGTTTTAGCATCCCCATCACTTTCTGACTCATTTAACTGACATAATATCACAAGTGGACAGGTCATTGCAGAGTCACTTCATTATTCCGCTGCAAACCTTTTGATCATTCAAGCTGCCATTGATCTGATTGGCAATTAAATGAGGTACATAGATGAAAAGCCAATACAGAATTATGATAACATTTATCATATAACCAACTGTGGCCTCCTCCATCATAATATATACCACATTTCTAATACCTATGAAGTTCCGATATGTATTAGCTGGTGTGATATATTTTTGAATATTTGGTCCCTTTCTATTATTGAATTTTTCCATGTTTCCCAGTGACACATTTGCTCCAGCTGCGTGCCCTTGGAAAACATCCTATGGTTTGTTAGCGGCAAATATACAAAATGCCAGCTTTTTTGGTCCCTAGTTTGGTAAACTACTCTGGCGTACACAGTGGAATTAACAGATTCCGCAAGATTATGACCCAAATTCCTTAATAATCACTAGAATGAAATATCTCACATTTTGGATTATTAACATAGTTTGTTAATTCCAGACTTTACTAATATGATTGATGGGGTGACAGTCATTAATCCGCTGACATTTCTCAACAAAGTGGTTTATTAAGTGTTTTATATCATATGGAGTAAAACTGAATAGAACTCCCATTACAGCCTGTAAAGGATAATGAGCACATTCATATAAATCATTGTTTTAACAATGTAATAAAGTGAAAAAATAATTTATATGTGCATTTGCTATAAATATTGCTCTGTATTTTGTTCAGATTTTGTGTTAATAACTTTTCCAAAATGGCAGCATGCCCTAGGGCTGAAAACGCCTCTTTAAGTTTAAAGGCAGCTATTTTTGTATTTTGTTCTACTCTCTATCTGTTTTCTTTCAAAAGCTTCTATAGATCCAGCTCCCGTTGATTCTTATCAATATTACAGCATTAGCACTTTTTGTCTAGTATGTAAATAATGTAATATTGCTGCAATACCTACAATTTATTAAGAATTCAAGCAATTATACAGTTTGATACCCCACCAGGAAGCCCCTTAAGCCAAGGTCTTGTTTGCATGTGGCCTTGGCTTTTTTATTTGTAGTATTTATCTAGATTAGACATAAGAGGCATTTGCCATAGTTCTAGTGTAACACTGTGGAGTGATTCCCAACATATCATTCTATCTTACTCCAACTTCAAGCAGTAACCCTGCAGTGGTGCTGAGGGCAGCACATTCAAAAAAAAGTATTTTTTTTCCAGAAACATCTTGTGTTTCCAGAAACGCTCTTGTTGATGGATTGTTTCTAGTTTTGCTTCTCAGACCCAAATATGCATATTCTATCATAATGCAGTCTACACATAGAATTATATAGATAGTAACACCTTGCATAAAGGGTTATTCCCCTCTATGACATTTATGCCATATCCAGGCGGCTGTATCCAGGCAGCCGCTGCGTCCAGGCGAATAATGAATGAAGAGGTGGCCATACTGTGGTGGCTCGCTCTCTATTTACTTATATGGGAGCTATGAAAACAGCTGAGTACGCTTGCTCTGCTGTTTCCGCAACGCCCGTAGAACAGAATCTCTCCATTCATTCACCGCCTGATTCCCATTTTAAACATTCTAGATTTTTTTTACATTGCGGCTAGATGTAAATAAATTAAATGTACAAATATACAAATATGACCACAGAAACATTCTCATGGCTGTGATGGTGAAATGTTCTCTTTTCTTTCTGTTCAAGACATCATCCACTTATCGTATCCATTTTATGTATGAATCCTTCACACTACTTACATGTATATTGGAGCATGTTACTATTTTGCAACCTGCCTCTTTTGATGGCACAGTCTCTACTTTTGACCCACATCCCTGTCTCCCACTCCTCTTTTTTATTCGTCCTGGTGAACAGACTTGCAATACCCAGACCTTTCGAGGTTCTACTGAAACTTAAGTCACTATAGAACCCAATGATGATCTAAGTTTGTTTCAGTAGATCCACATGAGAGAGGAGTGGGGGGGGGGCAGAGGATATTGCGACATTAATACAGACCCTAAAATGCATCCATATCACAGCAGTATGAAAGTAGCCTAAGTCACAACCAGGAGTGGAACCTACACAGAGAAAACATAGAACAGTAAGATTTGTAACTCTACCGTGTTTTAGACCCACTCCTGATTTGGCTTACCAATACTAATGCAAATACTGACCTAAATACTGCCATGTGAATGAGGCCTTAGTCAGTTTTTATATAAAACCCCTTTTTAACATTGAATGTTCAACTTTTTGTACTGGCCTATGTTCTATACTTAGTTACTAGAAGTATTCTCTTGAATATGCATATATTCAATTGTTACACCAAACATTTAATATATGTTGCTTATTTAACTTAGTTCTAACATCAGTATCTTTGTTTTTTTAAACAGACAGCAAAAAGCCTATATAGCAACTCAAGGTCCCTTGGCAGAGACGACAGAAGACTTCTGGAGGATGCTATGGGAACATAACTCAACAATTGTGGTTATGTTAACAAAACTTAGAGAAATGGGTAGAGTGAGTATCTAGTTTTCTTGTGATTTGTCTTCTTTATTGAAGTAATGTTTTATGTAGAAGTATAAATAGCGATTAACAGGGACCTAGGCAAATGTTGTGCATCCTAGTGATGGAAGTGGAAGGCCATTATGGAAAATCTTTAGCTGCAATTACAACTGCTACTACTGTATGTGTCTTTACCTTTATTAGTTAATGGTAATAGATTTATAAGTTAATGGTAATAGATTTATAAGCTACAAAGGACTTATTTAAGGGCTCATGCACAATGCCGTATTATGGCTATATTATTTATGGGGCCATAATAGGGCTTCCATAGGGGTGTCTGAGCCTTCTACTGTACCTCCCGATACCTCTAATTTCATGCATTGCTTTGTACACATGGAATATGACAAAGCCTGTACAGCAGTGCACGGATGTACGGCTCCATACTAAAGGGTAAGAAAAAAATGTGCCAAATAAAGTACTAGGCTTTTCAGGGGTCTAACCTCTTAACGATCGCCATATAGCCTTTTTACGGCGGCCGTTCAGGGTAGTTCTTCTCAAGTGCCGCCTTTTTACGGCGGCGCTTGAGAAGTTCTTTTCCCGCACTGGGCAGAGATCTCCTGAAGCCCATGCTGTTGCTAACAGCCTCGGGCTTCAGATCAACAATCTAGCAGTGGTCTCCGATCATATTTAACCCCTCAGATGTGGCGCTCAATAACGAGCGCCACATCTAAGTGGTTTTGGAGGGAGGGGGCTCCCTCTCTCACCCCACTGGCATCCTGTGATGCAATCGCAGGGTGTCAATGGTTTCTATGGCAGTCGGGGACCTAATAAAGGCCCCCAGGTCTGCCTCGAGAGATTGCATGTTAGGCCATGCTAGAGACATGGCCTAACAGATTCCTGTTAGTTTTACACTGACAGGCAATAATACAATGCATTACGGGAGTATTGCAGTGTATTATAAAAGTGATCAAAAGATCGCACAGTGAAGTGCCCTAGTGAGACTAAAATAAAAGTTACAAAGGTTTAATAAAGTTTGAAATAAATAAATAAAAAGTCCCAAATAAAAAAAAATTAAAAACACACTTTTTCCCCTTACAAAATACTTTTTTTTAATAAAAAAAAGTAAATAATTACACATATTTGGCATCGTCGCATCCATAACAACCCCAACTATGAAATAATTTCATTCTTTAACCCGCACGGTGAACGCCGTAAAAAAATCAAATAAAAAACAATGCCAGAATTGCTATTTTCTGTTCATCCTGCCTTCAAAAAGATTTGATAAAAAGTGATCAATAAATCGCATGTACTCCAAAATTATAACAATAAAAACTACTAGTCGTCCTGCAAAAAACAAGCCCTCATTCAGCTGCATCGGCGGAAAAATTAAGTTATGGCTCTTAAAATATGGAAACACAAAAACAAATAGTTTTGAAAAAAAAGTGTAACAGTAGTAAAACATAAAAAACCGATATAAATATGGTATTGCCGTAATCGTAATTACCCGCTGAATAAAGTTATTATGTTATTCATACCACACGGTAAACAATGTAAATTTAAGACGCAAAAAAGAATGGTGAAATTTCAGTTTTTTTTTACTCTACTCCACCAAAAAAGTCAATAAAAAGTTAATCAATAAATTATATGTACCCCAAAATGGTGGTATTAAAAAATACAACTTGTCCCGCAAAACAAAAGTCCTTATACAGCTATGTCGACGGAAAAATAAAAAAGTTATAGCTCTTTGAATGCGACGATGAAAAAACGTAAAAATATGCTCGGTCATTAAGGTTTGAAATACCTTCGGTATTAAGGGGTAAATATACAATTATTATGTTTTTTTATTTGTTTTGTTTTTTATCAGGAAAAGTGTCATCAGTATTGGCCTGCCGAACGGTCTGCCAGATATCAGTACTTTGTAGTGGATCCAATGGCAGAATATAACATGCCACAGTATATCCTACGGGAATTTAAAGTGACAGATGCTCGGGTAAGATATTTTTCAGCTATTTTATAAAGATAAATACTGTTTGATTACTCTATTAGTGTAATTAGGAACCAGATTTATTGTATTACAATAGTAAGTTGGAAAACATTTTAACTTGCTGAATTTTACAATTCATATAACATAGCCCTGTCAAGTTAGTGTGTCAGTCACTAGGATGTAGTGAAAGTTATAATGCAGGTCTAAATATTTTAAGCCTTTTCTTAAATTTATAGAGGTTTTATGCAAATACGTATTATTCTATGTATAATTATGTTTTATCACTTTCTATTATACTCTGGCTGTCATTTATTATGCAATTTGCGCCACTCTAGTGATGGAAAAAGTGGCAAAATTAGGCGCATAGGTGTTTAGCGCTAACATTTGCAACTTTTTTCAATTTTACGCTGTGTCCAGCACTTATTAAAAAACAAAAAGGGACAGGCCCACCTCAGCCCTACAAATTTACTATAATTTATGCCAGAAGCTGGCCGGAAATCATAGCGTAAATCTACAGTAGCTCGGAGCTTCCTTAGATATCACTTTCGGAAGATAATGTAGATAATCCCTGGCTTTTCAGTGCGGAATCCGCATTAATAATGAACATGCTGACAATTTTTTCAAATTTTGTGGCGTGGTCATTGTTCTGCCTAGACTTTTTCCGGAGCATGTGAATGGGGCATAAAATACCCTATTCACATCCATTGCTGCCAGGATGCTTATGAACATGGCCAAAATATTTGCATTCACTGACAGCAGGCAGAGATTTTGCAAATGGGGAGGGAAAAAATACATTGTATTTTATAATTTGGTTTAACTTTTTATTGTACAATGAATACGTTTCATTTACATAAAACAGGAAAACCCATTATTGTTGTAGGATCTGATGAGCGTTTTGTATACCGTGGGAACGTCCAGCGTGAACACTCTATGATTAAATTCTGCTATGTACTGAAAATACGATGAAGCCTTACACATTATGATTCTGATTCTGGCTCTGCCCTTGTCATGCTTCATTCTCATAAGAATTGTTATGTTGTTCTGGCTGGGGTACGCGGTACTCCATTAACAGTCCAAGTTTTCCTCATTGTCCAGGAATTTCAGATTTATCATACTGAGTAACTTGCTCAGTTGATTTTTCCGCCAGCAACATTTTATTTACAGCCATGGGATCTAGTCCAACATCCAATCTGTCTACTATTAAATGTTACAAGATTGCCATATTCTATAAACTTAGAACATTATATCCATTTTTATACCTAAAGTATTAACAGACCTTACAATAGGATAAGATTTTCCAGTGCATTGAAATCCCAACGTTCCATGTAGCATTGCACAAATACTTGACAAGCATGCAGGGACGCCTCATTTTTTCTTAATGATTTTTATGTTTTAAATTCTATTTTGCTGTATCTTGTATTGCATCTAGAAAATAGAAGTTTTTTATTGTTTTTATGTGCCCATACATTTTTTGCCATGCATTTTATATATATATATATATACGGAGAGCAAATAAACCTGATAAGGTTGGTAATGTTATTACAAATGACAAATAGATCCATACATTTTTTTAAACACTTCAGTTGATTTGACTTTAGAATCATTGTAGCCGATAGTCATCTGGAATATACATTTGCGGAAGCATGGCAGTCTTTGTTAGTCAACTTTGGTGTCATTTTCTTAGTAAATGGATTTTGTGCGCTATAATCTTGCAGTAGGTGTTATACAGGGTTAAAAATAGGAAACTATTCAGATATCTTAACATACTACTACTACTAAGTTGTATTCAGGATGCCAGCTTTCAGATAAAAGGGTAAGGTGGGATATGTGGTAGTAATACACATTGGGTGGTTTCTTACTTTTGACTCACTATTTAAGGTCTCATACACACGGCCGTGCCTGTAATCACGGCCCGTGTTTTTGGGCCGTGCTCCCATACTAAGTATGGGCACACTGCCCGTAGAAAAACGAAAAGTAGGACATGCTCCATAATTTCAGGCACGGTTCTACGGCACGGACACCTATCCGTAGCGATACGGAAAGGTGTCCGCGGCCAATAGAACCGGGTGGGTCCGTAACTGCGGACCGTATTACGGTCAGAAATGACAGAGATTTTTTTACGGTCGTGTGCATGGGGCCTAAGTATGTAATCTTTTTTTTTTTACTGCTAGTCACCGTTAACTAGATATATTAGGCAGCTTGCACTATATTATTTAAGACTTACTAGCGTAATCTTAATAATCAGTATTTGGAAGTCTAGTCCGTTTAAATATTAAAAACGGCGACTTTGCAGAAGATTACACTAATGCAATTCAGAAGACAATGGGACATAGATATACAAAAAAAAAAACCACAAAAACAGGCCATACTTACTATATGGGCAGGTTAACACCAGTTCTCAACAGGAGGCAGACAAGCCACAAATGCTACATAGAGGGAGAGTGCTCAGGTACAATATGCTAGTGATATCCACTCCCACTAGTCTTGAGGGGAGTGGCTGCTCAGTCTTATCACTGCACACAACTAAAGCTTCAAAAAATGTGCTGGACACAAGGCAAAATATATCTTGCAGGATTGCAGCCGATTAGTCACGCCCATATTATTAGATCAGGCGGGCTGCACTGCACGCCACACCAGACATTGGCACACTATTCTCCCCCAACATTACGAGGCCTGGCTGCATCCTGAAAAAATGCATGATAAACATGAGGTATTAGTTGATATTTTGGCCAAAATACGCAAGCTCGCAACCGGCGTTAAGGGTCCTCAACGTCCTGCTAGTCCCTACACTAGAACTTTTCGTTCCCTACATTAAAGCAATTCACAGAAAAATGGGACTAACATATACTCAAAAAAACAGGCCATACTGTACTTACTATTTTTGAGTATATGTATGTCCCATTTTTCTATGAATTGCTTTAATGTAGGGAACGAAAATTTAAATTGTCGGGACTTGCAAGGTATTAACGACCCTTGATGTGAGTTGCGAACTTGCGTATTTTGGCCAAAATGAATACCTCATCTTTATCATGGACACTTTTTTCAGGATGCAGCCAGGTCTCATAATGTTTTTGTAACATAGTGTGCCAGTGTCTGGCATGGCGTGCAGCATCTAATAGTATGAGCGTGACTAATAGGCTGTGATCTGGCAAGATACGCTATGCCGTGCGACCGCCACATTTTTTTTTTAAGCTTTGGTTGTGCGTAGTGATAACACTACGCAGCTACTCCCCTCAAGAATAGTGGGAGTGGATATCTCTAGTATATTGAACCTGAGCACTCTTCCTCTCTGTAGCATTTGTGGCTTGTCTGCGTCCCGTTGAGAACTGGTATTAACCTGACCATTTAGTAAGTATGGCCTGTTTTTGTGTTTTTTTTTTTGTATATCTATGCCCTATTGTCCTCTGAATTACATTAGTGTAATCTTCTGCAAAGTCGTCGTTTTTACTATTTAACCGGACTAGATTTCTAAATACTGATTATTAACAAAAATAAAACTTTCATCTTGTACTTTGACTGTAGTTTCCCACCAACTAGGCATTAATAATGTGATTTATATGATTAGTATATATTTATTTGTATAAATGTTCTGATTTTTAACTCACATGTACATAACGGTGCAGAGATTGGGGCAGATTTATTAATAATGGCTTAAAGATAGATAGCCTAAAGTAGGGGTGGGGAACGTCTGGCCCGCGGGCCGTATAAGGCCCGTAGGATCATTTAGTCTGGCCCGACCTCACTCTGACCGCCGCTGCCGCAGTGAGTCTGCCCTGCTCACTCACATTTAGGAGCAGGAGAAGGGCGGACGGAGACAAGAATGGCGGCGGCAGTGGCGGTCTGAGTGAGGTCGGTGCATGCCAGCCCAAGAGTGGACCAGTCCGGTCACCTAAACTGAGTCAGTGACGTGAGGTCAGGTGACCGGACTGGTCCACTCCCGGGCCAACACAGTCCAGTCACCTTATCTCAAGTCAGTGACGTGAGGTCAGGTGACTGGATTGGTCCACTCCCATGACAGCACGTGCCGACCTTACTATGACCGCCACTGTTGCCGTGTCATTCCCTCCTTGGCTCCATCCGCCCGCCCTACTTACTCAAAGTGAGGTCCAAGTGATTTAAAGGAGCTTTTTTTCATCAAGGACATTTATGATCTATCCCCAGGATATGTAATAAATATACGATAGATAAAGGGTGCCACCTCTGTGTCCCAGATCTATCACTAGAACGGGGCCCCTAAACACCGTTCTACCTCTTTGTGTTGTGGCTGAAGCTTGTGATTTCCGACCATAAAGAAGAAAACAGCGTAGCTTGCTGAGCTACACTGTTTCCGTAAGTCCCATAGAACTGATTAGTAGTTACAGAAACATGCTATGCTGCTTCCGTACCTGACATTCACTACTATGGGAGTTATGGAAACAGCGCAGCTCAGCGAGCTACGCTGTTTTCTTCTTCATGGTTGGAAATCAGCCGGAACACAGAGAGGTAGAACGGGGTTTAGGAGGTCCCGTTCTAGACATAAGTGTGGGTCCCAGAGGTGGGACCCGCAAATATCTGACATTTATGACATCCAGTGGATATGTCATAAATGTCCCTCGTGGGAAAACCCCTTTAAGTAAGTCGGAACAACTTACTGCTGCGAGTTCTTTTCAAAACTTACAATTGCAAAGAGTCGACTGCGCTCCAGACTGACCGACGCAGTAGCAACATCATCAATACCGGCTAACATCACACGCCTCACCAAAGAGAAGCAGTTCCATCACATTAGCGGTGAGTTCGTTAAATGTTTGACCAAATATAGCAGGCTAATTTTTAAGTTGATAATTTTGTATGGCCCGCGAATGATGTTATAAATATCCAAATAGCCCTTGGCAGAAAAAAGGTTCCCCACCCCTGGCCTAAAGCTAGAGTGTAAGGCTGAAGATGCACCAAATTTTTCAATGACACGCCTGATGTTTAATAGATTTTGCGCGTTTTGCCTGATGTTAGACTCTTTCTCTTCTTTACACCACCTATTGGGTGGAATACTTTAGACCAGTATTTTGTGCCACAAAATGAGAATTCCACGGCCATATTTTAATTACGCAACCAAACGTGGCGAGCATGTCACAAATCAATGTTCTTTCTGGCAGACGCATTCATAAATTTAGCCAACAACATATGCGCCAAGAAAATAGGTGCACGAAACGCCAGAACTGATGCGCATAAAACTATACTAAATCTGCCCCATTATGTTCCAGACAACAGACTCGATGAGATTTATAGTGAATAGCAGTTAATTATATTTCTGCCTTAAAATACTGCTCTTTATATAAAAAATGAAAATTAGAATTGAAGTGTTACATTTTGTAAATGCCTGTATAACTTCTACAGTCCCGGCCAAAAGTTTTGAGACTGACACAAATTTTGGTTTTCATAAAGTTTTCTGCCTCATTGTTTTTAGATTTTTTTAGTCAGATATTTCTATGGTATACTAAAGTATTATAAACATTTTATAAGTTTTTAAACTTTTATTGCCAAATACATTGTTTATGCAAAGATTCAATATTTACAGTGTTGACCCTTCTTTTTCAAGACTTCTGAAATCCCCCCCCCCCCCCCGGCATGCTGGATATCAGCTTCTGGGCCAAATCCTGACTGATGGCAACCCATTCTTCCCTAATCAGTGCTTGGAGTTTATCACAATTTATTTTGTTTTTGTTTGTCCACCTACTTTTTGAGGATTGACCACAGGCTCTCAATGGAATTGAGATCTGGGGAGTTTCCTGGCCATGGACCCAAAATTGTAATATTTTGTTCACCGAACCACTTAGTTATCTCTTTTTCCTTGTGACATGGTTCTCCATCATGCTGGAAAAAGTATTGTTCATCACCAAATTGCTCCTGGATCGTTGGGAGAAGTTGCTCTTGAGGATGTTTAGATACTATTCTTTATACTTGAAAGTGTTCTTATGCAAAATTGTGAGTGAGCCCACTCCCTTGGATGAAAAGCAACTCAGGATGCTTTACTGTTGGCCTGACACAGGACTCATGGTAGCGCTCACCTTTTTTTCTCCTGTCAATCATTCTTCCAGATGTCCCAAACAGTCTGAAGGGGGTTTCACCACAGAAAATAACTTTTCCCAGGTCCTCTGCAGTCCAATCCCTGTACTTCCTGCAGAATGTCAGTCTGTCCTTGATGTTTTTCTTTGCTGCCCTTCTTGACACCAAGCCAGCCTACAAAAGCCTTCGCCTCACTTTTTGTGCAGATGCACTGACACCTGCCTGCTGCAATTCCTGAGCAAGCTCTGCACTGGTGTTCAACCAATCCCATAGCTGAATCCTCTTTTCAAAACGGTCCTGGCACTTGTGGGACTTTTTTTTGGTTGAGTTAGGGTCAATCTTAAAAGCAGCAATGTCCTTGCCTGTAAAGCCCTTTCAATGCAAAACAATGATGACTGCACGTGTTTCCTTGGAGGTAACCATGGTTAACAGACGAAGACAATGATTTCAAGCACCATCCCCCTTTTAAAGCAACCAGTCTGCTCTTATAATTCAATCAGCATGACAGAGTGATATCAGCTGCCTTGTCCTTGTTAACACTTTCTCCTGGGCTAACGAGAAGATCACTGAAATGATGTTAGCAGGTCATTTAGTGGCAGGGCTGAAATGCAGTAGAAATTTTTTTTTTTGTGATTAAGTTAATTTATCTGATTACTCTTCATAACAATCTAGAGCTAATGCAAATTGTCACTATAAAAACTGAAGCAGCAAACTTTGTGAAAACCAAAATTTGTGTCAGTCTCAAAACTTTTGTCCAGGGTGCTATCAGCTGTAATCTGGGTGGAACCTGGCAGCAAGTGTTGAATTTCACAGCAGTTCCACCACAGGAGAAATTAAGCATTGCATGGTGCTCATTTAAATCACTGGGCTGTCTTTGGAATGCACAGACAAGTTGAGTCCTTCAGAGAGAGAGTTGCTATTTGTAGTTGCTCTGGTTATTAATGGAGGTCTCTAATGAGGAACTTCCTTCTATTTAACCACAATACCCTCATAGGGTATTTGAAAACACATTTTTTTCTAAACCAAACAATATTTGACTTATGTGGTATACTTGCACTAGAGGATGGAATGCAGAATGTAGGGGAAAAAAAGTATCATACCTCAGAAGGGACTTTATTTCCCTTTTTACTTGCAGTTTTACAGAGAGGGAACATTCATATATATGTAAGATGTTGTATGCACATAAAATACACATTTTCTAAAGAAAGAATATTTAGATGTTGCCACATTGGTTACATGCTACTAAAAATGGTACTTCAAAACTTGTCATTAAAGAGCTCGGTAATTATACATTGATGATAATGCATTTTTTATGGTTCTATAATTATGTATTTCTGAGTGGTGCTGCATTTAACCTTCTTCTTCATGGCTCCAAGGAGAGTAGCTTGGAATGGTAGGGGGTGTTTATCCATTCTACTGTTAAATAACTGCTCTCCTGGTGTTTAGGTCAACAAGACAGTATTGGGTTTGGAAAATGGAGCCACATACTTGCAAACATTGGTGAATTGACTTTATATAGTGCTAATTTAAAGGCTATGTAAACCTTTGAAAGGCAAACATTTTACAAAAAAATAAAAATGTGTATCAGTGTGTTTTCTGGAACTTTGTAAATACTTTTTATTAAAAATTATTTTAACTTTTTTAGATACAGCCGCTCTGTATTCTCTATAAGAGCAGCTGTATCTTGCACTATTCACTGAATCCGTCAGTTTTGCGGACCTGTCGGATTCAGTGTTGACGAGTCCTCTGACACACTGGATCCACCTGTAATCTATTACATCTAAGTTCATAACTTAGATGTGAAATGTGAATCCTGGGTGTCACAGACGTGCAGGACCCGCTGTCACTAAAGCTGTCAAGTCCGCAGGACTAACGAATTCAGTGAATAGTGCTAGATACAGCTGCTCTGTATAGAGAATGCAGAGCAGCTGTATCTAAATTTAAAAAAAAAAATTGTAATAAAAAGTATTTACAAAGTTACACAAAACACACTGATATGCATTTTTATTAAAAATAACAAAATTTGCCTTTCAAAGACTCATCTTGTAAATATTATTTGATGCTAGGATTGCTTGCTGTCGAATACTACATTAGAAGGGCGTTAAGATAGAAAAATATATAAAAATATTTCTGTGACATAATATCTTTAAGAGCAATATCAATGTCAATAATAGGTAGATTATTGATGTGAGCTTAGTCTTCACAATCATTTTTGTCATTGGCAGACACTGTAAATAATATAAGACCATGTCTGTCACTCCTCAGATAATGTGGTCCACCTTCCAGTCAGAATTGACATGAGACTTTTCTTTAATTTCCAAGCAATTTAAAGTTAATGTAGCTATTCCTGTAATCCCTTTTACCTGCATGATTCTTGCCAGTTTTGTCCTTACTGTAAGCAGAGGACATTCTTATAAAGACAATTTATTGATTTAATATTCACGTATTCCACTCTGTGTACATTGCACATTGGTTTCTACAGTTAACCATTAGAAGGAGGAGCTTGAAGGATAAATCTACAATTTACAGGCTAGGGTTTTTTGTTGCTGTTCATTTCTATCTTATATGTTACAATGTACTCGTATTGTATAAAAAAAATAATAATAATTCGTCCACAAAACAAGGAACCATAAGTGCTTCAAATTCCAATAAACACAAGAACGGAGGTGAGGATGTAATGTAAGGAAATTACGTACATATCTATGTCTCAATGTAACACGAGGATGCAAAATATATACACCGTCAGGTCACATTATTATGATCACCAGCTAATATCCAGAGTAACCGCCCTGCGCAACACGGAAAGCAGCTAGATAGGAGTGACTCAATAAGGTGCTGGTAGGCTGTCTCAGGTATGTCGAGCCTTGCTGACTGCAGTGCATCCCACATTTGCTGGAGGGTGCGTGGGGGGGATCCATAGAGCGAACAAGACGATCTTGGTGGTCACACAGATGCTCAATTGGGTTCTAGATTGGAAGTCTTGATCGTGCTCTTCCAACCACTGTCGGACATTTCTAGCCGTGTGACATGTCGCTTTGTCTTGTTGGAACATTCCATCTGCCCCAGGGAAGACAAACAGCATGTATGGGTTTGACGTGATCTGCAACAATGGATTCATACCCAAATCGGTTCAGAGTGCCTTCCACATGGATGAGTTGGCCCAGAGAATGCCATGAAAAAATTCCCCAGACCATAATGCTGCCGGCACCAGCTTGCGTTCTTCCAACAATGGTTTCAGGGCATTTGTTCTCTGATGTTTCTCGCCTGACACGCCAACGTCCATCCGTTCAATGAAGCAGAAAACATGACTCATCGGAGAAGGCAACCCTTTGCCAATCATCGGTGGACCAATTCCGATACTGCCGTGCAAATTAAAGCCTTTTTTTCTAATGCACCTTTGTTAGCATAGGAGCAGTGACCATTCCTCTGCTTTGGAGCCCCATATGCAGTAGGGTTCGCTGAACTGTTGTTTTAGACACACTGGTAGCCCCCTGGTTGATTTTCACGGTGAGCTGTTCCACAGTAGTGTGTCGTTCGGCCCTTGCGCACCTTCATAGCCAACGTTCACCTCTCACGTCAATGGCACGTGGTGCTCTGCAGTTTCTACGTCGGTTATTCCCAATGGTGCCAATTGCCCACTCACGATACAGTTTCTCCACAGCAGCACGCAAGCAGTTCACAAACTGAGCTGTTTGAGAAATACTGCCACCCTTGGCCTGAAAGCCAATAATCATCCCTTTTTGTAACTCTGATAAATCGTCACTTTTACCCATGGCAACAACGAGTGATATGTGTTCAGACAGGCTAACGCACACCTTATATAACCACCATGCCAGCCCACGACACATCACTTCCTTCAATGCGCTGCCGACGTCGAAAGTAGGAGGTGATCATAATAATGTGACTTGACTGTGTATAATATGTAATACTTAATAATAATGAAAAATTATTATAAAAAGAATGCTATGCTTGTCATCTATTCTGGGGGTTAATTTAGCTGAATGGTCGAGGAAATTCTGACATAATTATATAGGGAAAAATGGTTAAGTGTTATATACTGGCAATACAATACTTAAGTCAAAACCCTTTGGATTAGTTCTGACAGATGACTGCGCACCGTTCAGTTTTGTACCTAATTTTTTCAGATATTGACTTGCATTTTATTTAACATGCTTTACTATATGTCTATACAGGATGGCCAATCACGGACAGTAAGACAGTTTCAATTTACTGACTGGCCAGAACAAGGGGTGCCAAAGTCTGGAGAAGGATTTATTGACTTCATTGGACAAGTACATAAAACAAAAGAACAATTTGGACAGGATGGCCCAATATCTGTCCACTGCAGGTAAATTACCCATTTTCATTCAATATGTTTGATGCAATGAAGTTTGTTTTTGATCTTACTTTACAATTATCTGCTTTTCCCTTTGACCCTGGTCTATTTTTTGCAGCTTCGTGTAAGTGTTTCAGATAATATTATGGTTATGTACAAGAGCTGTGTATCAACAACATCTCATCTATACATAACGTTTGCTCTCAAGATTTAATATACATAGTCACTATATTTATGTATAATCATGTTGCAAGCTCATTTTTTGCTAATCAATTAATATTAGGCCATGGGTACTTCCATCCAAAAAAATGCCTTGCATAACAACGCACACATTATGCAGAACCTTAGCAGTTGACGGCATTTACTGTACAAAAGAATAAGTAGTCACACCTAATATATTTCAAAGCCTTTCTTTCAAATCTATCAACACAGCAAAATGCTGAATTTTTCTCTAAATAACAGGTGCATAATTAATATGCATGAATAAAATGTAATGCATGTGGTTTGCACATTAGGGGTACCACGCTACACACAGATTTCTTCACATTTGAAGACAGAAAAAAACGAGGCTTACAGTTTTATTACTCTAAAATGGATCCGAACTTACATTAAGACCACTCATTCGCACATAGCGTTTCAGTTTTCACTTTCCTTTGCTGTGTTTACTAAGTCTCGTGAATTTGTCATTAGCATATACGTGGACCTGGAAATTGATATCTAAGAAAATTTTATAAAATGCTGGATTTCATCTAACTCTGTTATCATTCTTCTCTTTTTATAACAGTGCTGGAGTTGGAAGAACTGGAGTGTTCATTACGTTAAGTATTGTTTTGGAAAGAATGAGATATGAGGGTGTTGTAGATATCTTCCAGACTGTCAAAATGTTGAGAACACAACGGCCTGCTATGGTACAGACAGAGGTGAGTGGAATTATTAACAAGTTGTCCAGTAGTCAATAGTAATGGCCCTCGTGGAATCATTGTAGATGTGTCTGATTATAGGAATAGTTAGGGTATGTTCACATGGCTTATTTTCGGACGTTTTTTAGTAAGCGTTTGAACCTAGCCTAAGGATATGTTCACACACTTAGCAAAAAACGTCTTAAAAATACGGAGCTGTTTTCAAGAGCTGTTTTTCGCTGCATTTTTTACAGCCGTTTTTGGAGCTGTTTTTCTATAGAGTCAATGAAAAACGGCTTCAAAAACGGCTCAAGAAGTTACATGCACTTCTTTTTCGTGGGCGTTTTTCTACGAGGCCATTTTTCAAAACGGCCACGTAAAAAAACGCCCCGTCAGAACAGATTGCTGTTTTTCCTATTTAAATCAATGGGCAGATGTTTGGAGGCGTTCTGCTTCCGATTTTTTACACGTTTTTCGGCCGGTTACGGCCCAAGAAATGGCCAAAAATAAGCCGTGTGAACATACCCTTATAGTGGAGGCGTTATGTTAAAGTGTATACAATATTAAAGTAAAGTAAACAAAGTAAATTCTTAGTTGCCCATTATTAATTTGGGCATGGAGACGGAAATTAATTCAATAATGTAATTTCTACTTCAGTACAAACGTACAATGGCAGTTCAATTTAAACCCAAAAAAAACAGTTACATTAAATTGGCAGAGTTTGTTATACGTTAAAAATATATTGCGGATTTTGCCCTTAGATAAAATAGCAGTAGCATCTGATATGTCTTTTAATATAGTAGACTCCCAAATAGCACACACTACAAGCAATTACTCATGAAGGTCTAGAATACCTTTTTGTTACTAAGTCTATACCTAAAACATATTGAACTGTAACCTCTTTAAAAGAAGTCACCATATGTGTTTAGCTTTACCCATAAATATGTTGAAGTGATCATTTTGAGCTTGCCACATCTCTGAAATCCATCACATAAAATTGTACCCAATTACTATTGTAATCCTAACATATGTCCAGGGTTTGTTCAGTGATAATTATTTGAGATATGTTGATAATTGTAAGTGAACACCATGTTCATAAACCGTGTATTCTGTTTATTTCATATACAGAAGTTCTAAACGACAAGGAATGAATATTGTTTTTAAAACAATAGCAGCATGGTGACTCAGTGGTTAGCACTGTTGCCTTGCAGCACTGGGGTCCTGGGTTCAAATCCAACCAAGGACAATATCTGCATGGAGTTTGTATCTTCTCCATGTGTTTGTGTGGATTTCCTCTGGGTACTCTGGTTTCCTCCCACACTCCAAAAACATACCAATAGTGAATTTAGGTTGTGAGCTCCAATGGGGACAGTAAAAAAGAGGAATATAAATATGTTGGCGCTATATAAGTAACTGAAATAAATAATATTTAAACATTTATTTATTTTAGAACTTATTTTTATAATAACCCCTTGGCGCAGAATCACGTACATACACGTCATATAAAGGCATTCTGCCGGTACCTGATTGAGATGGTCCTGGCACAGAAGCTGTGCCCGCACGATCACCGCGGGAGCCCGGCTGGAATGGCAGCCGGGATCCTGCTGCAACGGTTAGGATTGGAGAAACCTTCAGTTTCTGCCATTTAACCCTTTAAATGCCGCCATCAATAGCGACCGCGGCATTTAAGTGGTTTCACAGAGGGAGGGAGCTGACCGCGAATGCGATTGCTGACCGCCAACAGGTCGCCATGGCAGCCGGGGGCCTAACAAAAGCCCCCAGTCCTGCCCTGGTTATATGCCTACTAGGCCGTGCCAGAGGTATGGCCTAATAGATTTCCTGTTTTACACTGACAGGCAATAATTCTTTGGTATGCTGAGTATTATATCTGCGATCAGAAAATTGCAAAGTGAAGTCCCCTAGTGGGACACAGAAAAAAAAATGAAAACTGTTAGAGTTCATTAAAAAATACAAAAAAAGATTACAGTAAAAATGAAATTATAAACTTTTTCCCATAAGTGGTTTTATTTACTAGAAGTGTAAAAAAAACAAAAAAATAAACATATATGGTATCGCCACAATCTTAACGACCTGAATAATAAAGTTCAACCACCGGTTGAAAGCCGTACAAAAAAAAGACACAAAAACAACAGCAAAAATGCTTTTTTTTCCATTCCCCCCACCAAAAAATAAAATAAAAATTAATCAATAAGTCCCATGCACCCCAAAATTATACGAATGAAAACTACATTTCATCCAGCAAAAACCAAGCCCACATATGGCTACTTCGACATTACTTAGACCGCATAATGAACGGAGTCAATTTGAAATACGAAAAACAATGCTGGAATAGCTGGGGTTTTTTCAATCCCTTCCCTAACATAAATTTTTTTTAATAAAAGTTAAGCAATATAATATATACATCCAAAATTTACGCAAGTGAAAAATACAACTTGTCCCGCAAAAAACAAGCCCTCATATGGCTATGTAGATATAAAAATAAAAAAGTTATGACACTTGGATTGCAGGGAGGAAAGAACTAAAAAGAATGCTTGTCCATTAAGGCCAATATAGGCCTGGTCCTTAAAGAGGCTCTGTCACCACATTATAAGTTCCCTATATTGTACAAAATGTGATCGGCGCTGTAATGTAGATTACAGCAGTGTTTTTTTTTATTTAGAAAAACTATCATTTTTGACGGAGATATGACCTATATTAGATTTATGCTAATGTCTTTCTCAATGGACAACTGGGCGTGTTTTACTTTTTGGTCAAGTGGGCGTTGTACAGAGGAGTGTATGACGCTGACCAATCAGTGACCAATCAGCGTCATACACCTCTCTCCATTCATTTATACTACACATAGCGATATAACTATATCGTTATGTGCAGCCACATACACAAACACTAACATTACTGTAGTGTCCTGACAATAAATATACATTACCTCCAGCCAGGACGTGATGTGTATTCAGAATCCTGACACTTCGCTAATACAATCCCGACACTACAGCACAGCAAGCGTAATCTGTGCTGTAGTGTCGGGATTGTATTAGCGAAGTGACAGGATTCTGAATACATATCACGTCCTGGCTGGAGGTAATGTATATTCATTTTCATGACACTGCGTATATACACGTTATATTGTGTTTATGTGGCTGCACATAGCGACAAGCTATATCGCTATGTGCTGTGTAAATGAATGGAGAGAAGTGTATGACGCTGATTGGTCACTGATTGGTCAGCGTCATACACTCCTCTGTACAACGCCCACTTGACCAAAAAGTAAAACACGCACAGTTGTCCATTGAGAAAGTCATTAGTATAAGGCTAATATAGGTCATAACTCTGTCAAAAATGAAAGGCTTCCATTTTTTGACAGAATCAATTGCGCAGTAGACATTATTGTGCGATTAGCTGGATCTTAGTTTTGACATCTACCAGCTAGATGATTTTTTTTATTTTCAACTAAAAACTACATGGGTATGGGTTTTACGTAGCATTGGTCATTAAAAGGTTATTTTTCCTTTCTGATTTTTCAGGACCAGTATCAGTTCTGTTACCGAGCAGGGCTTGAATATTTGGGCAGCTTTGATCACTATGCAACGTAGAAGATTTGGCCCATCCCGGAAAATTCCTGCAGGCCCTTCAAGATCCAGAGAGCCTCTTCTGAGCCATAAGGTGTGCTTGGGAAGTATTTCTTAACTCCTAGCTAAAGACCAATTACAGCAATTGGATAATTATGAATAAAAAAAAAACAACAACAAAAAATGAAATGAAAACATTTTTTTTCTGGATGGACCAAGAATACACAAATAAATAATCTCACCTAAGCAAATTATATAAATCCTAACCGGTGAGACATCTGAAGGATTCATTTCACCAACCAACATGTCTCAAGGAATAAGCTGGCAATGAAGGAACAATGTGAAATCCACAAAGAACCATTATCTTGTCTGAGACTGCATGAGTGTTCAACAATAAATCTTAGGAATACACAGCAGGATGTTTAATACGTCGGCTTCTGGCTCCTAAGACAAATGCAATCTTTGCAGCGATATCGACGCTTCTCCATCAATGATCACGATAACACGTTAGTGAAACAAATGGGTGGGAAGCGTCTAAAGAAAATCAAAGTCATTTATTTAGTTTTTTAGTATTGTAAAGATACTGCAGACCTGTGCTTCATTATTAACTGTAATCTTTATTTTCTTTTTCTTTTTTTTTTAACAAAAAGTTTATAAGGAAGTGAATAAAACATTGCATAACTGTTAATTTTTCGATCAAGAATTGTATTTTTTTTAATGCGGTAGAACTGTTATATGTACTTATTCTCATTAGAAATAGTCAAACATTGAAAATTTGTGCACACATCTGTGCTGCCCTGACATTTAACCATACCATCATTTTTCTCATATATTTCATTTACACTTTTTTGCCATTCTTAATATATATATATATATTTTTTGCATCAAGACAAGCTATTTTTTCATCTCGTTTGGAATCAACAGGGAGTCGCAAAGTATAAAGCTGCTGCAAACATATATAGAAGTATATATAGATATACACACCCACATATCTATCTTTTCTTCCATGATTTTCATGATATTAATCAGTGGGAAGATATTTAAGACCCATGAGACCATTTCATCAACCGGAAGGTTTGCATTTCCAGTATGTGTAATTTTTTGCTTTGATTCATAAAGAAATGAGGAATGCACATCAGTGATATCCTAGGTTTAATTCCAAATATATTCACTAACATTTCCATTTGCACAGTATGTACTTTATGCCACCGCTCAATATTTTTAACACTTTAGTGCAATAATGAACCATCTTGTATATTATACAGGATATGTGCATGCAAGAAATGTCAGTGTTATATCAGAGAGAAACTATTGTATTATACGATGTATGAACAGGTTTTCAAGCATCAATCATTTATTATACGTGGTATATGATTACGTATGTCATTTGTAAAATATGTAAAAAACATAAATACAAGAAAAAAAATCAAATCAAGGGCAAAGCCAAAAAAAAAACCCTGTCCTGCTTAAAAGAAAAAAATAACGTAGTGTCACGCAGTTTGTAAATGCTGCTTAGTTTCTTTTGATTTTTCCTTGCTTTTGCATTTAGAGTGCCTTATATTTGATGCTTTTAAGCAACATTCTGTTTGACCGTTGCCAGTCTATTTCCCCCGTAATAATATTATTTCTATAACTTCTGAAAAATAGAATTAAAACGGCTTTTTTTTTTTTCAATATACACATCTATTTTTTTAACCAATATCATTATGCAGGAGCTTAGTATTCTTCCAAGCACTTCTATTTTAACAGAAGCATATTATGTTAAGTAAACTAGTGACGCATTTTTAACCATTGCAAACCCATGCGTCTGTGCACTGTGCAGACAGACATTTTTTTGGTCACGAGCAGCATGTAAATTCATTAAGAGCTTGTGACATTGCTAAAGACACAATGTGCACAACGAGTGATACACAAGCTCATGGTAAATCCGTAGGCTGCATTAACAATGCGTGTGTATTGGTAAACAATGGTATCACCTTTTGCTAATGAATCCGAATACCCATAAGCTTTTTTCAGCTCTCATAAATGGCTGCCTCTCTGTGTAACAGATGCACATAAATGGGCATCTGAACGAACATATGCCGTTTAAACAGCACACGCTGGCACTTTATTGACGCCAAATCATGCTTAACTTACTTGCCAATTTTAATGAAAACATATATATATATTTTATCTTCATCAGCCCATTCATATGAACAATTGTAAATCATACAATAAAGATAGAGACGTCTAGATTTTCTGGACCCCATCTACATTGAAGTGGTCTTTTTTTTCACATGCATTTATTTTTATTTGGCAGCCATTTTGACTTTTAAACTCTGTAAACGGTTGCGTCATAGCACTTTTGTATTATTAATAATAATAATAATAATAATAATAATAATGGAAGGCTACCTCTGATTAAAAAAATATTTAAACAACATAAGAAGAATGTGCTTTTCTTGGGGTGTCTTTGCTATTTTCTCATGTAGACCATATTCTTTATACATGAAATTGTTCTAAACTTGTCTGTTAAGTATTTACATTAATGAACAAAAGTTGTGTTTATCGCTGTTATCGGACATATCATATTTTTATAGTCGCGCATTCTGCAACAAATGTTTTCAAGCGTTGTGTTATAAATATTTGTTTTCTTATTTCCACTCATATATAATGTAGTTTCAGTTCCAATCATTGATGTGCATTCCACTTTCTGTTATTCGATGTATATGGTACCTTATTAAAAAGGCATCTTTATCTGCAAAATCCATCAAAGGCAGACAATGCATTTCTTAAGCATTATTGGTACGGTGCTATTATTTACCTATATCAATAGAGTTATGTATAATTTTGTAATTAGTTACATTGAAAAAAAACATAAACATGATTTGTATAGAACTTCATATTAGCTTTGTATTTTTGTCTTTTTTTTCTTTTTGTCTTTCTTTTTGTCTTTTTTAATGCATGAGTAATACAAAACTATGACTTAAAGATGGCCCTTTAGGGAGAATTGCACTTTCGAAACCTTTGTACTATGCACTGCCCTATTGATTCTATACCCAATGTTATTACTTGAACCCATCTTTAAATAAAAACAAAAAAAACACAACAAATTCTGCTATGAAATTCACATTTGTGTAAATAACACAATATATTGCAACAGTTTTGCCTTGAGAAAAGTGCAGATATATTTTTCTCCCTTCGCTCCCGTTTTGATGGCAGGCCTTGCTAACATGTCTATTAAATATTTTGCCCTGATACTCCAAAAACAATATCTAATGTTTTGATGACTCCCACCTTTTACATGTTTTGTGGCTTTGCCATTTAAGCTTGGAGTGTCTTTACAAGAATAATACAAACTGTGTTCTTTGCTCTCGTTTTGGATGCATAGACTGGAAAAAGTTATAAAAAATAAACTTGTAAAATGGCTTGTTAAAAATACAATTACCTCTACTTAGTAGTACGCGTAAATGTTTTACAAGATGAGAGGCGTGCTTTTTATTTTCTTACTTCGTTACACCGGTGACGAAAGAAGTCTGTCTGAAAATCAGTCCTTTGCTGACACAAGTTCCATTTGTTACAGATGAATTCTAATAAAAATGTCAGTGTTATGCAGTCCTGGTTATCTTTTCTGAATATTATTCTGTCACATGGGGAATATTCCCGGGTACCACACTTAAATTATGAGAGCTTCTTCCCTTTCAGTCCATCAATGAATACTTCTGATATACAATGGAACTGTGATTCAATTCACAACATCTATTGTCATAAGGGAGGGTGAGTGGGTCAATTAGGTCACTTTCAGGTGCTGTTAGGCCCCATAACACACCTAGCTGCTCACAATAAATGGCCTGAGTGCCCCCATCCTATATTTAGGACTCAACATTTTTCCCATTGCCAACATTGCGGTACCTGTGGAGGCCACATTCCTAAACAATTTCTCACCAGCTCTTAAAACAGGGGCAAAACCAACCTGGAATGGGCCCATTCTCTCCATAGCAGCTGCATAGTCTGTCCCTATGGTGCGTACACCCTTGTGTTTACTGTAATGTGTTATATTGAGTTATATTGGTTAATGGCAATATAATACTAGGCTACTTAGACTTTTTGACATTGAAGTAACAAGTGTTAATTATAAAACTGGCTTCATTCTGAAAATGGCTCAGTCACAGACTGGCGCTTTTTATATTTTCTTAGATTTTCAATAAGTTACTGAATACAAGTTTAAAACTGCATTTCTTATCATGGGAGAGATGTATCAAATATTAAAAGAAATGACTCTAAGGCTAATCCATAGAAAGAAAGTGGCCTTGTCACTAACCACAAACCTAAGGGTAACTCCGTCAGGGCCTACTTTTGAGATATCTAAAACCCAAGAGTAGCTAGCTTTAAATGCCATCTCAATTTTTCCATCTCTCTGTTCTGTGGTTTTCTTCGTCAAAGGACCTTAAAAAATGGTTTGAAAATGTTTGGGATTAAGATATTCCTTATGTATACTATTACCAGTCAGGAGCTTAAGCAAGAACATATTAGTATTAAGGAGAATTGTTGTTAAAGAAAAATGTTATTTCACACTTTATTGTTCATTGGGACAGATAATTTTCCAGCTGCTTTATGTTTTGAAAGCCATGTTACCCTTTCCAGCTGCAGCTACAGATACAGTGTCCATCCCTACGTTTGCTTGAATTTGGACTTCAATTTCTCATGAAACAAATTCAATACAATAACACAGAAAAAGGCCATACTTACAAATGGACACAGCCAGGTCAGGAACGCTGATGAAGGAGTGAGCAGGTGCTTTAAATAATAATAGCCGCTCCCACTGGTCTTGAGGGGAGTGGTGTGTGGTGCATGGGATGTGTAGTAAGAAATAATAAATGAATAGTGTGTGTGCAAGTGTAATACTATGAGTGAAATATAGGGGGCAGTAATGAGTGAAGTGCCTCAATAGAAATGAATGGATAATGGGGTGTAAGTGTGTGAAACATGGAGGGATAGTGTGTACGTCATGAGGCACAACGTGTATAGCCAGGTAGAAGCCTATTTGTGACGACTTGATAGTTCATAGAGCGGGCTACCCTGCTTGCTATGCCAAACAACAACACACCATGCTCTCCCAGCATCAAAGACCCGGCAGTGTCCAAGAGAAGCGAATATATGTAGTAATGAAAAATACCTGGGGTATTGGTAATCATTTTGGCCAAAAGGACGCAAGCTCGCAATCCACGACAAGGATACCCAGACTTGCGAGTCCCTAACTCCTAAATGGAACAGAATGTTCCTGATGTACAAACAGAACCGATAAAAACAAGGGGACATATACAAAACCACCGAAAAAGGCCATACTTACAAATGGACACAGCCAGGTCAGGAACGCTGATGAAGGAGTGAGCAGGTGCTTTAAATAATAATAGCCACTCACACTGGTCTTGAGGGGAGTGGTGTGTGGTGCATGGGATGTGTAGTAAGAAATAATAAATGAATAGTGTGTGTGCAAGTGTAATGCTATGAGTGAAATATAGGGGGCAGTAATGAGTGAAGTGCCTCAATAGAAATGAATGGATAATGGGGTGTAAGTGTGTGAAACATGGAGGGATAGTGTGTACGTCATGAGGCACAACGTGTATAGCCAGGTAGAAGCCTATTTGTGACGCCTTGATAATTCATAGAGCGGGCTACCCTGCTTGCTATGCCAAACAACAACACACCATGCTCTCCCAGCATCAAAGACCCGGCAGTGTCCAAGAGAAGCGAATATATGTAGTAATGAATGAAATTCAATACAATATCACGACATGCTATCAAAACACTTGAAAGGCTGCAAATCACATGACAAACACTGGGTGGCCACACATAGATACACATAGCATAGTCATCTCGTGACAGTATTGCAAAATCATTTTTTTTTTCTCAAAGCTGGTCATCTCGCTCCACAAATCTCGGGATATGTTGAGATAAGGTAAAAAGGTAAGAAAGGACAAATCTGTATATGTGGGTAACTTTCCCTGGCACTGTTGGCATAAGTCATGATGCCCTCAAAGCAATGCATAGTCTTAGGCAGTTTTACATTCACTCCCCAATGCATGTAATAAATCTTAAAGCACTGCTTAAAAACTAATGACAGATTTTCTTCAAGTGATGCTAGTAACAGGGAAGAGTATCAGACTCTTAACAGAAGAGGGGTTGGCACCATATTACAAGAATTACTTTTGATATATTACCCTGAATGTCTAGCCTGTGTGGTATCGCTATATGGTGCCTCTGTAAAGCGCTATATTAAAGAGGCATTCTCCCCCTAGAATCAATGCTTCTAGGGGAGACTATCCCTATAATACGCCATTCAATGGAGCATTAAACTTTTTTTTGTAGGATTTCTGTCTGAAATCAAAGGGTGCCATAAACGTCTATGGATGACATATTATGGCTCCGTGCAGAATCATAATACTGCAGTGTGAAACTAAGCTAAACTTTTCGGATCTGTGCACTTTGATATAACTTTTTATTATATGCACGAATAATAATCATACATTTTGTGACAGATTAATTCAAATGTCTCACATTTAATGCAGATTTTATTATTTTTTTAAATTACCCTTTTATATTAACTATTAGCTGTTGTACTATTGGCTGAGGATGATGATACTTGTCACCACTTACATCCTTCCTTAAATGTTACTACTCATGTTGTGTAGTGCATGTTGTGCTAAAAAGAACTCTCCAAGACGTTCCTCGCACTACTACTATCTTAATAAACCCATGTCAAGGAAGGATGCTCTTTATGTCATCGAAATGTGATTACATTGTAGATATTAAGTGGCTTTTAACTAAAGGTTATGCAATATATTTGGACCATTTGAACTTGAGGAGCAAGCTTGTAACGTGGCCTATGGTAAAATATACGCCACTGATTTGTATGATGAGAGTTTTATATCATTGGCCTCCACCAAACAGTTCAGATTATTTATACAAAATTTGATCGCTAAAGCATTTTAAATGTTGTATATGTGTTAAAAAGGTAAGTTATCTAAACCTTACATAGTATGGGACAATATAATTCTATGACTGCCAAATTAAGGATTGTACAACATGAATCTATAAAACATGTGCAGAAGGCCTTAACCCTCCTCCACACAGTGTTTTTTTTATTCTGCGTTGTGAAACTCTTGGAAAAAATGCCTGTAGTTTGAAATGTTTTTAAGGCATTTATTACATATGATTTTAGTGGAATTTTTGGCATTTTGTACAGGAGTTTTAAAAGTTTTATAGAGAAGCCTGTGGATAAAAACTCAGAAAAACATCACACTTAGGGTATGTTCACACGGCCTATTTTAGACAGTTTTTCGGGCCGTAAACGCCCGAAAAATCAGAAGCAGAACGCCTCCAAACATCTGCACATTGATTTCAATGGGAAAAACTGCATTCAGTTCATTCCGTTTTGAAAAACGGCCGCATAAAAAAAACGGCTGCGAAAAAGAAGTGCAGGTCACTTTTTGGGACTTTTTGGAGCCGTTTTTCATTGACTCTATAGAAAACAGCTCCAAAAACGGCCGTAAAAAACGCAGCGAAAAACGCGAGTGGCTTAAAAAACTTCTGAAACAGCTCCGTATTTTCAGACGTTTTTTGTTAAGCATGTAAACATACCCTAAGCAGTGTTTTAACCCCTTAGTGACCAGCCCATTTTAAGCCCTAGTGACCAAGCTATTTTATTCGTTTTTCTATAGTCGCATTCAAAGAGCTATAACTTTTTTATTTTTTCGTCTACATAGCTGTATGAGGACTTGTGTTTTGCGGGATTAGTTGTACTTTTTAATAGCACCATTTTAGGGTACATATAATTTTTTTATTAACTTTTATCAACTTTTTTTGGGGGGATTATAAAAAAAAAAACGCAATTCCACCATTGTTCTATGCATTTTTTAATTGACGCCGTTCACTGTGCGGCGTAAATAACATGTTACCTTTATTCTATAGGTCGGTACGATTACGGCGATACCACATATGTAGAGTCTTTTTAATGTTTTACGACTTTTGCACAATAAAAACACTTTTGAACTAAAATTATTTGTTTTTGCATCGTTGCTTTCCAAGAGCCGTAACTTTTTTATTTTTCCATCAATGTAGTAATTTTTTGGGCTTGTTTTTTTGCGGGATGAGACGTAGTTTTGATTGGTACTGTTTTGGGGTATATGGGACTTATTGATTCATTTTTATTATGACTTTTTTGGGGGGCGATGGAAAAAAATTGCAATTTCGCCATAGTTTTTTGCATTTTTTTTTACGGTGTTCACCTTGCGGATTAAATTACATATTAACTTTATTAATGGAGTCATTATGGTCGCGGCGATACCATATATGTGTACTTTTATTTATTTTTTACACTTTTACTAAATAAAATCACTTTTTATGGAAAAAAATGGTTTTATTTATTTTTTTACTGTCATTTTTATTATTAATCTTTATTTCACATTGATGACTTATTTTATTAGTCCCACTAGGGGACTTTACTATGCGATCTTCAGATCGCTGCTATAATCCTTTGGTATACTTCGTATACCAGAGCATTATTGCCTGTCAGTGTAAATCTGACAGGCAATCTATTAGGACATGCCTCCGGCGCGTCCTAAGGCTGGGTTCACACGACCTATTTTCAGACGTAAACGAGGCGTATTATGCCTCGTTTTACGTCTGAAAATAGAGCTACAATACGTCGGCAAACATCTGCCCATTCATCTGAATGGGTTTGCCGACGTACTGTGCAGACAACCTGTCATTTACGCGTCGTCGTTTGACAGCTGTCAAACGACGACGCGTAAAAATACAGCCTCGTCAAAAGAAGTGCAGGACACTACTTTCAGACGTAATTTGAGCCATTCTTCATTAAACTCAATGAAGCACAGCTCAAAATTTACGGCTGTCAGAGAAGCCTCGCAAAATGCGAGGAGGAGCATTTACGTCTGAAACGAGGCAGCTGTTTTCTCCTGAAAACAGTCTGTCTTTTCAGACGTAAAAGCCTGCTACCGTGTGCACATACCCTAACAGGCATATGTCCAGGGCAGACCTGGGGGCTTTCATCAAGCCCCCGGCTGCCATGACACCCCATCGGAGACCCGCGATTGCATTTGCGGGCCGCCGATGGGTGACAGAGGGAGCACACTCGCTCTGCAAACAAGTTAAATGCCGCGGTCGCTATTGACGGCGGCATTTAACAGGTTAAACGGCCGCGATCGAAGTAAACTTCGATCGCGGGCGTTGGAGCAGGAGCCCAGCTGTCATCAGACAGCAGAGCCCCAGCTCCAGCCTGCACGGGAGACCCTTAGTGACTCACGTGAAAAGGCGTATTGGTGGTCACTAAGGGGTTAATAAAATACAACACTGACCCCACATAAACGCCATAAGCCAAAATGTAGACATTCTAATTGCGTTTTACTATGGTCATGCGGCAAAATACGCAGTGGAAAAATTCTGACACATGTTTAGAGATTTTACATGGGGTGGCAGAATATTGTGTCAAATTACAATCACTTCTGAATTTTGAAGTTTTAAGTGGAATTATAGTATAAACTGCAACCAATCACATCAAACCAACCAAATCAACATCACTAATAAACACATTTAACAATCTTATCTTTCACGGTAAAGAAAATTATTTGCGTACATATTTTTTAAAATTCTGAATTACACTCATCATGCCTAAGGGTAGGATACGCAGCCTTTTGTAGCACTGGTTTCATTTAAAAGGCTTCCACAATGGATACTGGAGACAGCTTGAATAGCAATTGTTATTATTCCCATTGACTAACCAGGGCTGACATTATTTTATGGGCCCCATGCAGTCAAAGCGGCGACCCACCCCAATTACCGGGCGGAAGGGTTGTCGACGGGATTTGGCGGGGGACTCGGGTGAGACGCAAACTGGCAGCAACATAAATAAAAACATTTCACTGAAGATGCTGCTTTTACACAGCAGAGTCACGCACCAAGTTGAAGTGCGGGCTGCTGCTTCTGGCTCCTGCAGAACCTACAATCTTCCACCACCACCACGGCACACCTTGACAAAGTCTTCTTCACCTCCTTCTTAAATTAATTCAGACACCCAGCCAGATACCTAAACTAATTCAGACCCCTTCATTAATTCAGACCCAGACCAGATCCCTAAATTAATTCAGAATCCCAACCTGACCCAAAAATTTAGACCCCCCCCCCCAGACCCCTAATTTAATTTACACCCCCAATCAGACATTTAATTTACACCCCAAGTCAGACCTCAAAATTACTTTACAGACCCATACATTAATTCAGACCCCTAAATTAATTTACACCCCAATCAGACTCCTACAATAATTCAGACCCCGACCAGACCCCTAAATTAATTTACACCCCAATCAGACCCCTATGTTAATTCAAATCCCAGACCAGTCCCCTAAATTAAATCAGAATCCCAACCTGACCCAAAAATTCAGACCCCTAATTTAATTTACACCCCCAATCAGACCCCTAATTTAATTTACATCCCCAATCAGAGCCCTAAATGACATTACACCCCAGACCAGACCCCCAAAGAAAATTAGACCCCTATGGTCTTACCATTCCCGGGTCCTTTTTCTTCCACTTCCGTCTCTCGGAGTACTTCCTCTTCTCTTCGGGCGCCTCTTCTTCCTGGACAAATGGGGCCCTGCTTTACAAGCTCGGCCAATAAAAGAAACAGGGGCCTGGCCAAAATAATGAAACGGGCTTGCACAACCGCCCACCCGCTGGAACGTTCGCCCCCAATAAGGCATGCCCGCATTGTCAACCGCCAACGCCCATATTTAATTTGGAGAATGGAACGCGCCTCATATTGCTGGGTCCGTTTCCTTCTTGGCTCTTCACAGGACTGATGCTGTGTAACTTCACAACGTTATGTGCGACGGCGCTGATAACGTCATGACGTCGCATACATTGTCATGACGCTACCCAGTGTCAGTCCTGTGAAGAAGAACCCAGAGTTAGGAGAAGAGAATGGACCCTGCAATATAATTGGGCCAATTGCTTTCTCCAAATTAATTTTGGGCGGTGGACAGTGCCTGCGGGCGGTTTTGTGGGTCCGGGCCCCTGTTCTTTCTGTTTTTGGCAGGCCCCTCACAGAAGAACCACCGATACTGCCCTGATGGCAGCCCTGACCAACTGTAGGGTTACAAAAAGTGACATGCCACCACGATGCTCATACGGTGGCACATGGAGTCCTTATGGCTCTGTGCTTCTAGGGGAGAATATCTTTACCTAACGGTATCCGATAAAACATGGCACAATTGTTTTCTGTTGGATTCTTTATGAATATGACAGAAAAATTTGATATGCATCTGTATGAAATTGATGCATATGAAGGTACATGAACTGCTATGGGTGCTGTATTACCATTCCATGCAACTCAGGGCTTGTACAGAGCCGTAAAATGGCCATGTACATGAGACTTTACCAAAGAATTATCTCACTTCTGTGCTCTTTGTCTACATCTGCTGATAAATGGGATAAAGGAATCAGGGAAGGAAAATGGCAGTTTACTACTGTAATAGCACACTGTTAACGGATATCCTGCATTCTGTAGTTGTGGGTTTTACAACGCTTAATATACCCAGGGACGAGAAAAGGGGTAGGTGAAAGCAGGCAACCGCCTGGGGCACCACCTCGTCACAGGTGAGGGAGGACAACATCATTAAAAGAAAACATTCTTGTGCACTTAAGCACTTCCATCAGTGATGGAGGCAATCATTGGTGCTGGAAACCCGTGGATTGTGGTTAACCACTCTCTGGTCTTTTTCGGCTCGGGGCGCCAGCACACAACGTCCTGATGCCATTGCACACTACATCCTGATGCTGGACGGTGCCCAGACCCTGAGCAGTGCTGGCTCCCGAAGCACACTATGTGGACGCAGTCTGGTGGAGATGGACTGCTGAGTAATTGTTTTTTTATTTGGTCTTGTCTGTGGTCTGGCTTTAGGGGTCTGGATGTGGTCAGCATTTCTGTATCTACCAACAGTGGGAGTAGGATGCATTTTTTAGAATGGTTACTGCTTTTATGTAATACTTTTAGTACCATGGAGATGAATCTGAATAGCATTTTAGAGTCTGCTTTGGGGTCTGTATAAATTATGGGGTCTGATCTGGGGTCTTTATTAATTTTAGGGTATGATCTGGGGGTCTTAATTAATTTTGGGATCTGAGCTTGGGTCTGTATTAGTTTTGGGATCTGATCTGGGTCCGTATTAATTTTAGGGTCTCATCTTAGGTCTGTTTTACAGGGGTTATCCCACAACACACATTTTATAACCTATTCTATCAGTCCCTAAGACTGAATAAAGCAGCAGTGTGCATGTGTGACCTCCCCACCATTCAAATGCCTCTGGACCGCAGGGGGTCCCAGCAGTAAAACCCCTGCCAATCATACAATGTTCACCCCATCCTGCATTTTCTGAAAGTTAAAAGTTTGCTTTGGTAGCCCGCATTTTCTAGTTAGATCCCTGGTTTCATCTGTATTCATGTCCTCGAGCACATTTATTTTGGCAGTATGTTATGTGGGTGCATTGGGGCAGCAGTGTAGGTACAGTAATGGGGGCAGATAGGGCAGCAGCAGGCACATTATTGGTGATAGAAGCAGAATGGCAGTGTAAAAGGGGCAGCATGATTGGGAGTGGTTTGTGCTGTTATGAAGGGTGGGGAAGGGCTATAGAAGCAATGAGCCAACGTCAGAAGTATAAGTTGAAGCTCCTGGGCCCCGATACAAAATTTGTAAAAAGGCACTCCTTTACCATGTGCCAGTTATAATATTGGTGTCTACTCAAAGGGTCCTATGGGCCCCCTCCGGCTCCAGGACCCGGGTGTTACTGCTAATTCTGCAATCTTTGGTGTTGTCATGGCGGTCTGGGTTGAATGGAAAATAAAAGGAACGACTACAATCAGAGAAGATGTCACCTGTGACTTACTGGATATAACAGTTATGTATTCTGCCTGTAACTACATATGATCAGTACTGTATTCTCTTGCGTGGTCTGCAGCAGTTTAATACTTTCCAGAATGTCTATGTAGAACTGGTATCTGACAACTATATGGTTACCGTATGGCGTTATGGGTTTTATTGGTGCTTGTATAGTGGTAGTATTTACTTTTTCCTGACTACAAATGCGATGCCTGTCCCTGATTATGGGATCAGGTGTTTCTGTGTTCCACTTTTATTTTTATTCTTGAGTTGGTGTGGCTTATATTTTTAGGGGAGTGGTGGGGGGTTTGACCAAACAGAAAAATTTGACAAATAAATACATTTACTTAGACTGCCTAAGGCACCAAAATACCTCGTCCTGGCTCTGGTCATATTCAATATTTTTCCAAAGTTTGATAATGGTTATAGTATAATTTGCGCCATCAATCACTAAAATAATCATCTTCTATCGTTTCATTTTTTGCATAGTGTTTGCCTCTAATTATATCTTATTTCCAGCTGTAGTAATCCGGTCTAAATAATCACATTATGACTGCATAATCTACATAATCAGCAGCTCAGATTTATATAAATCCTGAGCTGAACATCCTAACCAACAGTTTTAAATGTCAGAGAAAAATCTTAAAGCCACATGCACACGATGCGTATTATGTGCTGATTTGCCGCGCTGATTTTCTTGCGGCAAATCTGCAGCATAATACAGTACCAGCAAAATAAATGAGATTTTCCGTATTCTCATCTACACGTTGCAGAATTTTTCTGCACATAATTTAACTTAAGGTGTGTATTTTAATATCTGCAGCATGTCAATTTATCTTGCATTTTCATCTCAGAATTGTATTTGACAAGTTTATAAAAAAATGCACCAAAATCCACAGCATAAAATATGCACCTATTTCCACATCAAAACGTAAAAACCGCACATAAAAATGCATAAAAAAAAATCCAATATTAAGTGCGGATTTTACCTGCGGAACTACATGCTGTTTTGATGCAGATTTTCAGCATCAAATTTAGCAATGTGTGCATGTAGCCTGAGGGCTAGTTCACACAGAGTATTTTGGCGCTGTTTTTGACATGAAAGCCGCGTTGGAAACCACACCAAAAAACGGTCAAAGTCCCCTTCAATTGATTTCATTGGGAGGCTGATCCGTTTTTTTTACCACGAGCAGAAAAAAACGCTCACAGGAAAAAAAAGCGACATGCTTTATATTCCTGCTGTTCCGTCTCTGACTTCACATTGAAATCAATGTGTGTCAGAAAAAGCGTTTTTCGCAGCTCTTTTGCACGTGCACGTGCCAGGGCCAAAAAATGCTGCGGCAAAGAAGGAATTTTGAGGCAGATTTTTCTGTCTGCAACAATCTCTATGAACATACCCTAAGAGTTCTAGACTGTTGGAAAAAATCCAGTTTAACCCCTTAACGCTCAGCGACGTACTATTCCGCCATGCTGACCGCCCCGTTTGTGCTCAGTGACAGAATAGTGCGTCACGGGAGTAACGGCCATTTTGGCAGTCTTCCCGACACATGCAGGAGCTGTGATAGCTGCTGTCTTGTACAGCGGTTGCCGCAGCTCCTATAGCGGGGACCGATCGCTGTGTCCCCGCTGATTAACCCCTTAAAAGCCTCGTTTAATAGCGATCGCAGCTTTTTAGGGGTTAAGCTACCATCGCCGGCCTGCTACACGATAGCGGCCGGTGATGGTGACTATGGCAACCAGAAACTTAACAATGGCGACCGGCTATGCCATAGACGGAAGCCTAGTGGGTCCTGACAAAGTCATGACCCACTATGCTTGCTGTCAGTGAGCAGCTGACGGATGTAGTGCAGTGTATTAGAATAGCGATCAGGGCCTCCTGCCCTCAAGTCCCCTAGTGGGACAAAGCAATAAAGTAAAAAAAAAAAGTAAAAAAAAGATGTGTCAAAATAAGAAAATAAAAGTTTTAAAAGTGATAAAAGTAAAAATCCCCCTTTTTCCCTTCTCAGTCCTTTATTATTAATAAAAATATATAAACAAACAAATAAACTATACATAATTGGTATTGCCGCGTCCGTAACGGCCTGAACTACAAAATTATTTCGTTATTTATCCCGCGCGGTAAACGCTGTAAAATAAAATAATAATAAACCGTACCAGAATCACAATTGTTTGGTCACTTCACCTCCCAAAAAAATGGAATAAAAAGAGATCAAAAAGTCGCATGTACCTAAAAATGGTAATGATCGAAACTACAGTTTGTTACGCAAGTTCTGGCTCTTAGAATATGGTAACACAAAAAGTAAATGATTTTTTACAAAACTTATTTTATTGTGCAAACGCCATAAGACATAAAAAAAAACTATAAACATATGGTATCGCCGTAATCGTATCGCCCCGCAGAATAAAGTGAATATGTCATTTATAGCGCACGGTGAACGCTGTAAAAAAAATAGAATAAAAAATCAATAGTAGATTTGCTGTTTTTTAGTCACCACGCCACTTAAAAATAGAATAAAAACGTATCAAAAAGCCGCATGCACCCGATGAAAACTACAATAAATTCCTCAAGGGGTCTAGTTTCCAAAATGGGGTCACTTTTTGGGGGTTTCAACTGTTTTGGCACCACAAGACCTCTTCAAACCGGACATGGTGCCTAATAAAAAGAAGGCCTCAAAATCCACTAGGTGCTCCTTTGCTTCAGAGGCCGGTGCTTCAGTCCATTACCACACTAGAGCCACATGTGGTATATTTCTCAAAACGGCAGAATCTGGGCAATAAGTATTGAGTTGCGTTTCTCAAGGAAAAACCTTTTGGGTTATAGAAAAAAATGGTATAAAAAGTATTTACTGAAAAAAAAAAGAATGTAAATTTCATCTCTACTTTGCGCTAAATTCCTGTGAAACACCTAAAGGGTTCATAAATGTTCTAAATGCTGTTGTGAATACTTTGAGGGGTCTAGTTTCTAAAATGGGGGTGTTTTATAGGGGTGTCTAATATATAGGCCCCTCAAAGCAACTTGAACCTAAAAAAAATAAATTAGGCAATACTTCGATTCTTACATTATACTGATAATGAGCAGTGCCCATCTTGAGATGGCCCCAGTTTAAACGGAGACCCCTATTAGACAGTTTCAGTGCCCAGTTTTCCCAAGCATACACCCCGAAAAGTGTATTTCTATTGATGAGTCCTTGGTAGATTTTAAATGGAGGCTTCAATTCCGCCAGTACCTGCCGAGTAAGAAGGCAAGGTATGGCGTGAAGATGTATAAGCTGTGCGAGAGTGCATCAGGGTATACCTACAAATTTAGGATATGTGAAGGGAAGGACAGCAGTATTCAGCCCCCAGAATGCCCCCCCTTACTGGGAGTTAAAAAAAAAATTGTGTGGGATTTGGTGCACCCACTGCTGGACCAGGGTTACCAACTCTACCTGGATAATTGTTATACCAGCGTCCCACTCTTCAAGTGCCTCGCTTCCTGAAGTACTGCGGCATGCGGCACTGCTAGAAGAAATCTGAGAGGCCTCCCTAAGACTCTGCTTGGGCAAACACTCAGAAGGGGTGAGAGCAGGGCACAACTTCGCAGCAACATATTGTGTGTCAAGTACAAGGACAAGAGAGATGTCCTTCTATTGACAACAATACATGGCCACACCAGTACCCATGTACCTGTACGAGGTAAGAGTACAGAGACCCCCAAACCAGACTGCATCCTGGACAACAATAGGTACATGGGAGGGGTGGACTTGTCAGATCAAGTCCTGAAGCCCTACAGCGCCATGCGGTGTGGTATAAGAAGCTGGCCGTGCACATCATTATCAAGAACATAATCTTTAGGGACCAAAAAGGGGGCACCCAGTACTTCTGGAAGCGAGGCCACACGCATCGTACCAGGGCAACACTTTCCAGAAGAAGTTCCCCAAACTGGCAAGAAGGGAAAAAGTCAAAAGAGGTGCAAAGTCTGCTATAAGAGGGGGATAAGGGAGGACACAATATATCAATGTGACATGTGTCCCGAAAAACCAGGGCTCTGTATGAAAGTGTTTTAAAATTTACCATACATCCCTTCGATTTTTCATCTACCCTGACGCACTCCGCACAGCTTATCTACCTCATCTTTCCCTTCTGAGCCCTGCTGTGTGCCCAGGCAGCTAATAACAGCCACATGTAGGGTATTGCAGTACCCAGGAGAACACACATTACAGTTTATGGGGTGTATATCTCTGGTGGCGCATGCTGGGCACAATATATTGGACACTGAAATGGCATAGATATATAGAAAACTGCAAATCTCACACTGCACCATCTGCTGCGCATTACCTTTTACACAATACCTGTGGGGTCAAAATGCTCACTACACCTCTAGATGAATGTCTTAAGGGTGTATTTTTTAAAATGGGGTCACTTCTCGGGGGTTTCAACTGTACTGGTACCTCAGGGGCTTCTACACACATGATTTAGCACCAGAAAAGATCCAGTAGGCAAAATGGTGGTCCTTCCCTTCTGAGCCCTGCCGTGTGCCCAGGCAGCTAATAACAGCCACATGTAGGGTATTGCAGTATCCGGGAGAACCCACATTACAGTTTATGGGGAGTATATCTCCAGTGGCACATGCTGGGCGCAATATATCGGACACTGACATGGCATATATATAGAAAAAAATGCAAATCTCACTCTGCACCATCTGCTGCGCATTATCTTTTACACAGTACCTGTGGGGTAAAAATGCTCACTACACCTCTAGATTAATGTCTTATGGGTTGTAGTTTTTAAAATGGGGTCACTTCTCAGATGTTTCAACTGTACTGGTACCTCAGGGGCTTCTGCATACATGACTTTGCACCAGAAAAGCTCCAGTAGGCCAAATGGTGGTCCTTCCCTTCTGAGCCCTCCCATGGGCCCAAATGGCAGTTTATCACCACAAATGGGGTATTGCTGCACTAAGGACAAATTGGGCAACAAAATGGGGTATTTTGTTCCCTTTGAAAATAAGAAATTTTGTTCAAAAATGACATCTTATTGGAAAAAAGTTTAATTTTTTTAATTTCACAGCCCAATCCAAATACGTGCGGTGAAAAAACTGTTTGGTAAAAATGGTAACAACAACCATAAATCAATTCCTTGAAGGGTGTAGTTTCCAAAATGGGGTCACTTCTGGTGGGTTTCCATTGCTTTGATACCTCTGGGGCTCTGCAAATGCGACATGGCACCCGAAAACCAATCCAGCAAAATCTGGACTCCAACAAACACATAGTGCTCCTTTCCTTCTGAGCCCTCCCATGGGCCCAAACGGCAGTTTATCACCACAAATGGGGTATTGACGCACTCAGGACAAATTGGGCAACAAAATGGGGTATTTTGTTCCCTGTGAAAATAAATAATTTTGATCAAAAATGACATCTTATTGGAAAAAATTTAATTTTTTTTAATATCACAGCCCAATTCAAATACGTGCTGTGTAAAAACTGTTTTCGTCAAAATGGTAACAACAACAATACATGAATTCCTTGAGGGGTGTAGTTTCCAAAATAGGGTCACTTTTGGGAGATTCCTACTATTTTGGCACCTCAACACCTCTTCAAACCTGGTATGCTGCCTAAAATATATTCTAATAAAAAAGAGGCCCCAAAGTGTTTTCCCGCAAATCCACGTAACTGTACGTGAAGTAGATGGAGCTGGCTCAGGAGCTGAGCCAGCGACATCACCGCCGGATGACAGCTGTATGTTACAGCTGACACCCTGAGGTATCGGCCAGGACCGGAGCTAGCCTCCGATCTGACCGATTAACCCCTCACATGCTGCGTTCAATAGAGATCGCAGCATGTGAGGAGTTTATAGCCACCGGCACCTCAGCAACGTGATCGCTGGGTTGCCGGTGGCTGCAAAGGCGATCGGAGGCCTAATACTTACCTCTCGGTCTGCCAGCAACTAAATCCTCCTATGCCCCGTCGTCGGCGGGGCCCAAAAGGCTTCCGGTACCATCAGCAAGATGTTGCCGGCTCAGCTTCCGGCTCAGAAGCTGAGCCGCGTCATCAGCAGTGGGTGTCCGTTGTATGTTACACTGGACATCCCACTGTAAAGGCAGGAACCGGAGCTGGCTCCGATTCCTGCCATTAACCCCTTCAATGCAGCGATCCAATGCAATCGCTGCATCAAAGTGGTTTGTATGAAATCGGCAGCCTGCAATGCGATGGCAAGGCTGGCGACTGTTACTATGGCAACAGGATGCCTAACAATGGCTTCCTATCTGCCATATCGAAGGCCGATTAGGCCACGCCCAGAGGCGGAGCCTGATCTGCTTGCTGTCAGTGAACAACTGACAGTTCTAATACATTGCACTACATAGGTAGTGCAATGTATTAGAACATCAAACAAACAATTGGAGCTTCAAGTCCCCTAGTGGGATTAAAGAAAAGTGTAAAAAAAGTAAAAATAAAAGTTGTAAAAAATACAATAAAAGTTTCAAGTAATAACATAAAACACAATCGCCCTTTTTCCCTTATTAAGTCATTTATTATTGAAAAAAATAATAAAGCCATACATATTTGGTATCGCTGCGACCGTAACCACCTGAACTATAAAAATATTATGTTATTTATTCCGCACAACGAACACCGCAAAAAAAAAAACCTAAAACATACTGACATAATTGCTATTTTTTGGTCACTTTGTCTTCCAAAAACTGAAATAAAAAGTGATCAAAAAGTCGCATGTACCCAAAAATGTCGACGAAAAAATTAAAAAGCTATGGCTCTCACAACTTGGCGACAAAAATAATCCAGTCTCTTTACAAAAGTTATTTTATTGTGCAAAAAGTTGTAAAACATAAAAAAGTGCTATAAATTAGGTATCGCCAGAATCGGACTGACCTGCAGAATAAAGGTAACATGTAGTTTATAACGCATGGTGAACGCTGTATAAAAAAACCTAAAAAAACTATGCCAGAATTGCTGTTTTTTGGTCACCTTGCCTCCCAAAAAAAAAAGTTGCATGTACCCCAAAATGGTACCAATAAAAACTACAGCTCGTCCCGCAAAAAAAACAGCCTTCATACCACTACGTCCATTAAAAAATAAAATTAATTAAGGCTCCAATAAGTCAGGAAAGAAAAAATATGCAGTTGTGCCGACCCGAGGGGAACATTTCTTCTGTTTCAAGTGGCGAATTATCAAGGCCCCTAAAATTAGGGAACCAGGAAGGGGGGGGGGGGCAAGCATTTCTGCTGGAAGCGAGGGTGCCCGTATTATACCAAGACAACACTTCCCAGCAAAATTCCCCAAAATGCAAAGGTGCGGAGTGTGGACCAAAAGGGGAATAAGTAAGGACCATTTATTAGTGAGACACCGGCCTGTGCAGAAAGGATTGTGTCACAGCGTAACACACATCTATGGATTATTTTATTGTTTTTTTTTACCCCATTATTATACCACCTGACTATGCCCCTTATATACTCCGCCCGGCTTACATGTACCCCCACATTATAAACGGAAACACCAGTAAAACTCCAAACAAAACTACTACAAGCAAAATTCACGCTCCAAAAGCCAAATTACGCTACCTCCCTTCTGAACCCTACAGTGTGGCCAAATAGCAGTTTACTTCTACATAAATGGCATCGCCAAATACGGGTGAACCCTTTTAACAATTTTTGGCGTGTGTGTCTCCAGTGGCACAAGCTGAAATAGCATATCTACGGAAAAATTGAAATTTTTACTTTGCACCTTCATCAGCGCAATTAATCATGGAAAAGGCCTGTGGGGTGAAAATGCTCACTACACTCCTTAATAAATGCCTTGAGGGGTGCAGTTTCCAAAATGGGGTCACTTCTCAGCAGTTTCTTTTATTATTTCACATCAGAGCCTCTGCAATTGTAATCCAATACTTCGTAAATTGCCAAATTAGGCCTTAATTTTACATGGTACTCTTTCACTCCTGAGCCTGGTTGAATGTCTTGGCAACAGATTAGGGCCACACGTAGGGTGTTTATAAAACCGGGACACACAGCATAATAATAATAGAGCAGTCTTGTTATGGTGGCACAAGCTGGGCACCAGATATTGGCATAGCTATCGAAAAATTCCCATTTTCACTCTGCAACATCGAGTGCACACCAATTTATGCCAGTCACCTGTGGGGTTAATATGCTCACTACACCCCTAGGTGAATACCTTGAGGAGTGTAGTTTCCAAAATGGGGTCACTTCTGGGGGGGGATCCACTGTTTTGGTCCCACAGGGACTTTGCAAATGCGACATAGCGCCCAGAAACCAATCCAGCAAAATCTGTACTCCAAAAGCCAAATGGCGCTCCTTCCCTTCTGAGCCCTACTCTGTGCCCAGACTGCAGTTTATGACCACATATGTGGTATTGCCGTACAAAGGAGAAGTTGCTTTACAAGTGTTGGGGTGCTTTTTTTCATTTATTTGTTGAGAAAATTAAAAATGTTCAGCTAAAACTAGAAAGGATTTTTTTTATTTTCACTGCCCAATTCTAATAAAATCTATGAAACACCTGTGGGGTCAAAATGCTCACTACACCCCTAGATGAATTCCTCAAGGGGTGTAGTTTCATGAATCGAGTCACTTCTGGGGAGTTTCCACTGTACTGGTACCTTAGGAGCTTTGCAAAAGTGACATGGTATCAAGAAAGCAATCCAGCAAAATCTGTGCTCCAAAAGCCAAATGGCGCACCTTCTCTTCTGATCCTTGCCGTGTGCCCAAACAGCAGTTTATAACCACAAATAGGGTATTGCCGTACTCCAGAGAAGTTGCTTTACAAATGTTATTCCTTTATTTGTTGAGAAAATGAAAAATGTTGAGCTAAAACTACGTCTTATTGGAAAAAAAAGGATTTTTTTCATCTTCACTGCCCAATTCTAATAAAATCTATGAAACCCCTGTGGGGTCAAAATGCTCACTACACCCCTAGATGGATTCTTCAAGGGGTATAGTTTCCTAAATGGAGTAACTTTTTTGGCGGTTTCACTGTTTTGGTCCCTTAGGGGCTTTGCAAATGCGACGTTTTCTCCGCAAACCATTCCTGCTAAATTTGAGCTCCAAAAGCCAAATGGCGCTCTTTCCCTTCTAAGCCCTGCCGTGTGTCCAAACAGCCGTTTATGACCACATGCAGGGTATTGTTTTACTTGGGAGAAACTGCTTTACAAATGTAGTGGTGCATTTTCTCCTTTAGTCCTTATGGAAATTAGAAAAAATTAGCTAAACCTACATTTTCTTTGAAAGAATGTAGATTTTCATTTTCACGGCCTACTTCCAAAAGTTTCTGCAAAAATTGGGGGATTTCCACTGTTTTGGCACCGCAAGAGCCTTTCAAACCTGGTGCCTAAAATATTTTCTAATAAAAAGGAGGTCCCAAAATCCACTAGGTGCTCTTTTTCTTCTGAGGCCTGTGCTTCAGTCAATATGTGCACTAGTGCCACATGTGGGGTAAAAACTGCAGAATCTGGGCAATAGATATTGAGTTGCGTTTCTCTTGTAAAACTTTCTGTGTTACAAAAAAAATAGATGAAAAATGAATTTCTGCAAAAAAAAAAGAAATTTGTAAATTTCACATCTACTTTGCCTTAACTCCTGTGAAACGTCTAAAGGGTTAAGAAACTTTCTAAATGCTATTTTGAATACTTTGAGGGGTAAAGTTTTTAAAATGGGGTGACTTATCGGGGGTTTCTAATATATAAGGCCCTAAAATCCGCTTCACAACCAAACTGGTCCCTGTAAAAATAGCCTTTTGAAATTTTCTTGAAAATGTGAGAAATTGCTGCTAAAGTTCTAAGCCATTTAACGTCTTAGAAAAATAAAAGGATGTTCAAAAAACAATGCCAATCTAAAGTAGACATATGGGGGATGTTAATTAGCAACAATTTTGTGTGGTATTACTATCTGTCTTACAAGCGGATACATTTAAATTTAGAAAAATGCTAATTGTTGAAATTTTTCGCTAAATTTTGGTGTTTTTAACAATTAAATACTTAATGTATCGAGCAAATTTTGCCAGTAACATAAAGTCCAATGTGTCACGAGAAAACAATCTCAGAATCGCTTGGATAGGTAAAAGCATTGCGAAGTTATTACCACATAAAGTGAAACATGTCAGATTTGAAAAAATTGGCTGCGTCCTGAAGGCCAACACAGGCTGTGTCCTTAAGGGGTTAAGGGGTTAAAGCCTGCAACACAGTTTTAGTTAAAGCGGTTGGGCAACATTAGAAAAATGGTTGAACTTTATGTCAGAAACAGAGCTACTCTTGTCCATGGACTGTGTCTGGTATTGCAGCTAACTTGAGACCCAGCCATTTGGCAAGAGTGGTTCTCTGCCTGTAAAGAATAATCAGATCGTTTTTTCTAACTCAATAGATAAACTATAACTTTTAAATGTTGTCCATTCCTATCAAAAGAAAGCTTATTTACTGTATAATGAAATGTAATGCAGCTTAGTCATGTTCTTTTCTTTTTAATTCTACCAGTTTCATAATTATGTTAAACAAGTGTAGGTTTACTTTTCACTTTATAGGTTTTCATTTGGCCCTCATGTAGCCAATAAGTGTTGCCAAAGAAGACTGATGAGAGAGATTTGAGATTATTGGGACATCCTCCAACATCATTTTCCTGCTGATCTATGTTGGATATTTAGATAGGAAATAAATGTGCTTTATCTGTATTTTAAAGCATGTGCTCATATATATGGCAGCAGTCACCAGGCGAGGTGTAAAACAGCAAGCGTGACCGATGGCACAACACAACTCCAACTTTCTAAGGCTCAGGAACAACTGTAGCACGGGATACAGGATACAGGTAGCAGGTACGGGAACACTGGGAACAGGATTACACTAAGGGACCATTTGCAAGACTAACACTAGCCCTGGATTGAGCATTGGCCCGCATCTCCTCAGGAGACACCAGTGCTCACTTCCGCTTCACTCTGCTGTGTCCCGTAGGGTGCGCTCGTGCCCGGTTTTAAAGGGCCAGCGTGCGCACCTAAATTAGATACCAAATTAGCCCCTGATCACTCTGGACTATAAGAAGGGCCCTGCCCCTTCCTGCATTGCCTGAGCGTTGTTGTGTTACCCATGTTATTTTTTGGAAATGGTCCCTTAGTGTTTTCCAGTTCCTAGTGTTAACGTTCCTGCTACCTGTATCCTGTATTCCGTGCTACCTTGTTCCTGTGCCGTAAAGAGTTGGAGTCCTGTTGTGCTGTATACTACGCCTTCCCTGTTACACCGCGCCGGGTGTCTGCCTGCTGCCAAGGTCGGTAACTTTATCTGAACTATAGACTTTGACTTGGTATCCTGTTGGCTGGCTGCTATACTGCTATGGTGGTACGGTCCAGTGGGTCCCAATACCCACAGATCGTGGCAGTTCGCTTAGGCCATGGACCCCGCTGGTCAATCCAAGAACATGACAACGTCACAAGCGATGCGGGTGGATATGCTAGACCTCTGGTCTCGAAAGGACCAACTCCTTCAGGCGTTGAACATTATTGCACATCGGTTGGATATGCAAGCTGCCGTTCCTCCTACTATACCTCCTGGCAGTATGGACCCTCCGACTACACCTCCTGGCAGTGCTGATCCCCGATTTTCTCTACCACTACCTCATCGCTATGATGGAGATGTGATGACCTGCAGGGGATTTTTGAACCAGTGCCAGATCCACTTCAGTCTGTATGCAAAAGCATTTTCTACTGATGGCGCAAGTGTCGCTTTCATCGTCTCTCTCCTCACTGGCAGGGCCCTAGCATGGGCAAACCCTATCTGGGAACGACAAGGACCAGAGACCCATGATTTCCAGGGGTTCCTACGGACGTTTTGCACAGTGTTTGAGAAACCTGGACGAGTCTCGTCGGCAGCCACCTCCTTGCTGAACTTTCGCCAGGAAGCTTAGCACCCTAGCGGGAGAGTTGTTATGGAACAACGAGGCCTTGGTGGCAACATTCTGGCAGGGACTGTCCCCCGAGATTAAGGACGAGCTTCCTGCCCGAGATCTGCCATCTAACCTGGATGAGCTCATTCTTCTGGCCGCCCGGATTGACATAAGGATTCGGGAACGGTTCGTTGGGAGGGAGGACTCCCTAGTCCAGATCCCATATTTCAGCAACCCCTGCTGTCCTCATGAGCTGTTCCACCTAAGGAGTCTTTGAAGATGGACCATCTCAAGCTTTCCATCCAGGAGAGACAACGCAGACGCATTTCAGGACTTTGTCTGTATTGCGGCCTTGGAGGCCATCTTGTGCGTTTGTGCCCCCAAAAGCCCCAGAACCTAGGGTTGGTTGGAGAGAAAAACTGTGGGTGAGAAGGGACATTTTTCCAAATTGTCCATCCCCGTGACCATAGTGTCCTGTGAAAAGACGCATCGGGTCTCTGCCTATCTGAACTCTGGATCCACAGCTAATTTCATTCGGAGAGACTTGGTGGAGCTTCTCCAGTTGCCCACAACCCGCCTGGAGAGGCCTTTGATCGTTGCCTCGGTGAATAGACTGCCTCTGCCAGACCCTATTGTAGCTGTGACCAAACCACTGAAGCTCCAAGTTGTAGCCCTTCATTCCGAGCTCATCCCGTTTTTTGTCCTGCACAAAGCTGTCAATCCTGTGTTGCTGGGCCTGCCCTGGCTCCGAATACAGTTCTGGACTGGAATTCTGGAGAGGTTCTCAAGTGGAGTTCCGCGTGCCTCAACCGCGGCCTGGGGCAGATCTATCCGGCTCAGTCTCCCCAGTCTCAGTCATTGGCAGGATTGCCTTCTCACTACTCATATTTTGCGGATGTCTTTAGCAAGAAGGAGGCTGAGACGCTGCCTCCATGTAAGGCATATGAGTGCCCTATTGATCTGGTTCCTGAAGCATCCCTTCCCCGTTGAAGGGTATTCCCTCTCTCCTTGCCAGAGACTCAGTCTATGTCCGCCTATATTAAAGGAGAATTTGGAGAGGGGTTTCATTCTTCGTCAAAAAGGAGGACGGATCTCTTCGACCCTGCATTAACTACCGGTGTAAAGGATCTGCCAGACACAGCTTCTGTGTCGACGCCTGTGGTTAATCTGTCTGCATCTGCTCCTAGGTCTGATAGAGTGACTCGATCTGCTACCACTCAGGCTGGTAGGCTGAGGAGTGGGAGAACCTATCACAGCCTGGCCAGACGGAGCTGGCTCCCGCCCTCGGTCTATTTATACCTTCATTTCCTGCTCTCCTTTGCCTGTGATTCTATCTGGTTTCCTGGCTCTGCTGTTCCTGCTAGTACTATTGACCTCTGCTTCAAATTGACCCTGGCTTTACTGACTACTCTCCTGCTCTGCGTTTGGTACCTCGTATATTCCTGGTTTGACTCGGCTCGTTCACTACTCTTGTTGCGCACGGTGTTGCCGTGGGCAAATGGCCCATTTCCCTTAGCTTCTGTGTACCCTTGTCTGTTTGTCTGTCGTGCACTTATTGAGCGTAGGGAACGTCGCCCAGTTGTACGCCGTCGCCTAGGATGGGCCGTGCAAGTAGGCAGGGACTGAGTGGCGGGTAGATAAGGGCTCACCTGTCTGTCTCCCTATCCCGACATTACATAATCACAGGCCCATATGCCTTTTCTTCCCTGATTCCTACACAACTATGGACCCCCTTGAGACCCTGGCTCAGCAAATGCAGGGTCTCTCCCTACAGGTCCAAGCCCTGGCTCAGAGGTGCAACCAGCGTGATGCTAACCTGGTAGTGCCCTCCACCTCACCTCTTGAACCCCACCTCAAGTTGCCTGACCAGTTCTCAGGGGACCAGAAGACTTTTTTCTCCCTTCAGGAAAGTTGTAGGCTCTATTTCCGATTAAGACACCACTCCTCAGGTTCTGAGAGCCAGCGAGTGGGTATAATTATGTCCCGGCTCCAGGACGGCCCCCAAGAATGGGCCTTCTCCTTGGCTCCTGACGCCCCTCAACTTTCCTTTGTTGACCTTTTTTTTCTGCTCTCGGGCTCATCTATGACGAGACTGACAAGACTGCCTTTGCCGAGAGTCAGCTGGTGACCGTACGTCAGGGTAAGAGACCCGTTGAGGAGTACTGTTCTGACTTTAGGAAGTGGTGTGTAGCTTCTCGGTGGAATGACCCTACCTTGAGGTGCCAGTTTAGATTGGGTCTGTCGAACGCCCTGAAAGACCTATTAGTTAGCTATCCCTCTTCTGAGTCTCTAGATCAGGTTATGGCTTTAGCGGTACATCTTGACCGACGTCACAGGGAACGACGACTTGAACATTCTTGTGCCTTCTCCTCTGGCTCCCCCATGATGGCTCCTGAGGTTCCATTGCTTCGTTCTTCCACGGGAATCTCGAATTAACCAATGCAACTCGGGGCCTCCGTGTCTCCCCAACAACGTAGAGAGCTCCGCAGGAAGAATGGTCTCTGCTTCTACTGTGGGGATGACAAGCATCAAGTGAACAACTGTCCAAGGCGTAAGAATAAGCAGCCGGAATACTTCCGCGCCTAATTGACCATCGGGGAGGTCGCTTGGGCGCACAGGTATTTCCCGTAAATATGAAACCTAATAAGATCTTGCTTCCCTTTCAGGTCTCTTTTGAGGGTAGGTCTGCCACCGGCAGTGCCTTCGTGGATTCAGGGTCTTCTGCTAATATTATGTCTGTGGAATTTGCTATGTCTCTAGCTATGCCATTGATTGATTTGCCTAAACCTGTCCCGGTAGTGGGTATCGACTCCACTCTACTTGCTAATGGTTATTTTACGCAGCATACCCCTGTTTTTGAACTCATTGTTGGCTCCATTCATTTGGAGCAGTGCTCTGTACTGGTCATGCAGGGATTATCATCCGATTTGGTTCTAGGCCTTCCCTGGTTGCAGATGTATAATCCCACGTTTAACTGGAATACTGGGGATCTTACCAAATGGGGTAATGAATGCATGACGTCCTGTTTTTCTGTTAATTTTATTTCTCTCCCTGTGGAGGTGAACACTCTATCTGAGTCTATTCAGGACTTTGCTGATGTTTTTTCTAAAAAGGCCTCCGAAGTGTTACCTCTTCATAGAGAATACGATTGTGCAATCGATTTGGTACCAGGAGCTAAGCTCCCTAAGGGTAGGATTTTTAATCTCTCTTGTCCCGAACGTGATGCCATGAGAGAATATATCCAGGAAAGCCTGGCCAAGGGTTACATTCGCCCCTCTACTTCTCCGGTAGGTGCTGGCTTCTTCTTCGTAGGGAAGAGGGATGTTGGTCTTAGGCCTTGCATTGATTATCGAAACTTGAATAAGGTCACTGTAAGGAACCAGTATCCCCTTCCTTTGATTCCTGATCTCTTCAAGCAGGTTCAAGGGGCCCAATGGTTCTCTAAGTTTGATCTTCGGGGGGCTTATAACCTTATCCGAATCAGAAAAGGGGATGAGTGGAAGACTGCGTTTAACACGCCCGAAGGTCATTTCGAATACCTCGTCATGCCCTTTGGGTTGTGTAATGCTCTTGTGGTCTTCCAGAGTTTCATAAATGAGATTTTAAGAAACACCTGGGGATATTTCTTGTTGTGTACCTTGATGACATACTTGTGTTTTCCAAGGACTGGTCCTCCCACATTGAGCATGTCAGGAAGGTGCTCCAGGCCCTTCGGGAAAACAAACTCTTTGCTAAAACTGAAAAATGTTTGTTTGGGGTGCAGGAGATACTATTTTTGGGTCAAATCCTCACTCCTAATGAATTCCGCATGGACCCTGCCAAGGTTCAGGCTGTGGCTGAATGGGTCCAACCTGCCTCCCTGAAGGCGTTACAGTGCTTCCTGGGGTTTGCTAATTATTACAGGAGATTTATTGCTAACTTCTCGGTCATCGCTAAGCCTCTTACGGATCTTACTCGCAAAGGTGCTGATCTCCTCCACTGGCCTCCGGAGGCGGTCCAGGCTTTTGAGATCCTTAAGAAGTGCTTTATCTCTTCCCCAGTGCTGATTCAGCCTAACCAAATGGAGCCATTCATCGTGGAGGTTGACGCCTCCGAGGTGGGAGTGGGTGCTGTCTTGTCCCAGGGTACCAGGTCCCTCACCCATCTCCGTCCCTGTGCCTAATTCTCCAGGAAGTTCTCGCCCACTGAGAGTAACTATGACGTGGGCAACCGCGAACTCTTAGCCATTAAATGGGCATTTGAAGAGTGGTGCCACTTCTTGGAGGGGGCTGGGCACCAGGTAACTGTCCTTACCGACCACAAGAATCTGGTTTTCCTAGAATCTGCCCGGAGGCTAAACCCGAGAAAAGCTCGATGGGCGTTGTTTTTTACTAGATTCAACTTTGTGGTCACCTATAGGGCTGGGTCTAAAAATATTAAAGCTGATGCACTGTCGCGTAGCTTCATGGCCAGCCCTCCTTCGGAGGAAGATCCTACTTGGGTTTTGCCCCCAGGTATAAACATATCCTCTGTTGATTCTGACTTAGTCTCCGAAGTTGCGGCTGATCAAGGTTCAGCTCCCGGGAACCTTCCTGAGAACAAGCTGTTTGTTCCCCTGCAATTCCGGCTAAGGGTACACAGGGAAAATCATGAGTCTGCACTATCTGGCCACCCAGGCATCTTGGGTACCAAGCACCTCATTGCTAGAAACTATTGGTGGCCTGGGTTGCCTAAAGACGTTAAGGCCTAAGTTGCCGCTTGTGAAATTTGTGCTAGGTCCAAGACTCCCAGGTCCCGACCAGCGGGCTTACTATGTTCTTTGCCCATTCCCCAGAGACCTTGGACCCATATCTCCATGGATTTTATCACCGATCTGCCGCCATCTCAAGGCAAGTCGGTGGTGTGGGTTGTAGTAGACCGCTTCAGTAAGATGTGCCACTTTGTGCCCCTCAAGAAACTACCCAATGCCAAGACGTTAGCTACCTTGTTTGTCAAACACATCCTGCGTCTCCATGGGGTTCCTGTCAATATTGTTTCTGACAGAGGGGTACAATTTGTTTAATTGTTTTGGAGAGCTTTCTGTAAAAAGTTGGAGATTGATCTGTCCTTCTCCTCGGCCTTCCATCCAGAAACGAATGGCCAAACTGAGAGGACTAATCAGTCTCTAGAACAATATTTAAGGTGTTTTATCTCCGACTGTCAATATTATTGGGTCTCCTTCATTCCTCTCGCCGAATTTTCCCTTAATAACCGGGTCAGTAACTCGTCAAGGGTCTCCCCCTTTTTCTTTAATTTTGGGTTTAATCCACGGTTCTCCTCCGTTTCACCTGGTGGTTCCAACAATCCCGAGGTAGATGTAGTTAATCGGGAACTGTGCACAGTCTGGGCCCAGGTTCAGAAAAACCTAGAGGCGTCCCAGAGCATACAAAAGACTCAGGCAGATAGAAGACGTTCTGCTAACCCCTTGTTTGTGGTCGGGGATCTGGTGTGGCTATCTTCAAAAAATTTGCGTCTTAAAGTCTCGTCCAAAAAATTTGCTCCCAGGTATATAGGGCCGTACAAGGTCATTGAAGTCCTTAACTCTGTCTCCTTCTGGCTGGAGTTACCCTCGTCTTTTCAAATACACAACGTGTTTCATGCCTCCCTCTTGAAACGCTGCTCCCCGTTCTTGGCTACCTCGAGGAAACCTCCGGTCCCTGTTCTCACCCCTGAAGGGGTAGAATTCGAGGTGGCCAAGATTGTGGATAGCAGGATGGTCCAAAGCTCCGTCCAGTACCTGGTCCATTGGAGAGGATATGGGCCTGAGGAGAGGACTTGGGTACCCGCCCGGGATGTGCACGCTGGGGTATTGCTCAGGAGGTTCCATCTTCGGTTCCCCAATAAGCCAGGTCCACCTAGGAATGGTCCAGTGGCCCCTCATAAAAGGGGGTGTGCTGTAAAGGATCTGCCAGACACAGCTTCTGTGTCGACGCCCGTGGTTAATCAGTCTGCATCTGCTCCTAGGTCTGATAGAGTGACTTGATCTGTTACCACTCAGGCTGGTAGGCTGAGGAGTGGGAAAACCTAGCTCCCGCCCTCGGTCTATTTATACCTTCATTTCCTGCTCTTCCTTTGCCTGTGATTCTGTCTGGTTTCCTGGCTCTGCTGTTTTTGCTAGTACTATTGACCTCTGCTTCAAATTGACCCTGGCTTTACTGACTACCCTCCTGCTCTGCGTTTGGTACCTTGTACACTCCTGGTTTGACTCGGCTCGTTCCCTACTCTTGTTGCTTACGGTGTTGCCGTGGGGCCCCATTTCCCTTAGCTTCTTTGTACTCTTGTCTGTTTGTTTGTCGTGCACTTATTGGGCGTAGGGACCGTCACCCAGTTGTACGCCGTCGCCTAGGACGGGCCGTGCAAGTAGGCAGGTACTGAGTGGCGGGTAGATAAGGGTTCACATGTCTATCTCCCTACCCCGACATTACAACCGGGGTCTTAATCAGATCACGGTTAAAAATAGATATCCGTTGCCACTGATTTTTGAACTTTTTGACCGCATACGAGGAGCCAAGATTTTTTCTAAGCTAGACCTGCGTGGGGCTTACAACCTAATCCGGATTCGCCGGGGTGACGAATGGAAGACAACATTTAACACTCGCTACGGCCATTATGAATACCTGGTGATGCCTTTCGGCCCGTGTAACGCTCCAGCGGTCTTCCAAGAGTTCGTTATTGACATTTTTTATAACCTCCTCCGTGTTGTGGTCTATCTTGATGACATCTTGATTTTTTCTCCAGTTTCGATGACTCATCAGAGACATGTCCGTCAAGTTTTGCTGCGATTAAGATTGAACGCCAAGCTGAAGAAGTGCGTGTTTGAGAGAGATACACTACCCTTCCTGGGCTACATCATTTCGGATCAAGGCCTCATGATGGATCCTGAGAAGGTAAAGGCCGTCCTGGAATGGCCACGTCTTCAAGGCTTAAGGTCCATAAAGCGTTTCCTGGGAATCGCCAATTTCTACCGGCAGTTCATCCGAAACTTCTTACTGACATCTCCCATCTCTACCCTCACCAAAAAAGGCATGAACGCCAAAGTGTGGACTCCAGAAGCGGAATCCGCATTTAATAGCCTGAAGAGTGCCTTCACGTCAGCCTCTACCCTCCATCCCCCTGATGTATCTTGACAGTTTTCGTTGGAGGTGGACGTTTCCTATGTTGGTGCGTGGCTATTACTCTAAATTTTTCTCTTCCGCAGATCGCAACTACTCGATTTTGGGATCGGGAGTTACTGGCCATCAAATTGGCCCTGGAGGAGTGGAAACATCTACTAGAGGGCGCAGTACATCCCATCCTGATATTCACTGACCATGACCACAAGAACCTCACCGATCTCCAGATGGCCCAACGGCTGAACCCTCGTCAGGCCAGGTGGTCGCTGTTCTTTGGTCGGTTCCAGTTTGAGCTCCACTACTGTCCGGCCAACAAGAATGTGAGGGCCGATGTCTTATCCAGCTCATTCGAGACAGAGGACACCATGGATTCTCCACAAAATATTATTGATCCGTCTTGCATTGTCTCTGTCAACCCCCTGCAAGTTAGAGACATCCCTCCGGGGAGGACTTTTGTGTGAGCCTGGCAGACAGAGGGAGAATCCTCCGCTGGGGACACAGCTCCAGACTGGCAGGTCACGCGGGTAACAGTAAGACCCGAGACCTGATTCTCATTTCTGGTAACCCACGCTGCCCAAATACATCATGGACTTTGTTTCGTCCTGCTCAGTGTGCGCAGCTAACAAGGTTGCTCACTCCAAACCTGCTGGCCTGCTCCAGCCGCTGCCTGTGCCCGATGCTCCCTGGCAGCATATAGTAATGGACTTTGGTACTGACCTGACTCCCTCTGAGGGATGCAGTACAGTCTGGGTGGTGGTGGACCGATTTTCGAAGGTGGCTCACTTAGTTCCGCTGACCTGTCTACCTTCTGCTTCTCGACTTCCTACCCTCCTGAAGAAGTTTCTCTCCTACTCTGGTCCCAAGATGAGGGGACGTGAGAGGGGGGATACTGTAACAGCCATGGTCGCGGACCGCCCGGGATTACTCACGACCTGACGGCCGCAGCCATGGATCAGTGAGCACTGGCCCGCATCTCCTCCTCAGGAGACGCCAGCACTCACTTCCGCTTCACTCTGCTGTGTCCTGTAGGGTGCACACGCACGCTCGTGTCCAGTCTCAAATGGCCAGCGCGGGTACCTGAATTAGATACCATATTAGCCCCTGATCACCCTGGACTGCAAGAAGGGCCCTGCCCCTTCCTTCATTACCTGAGCATTGTTGCATTACCCATGTTAGTCTTTGCAAATGGTCCTTTAGTGTTTTCCAGTTCCCAGTGTTCCTGTTCCTGCTACCTGTATCCTGTATCCTGTGCTACCTTGTTCCTGTTCCATAAAGAGTTGGAGTTGTGTTGTGCTGTATACTACGCCTTCCCTGTTACACTGCACCTGTTGTCTGCCTGCTGCCAAGTTCCCATCTGAGCCTACCATCGCTACTGTCTGAAGTTACCACAGGTACCCTTATCCGAGCTATAGACTTTGACTTGGTATTCTGTTGGCCGGCTGCTATACCGCTACAGGGGTATGGCCCAGTGGGTCCACATACCCACAGATCGTGGCAACTGCGCTATTGATTCCGACAAAACTACGGAACCCTTTCAAAAGGGTGACAGACAGAAACCATTAGCTAGGTTTCCGTCACCATTGAGTTCAATGGAGAGGGAAACGGAAGCTGAGATTTCCATTTGCCTTTCCACTGAGGGGTTAACCCTGACGGAAACCAATCAGCGGAAAGTGACGGTGATGTGAACACAGCCTTATTTATAACACACACCAGTAGAATCCTAATATTGTGATCTATAAACTATATAATAATAATTTCATTTTAATCTGGGATGGCACAGTAGAAAATGCACTCAAATTTGTCTCATACCTAAATAAGATTGGTTGGAGCTATTCGTAACTGAAACACGCGCACAGTGCCACATTGAGAACTTGGATTTGATACTAATCTATGAGAATACAGAGATCATGACAAAGACTATTTTCAAAAAGTTCGGCAGTAACGGTTACTTTGACTTCCATAGTACACACCATGAAAAATGGAAAATTAACATACCTTCAGCCAATTAAAACGTCTCAAAAGGAATTGTACTAAAGCAAGACCGTTAAAGCGTGATTTAGGCGAAAAGGCTACCCCAAAAAAGTAGTGGAAGCAGCCTATCATGGAGTAAAGGGCCTATCACAAAAAGATTTTCTGTTCCCCAAAAAATTAAATTAAAAAAGGCGAGACTGAAGGTGATAAAAAACGATAGCAGCAATTTTATTGCTAGATGTAATATTTAATACAAATCATGAGGTCACCCAAAGCTTTCTCAACAAACATTGGACAATCCTCCAAGATTTCCCTTTTCTGAGAGATGTAATTCCTGCTAAACCGCAAATAACGTATCCAAGGCCACAAACGCTAAGAAATATACTTACACCGAGCAAACTCGCGGCTTCCGAAATGCAGCTTACAAACAGGAGGTCTGAAGAGATCTCTCTTTCCTGAAATCAAAGGAAGCTACGAGTGCAACTTAAAAAATTGCATATGATGTCATACCATAAAAAACTGATTTTAGTCATTTAACACCAATAATACTGGTGAACAATTTCCAATAAAATTATTCCTCAACTGCTCTTCCTCATTTGTTATATATATTTTAGAATGTAGCTGCAGACTGCAGTATGAAGGCCGTACCACCTAAACATTACGATAAAGGTTAAATAAACATTGGTGGAATGTGACAAACGGTTACACCAAACATAGTGTCTTGAAACATGCATTATAAACGCACAACTCCTACTTCGGATCTTTTTTCATTATACCCATTGAACAGATACCACTCTCTTTTAGCATCATATTATTAACTTACCTTTTTATCAATTTCACTTTTTTATGCATTTATTTCCCTATAATTATGTTTATGTCAATTTTTATCTTAACGTTAAACCATTCTCCTTTACTCATAATTTTATGTTCAATTCTTATGTAAGATATCAGTTCAATCATTAAAGGCATGCAAAGTTTTCTTCATATTTTACATAATTTATTAAATATTTTATTGCATAGCACCATTATGCGATCTCTAGCACGCCCGCACACTACCTGAGAGCTACCAAACTGGCCCTCGCAGTGTAGGAGACGCTCTAGCCTCCTAACAACTAACACCCATCTCGCATGCACACGCACCCAGATATTTTATATCCTTTGATGTCTTAGCAACCACAGTGCTGTACAAAATGCCAATGCCACAGACAATATTTCATTCTATGCCCCATTGCTCTTCCATTTCAAACAACCCCACAAGCTCCAGTAGTTACCCCTACTGTAAGAATATCTGGCAATCCTATCATAATGATAGCATTCTTGTCTCAGTACAATCTCCAGTCCCTTGCAAGCATGGGTGTGTGTCCTTTCCACTCCATTGGTTCCCTACCAACTATGGCACTGTGAATATTATTTATTTACTCTACAAGTTGTTGCACTGCGATCAGACGCTTACAACTATGAGCCAAGGAACTCACAATGTGGAAATGTGGAACCCAGACCGCTCCCTGTCAAGAAGTCTGCCGCACACAGAAACTTTGGCATTGTCTCCTATTTTATTTTTACTTTTATCATATCATGAATATCAATTAATTAACAGCAATCTATTTTTTTATATCAAGCAACATGTATACATATACTTGTAATATTGAGTATTTTGACTCTGTTCTGATTTTTTTTTTCCTCTTAATGTAATCACGCCCACATGAATGCCCTTTGGCACATTTTATTCTGGAATTAAAATCTGTGAAACTCAAACTATTCTGCCTTTTGGAGATTAAAAACGATTAATCTACATCCACGTGTCCTGGAAGTCTGTGCCTCACCTGGTCGCATTGGTTCCTGTATATTTAACAGATAGAGGACAGGTTTACATTCAATACAGTGTTTAGGAGCAGATTATCTATTATTTTTCACTGATATACCATTTCAGTGCCCAATATGTTGTACCCAGCTTGTGCCACCGGAGACACACACCCCATAAATTGTTTAGCGGGTTCTCCCAGTGGATGTAAACTGGTGTTTAGGCACAGTGTAGGGCACAGAAGGGAGGGAGTGGTATTTGGCTTGTGGAGCGCAGATTTTGCTTGGTAGTAGTTTTGTTTGGGGATTTACTGTTATTTCAGTTTATATTTGAAGGCATATGTAATCTGTGTTTCGTACAGTATAATAATAAATTAATAATCCGTAGATATGTGGTACGCTTTGAGGCAATCCTTTATGTACACGCCAGCGTCTGCACTTTTTTTGGAACCCTCCCTTATTTGCAGTTTGGGAAACTTCGCTGGCTAAGTGTTGCACTGGTACAATACAGGCACCCTCGCTTTCAGCAGATGCGTTTGGGCCCTCCCCTCTCTGGTTCCCAAATATTAGAGCCTTGATAGTCAACACTTGAAACTAAAGCAATGTTTCATCTGGCCTGCACATCAGGATGTATTTTACTCCCTGCCTTTTTTTTCCGTTGATGTAGCTGTGTTGTAGGGCTTGTTTTTTGCAGGACAATCCGTAGTGTTTTTGGAACAATTTTGGGATAAATGTAACTCTTTAAGCACTTTTTATTACATTTTTTGGAAGGTGAAGTGACCAAAAACAGCAATTTTGGCATTGTATTTTAGTATTATTATTTTTTACGGCAATACCTTGTGGGATAAAAAAACTGATAGTTTTATAGTTTGGGTCATTATGGATGCGGAAATACCAATTATGTATATATTTTTTTCCATAAATAAAATACTTTTTATGGAGAGAAAGGCAATTTGGGGTTTTTTAATTTTACATTTTTTTTCACCTTTTTTGGAGTTTGAAGACAATTTTCTGGCACACATCTTAGATGCAACTTTTTAATTTGTGCAATTTCTGCCAAAATCAAGACTAGATATAAATAAATGTGAGTCAATTACTGTAAATTTACTAAACCTACAGGTAGAACAGGTAAACCAGTATAAAGTGCATACACATGGATGCAGCTGCTGCAGGACCAGTAACTTTAGGTGACTATATACAGAGTGCAAATAAAACATAACTCCACATAATAAAAACTTCTGCCCAAAATGAATTGACCAGTATAATGGGATTCAATCTCTCTAAAGGGGTCCTCTAGCATTTTGTGTGAACTCACTTCTACACACAACATACTAACTGAAATAAGACAATAGTGAACAATAGCAATGGAATAAAGTAGACAGAGGATTAACCCAAAACAAGGGAGCCACACTAAACAATGAGCAGCAAGTGTGCTAAAAAAAAGAAAGGTTATGATTTTCAGGTTCTTTGTTTCATTCCCGTGTCTTTTCCTCTAGTAGAAGGCTTGTCAGTAAATCTTTGGAATAATACTTTGGAATACTAAGTACTAAGCATTTAAAACCATTATACATACGTTCAAGAGATTGTAGGTTAAAGGGAAGGTGTCACGAAATATTTTTTTTTATATGTTATTGCTTTTAGTATGTTATTAAAATACATTTTCTTTATTTGTGTTATCATTTTTTCTTTTTTCTTTCTTTTACTTCTCTATGGGGGCTGCCATTTTTTCTTTCATCTCTGTATGTGTCGATTAACGACACGTACAGAGATGGAATACGGCACATACATCCCCATAGAGAATGCAAACTGGAGCCGTTCCATTCACTATAGCGTACGCCGTCTGTGTGGGAACGGCGCATGCGCCGCTCCCACACAGACCAAAAGGAAGGTCTTAGGCAGAGCGTCATCCAGCGCCATTTTCATGTGGACCGGAAGCCGCGGCTGGACAGTAAGATGACTACTTCCGGTCGCGGCTTCCGGCCATATGTTCGGACGCAAGGACTAGGAGCGGAGGCAGCGGAGGCAACGGCGACAGCGGCGGCGGCAGGAGCAGGTAAGTTATGTTTGTGTATGTGATGTGTGTGTATGTTCGTGTTATACTGTGTGATTACCACTGTATCTAATCCTCCTACACTGTGCATTCGCTCAAAAAATGGTGGCACACAGTGTAGGAGGTTTGAACATTCAACCCCCTCCTTTCTCCTGGCACTAGCCAGGATAAAGGAGGGGGTATTGTTTGAGGACACTAGAGCGAGTGTGTCTTCTCCAATTTTGCAGCATAAAGCAATGAGGTTGCTTTACCACATGCCAATGCTGCAATTTTAGTAATTGCTCCCTCTAGTGACCAGCACATGGAAATGTTATAAATTAGAATCTAATTTATAATATTTCCTGACTTAGAACAATTTGTAATCATTTATATACTAACTGTTTAACTAAAAAGATTTTTTTTCTAGCGACACATTCCCTTTAAAGTCCCCTAGTGGGACTAAAAAATTTGTCTCGCAAGAGAAAAATATAACCTTTTTTTCCATGAAAAGTGGTATTACTGTGCATTAAAATATGTCATTAAACATTGCTAAGTTATAATAAGCTCCTCAAAATTGTGCCAATAAGCAAAACACATTGTCTTACAAATAGAAAGCCCTCACACAGTTCGACACAAAAGTAAAAAGTTATGGCACTTGGGATGTGAAAATAGAAAAAAGGAGTTTCCACTTGTCAATCCTTGTTTATAAGAGTTACACCTCTGCTTCCCCGAGAATTCTAGTAGCCGAACCTCAGGCAATCACCTCTTGGGCATCAATTTAAAAAAGGCTTCAGTTATGACATATTTCCTTTAATTTATTATAATGGTGCCCTGGAGTTCAGTCTGTATGGCAATGTGAATGTCCTCCTACTAAGCTGAATGAGGGAGGACGCACATGCCCAGTTCTACTCTACAACTGCCGTCATCCAATAGAAAATGCCATCTCTGCTTGTCAGTAATGAAGTAGAAAAGAAAAACAGATTGTAGTGTAAATAGCAGCTCACACAGAAAAAAAACCACAGGAGAGCCAGCATTTTGCTTAGATAAAAGACAGAGCCTTGGTATAGCACTGCTTACATACAGCATTGAGCTCTCCCATCTCCTGTTCATCCTCACACTGTGTGTAAGTTGCAGACTCTTCCTCTTCTTGAGTTATAAAGGGCTGAGCTCTCCCTCTAAAAGGACATGTAATGGGGACAATTCTAAAGCATCTCCTAGAGAAAAAGGCAGAGACAGTGAAACAGAACCATCTGCCTATAAAGGCTATGACAGAGGAGGAGCTGCAGAAGAAAGGACATGCCCCCTAAGCTGCCAGCCTGAAGAAAGGAGCAGAGGAATAGGAGCAATGAATGGGGAGATCTGTGGACCCATGTAAGATACAGGGCTGGTTCTAGCTTTGTTAGAAAGAGATTCATAAATTCTGAGACAACTCCTTTAACTTTGCTGCACTGATAGTGACTGCTCATAGTTTTCACGTAGGGTTCGTGGACCCACTGGGCCATACCACCTTGGTGGTATGGCAGCTGGCCAACAGGGCATAGGTCACAGTCTATAGTTAATATAGGGTACCTGTGGCAGCTCAGACAGTAGTAAGACAGGCTTGGCTGGGACTAGACAGCAGGTAGACGTCTGGCGTGGAGTAGTAGGAGAGGCATGGAATACAGCACAGCACGACTACAGCACAGCACAGGACTTGACCAGGATAGCACGGGATACAGGATACAGGAGCAGGGAACACTGGGAACTGGAAAACACTAGGAGACCATTTGCTTAGACAAACTAGGATATGACAAACAACGCTCAGGCATGGAAGCAAGGGGCTGGGCCCTTCTTATAGTCCAGGGCACTCATGGGCTGATTTCAGATTAAAGTCTGGTGCACGCGCTGCCCCTTTAAGAGCGAGTACGAGCGTACACGCGCACCCTACGGGACCGACTGAGGTGAGTGGAAGTGAGCGCTGCCATCTCCTGAGGAGGAGACTGGGGCCAGTGCTCGCAGACCCATGGCTGCGGCCGTCAGGTGGTGAGTGAACCGGATGGCCCACGGCAATGGACATGACAGTATCCCCCCTCTTACACCCCCTCTTCTTGGGGCCATAGCGAGAGAGAAACTTCTTAAGAAGGGTAGGAGCATTGAGGTTCTCCTCTGTCTCCCAGGACCTCTCTTCAGGACCAAACCCCCTCCAATCCACCAAATAAAAAGTCTTTCCTCTTACTTTCTTGGTGTCCAAGATCTCCTTAACCTCAAAGGTGTCTGAAGGGCCGCTGGATGCAACCGCAGGTCTAAGAGTCTTGGTAAAGTGGTTCAGAACCACAGGAGAGAGACATTGAAGGTGTTGGGGATTCTGAGGGTGGGAGGCAGCTGAAGCTTTTAGGCGACAGGGTTGATCTGCTGCACGATCTCGAAGGGTCCGAGGAACCTGGGAGCAAATTTGTACGACGGCACCCTTAGTCGAATATTCTTGGAGGACAGCCAGACCTTCGTGCCAGGAAGAATCTGAGGAGGTTCTCTTCTCCTTGTGTCCGCCTTCCGTTTCATGCGGTCAACCGCCAGCAGGATGGAGGATCGAGTCTGCTGCCAGATCTGCAGAAAGTCCCTAAAAGCCATGTCAGCAGCTGGTACCTCAGATGTATCAGGCACCGGGAGAGGAATTCATGGGTGTTGGCCATAGACAATAAAGAACGGTGTATTCCTTGTGGACTCGCTGGTGTAATTATTGTATGAGAACTCAGCCCACGGGAGCAACGGCACCCAATCATCATGCTGCTTGGAGATGAAGTGGAGTAAGTAGTTCTCCAAGATCTGATTGATCCTCTCGACCTGACCATTGGACTGAGGATGATAGGCCAAGGAAAAGTCCAACTTTACACCTTGGAGTCCGCTGAGGGCTCTCCAGAACTTCGAGGTGACTGATCCCCCCGATGCAGACCCAGACAGTACTGCATCCAGCAGAGAGAGGGAGGTCAGTGATAAAGTCCATAGATATATGCTGCCAGGGAGCATCGGGCACAGGCAATGGCTGGAGCAGGCCAGCAGGTCTGGAGTGAGCGACCTTGTTAGCTGCACACACTGAGCAGGAAGAAACAAAGTCCATAATGTCCTTGGGCAGCGTGGGCCACCAGAAATGGCAAGCAATCAGATCCCGGGTCTTACAGGTCCCCGCGTGACCTGCCAGTCTAGAGGAGTGTCCCCAGTTGAGAATTCTCCCTCGGTCAGCCAGGCGCACAAAAGTCCTCCCTGGAGGAATGTCCCCAACTTGCAGGGGATTGACAGAGACAATGCAAGACGGATCAATAATGTTCTGTGGAATCTCCATGGTGTCTTCTGTCTTGAAAGACCTGGACAAGGCATCGGCCCTCACATTCTTGTTGGCAGGGCGATAATGGAGCTCAAACTGGAACCTAGTAAAGGACAGTGACCACCTGGCCTGATGAGTGTTCAGCCGTTGGGCCGTCTGAAGATAGATGAGGTTCTTGTGGTCCGTAAAAATCAGGATGGGATGAGCTGCGCCCTCTAGTAGATGTCTCCACTCCTCCAGGACCAATTTGATGGCCAGCAACTCTCGATCCCCAATCGACTAGTTGTGTTCTGTGGAAGAGAAGAGTTTAGAGAAATATCCACAAACCATTGACTTGCCCTTGGAACCTCTCTGGAACAGGAGTGCACCAGCACCGACAGAGGATGCGTCCACCTCCAACGAGAACTGTAGAGAAATATCTGGATGATGGAAGATAGAGGCTGACGTGAAGGCACTCTTCAGGCTATTGAATGCGAAGTCTGCCTCAGGAGTCCACACCTTGGCGTTCATGCCCTTCTTAGTGAGGTTAGAGATAGGAAATGTCAGTGAGGAGACGTTTGGAATAAACTGTCTGTAAATATTGGCGAATCCCAGAAATCGCTGTATGGCGCTCAAGCCTTGAGGGCGTGGCAATTCCAGGACAGACTTTACTTTTTCAGGATCCATCTTGAGACCTCTATTCGAGACAATGTAGCCCAGGAAGGGTAGAGCATCTTTTTCAAACACGCACTTCTCCAACTTGGCGTACAGACGATTCTCCCTTAAACGCAGCAAAACTTGACGGACACGTCTCTGATGCATCATAGGATCTGTAGAAAAAAATCAAGATGTCATCAAGATAGACCACAACACAAACATAGAGGAGATCACGGAATATGTAATTAACGAACTCCTGGAAGACCGCAGGAGAATTACACAGGCCAAAGGGCATTACTGTTAAATGCAGTCTTCGATTCGTCACCCTGGTGAATCCGGATTAGGTTGTAAGCCCCACGCAGGTCTAGCTTGGAAAAAATCTTGGCACCACGTATATGATCGAACAGTTCTGAGATCAGTGGCAACGGATGCTTATTCTTCACCGTGATCTGGTTGACACCATGGTAGTCAATACAAGGACACAGGGAGCCATCCTTCTTTTTGACGAAGAAGATCCCGGCTCCTGCCGGGGAGGAAGACTTCCGTATGAAGCCCCTCTCCAAGTTCTCTTTAACATAGGCGGAAATGGACAGAGTCTCTGGCAAGGAGAGAGGATATACCCTACCACGGGGAAAGGATGCACCAGAAATCAGCTCGATAGAACAGTCATACGCCCGGTGTGGGGGCAGTGTCTCTGCCTCCCTTTTGCTGAAGACGTCCGAAAATGCAGCATAATGACCAGGCAATCCTGCCAATGACCGAGGCAGAGGAGGCTGAGCCGAACGAATCTGCACCAGGCAATGGCTGTGACACTCGGGGCCCCACTTGAGAACCTCTCCAGAGTTCCAGTCCAGTACTGGAGCATGTAGTCGGAGCCAAGGCAGGCCAAGCAGCATGGGGTTAACGACCTTGGATAGGACATAGAACGATAGAAGTTCGGAGTGAAGAGCCCCTACTTGGAGCCTCAGCGGCTTGGTCACAGCTATAACTGGGTCTGGCAGAGGTAGTCCATTTACCGAGGCAACCATCAATGTTCTCTCCAGAGGGGTAGTGGGTAATTGAAGAAGGTATACCAGGTCTCTACAAATGAAATTAGCAGCAGATCCAGAGTCCAGATACGCAGAGACCTGATGCGTTTTCTCACCGGCCGCTATGGTCACGGGTATGGACAATTTAGTCCATCTTTGCCCAAGGTTGTCTCTCCTACCAACCCTAGGCTTTGGGGCTTTTGGGGACACAGACGCACAAGATGGCCTCAGAGGCCGCAATAAAGACAGAGTCCCGAAGTGCGTCTGCGTTGTCTCTCCTGGGTAGATAGCTTACATTGGTCCATCCTCACAGACTCCTTAGGAGGATTGGCATCTGAGGACAACAGGAGTTGCTGCAAGTTAGGGACCAGAATAGGAAGACCTGCCTCATGACTAACCTCTTGGAGCCGTTCTCGGATCCTTCTATCAATCCGGGCGGCCAGAAGGATGAGGTCATCCAGGGTAGACGGCAGGTATCGAGCGGCAAGTTCGTCCTAAATTTTAGGAGACAGTCCATGCCAGAATTTAGCCACCAGGGCCTCATTGTTCCACAACAGTTCTCCCGCCAGGGTGCAGAAGTGGATGGCGTACTCTCCCACGTAAATGTGTCCTTGGCGTAGGTTCAGCAAGGAAGCCGCTGCAGAGGAGACTCGTCCAGGCTTCTTAAACACTGTGCGAAATGTCCGGAAGAACCCCTGGAAGTCACGGGTCTCTGGTCCTTGTCTCTCCTAGATAGGGTTCGCCCATGCAAGGGCCTTGCCAGCAAGAAGAGAGATGATGAAAGCGACCCTTGCGCCATCAAACGAAAATGCCCTTGAATACAGGCTGAAGTGGATCTGGCCCTGGTTCAAAAATCCACGACAGGTACCTTAATTTCCATCATAGCAGTCAGGAAGTGGCAAAGAAAAACGAGGATCAACAATGCCAGGAGGTGTAGTCTGAGGATCAGTACTGCCAGGAGGTGTAGTAGGGGGAACGGCAGCTTGTGCCTCCTGCCAACGTGCGAGAATGTTCAAGGCCTGGAGGAGTTGGTCCTGTCGAGACCGGAGGTCTAGCATATCCGTCCGCATCTCGTGACGTCATCTTGGTCTTGGATCGACCAGCGGAGTCCATGGCCTGAGCGTACTGTCACGTAGGGTTCGTGAACCCACTGGGCCGTACCGCCTTGGCAGTATGGCAGCTGGCCAACAAGGCACAGGTCACAGTCTATAGTTTGTATAGGGTACCTAAGGCAGCTCGGACAGTAGTAAGACAGACTCGGCTGGGACTAGGCAGCAGGTAGACGTCAGGTGTGGAGTAGTAGGACAGGCGTGGAATACAGCACAGCACGACTACAGCACGGCACTTGACCAGGATAGCACGGGATACAGGGAACACTGGGAACTGGAAAACACTAGCAGTCCATTTGCTTAGACAAACAAGGATACGACAAACAACACTCAGGCATGGAAGCAAGGGGCTGGGCCCTTCTTATAGTCCAGGGCACTCATGGGCTGATTTCACATTAAAGTCCTTTAAGAGTCGGCATGAGCGTGCCCACACACCCTACAGGACCCGGCCGAGGAGACTGGGGCCAGCGCTCGCAGACCCATGGCTGCGGCCGTCAGGAGGTGAGTGAACCTGATGGCCCGCGGCCATGGACATGACACTAGTAAAGAAATAGAATATTGATTAGCTATTAAACTGCTTGTCAAAAAAAAGCTCTAAGGGTAAGGACACATGCAACAACCACCGCTCCACCAAGGTGCAGCCGTGATGTGGCTTCAAACCACACCAGCATATGGCTTTACTACAAATCACTTCAGTTTCTACAAGCATGTTAATGTCCACAATTTTTATTTAGGTAAATCACAGTCACATCTCAGACAAATTAAGGATGCTTTGTGATTCCTTAGTCTTAAAAGAGTATGTTCACACGTCCTATTTTCAGCTGTTTTTCGGGCCGTAAATATTTGATTTCAATGGGAAAAACTGTGTTCCGTTCCCAATGAAAGAAGTGTATGTCACTTCTTGAGCCGTTTTTGGAGCCGTTTTTCATTGGGTCAATAGAAAAAAAGCTCCAAAAACGGCCATAAAAAACGCATCAAAAAACGCTTGATGCATAAAAAGGTCTGTAAATCAGAGGCTGTTTTCCCTTGAAAAAAGTTCACAGCCGTTTTTTGTTAAGCGTTTGAACATACCCTAAGGCTGGGTTCACACGACCTATTTTCAGGCGTAAACGAGGCGTATTATGCCTCGATTTACGCCTGAAAATAGGGCTACAATACGTCGGCAAACATCTGCCCATTCATTTGAATGGGTTTGCCGACGTACTGTGCAGACGACCTGTAATTTACGCGTCGTCGTTTGACAGCTGTCAAACGACGACGCGTAAATTGACTGCCTCGGCAAAGAAGTACAGGGCACTTCTTTGCAACGTAATTTGAGCCGTTCTTCATTGAACTCAATGAAGAGCAGCTCAAGATTTACGAGCGTCACAGACGCCTCGCATAATACGAGGAGGAGCATTTACGTGTGAAACGAGGCAGCTGTTTGCTCTTGAAAACAGTCTGTCTTTTCACACGTAAATGCCTGCTATCGTGTGAACATACCCTAAGGGTAAAAACCCGCCCCGTGGGAGCGGAACTCCATTTTTCCCATTGAAATCAATGGGCAGATGTTGTGGTGGAATCGTGTTTTTCCTTTAGACATGACTCGAGAAGTGAATGTAACCCAAATTTCATACTGGAAACATGTTATGTTTCTATTACTACAGTTCTTATAGTATTAATGGTAGGCTGTTGGAGTAGACTTTACGTCCCATGTGGGGATTTAAATATTTGAGAATATCTAATGTGATATGTTATAGTATGGCTGTGCTTCTATATGAAGTGATAATGATGTATAATGTATACATACTGTATATTTCCTACCTCAGATAGGTCCTGGTCACTTTTTCTAGTTGCTCTTCAATCTTGGAACAATTGTAATTTTGTTTTCATTTAGTGAAGGGAATTAAACTATGGCATAATGGAATTCTCCTGCTCTAATGCATAGAGCCGAGTACAAGAAGAACATCTGCTCAGCTGCTTTTAGTGAAAATAGAAATGACAACCTGCAAATGAGACATTTCCATGAATAGAGATCATTTTGCAAATGGCTTTTAAATACACCGCTTCTGAAAACCAAATTGCAATCAGTTTGCTTCAGTCAGCAGAATATTTTAAGAAAAGCTTTTAACAACATTGGGATAACAAACAAACAGATTTCCACTTGCCAGAAAAAGGCTCCAGATAATGTATTTAGTGTCCTTATTAAAATGTTAAAGGAATTCCCAAGTGAAGGAGTGACTTCTTCATATCTGTGGATATTCATAGAAAACCATGAATAGCTGAAAATACAGCTTACTGTTTTCCTGCAGTAAAAATCCCAGAAACTTTACCTTACCTTAACAATGTTACACACAATTTATTCTTTTATCACAGGTATACGTCATTATATGGTGGTTGGCACTTGCAATTATGGTATCTTGGGTATGAACCTGGCCACAGCAAACTCTGGATGGAGTTTTTGTGTTCATCCAGTTGCCCCCTTTCCTTTAGGCTGGGTTCACACGACCTATTTTCAGATGTAAACGAGGCGTATTATGCCTTGTTTTAAGTCTGAAATTACAGCTACAATACGTCGGCAAACATCTGCCCATTCATTTGAATGGGTTTGCCGATGTACTGTGCAGACGACCTGTCATTTACGCGTCGTCGTTTGACAGCTGTCAAACGACGACGCGTAAATTGACTGCCTTGGCAAAGAAGTGCAGGACACTTCTTTGCAACGTAATTTGAGCCGTTCTTCATTGAAGTCAATGAAGAGCAGCTCAAGATTATGGGCGTCAAAGACGCCTCGCATAATGCGAGGAGGAGCTTTTACGTCTGAAACGACGCAGCTGTTTTCTCCTGAAAACAGTCTGTCTTTTCAGACGTAAAAGGAAGCTAGCGTGTGCACATACCCATACACTCAAAAGACTGGCCAGGAGGGTTGTGGTTTTGAGACGTAGCTTCACACTGAGTGGCATTTACTGCTTTGATCTGAGAATTATTCATTATTTGTCAAGACTTTTTATACTAATCAGATCTAAACACAGAGGCTTAAATCAAACCTCCCAACATTTCCATCCTCATTACATAGTAACGTTGTTATATATATATTGAAAAAAGACACCGGTCCATCAAGTTCAACCTCTCTCAATTACTCGTCATTTATTGGTAGATTAATTATAACCCTCAATGTCATTCCTCAATAGATGAGCATCTAATCCTTTTTTAAAGGTAGGTCATTGCATAGCTTCACTACTCTAACTGTAAAGAACTTTTTCCTATATTGATGTCTAAATTGCACTTTGTCCACATGTATTGAATGTCCCCTGGTCCTTGAAAATAATAAACCATACTCCTGTTCTTTGTTTTGACCATGCATATATTAGTACATTTTAATAAGATCACCTATATGGCGTCTTTTTTCCAAGATGAACAAGTCCGATTTTCTATTCTCTCATTATTAAAGAGGCCTCACGTCTAATTTAATCATTTAGTCACCCGCCTTTGAATCTTCTCCAGTGCTCCTATATACTTTTTACAATGTGGTGCCCAAAACGGCATCACATATTCGAGATGTGGTCCTACAAAGGTTTTCTAGATGATTTAATACATTTGTATCACAGGTTTTTATCTCTTTTGATACATTTTAAAATCCTATTTTCTTTGCAGCTGCTGCCTGACATTGAGTAATTCTGCTTATCTTACTTGTAACCAGAATACCCCGGTCCTTCTCTTTTCTGTTATTACCAGTTTCATTCCATTTAATGTATATGCATTAATATTATTACTATGGCCTAGGTGCATTACTTTACATTTATAAACACAAAAATTAATCTGCCATGTTTTTGCCTATGCCATTTTCATCTGCCATGTTTAGCTTATCTATGTCTTCAACGTAGGATTTTTAAAAGGGGGTTTCCAAATCACTGAACTCAGCAGTCACGTGTCTGGCTGCAGTGGACTCGTGGATATATGACACGTCATGGCTCCTAAACAAAGACTGGCGGTGGCGTGGTGGGGGATTTAACGCTTGAGTACAATTTTTTTTATATTAGAACATTGGCTGCTGCCAGTCTGCATACATTTGCATTAGGGTGTTTCGTTGTTCTGTTCCGTCATAGGAACAGAAAAATGAATAACTAAAAGCACTGGATCTGCTGCTTGAAAGACATCAACGGCGCCCAACAGAACTATTGACTTTAATGGGTTCCATCGGATTTCCAGCATAGGGTCCGTTGTTTTGCCGGAAAAAATAGTGCTGCATGCTGCTTTACTTTGTAGGCAAAACGACGGAACCTTGCGGAGCTTCCGACACAGGGGCAAACACAGCCTAAATTGTTTTCTCAGGCCGCCCTTTGAAATACTAGTAGTGTGCTAATAAGGTCGTAACATGGTACACCATTGTCTTCATTATAATGTAATAGCTCATGGAGGGGACTATCTGATTTATTTTTTTTACTGCCAGAATCAATGCTTTTGCTTGCTTGCCCACCAGATCTGGACAGTATCAACGCCTGATGTACTCACTGGCACTGTCCAAGTCTTGTAGAAAAGCAAGAAACAGCATCGCAGAGTCGACTGGAGTCAGGATTTGTCTGCTTCATGGGCTCCTTAGCTATGTTTCCAGATATATCAAATCAGACGCATGACCAACATCCACAATTTTCACTTATCTCCCTATAGAAACCAAGCATGGTGGTTAGGCATACGTACACTTTTTCTTTCAGTCTCCTCATACAGGTTCAGTCTCTATATAATAGGTGTAGTCTGGATAGTCAGTCTGAGTAACCTCTCTGTTTTCCTCCCTCTGTAATTGTGATGGCAGGTCGAGGCACTGCACTTGATCCCTGCATTGTACTGCTGCCTGCTCCTGTACAACCGCTGGTGCAAGGATCATAATATAAAAAAAACGTAATTTTTTTTTATACTTAATGTGTCTGTTCTGGGTGCCATGGTCACAGACCTAGTGAACGGCATATGTGCGCCCCTGGTCTTTCTGTATTATTCTACAATTACGTTTTAATCCAGATATATTGCATGACTCGCATGACCAACATCTGGGATTTTCACTTATCTCCTCATAGAAACCAAGCATGTTAAGCTTAATTCACATCTGCGTTGGGACTCCGTTCATGGCTTCCGTCTGACCTTTCCGTCAGGGGAACCCATAATCAGAATCCAAACTGAAACAAACGGAAAACATAGGTTTCCGTTTGTATCACCATTGATTTCAATGGTGATGGATCCAGTGCAAATGGTTTTCGTTTGTCACCATTGTTTAAGGGATTCGCCGTTTTTACGGAATAAATACTGTAGTCGACTGCGCTATTCATTCCGTCAAAACGACGGAACCCTTAAACAACGGGGACAAACGGAAACCATTTGCACCGGATCCGTCACCATTGAAATCAATGGTGATGCAAATGGAAACCTATGGTTTCCGTTTGTCTCAGTTTGGATTCCGTACATGGGTTCCCATGAACGAAGTTCCAACGCAGATGTGAACGAAGCCTTAGTTAGGCACTACCTGTTTTTCATTAACCCATGCTGGTTATCAGTTATTAGGTAATTCACTACAACACACTACAACACACATACCACAGATGTCAGACTTCCTGGATGGTAGTTACATGGTTCTACCTTCTTACCTTCCTTAACCCCTTCCTGACATATGATGTAAATATACGTCATATTCGAAAGGTGAGGTATGTAGTGGGCTCACGTGCTAGTTGTATATTACAGCTGACAGCTCGCTCAAATGGCTGAGATCGTAGTTACCTTGATCCTGGTCATTTAACCCCTTAGATGCTGCGGTCAATAGCGACCATGGATTTTAAGCCATTAGACAGGGGGGCTGGCCCCTCTGTCTCCACATAGACTTCCCTGCGACGTGATTGTCGGGTTCAATAGAAGGACACAAAAAAGAAAATGCAAATAACTTTGTCCTCATTTTTCAAGGTACATTAACCCCTTAATGTCCAAGCCTTTTTTGGCCTTAATGACCAAGGATTCCGTTTTGTTTTTTCACTGTCGCATTCCAAGAGTCATAACTTTTTTCTTATTCCATCGACATAGCAATATAAGGGCTTGTTTTTTTTGCGGGACGAGTTGTATTTTTCAATTGCACCATGCTTGGGTACGTATAATATAATTATTTACTTTTCTTAACTATATTTTAGGAGACAATTTTAAATAAACAGCTATTCCTGCATTATTTTTCACGTTATAAATTTACAACGTTCACTATGCGGCATAAATATCATGTTACCTTTATTCTATGGTTCGGCTCAATTGCGAGGATACTAAATATGTAAAGGTTTTAGATGTTTTCATACGTTTGCACAATAAAAACATTCTCAAAAAAATTACTTGTTTTTGCATCGCCGCATTCTAAGAGCCATAACTTTTTTATTTTTCTGTTGATGTGGCCATATGTGGGCTTATTTTTTGCAGGACAAGGTGTACTCTTCATTGGTACTATTTTGGGGTATACATGAGCTATTGATTAACTATTATTTTTGTGGGGGGAATGGGGAATAAAAGGAATTTTGCCTTTGTTTTTTGCGGGTTTTTTTGGACGCCATTCACCTGGAGGTTTAATTAGTGTGTTAACTTCATTTTTCGAGTCGTTACGATCGCGGCAATACATATATGTGTATGTGTTTTTTTTTTTACACTTTTACTAAATAAAACCACTTTTTGTGCAAAATAGTGGTTTTATTTTATTTCTACTGTAATCTTTTATTTATTTTATAATAATTTAATAATTTATTTAACTGTCTTAATTTTATTTTTTTAGTCCCACTAGGGGACTTCGCAATGCGATCTTCTGATCGCAGATATAATGCTTTGGTATACTTAGTATACCAAAGCATTATTGCCTGTCAGTGTAAAACTGTCAGGCAGTCTCTGGCATGGCCTAATACGCAATTACTGTTGGCAGACCTGTGGGCCTCTGTTAGGCTCCTGGCTGCCATGGAAACCCATCGGCGCCCTGCGATCGCGTCGTGGGTGTGCAGATTGGGTGAAAAAGGGAGCTCCCTCTATCAAAGACATTAAATGCCACGGTCGCTATTGACAGCTGCATCTAAGGGGTTAAACTGACAGAATCGGAGAGCTTAGTACCCACGAGATCAGAGTGATGGATAAATCTGTCACAAAGCGGGAACTAACACCTAATCGTGACAGATATATCGTCGTTAGGGGTTAAAGGAATAATGCATTTATGTTTTATTTAATTCATATGGAATCCTTCTGAAACCTCTACTAGAATGTTCCATCGTATGTCATATTATGGAGGTGTTTTCCCATAGAAACAATGATTATAGTGGAGCATACGGTACCATACTGGGGCACCATACAGCAGTATACGCAGTTCCTACAGCTTTGTGTAAAAATATTTTAATGCTTCCCATTGTATTTTAAGCAGCGTGTCATATTTTAATGCTTCCCATTGTATTTTAAGCAGTGTGTCATTTCTCAAATATGTTTGTAAGAATTAACTTAGTGCTAAGCCCCTATAGACTATTTTGCACTGACAGGACTAATGTGTATACCACATTATTTCTATAACACTATAACAATGGTTCCTTTGTTGATCCCATGTCCCAGCCCAGCCGTGTGTTGTTTCCTTCGATCTACAGTTCACACAGAAGTCAGATTTAAGAATTTATTATTTTACATTTCTATATTACATCACATATGAAATATGGACCATGACATTTTATTTGGTTATCTGTTTTCAAGTTGAAATGTTAAGTCAGTGCAGTTTTCCCATGCCTGGAAGATTTCTTGTACCATATTTTCCACATAAATTCAGTTCTATGAACATATTTAAAGGCATGACGTGCCTAAGTTACAGCATGTCAAAATGCAATAAATGTCTTACACTCTGTGGAGCCGTTAGTAAAAGAAGAATATTACATATGCAGCTGGGGGTTGCACTACTGCCAACTATTATGTTCATTCCAACAGAGGAAATGTATGTGTATTGTTTCTGGGCCTTTACTTTGTGCAGGGTCCAATAATTTGCATGTCTTGATCTAATGCAGCTGGACTATATAACAGGTGCACAGGAGTCGGGATTTGTTTCTGTTCTCGAGAAGACAATTACATTGCTGAAATTGACTTCAGATTAATGTGGGGAGTTACACACAGTTTGTATGGGTTCCAAATCAATATGTTTCTTTTAAAGCATGCACAACATATACTGTTTAATGCCATTCAAAATTCTAATTTAGGCTAAATATACAATAAAAATGGCGGACAGATTGCCATAGACATGAACTAGCAAACAAATGGTTTGAAACAATATGCCAGTATCTCTGCCCCATACATCATGTGCCAGATTAATCCACAAAGCATTTTGCAGCATGGCGGCTCAGCGGTTAGCACTATTATCTTGCAGCACTGGGGTTCTAGGTTCAAATCTAACCAAGGACAACATCTTCATGGAGTGTCTGTGCATGTCTGTGTGGGTTTCCTCCAGCTACTCTGGTTTCATCCCAAACTCCAAAACAAATTGATGGGTTAATTGGCTTCCTAAGAACTTAGCCCTAGTGTGTGTCTATGAGATAGGGAATTTAGGGTAAGGCCACACGGTGCTGCCACGTTGCGTTTATGTTGCGTTTTTAAACGGCAGCAAGTCATTTTTCAATAGAAGTCAATGGTGAAATTTTTGTTATGTTACAAATTATATTACAATGTGTTTTTTGTGCATTTAACTGCATCTTCATTATGTCCGACCGCATGCAGTTAATGACCGCGCTGCCAAAGTTGTTGCTGAACTGCTTGCGTTTTTGCTAACAGTTCTGCAATGCCTTGTAATGACCAATACACAGGCAGCACCTAACAAACTTCAACACGGGTGAAAACTACGTCCATCAATTATTTCCTTTAAAAACACAACACAACGGCAGCATTACAGAGACAAAAAAAACGCATGCACCGTGTGAGCCTTATTGGGGACAAGGGAGTGATGTGAGTGACGACAATCACTGTACCGCTCCGCAAAATATGTTGGGGCTTTATAAGCGACAGGAAATAAATAAAGCACACACCCTGTTGATGAGTCTGGTGAAGGCTAATCTTAAAAAAAAACAAAAAAAACAAAAAACACATTGGGTTGATATGTCGCATGATTTGGTGAATAGAGCTAAACATCTGAGAGCTACGGTCTATTCTACCTTTCTATAGCCGTACCAGGGTTTCCCAGACTAGAACCTGACACTGTCTGCACCGTCTAGAATTGAAAATATGATGACGTTTTGATTATCTGCTAAAGTGCTGCTGACTTCCATTTATTTGGCTAACCAAAACCACCTCCAGGTCGGACTCAGAAAAGTGTCAGGAAATCTTGTTGGGAATTTGTGGTGCAGGGGCTTCATAAATAGCCCAGAACTGTTTAGCCCAGAATATTTATTTATTTACACTAGAAAATTGGCATAAATATATTGATAAATATGCCTCATTATATTTCCATGTGGGTTTCACATTTTCAGAAATTCACAATTACAAATTCATTGTGCAATTGTCTTTCTTAGGTCCCATCACAAACTTGGTAAGGTAGCTCATATGGTGCCTCCGTGAGGAACCTTATTCTCCTTGTAAGAGGGAGAATTACCTGCGTAACATGGTATGCCATGATTTGTTTCTCATGGACTCCTTATGAATTTGTGAGAAAAAAACATTAGTGTGTCTCTGTATAAAATCAGAAGCATGAAGAGGTACAGTTTGGGCCCATAGCAGCCCATGGGGTCCTATTACAAAGTCATAAAACATAATAGGATTTAAGGTGGCCAAACACCTTAGATAGAGTAGCTGTCATCCGAAAGCTCGTTTGGCCGACAGCTGCTCCTCCTGCCCACCGTCAGGGGAGAGTCAGGACATCGCCCATACACATTAGATGGTCTGCCAGTCACCGCAAATTCGTCGGGTTTGGCTGATGTTCATCTAATGTGTATGGGCACCTTTAGACTAGGCTTATACAACGACCTTTATTACATGTTAGATGTAGTGATAGGAGTGCTTGATGTGACTGTACCAACTGATCATGTTAAAGTTGCAGCTGGTATGAATCCTATTTGTTACAATGGGGCACTTATGCAACTTTTTGGGTGCATGTAATGCAACTTTTCATAATTTTCTGCAAATAACCTAATCCTGAGACTGGAGTTGTACATCTAATCTCCCCTGCGCATAATAAGATCCGTTTTTGAGTCAGTGACTCGATTGTTTACTATCATCTGGATTGCAGATATTTTTGGTTTCTTCCGTTTTGAGGATTTTATGACGATATGTGCACAGTTATAAGTGGCATGTCTGAACTCTGCACATCTTGAACTTTTACTTTTTAGGAGGTGTTGTGCAAGTAAGGCTATGCTTGGGTCAGACTTTTAGCCAGAAACATCAATTTAAATAATTTTTTTTTACAAAATTGTGTCCTGTGATTTAAAATTGCATGAGGGCGCATAGGAGTGTAAAGTTTGGGTAGCATGTGTCGGGTGTCTACTTTCAGAAAATACATGGGTATAGGAGTATAATTTATTAAAAATAATTAGATTTTATTTTTGTATGTCAAAAGAAAGTCACACGGAATTTGTACAAAAATTGCTATTGAAGCTGCCACATGCAAGTCCCATGAAAAATGTCTGTGTCGTGTCCCGGCATTGGAAATGTAATAGTATAGTGTATATAGAAATAAATAGCACACAATAATTCAGCTGCAGCTGCCCCAATATTGTGAATCTTCTGCTTAATGGTGTTTACCTAATGAACTGTCAATGAGTCAAGGAATCATGGAGTAGTCCTGTATATGCACTGACTATATTTCAACTTTATAACTGAGATAAAACTGTTTGCCAAATTCTACAGTCTGTTTAGTGGTTGTTAAGAAGTGAAAGTTTAACATCTGTTTAAAAATCCAGCCATATTCAATGTCAATAAGTAGAATTCATGTATATTGGATATACAAATTCAACTGAGAAAGTTATTTTACCTTATTATTTTTTTTTATTAATAATAAAACAATACTGGGCAATAAGCCTGGACATTATATCTTATCCTGAAGGGACATATTAAAAATCGTGTAAATTTAAAATGAGAAAATTTGCTTCTTAACTGACCAGTAAAATCACTATTATGGGCCAATATTTACCATATATAAGATAATGAAGACTGAAAAACTTAAATATAGATTCCTTTTTGAGCCTTTATTTTCTTAAATGAGGGAACTAAGCCTCTGAAGTAGAAATAGACCCATACAAAACACCAGAAGAACAAATATTCACAGATTCGCTCATCTCTATGAATAAAAACAGTAATTTAAATCAATCTTTTAAATTCTTATGCTTAGATTCTATGTTAACCCAAATATTGCAGTTCAAGACCCAGCTAACATAAGCACTATTCGCTTAGAAGGATTCAAATTAGTGTCATCGCTAAGTATATGCCATTCTCATGAACATCTGATTTGCAATAGCATATACCGTAGCACTTCTTTAATCTGGCATTTGATAATCCAGAAAGTCTCATAATCCAGAATTTTTATTTTCAGCACATAATAGCAATATAATGTTTAATGTGGACTTCACAATTTCAGAAGCAGAGGTCTCAGTAGTGTACCAATTAGTAATCCATTTGATGAAACATAACACTGATAGTATTAAATTGGTTTTGTTTATATTTTAATTATCTTTTTTTTTTGGGGGGGGGGTAGGACTTCTTCTTGAAGGTGCTCTACTCTTAAAAGTTTTATATACTTTTCTATGAACATCTAATAATCCGGTATATCTGTAAACCCAGCACCATAGTGTAACGTCCGTGGTCGCTGACCACGAACTACTTCCATTCAGTCGATCCCCTTCTCTCCAGAGATGTCTGCACATGCGACCTTCTGTTCCACAGTGACCACCAGGGTGCGCTCGCGAGCTCAGTCCAGACTTAAGGAGCCAAAGCGCACACAGGTGGGAGATTGAGCTGATTGCTCCCAGAGCACCCTGGGATATAAGAAGGGCTGTGCCCCTCCGTCGAAGTAAATGGTCTCCTAGTATTTCCCAGTTCCTAGTGTTTCCCGTTCCTGCCACCTGTAACCTGTATCCCATGCTATCCTGGTCAAGTACCATGTTGAGCTGAAGTCGTTCTGATCCTGTATCTGATTATGTATATATAAGGGATTGGATGCATGTTTTTTGAAATTCATACTCAATGTGGAAACACAGGGAAACACGTAAATTACTCCAAATTACATAGGTTTTTTTTTACATTAAAATGTTTACATTGAAGTCAATGAAGTAAAAGCTCATACAAAATTATATCCTTTTATTCTGTTTTTATATTCCTCTGTTGTTGTAGCGCCGGCAGCCGCGGGTCTCGCTCATTCCAGCGGCCGCAATCTTGCTTATCCTCATCGCCAGCATCGACCCTGCCCAAGGACGCTGGCACACTCTGTTCTCTCCTCTTCCTCCGGCCTATGCCCGTAGGATGCGCGGGCGCTCGTCCCAGTTCTTAAAGGGCCACGCACCAGAAATATTGCCCCCAGCATATCCCAGCACACCCTGGACTATTTAAGGAACTCTGCCCACTTCCTCAGTGCCTGAGCAATGTTATTTCCAACCCAGAGTTAGTCTGCAAAGGTTCCGTATCCTGTTCCGTGTGACCTGTGTCTGGGGCTATACTGTATCCGTGTCCAGTCCTGTATCCTAAGTCCAGTGTCTGTGACGAGTCCAGTGTCCGTGACCAGTCCAGTGTCCGTGACCAGTCCAGTGTCCGTGACCAGTCCAGTGTCCGTGACCAGTCCAGTGTCCATGACCAGTCCTGTATCCTGAATCCAGTGTCCGTGACCAATCCTGTACCCATGCCCAGTCCTTTTTCCTGAGTCCAATGTCCGTGACTAGTCCTGGTCCCAGTATTCCAGCACAAGCCAGCTTTCGATAATACAGCACAACCCAGCTTCCGATAACCCAGCACAAGCCAGCTTCCGATAATCCAGCACAAGCCAGCTTCCGATAATCCAACACAATCCTGCTCCCAGCTATCCAGCTCAAGCCTATCTCCAGTAATCTGGCACCAGCCTGCCATCAAGGTACCATCTGCCAGTGACTGTCCTTTACTTGTCTGGTCAGCAGCTACTCCATTATGGCGGAGTAGCCCAGTGGGTCCACATTCCAGTGGACATTACAGTTGTCATTCATTTATTTTTTCAAAAAGGAACTATGGCTTTTGCACCGGGATGCTTCTAGCTTTTTTGCTACCTTAGACAAAAGGGAAAGTCGCACCCCCCCCCCCATCCATAATTTGAAAAAGAGCACCAAAATACAGCCATATGAATGTAGCCTTAGGCTAAGGCTAGACAGCCACATTTGGTCACACGTGATCGTTTCCCGTGACCAGGAGCTCAATGTATCTCTGTGGGAAGCAAGGTTGCAAGAGAGCGTTTCAAAAAATAACATTTGGAAAAGGGCATCAGGTAATTGGCAGAAGTTGATACTTGTTCCAGTTTTTAGGCAGGTATGGTAAAGTCATTGCAGGGCTCTAAGTGATGTAATATTGAGGATGAATGTGTCTGGCTATGCAGTAAGCTATGCTTCACAGGTTTCCAGTTTGATTCTAATAAGTTTTAATGATTCTGCGATTATTTCACTTTTTTTTATTATTATTTACCATAATTTATTCTCTGCTTTCAGAAAGCTAAGAGGTATATGCAAATGTTGATGTGAATTCTGAACTGCTCAAGCCAACGGGTGATGAAGCAGAAATATTTCAAGCACACTTTTTTTTTAGCATGAAAAATTCTGGAGAATTAGAACAAATAATAAAGAAATACATGAATACTATAATAGAATTACTGTTTCACCTGATATTTTCCTCAAACAATAAAAGCAGTTACTGGTCTTCCCTGGAGTTTTCATTTAACCCTTTCAGGACCAAGGCCTTCAGATGCCTGAATGTCTACAGCAAAATGTAACTTTTTGGAATGACACATTCTAAGGCTGGGTTCACACACCCTGTTTACGGACGTAATTCGGGCGTTTTAGCCTCGAATTACGTCCGAAAATACAGCTCCAAAGCGTCGGCAAACATCTGCCCATTCATTAGAATGGGGTTACGATGTTCTGTGCCGACGGTCATTTATTTAATGCGCCGCTGTCAAAAGTCGGCGCGTAAAAAAGACGCCCGCGTCAAAGAAGTGCCTGTCACTTCTTGAGATGTAATTGGAGCCATTTTCCATTGACACCATGGAAAAACTACTCCAATTACGTCCATAATGGACGCAGCGAAAAATGCCTGCACTTGCCATTACGTCTGAAAAGCCGGAGCAGTTTTCTCCTGAAAACAGCTCCGTAATTTCAGCCGTAACGGAGGCTGCCGTGTGAACATACCCTAATGGTGAACATTTATATACTTTAGGGAAACATTATTTTATTTATTTTTTTGCAGCACGCATGGGGCTTTAATATGATACCAAAACGCAACCATTTAAAATTAAATTAAATTGGCAAAAATAGGAAAAAAATTACTTTTTTCCCTTAAATATTAAATATGCCTTAAATATCCCTTAAAAATATCCCTTAAACAACAACCTTTATAGCACAATATAATCCTCTCACTCTCCTGTGTGTGGCAATACCAAATATATCTTCGTACTTTACTCAACATACATCATTGCTATTAGTGTATGTTCACACGCAGCAAATTTGTTGCAGAATGTTTCGGCGACTAAAAATTCTGTCCTATATATCTGAATTTGGTTTGTAAAAAGCAGAATCCATTCTGATGTATGGAACTTATTTTTGATTTTAGCTTTTATATGGAATTTGTAAATGGGCTCAGAGTAAGGGTATGTGCACACGATAACTGGCTTTTACGTCTGAAATTACAGACTGTTTTCAGGAGAAAACAGCTCCGTTGTTTCAGACGTAAATGCTCCTCCTCGTCTCAAATTACGTTTCAAAGAAGTGTCCTACACTTCTTTGACGAGGCAGTAATTTTACGCGTCGTCGTTTGACAGCTGTCAAACGACGACGCGTAAATGACAGGTCGTCGGCACAGTACATCGGCAAACCCATTCAAATGAATGGGCAGATGTTTGCCGACGTATTGGAGCCGTATTTTCAGACGTAAAACGAGGCATAATACGCCTCGTTTACGTCTGAAAATAGGTCGTGTGAACCCAGCCTAACTGTGTATATATTTTTTTTACACCTATGTAAAGCGGGCCAATGTCATAGAGGGTGCTCCTAATGATACAGGGAGGTTGGGGGGGGGTGGATTTAATTTTAAAAAAAAATTACATTTTGGGGTTGCTTTAAATCATTTTAATATATATATATATATATATATATTTTACATTTTGTTTAGTCACTTATTTCCTTGGAGTTGTAAAAAGCTGGGTTGACATGATCTCTGTCCTCCCAGCATGCCTAAGTATGCACATCACATATAACAGTGTCCTTAAAAGGCCAAGCAACGGCAAGAGTAAAAAAGTAGGCCATGGGGGGTATATGCAGATGGCCACAAAGGGTATAAGCACTTCTCAGTGGCACAATCTCTTTAACAACATAATACAGCAAAATGACGGCAATATGGGCAATGATTGTTCTCCATCTTCACTTGACTTTTTGGACAGAGCTTCAACTCCCTCCTGATGCTTTGTACATCCACTTTAAATCCAGGCTCGTTCTCTCTATGGCCTCTTGAAATCATTGTCGCAATTGCAGGGTGCCCCAGGCAACTTCCACTTGTTGAAAAGTACCAGTGTTATCAACTCACTAACGGAGAGTCCCATGGCAACTCCACCCAGCTTTATCTCTACTTGTGAGGAGGCCCCTGGGATCTTACCCAGGCCTGTTACAGACCCACATCAACTTCAGGGTCTCCCATCAGTCTCGTTCTCACCAGCACTTATGGCACTCTGCTGCTCTTAGGGCCACAGCCTATGCACTGAGCCCTGTTAGGTGGGAAAAGCCGCCTTTTATCAATTAAATTCCGCCCCACAGGTTGAGGCGTCCCTACGCTAGATGCGTCCTCACAGTTAAGATGTAGTAGAGTACCACTGCAAATGGCAGCCGGGATGTTTCTCCAAGGGTTTTAAGTATAGAGAGTCAACTACCATTGCCTGTAGTATTAGTAAATAACAGTCAGCATTGCTGGCTTGAGGAACTGCACAACTCATAAGTGAGCCCTAATCTACCCGCCACTCAGTCCCTGCCTACTTGCAACGACCCGCCCTAGGCGACGGGGTACAACTGGGCGACGGTCCCTACACTCAATAAGTGCACGACAGACAAGGAAACACAGAACAAAGGGAAACGGGGCATTTGCCCACGGCAACACCGTCAGCAACAAGAGTAGTAAACGAGCTGAGTCAAACCAGGAGAGTACGAGGTGCCAAACGTAGAGCAGGAGAGTAGTGAACAAGCCGAGTCAAACCAGGAGTGTACGAGGTACCAAACGCAGAGCAGAAGAGTAGTCAGTAAGCCAGGATCAATACGAAGCAGGGTCAAATAGTTCAGAAGCTGCAGCAGGGCCAGGAAACCAACAGAGAAGAATCACAAGCAAGGAGGAACAGGAAAGGCAGGTATAAATAGACAGAGGGCGGGAGCTAGCTCCGTCTGGCCAGGCTGTGATAGGCTCTCCCACTCCTAAGCCTGCCATCCTGAGTGGTGGAAGATGGAGTCAGTCTCACAGACATAGAAGCAGGTGCAGACTGATTACCTATGGGCGTGGATACAGAAGCTGTGCCTGGCAGATCCTTAACACATAACATAAAAAAACATTAGCATCAATCTAACTCCTACTTGTACTTGTAGGACAGAAAATCTTAACAAACATAAATCTGTACTTTTCAAAAGAAAGCAGCACATCTCTGGGTGAGATCTGCTCCACACCATAAAGAGGAGGATACCCATTCCCACACCTTACAATCTAATGGCTTTTGAGAATTAGATCGCTATTAGCAGTGATATGCATTAAGATTATGTCCTGCCAGTATCCGCCTCATCCTGTGTAACAGTTGGAGCCCCGTGATGTCATAATGGCATCATGGGTTTCAATGGAAAAGCCCCAAATGCAGTAAGTAAACTTCCTGCATTCGGGTGGCAGTACTCTACATAGCGCTCACTTTAAGCATTGTGTTTAGTGCTTTTATTTTTTAGAGGCAGCTAAATATTTCAACTCCCTCTCACCTCAGGAGGGTTGTGCAGTGTCAGCAAGATCTCTTTAATGGCAGAGCTCTGTATTTGTTATTTATAAGGGTTTTTTTTTTTGGACTTTTAGTGGCCTTTTTGGGGTCAGTGGAATTTTGTTCAAAATACAGCATGTTGGAGGTGTTACGCCTGTAAGCTTTTCAATATAACTTTAAAAAACCATTGAAAAAAATACTTCAAACTGCAAGCGTTGCAAAAGTTATCTTTAGGGTATGTTCACATGGGTTATTTTCATTCGTATTTCGGGCCATAAATGCCTCCAAACATCTGCCCATTGATTTCAATGGGAAAAACGGAATTCCGTTCCCACATGGCGTTTTTTACGCGGCCGTTTTTAAAAACGACCACGTAAAAAAAAACTCGTAAAAAGAAGTGCATGTCACTTCTTGAGCCGTTTTTGGGGCCATTTTTCAATGACTCAATAGAGAAACAGCTCCAAAAATGGCTGTAAAAAACGCAGCAAAAAATGCTAGTTGCTTAAAAAACAGCTGAAAATCAGAGGCTGTTTTCCCTTGAAAACAGCTCCGTATTTTCAGCGTTTTTTTGTTAAGCGTGTGAACATACCCTTATTCCTTCAGGAATTTTGAGGCAGATTTTAACAAGCCTGCCCTCTTATTGCCGCATATATTGCAGCGTTTTTCGGCCACAGCCATTGAGCGCCATGGGCAAAGAACGCAGTGAAAATCGTTTCTCGATGTCAATGGGAGGTCAGAGACGGAAACGCATGTTTAATTTTTTTTCCCGCAAGCGTTTTCTTCCAGAAAAAAATGCCTTCCATTGAAATCAAAGGGAGGCGATTTTGGACGTTATTTGGTGCGGTTCCTGCATCAAAAACAGCGCCAAAAAAAACTCTGTGTGAACTAACCCTTAATAATAGACGAAAACAATGCACCTCTATATAGATGTCAGGTTCAGAATGTGTTTGTTTATACACATATTTACATACATGTCAATAGATAATTTCTACAGATTTCACTAAGACTTTCATAAGAGGAGGAGGTAATGAATTGGTGAATTCCAAATATACCTTTCCATAATAAGCTGAAGAATGGAGTGATATTGAATGTACGGAAACGTATTAAGATGTTGTCAAAATATTGTTAAGAAATACATGTTGCGTTACTAAAAATCCCAAAATAATTGTTTAACCAATCAAAGTATCCATGGCACTTTATGTTTTCAGACAATCTTTTAAAATTGCAGCGTAACATTGAATTGCAAGGCAATTGAATTTACAACATTTTAGATATTAATAGAACTTTAAATATTCATCAAAACTATTTTTCTGCCAAATAAACCTAGTGCCAGTGATTCAGTGATGACAATGGTTCTGGTGTTTTTTGTTTGTTTTGTTACAAACTGCCAATCCCAAATTGTGCAAGTGGAAAATCAATTGCATTTAAAGGACCCCAAATTTAGCTTTCGTTTGTGTGTGGCAATTACCTGATAATCTTCTTGTTCTCACTAGTTGCTAATGTGTTTGTAGTTTATAATCTTCCTACCTTTGCTCTAATTGAAATCAGGTCCTTCTGTACTAATTTCTTAGTCATTTTGTAGTGGGCTTATGCTTATAATAATGATAAAGAATTTTGACTACAGACAAGCTCAGTTTTACATTAGACAATGTAGCTAAGGCTCTGTTCACACCTCGTCAGAGCCTTTGCTGGAGTATTCCCCGACGTATACCTCTGATGGAAGGCTCCGATGGATGCCACTGTTAAGCCATACAGTGGCATATGTCGCTCATTGTCCCAAATGTTAAAAACATTTGTGGGGACTCACTGTATAGGAAAGTGGGGAAGAAAAAAAACAAAAGAAGAAATCTGAAAAATGTCTGCGGCGGGAAGGGGTTAAATGAACATTACTCCTGTGTTCCTATGTATGAGATAACTACATATCAGTGCAAAAATTCTGATTCAGTAGGGGGTAATTCAGTAATTAAAGTGCAAATCTGCAGTTCCCCATAGCAACTAATTAACAAGTTGTAGAAGTGCAAGTTAGACAACAAAAGCAAGATCCTGCTTAGTCATTACTCTTGTGTTTTTACTGTCAGAAATAAATGATGTATTCTCCATCCAGATAAATCAAAGCAGATGTGTTCCACAGGAGGTTTACCTACGGAATAGCACATTTTCTATATAAAGAAATTTCTTGATAATGGTTGAACTCAGTGCATGGATACATTTAGGGTAATCTGCTGCACTTAGAATTTTCCTTAAGACCTGACTTCAATATATATAGATCAATAGATATTCAATATAATCAAGATATTCAATATATTCGATAGATATATATCAAACTTCTTGAAAATGGAAAGGAGTTGAAACCAAAAAGGTTATCTATCTATCTATCTATCTATCTATCTATCTATCTATCTATCTATCTATCTATCTATCTATCTATCTATCTATCTATCTATCTATCTATCTATCTATCTATCATCTATCTATCTATCTATTATCTATCTCATATCTATCTATCTATCTATCTATCTATCTATCTATCTATCTATCTATCTATCTATCTATCTCATATCTATCTATCTATCTATCTATCTATCTATCTATCTATCTATCTATCTATCTATCTATCTATCTATCTATCTATCTATCTATCTATCTATCTATCTATCTATCTATCTATCTATCATCTATCTATCTATCTATCTATCTATCTATCTATCTATCTATCTATCTATCTATCTATCTATCTATCTATCTATCTATCTATCTATCTATCTATCTATCTATCTATACCTTTTTTGTTTCAATTCCTTTCCATTTCCAAGAAGTTTGATGTTAGGGTATGAGAACAAACCAGAAGCAGAAATTTCAACCCGACTTAATTATTTTCAATCTTATAAAGTCAAGGCAATTCCCTGGTAATTGAACTAAACTTCAGACAGATACATACAATAACGGAAAAGGAGGGAGATTTGTGTCTAGTTATAAGGGAGGGCAACCTTACCATCCTTAATAATGTGACTTGTGCTTATGTGATTTTTCCCATTATTTTCCCCCTTGTCATTGTATGTGTGTAGTCTAGTGCTCAGAGGTTATCTGGTAATATTAACTATTGATGCTAGATGTTGCTGTCGTAGAGCAGGAACAAGTGAGACAAGAGAGCTGGCTGCAGGAAGTAGAGTCAGAGATTTTGTGTGCAGTTCGGAGGACCTGCTACGAGTCTATTTTGGATGCATGCCGCGATCCAGCCCCCACGAGATGCGCCGGAAACTTGAGAGAGACCATTGCCCTGAGGATAGCACCCGAGAGGGCAAGCAGCTGCAAGGCGTGTGAGACACTCACATCAACTTAAGTTTTGGAGTCAAAGAGGACTTTAGCCCTGGGCATGCCAACAGTAATCCTTCAATGGTGACCTCTTCTGAGAGTGTGTGAATTGGTGAAATTAGCGACAAACCACAGAAACCTTTTCAACAAGGTAGTTTGAAGGTTTGTGAAAGGTAGTGGAGTCGCGGCCTAGGCAGGGTCTAAAAGGCTTCCGGTCGCTAAAGAAAGATGGCGCAGGCTCAGAAGCTGAGCCTGCGACATCAGCCGCCGGTGTCAGCTGTATGTTACCATTCTGTAATGGCAGGGAATGGAGCTAGCTCCGATCCCTGCCATTAACACCTTAGATGCAGTGATCAAAAGCGATCGCGGCATCTTAGTAGTTTGTAGAGATCGCCATCGACACGATATGATCGTTAAGCTGCCGATCCTTACTATGACAACCGGAGGCCTAACAATGGCTTCCTGGTCTGCCATGTACGATAGTCTATTAGGCCCTGCCTACAGAAGGGAGCTAATAGGCTTGCTGTCAGTGAATAACTGACAGCTCTAATGCATTGCAGTACGTGGGTAATGCAATGCATTAGAGTAAAGATCAGAGGTGCAGGCCCTCAAGTCGACAAGTGGGACAAAAAACAAGTTGAATAAAAGTGTAAAAATAAAAGTTTCAATTTAATAAACACAAACATTGCCTTTTTTCCTATAATATACGTTAAAAAAGGTACACAAATTTGGTATCGCCGCATCCCTAATGACCCAAACTATAAAACTATAATGTTTTTTTTCCTACACAGTGAACACCGCAAAAAAGATAAGTAAAAAAGCATGCCAGAATCTATTTTTTTATCACCACCCCTTCCAAAACATGGAATCAACTGTGATGTGGCCCAAAATGGTACCAATAAAAACTACAACTAGTCCTGCAAAAACCAAGCCCTCCCACAGCTTTATTGACTGAAAAAAAAAAGTTATGGCTCTCAGAATATGATGACACAAGAATTAAATATATATTTTTTAAAAAAGTGATTTTATTGCGCAAACGCTGCAAAACATAAAAAAACTATATACATTTGGTATCGCCGTAATTGTATCGACCTGCAGAATAAAGTAAAATTGTCATTTATAGCGCACGGTGAACGCCGTAAAAAAAAGAATTAAAAAAACATAACAGAATTGCTGGTTTTTGGTCACCTTGCTGAATCGCATGTACCCCAAAATGGTAGCAATGAAAACTACAGATTGTCCGGCAACAAATAAGTCCTAGCACAGTTCCGGTGAAGAAAAAATAAAAACGTTCTGGCTCTCAGACAATGGTGATGCAAAATGTGCAGTGTTCCAAAAGCAGATAAGATTTATCAGTGCAACACTGGCCACACATCTATGAATTATTATTTATTTACTCCATTATTATACCCTCTTATTATACCCTGATGTACACCTCACAATTTACATATGCCCCCACATTACAAAATGAAATATCAGCAATAGCCCAAACAGAACTACTACCAAGCATAATCTGCACGCCGATAGCCAAATGGCACTCCCTCTCTTCTAAACCCTACAGTATGCCCAAACGTTCACATATATGGCCACACCTGGGAGAACCCGCTTAAAATTTTATGAGGTATTTGTCTTCGGTGGCGCACACTGGCCACAACATATTGTGCGCTAAAATGGCACATCAACGGAAAATTTTAACTTTCACTTTGCACCATCTGCTGTGCATTAATTTCTCATGAAAAAAAACCTGTGGGGTCAAAATGCTCACTACACCCTTTAAAATTCCTTAAGGGGTGTAGTTTCCAAAATAGGGGTCACTACTTGGGGGTTGGTTTTACTATTTGACCTCAGAGCCCTGCAATTGTGGGCCAATGGTGTGAAAATCACCGAAATAGACCTCAAATGCGCATGGTGCTCTTCACTTCTAAGCCTTGTCATATGTACAGGCAAATAATAAATGCCTTGAGGGGTGTAGTTTCTTAAATGGGGTCACTTCTTGGGGGCTACCACTGTACTTGGGTACCTTAGGGTTTTGCAAATGCAACATGGCGCCCAAAAACCAAGCCAGCAAAATCTGCATGCCAAATAGCGCTCCTGCCTTTCTGACCCCTGCGGTGTGTGCAAACAGCAGTTTATGACCCCATATGGCGTATTGCCATAATCGGGAGAAATTGCTTTTCAAATGTGACATGGCACCTGAAAATCATTCCAGGTAAATTTGTGCTCCAAAAGCCAAATGGTGCTCCTTCCCTTCTGAGCCCGGCCATGGGTCCAAACAGCAGTTTATTACCACATATGGGGTATTGCCGTAATCATGAGAAATTGCTTTTATGTTGGGGTGCTTTTTCTCCTTTATGCCTTGTAAATATTGAAGATTTCTAAATTTTATTGGAAAAAATTTTGATTTTCATGTTTACATCCTAATTCCACTAATTTAAGCAAAAAAACCTGCTGGGTTAAAATGCTCACTATACCCCTTGATAAATTCCTTGAGAGGTGTAAATTGCCAAATCGTGACTTTTTTTTGGCGGCAGGGGTTTCCACTGTTCTGGCACCGCAAGACCTCTTCAAACCTGACATGGTGCCTAAAATAAATTCTAATAAAATGGAGGCCCCAAAATCCACTAGGTGCTGCTTTGTTTCTGAGGCCGGTGCTTCAGTCCAGTAGCACTCTAGGGTCACAGGTGGGATATTTCTAAAAACTGCAGAATCTGGGCAATAAACATGAATTTGTGTTTCTCTTGTAAAACCTTCTGTGTTACAGAAAAAATGAATTAAAACAGATTTCTGCAAAAAAAATAACATTTGCACTTTTCGCCACCACTTTGCTTTAATTCCTGTGAAATACCAAAAGCATTAAGAAATTTTCTAAATGCTGTTCCGAATACTTTGAGGGGTGCAGTTTTTAAAATGGGGTGTTTTATAGGGGGGTTTTAATATATAAGGCCCTCAAAGCCACTTCAGAACTGAACTGGTCCCTGAAAAAATAGCGTTTTGAAATTTTCTTGAAAATATGAGAAATTGCTGCTAAAGTTCTAAACCTTGTAACGTCCTAGAAAAATAAAAGAATGTTCAAGAAATGATGCCAACATGAAGTAGACATATGGGAAATGTTAACTAGTAACTATTTTGTGTGGTATTACTATCTGTTTTACAAGTAGATACATTTAAATTTAGAAAAATGCAAATTTTTGCACATCTCTAAATTTTTGGTATTTTCCACAAATAAACACTGAATGTATCGACCAAATTTTACCACTAACTTAAAGTACAATGTGTCACGAGAAAATAATCTCAGAATCGCTTGAAAAAACAGAAGCATTCCAAAGTTATTATCATATAAAGTGACACGTCAGATTTGAAAAAAAATGGCCTGGTCCATTAGGTGAAAACAGGCTGTGTCCTTAAGGGGTTAAGGAGGGGTTAAAGAGATTAAATGCAATTAGAAAAACAGAAATCTGCAACAGCAAACACATCCCATGAACAAGAGTGGTGCTGTTTCTGGAAGGAAGCAGCCATGTATTTTTATATTTATTATTTAAAATATGAATTGTGCATCATCTCAAGCTGTATGATCCCAAACTATAATATACAATCTATTTATTTTCGTTTATGGGCACAAAACCAAGCCCTTCCCTGAATCTATCTTAAATTCAGCCAGTATTTTAAATCAACCGCCGGTGTTTTAATCTCAAACAAGTATTCTGAGCATCACTGAATCTCGGATAACCCTCGCTATGCGGAAAGTCTAATCAAAAAGTTCGCAAAATACAACTCTCTTTTTTCACTGCTGCTAGTACTTTGATTGTACTTTAGGAGTCCTCAAAGTGATGTAACGTCAATGGTGACATGATGTCACATGAGCATTGTCTCCAAGATTGTCCGCCATGGTCACTTTACAATGAGGACATATAAGCAACGTACCGGCTGCGGCTTAGCAGTCGATCACAGAGGTGAAGCTAATGTGTTTCAAGAAGGTATATTAGAAATTATATAGTTACCCTATCCTCGATACAGTAAAGGAATCTTCCGAGATTCATAGGAGTCTTGGACTACCTTTTTAAGTAAAAATGTGCACACGACCGTATTTTTGTCCACCCGTAAATACTGGTGTAAATACGGGTCCTTGGTCACATGTATTCGACCCGTATTGCACCAGTATTTATGGACCCGTGCCCATAAATATGGGTCCAGTGTCACCCGTATTCCACCAGTATTTACGGGGCACGTTTTTGGCTGCAAAATTGCACTGCACTAAGAGAAGGGACAACCCTTTCCGTAATAAAAGTAAAATAAATTCATACTTACCCGGCCGTTGCCTTGGTGACGCGTCCCTCTCCTGACATCCAGTCTGACCTCCCTGGATGACGCGGCAGTCCATGTGACCGCTGCAGCCTGTGATTGACCTGTGATTGGCTGCAGCGGTCACATGGGCTGTAACGTCATCCCAGGAGGCCGAACTGGAGGAAGAAGAAGAAGAAGTTCTGGGTAAGTATGAACGTCTTTTTTTTTTACAGCTTTATCTATATTCTGATCGGTAGCCACTGTCCAGGGTGCTGAAACAGTTACTGCCGATCGTTTAACGCTTTCAGCACCCTGGACAGTGACTATTTACTGAGGTCACCTAGCAACGCTCCCGTAATTACGGGTGCACACACGTAGGCTGCCCGTGCCGTAATTACGGCCTGAAATAGGACATGTTCTATCTTTTTCAACGGCACGGGCACCTTCCCGTAAGCATACGGGGAGGTACCTGTGGCCAATAGAAGTCTATGGGCCCGTAATTACGGGCCGTAATTACGGGCCGTAATTACGGGAGTTTTTACGGTCGTGTGCATGGGGCCTAACTCTGAGGTTTCCACCATCACATCATAAAAACTAGTGATTAAACAATACAAATTTAACATTACAAAATTATAAAATCCAATATATCTGATGCTGGTTTGCAGCTTATATTCAAGGCAATAAGAGTAGTAGAGAGTTCTAAACTATACAACATACCTAAGCTCATATCAATATCGTCTATATTGGGGAGTAATGTAAGGTATTTCTCATTTTTACACAGTACTTTTTAAAATAAGCTATAAGTGGCTTCATATAATGAAATTAGGTAGTCATACACTCAAAGTCATTGTTTTGGTTTAAAAAAATATAATCTAAAAGGAGTAATTTATTTGAAATCATTAACTGTAATAGTTACTATTATCCCTTGATGCATCCTTATAATGAAGACATTTGCTTTATTTCTTTACGCAATAGACTTTCTTAGGTATTTTAGAAAGCTTGCTCAATATAACCATCTTCTAGAACACATTGCACAAAAATCACCTATAAAAAAGATGGATAGGATCTGCAAAGACTCTTGATTATCTTTAAATACTTATTTTATTAGTTAGACTGTATCATGTCATCATTTAGCTTAAATCCATATCAGTGCGAAAGACTTATTAATATTCATGTAATCACTTTGTTTTCCTCTACGGTGTGACACATTTAACCTTCTGAGACAAAGATGTTTTTATAGGTGCAGTTTGTCATTTTACTTTTTTGAACAATGTGCAATCTGTACAAGTCTGAAGATTAAGTATGCTTTATTACACAATAAATTTACATCTAGATGAAAAGTTATTAATTTTTTTTGTTAAAATGGCTCTGCAATGTTTTTCTGAAAATGTAGATGTAAATTGTGAGTGTACTATTTAAATACAGTACTTGATTGCTGATTCTATATATAGCTGTATACCAAACTAGATTCAATGCAATAAATATTCAGCAAGTAATAGCAGTTGTCAGGACTAGAAATTTACCTTCTGCATTCCAACATTTACCCAGTATAAACCCAGTAACAGCAAGTTCTCAAAAAAAATATTTTTTGTTTACAGATGAGAACAAAGCAGTAGCATGTCCCCTTTAGAGTTTTTTTTTCTTTTAACCCCTTGCCAATATTTGATGTAGGGTCAGTGGCGGATTAAGTAGACCATAGGCCCTGGGCTGTTACCCATAGTTGGGCCCCCCTTCTCCCTGTAACTATTGTGAACACTTCCTTTTTGTCCAGACATTAACAAATGGGTGTTACTACTCCCCTTGTCAAAAGGCTGTGTCCCGACATACTGACAGTCTCCAACCATCGCTGACAGTATCGCACAGTGTAGGGACACATTCTCCTGACAAGGGGAATAGTAACACTTATTTGTCTATCAGTCCTGGACTGCACAAAGACTCTGTGAAATACAAGGATTTCCTATAATAAACATGTCAGTAGAGATGACAGATTCTCTATAAATCTAGTGACTCACAGGTGACGACATCGTTTTTTTCCTCTTCTCCATCCAGTCCAGACTTCATGATGACTTTTCCCGGCCATGACCCATTTCTGCAGAATTTGCCACTCAGATGTCTTTGGCTCCTCACTTTTCCAACATTTCCACACCTATAAACAAAGATAATATTATCATGGTGCCACACACTGTGCCCCTAAATATAATAGCACCAAACACTGCGCCCCTGAATAAAATAGTACAAACACTGTGCCCCTAAATATTATAGCACCATAGACTGCGCCCCTGAATATAATTGTGTCAAACACTGTAGATAGCACCACACACAGCCCCCTGTAAATAGCGCTACACAGTACTCCCCCTCTGTATATAGCGTCACATAGCCCTCCCCCTCTTGTATATACTGCTACACAGCAATCCCCCTTAGATATAGTGATACACAGCGCTCCCTTCTCTATAGTGCTATACAACAATCCCCCCTTGTATATTGTGCTACACAGCATCTCCCCCCTTGGACCTGCAGCTCTTGTAATTGCTCAGTATAATGTCCCCCGTAGCTGCCCCCACAGTATATTGCCACCCATAGCTGCCCCCACAGTATAATGCCCTTCATAGCTGCCTCTACATAGTATAATGCCTCCATAGCTGCGACACAGTATAATGCCTCCATAGCGGTGACACAGTATAATGCCTCCATAGCTGCGACACAGTATAATGTCCCCATAGCTGCTACACAGTATAATGCCCCCATAGCTGTGACACAGTATAATGCCTCCATAGATGTGACACAGTATAATGCCTCCATAGCTGCGACACAGTATAATGCCTCCATAGCTGTGACACAGTATAATGCCACCATAGCTGCGACACAGTATAATGCCCCCATAGCTGCTACACAGTATAATGCCCCCATAGCTGCTACACAGTATAATGCCCCCATAGCTGCTACACAGTATAATGTCCCCATAGCTGCGACACAGTATAATGTCCCCATAGCTGCGACACAGTATAATGCCCCCATAGCTGCTACACAGTATAATGCCCCCATAGCTGCTACACAGTATAATGCCTCCATAGTTGGGACACAGTATAATGCCCCATAGATGTGACACAGTATAATGCCCCATAGCTGCGACACAGTATAATGCCCCATAGATGCGACACAGTATAATGCCCCATAGATGCGACACAGTATAATGCCCCATAGATGCGACACAGTATAATGCCCCATAGCTGTGACACAGTATAATGCCCCATAGCTGTGACACAGTATAATGCCCCCATAGCTGTGACACAGTATAATGCCCCATAGATGTAACACAGTATAATGCCCCATAGATGTGACACAGTATAATGCCCCATAGATGTGACACAGTATAATGCCCCATAGATGTGACACAGTATAATGCCCCATAGATGTTACACAGTATAATGCCCCATAGATGTGAGTGACACAGTATAATGCCCCATAGATGTGAGTGACACAGTATAATGCCCCATAGATGTGAGTGACACAGTATAATGCCCCATAGATGTGAGTGACACAGTATAATGCCCCATAAGTACGTACCTAATAAATAAAAAAAACATAATTACTTACCTATCCCGGTTCCCACGACGGTGGGGGATGCTTCTCCTCCTCTGCACTGTCCCGTGAGTGACTCCGTGCAGACAGGCGCAATAACGTCACTACATCGCGCCTGCCTGCACCGAGCCGCTCACAGCAGAGTGAATGCTGGAGCGAGGCTCCAGCATTCAACCCAACTGAATCTGCGTCCTGCGAACGCAGATTCAGTTGGAAGCGGGCAGCGCGGTAGCGGGCAGCGCGGCAGCTAGCATCGCTGCATAGTTTTTTTTAAATTGTGTGCAAGGGCGATGGGCCCCCTGGCAGCCTCGGGCCCCGGGCGGCCGCCCGAAACGCCCATATTATAATCCGCCATTGTGTAGGGTTAGGTCAAAGCCGGCAATAAGAATTATGGAGCAGAATCACAGGCTAAGGCCACTTTCACACGGCAGTATTTTGGTCTGTATTTGCTCAGTATTTTGCATCAGTATTTGTAAGCCAAAACTAGGAGTATAGTAGTATAATGAAAAGATTTGCACCTCTCCATGCATTGGACCCACTCCTAGTTTTGGCTTATAAATACTGATGCAAAATACTGAGCAAATACTGACCAAAACACTGCCGTGTGAAAGCAGCCTAAGCCTGCTCAAAACTAAGCCGGTGTCGGCTGTATGTTAGAGCTGAGACTTCAAAGCAACGAGCGGAATCGAGATAGCTCCCATCCCGCTCATTAAACCTTGTAGATGCTGCGGTCAATAGCAATTACGGCATCTAATCTATTAGAAAAGGGGGGGGGCTGCCCCCTAATGAAGGCCCCCAGGTCTGCCATCTTTCTGCTCCTATAAAGCCCTGGGGGGGACTAATAAAAAAATAAATTACAGTTACTCCTACAAAACAGTTACTCCTACAAAAAAATGGAATAAAAAGTGATCATAAAGCCTTTCTGGATTGTACCAGCTTAATCTGCAAAGAGCAACCCTCACACTGCTCAATCAATGGAAAATAAAAAAGTTATGGTTCTCAGAATATGGCGACACAAAACAATTTTTTTTTTTTAACATTTCGTTTTTTTAATTTGGTATTGTCAAAATCATATTGACCAACAGAAATGTTAACATGTCTTTTTAAGCACATGGTAAACGCCGTAAAAACGAAACCTAAAAATCAATGGAGGAATCATAGTTTTTATCCCATTCCACCCCACAAAGAATTTAGTTCCAGTTTCCTAATACATTATATGGAACAATAAATAGTGCCTTTCGTAAAAAACAATCCCTCATACAGCTATATTGAGGAAAACAAAAAAGTTATGGCTTTTGGAAGGTAGAGAGGAAAAAAAAAATAAAAAATGGCAAAACCCAATTTTTATTGGTTTCTTGATAGACTAAAAAGTATGTAGCACAATTGCATAATGTGGCGAACCAAGCGACTACAACATGAACACTAGTAATTGTGAGACATAATCATAAAGTAAATGTCACATTACACTCCAGAACTAGTCAATGCACTGTAGCAATTGCTGTACACAATGCAAATAACAAAAAGTGTAACTAGTTAGAAAACTGAAACATTATAGGTATTTTCGAGAATAGAAGGAAATGGAAAAGGAGAGAAGCATGTAGGTAGATTATACAAAAGATTTAAGGACTAAAAGGACAGCGCAGCATATCCAACCCGGAACCCACAGTACATTCCGTCTGAAAAATCACAGCACATTGTGGGGCGTTTTTTCTGACGGATTTTCCGCTGTGGAAAGCAGCGGTAAAAAATGCTCATACTTACCTAGGCTGTTGTTATGGAGATGTGTCTATTCTGTGCAGTCCGGTCTGGCCTCCCCGGATGTTGCCTGTGATTGGCTGCAGCGGTGGTCACATGGGATGTAACGTTATACCAGGAGGCTGGCCCTATGGCATCATCTAGGCCGGCCTCCTAGGATGACGTTTCATCCCATGTGACCACCGCTACAGCCTGTGATTATCTGCAGCGATTGTCTGCATTGATGAGTATTTCGCCTCAGGCGGCGCCTCACTGAAACCAGCCGCCGCGCACCCCCTCTTGCACTATAATTGCATAAGCGATGAATGGTCGAGTGCCGCTCCCTGGCCATTCAGCGCTTTTCAACAACGCAAGCAGCGCAATGACTTTATCGCGCCACTTGCATCATTGAAATGCGCTGATTGGCAGGGCAGACTGACTTGCCCAGTCAATCAACGCCTTTTGTTGTTCAGCCCCAGCAAACCTGCTCAGAAGAGAGCAGGTCTGAATTGCAATCGGACGGCGTCGGAACGAGATCAGGGTGAGTATGTAAAGTTTTTTTTTTTTCTAATAAAAATGTGAGTGCCATTATCTACAGAGGGAGCTATATTTTTTTGCCACTATATTCAGGAGTGGGCTATATGAGGGATACTATATACAGGGGTGGGATGGGTTATATGAGGGACACTATATACAGGAGTGGGCTATATGAGGGACATTATATACAGGGTTGGGCTTTATGTAGGGCATTATATACAGGGGTGGGCTATATGTGGGATACTATATACAGGCGTGGGCTATATGTGGGGCATTATATACAGGGTTGGCCTATATGAGGGATACTATCTACAGGGGTGGGCTATGTGTGGGGCACTATATCAGGGGTGGGCTATATGTGGGGCACTATATACAGGGGTGGGCTATATGTGGGGCACTATATACAGAGGTGGGCTATATGTGGAGCACTATCTATAGGGGGAGCTATATGTAGGGCACTATCTACAGGGGTGGGCTATATGTGGGGCACTATCTATGGGGAGCTATATGTGGGCACTATCTATGGGGGGCTATATGTGGGGCACTATCTACAGGGGGCTGTATGTGAATCACTATCTAATGGGGGCTGTATACGGGGCACTATCTACATGGGCGTCTATGTGGGGCACTATCTGCAGGGGGCTTTATCGGAGGCATTATCTACAGGGAGCACTGTGTGTGTATGGTATTATTATAATCAGGGTACATAGTGTATGGTGCTATTATAATCGGGGACACAGTGTATGGTGCTATTATAATTAGAGGTGCATTGTATGGTCCTATTATATTTTGTGGCGTAGTGTGAGAATTTTATCTTTGTTTATAGGTGCAGAAATGTTTGAAAAGTGAGAAGCTGAAGACACCTGAGCGGCAAACTGCAGAAATGGGAAGTGGCCTTGAGAAGTCATAATAGAGGTCTGGACCGGATGCAGAAAAAAGGTGAAAAAAGACGTCACCGGTGAGTCACTTAATGTAAATGTTTATTCTGCATCTAATCAGTACTGTAGTCACTGTATGATCTGCAGCGAGATGATGGGTGGTATGATTTTTTTGGGTGAAACAGCAACTCCCAGCATATCCTTACCATTGTTCAGGCCATGCTGGGAGCTGTAGTTTTACGCCGTACAAACCTATACTACAGGGGTTGCACTAAATTGAGCTGTATATGTGCTGGTGCTGTATATATGTACTGAACTTGGTTCTGGGGCTGTATTTATGTACTGAGCTTTTTTCTGGTGCTGTATATACGTATTGAGTTTGGTCCTGGTGCTGTATATATTTTATGAGCTTTGTTCTGGAGCTGTATTTATATACTGAGCTTGGTTCTGGTGCTGTATGTATATATATATATATATATATATATATATATATATATATTGAGCTTTGTTCTGGTGCTGTATATATGTAATGAGCTTTGTTCTGGGGATGTATATATGTACTGAGCTTGGTTCTAGGGATGTATATATGTACTGAGCCTGGTTCAGGGGATCTATATATGTATGAGCTAGATTCTGGTGCTGTATATATATATATATATATATATATATGTACTGAGCTTTGTTCTGGTGCTATATTTATCTACTGAGCTTGGTTGTGGTACTGGATATATGTATGAGCTTGGTTCTGAAGCTGTAATTATAAAGGATATATTTATAATAACAAAATTGCAGGGCAGATGGAGTTGTTTTCAGTTCATTGTATATTTAATCAGAATTTGTCAGGTAGTTTTAACTCCTTGAACCACCACCATGTAGTAATACATGACCTGACAATATTTCCAAACATTCCCTTGTATGTGTTTTTCAGTGGCAGCAAAACCTATAACATCAACTTTTAAAACGGCGCACACTATATGCTATCTACTCATTAAAGGGTCACGGGGCGGTGCCGCTATCCTGAAGAGTCACATAGTACTGCCTCCAAACCCACCTTTCCATTCCTGATTGACATCCCCCTGACTGTTGTACATCACTAGCAGCCTCCTCTAACTTTCATGGATGTGCCATTGCCTTGTACTACTTGGGCACGCACTGTGCAGCGAGGTGTACTCTGCCCGGCTTCATCGCTGCGCCGCGCATTGCCAGGGCAGTACAAGGTAACGGCGCATCCGAAAGAGTTGGAGGGGGCTGATAGTGATGTAGAACAGCCAGAGGGATGTCAATCAATATCTGGGGGGCGCCGTTTCAATTTTAGCAGAAAAGCTAGAATCGGCCCGGCTGCAGCGGGCACATGGGATGCAACGTCATCCCAGGAGGCCGGGCTGGACGAATAAAAACAGACTTCTGGATAAGTATGTTTTTTTTTCTTTTTTCGTAGTTGCGATTTTTGTGGCGCAATCGCTGCGAATACGCTGCAAAAGTCGCAACACTTGGGTTTCTGTTGCGAGATTTGCATCCCCAATGGGGAAAACCTGCAATGAAAAATTAACTAAAACGCAGCATAAATTGACATGCTGCGGATTTGAATTCCGCACTGCAGGTCAATTTATTAATGTTTACGCTGCAGGTTTTTTCCGCAGCGTGGGCATGAGATTTTCAAAATCTCATCCACTTTGCTGCTACTGTAAATGCTGCGGAATTTTTGCACAGACTTCCGTTGTGGAAATTCCACACCGTTTACGCTAAGTGGGAACCCGGCCTAAAGGAGCCTCTTACTAGGGGGCATAGCTAAATAGTGTCCCTAAAGCATCTAGGAGAAAACATATTATCCACAAGGAGGAAAGGCCATGTGACAATGGTAGCTAAGCAGCGGTGGTTAGCTCTACTGTCTTTATATCAGGGAGGGGCTGGACAAGTTTCTTTGTTGCTGGGTTTTTTAGTATGCACCACTCTACCTTTGGACCCTGGAATTTTGTATGATGACTGTTAAATGAACAATCGTTAATTTAACTGCACTAAATGTTGATCACACCCGGAGAATGCAGGATTATCACCGGCTTAGACAAAGCATTCAGCTGGTTGTACAAAGAAATTTAAAAGCAGAGTGTTGTGTTTTTTTTTTACATCCATAAATGTTGTCCTCAATGGTGTTTTGTCCACCAGAGGGACCAAACAACATCTATACAGAACATGTACATGTTCACTTTTAATTGCATCATAAGGCGGTTACGGTAATGTACCGGAGATGTGCATTCTCTAAGCCGATATCTGTTTGGCGCTGGCTAGACCGGGTGCAGAGTCCTTTGGTTTTTTCATCCTTAACACTTGCAAGAATGTATGGACTTTGGTGTGGATAAATTCCCAGGTCGCAGTTCCCAGTATAGTCACAGATTGATGGAAGTAGCCAAGATGCACTAAAAGCGTAGTCTGTAACAGAGCCAAGGGTCATCACCGGGAGACCAGTAGGAAGGTCAGGATCAGAGTCAACCAGGAGTCAATATCAGGATCAGATAGGACAAGAACAGGAACAAAGAATGGGTATTAATCAATAGGCAATGCCTGGTAGAGCGATTTCCCTTTAAATAGGCCACCAGGCCGGTTGTCATTTTCAGGAGCTGGTTGCATAAGTGACCTGACGCCGCTGTGCAGCCTGAGCAAGAGAGCCGCAGACAAAGCAGCAAGGTCATGGTGGAACGCGGGAGCGGGCGTCAGCAGGGGCCGTTCACCTGGATGCGGTGCTGGTACAAAACTTTATTGTTATCATTGCACAGGAAATGTCATCACTAAGGTCAAGTATATGTGAATCAACCCATAAGAAATAGACCCTTGTATCAAGTGATTGGCTTTTCAGTCAGCTTTACATGGGTTTGTCTTCTGCTGGACCTTTGGGGCCCATTATTTTGTCAAAGTCTGGGTCCATGGGTGTTCTGAGTGTAATGTGGCATATATATTGCATATTAGTATTAATTTCTCACCAAAAATCTGCAACAGAAGTATAGTACAATGCAAAGAAATGGTGTGGTTATTTCAGGACATGATTTTTAAACCCACATCTCCTTTTTAGATTTATTGGATTTCCTCTGCAATGCAAAATGCGAAATCCACTGCATAATCCTATTGCTTTACAGGCACATTAATATTGCAGCATAAGAAAAAGTAGCTTTAAATAATCTCCTGCGCTGTCTCCAAATTTCTTTAGAAGTGGCCGCTTGGAGTTGGTTCAACAGCGAAGTGTCCCGAAAACTCGGTGGCAACCCCTCCCATTGAGGCTTGATTTATGTCTTTGCAGGAAACAGACGTTAATAAAGCCTAGATAGGATAGATTGCTTCCAAGATCACAGACAGTGTCAGCCTGGAGTACCTTGGGCCCACTAGAGTAAATAATTATTGAAGCCCATCCTTCAGTTATATAGAAATAATGCAAGATCTCTCTTAATTGTGTAGTAGAACGTGTGCAGTAAGCCAAAGATCTCTATTACCACCATACAGTGACAGATATCAGTTCTACACAGGCGCTCTGCAGGCCATACAAGTTAATACAGTACAGTGAAATCCAGTGACTCACAGGTGACATGTTTTCAGATTGGAGTCATTCATTTTTCCGTTTAATCTTAATTTGGTTAAGAACGCCATGACGACTTCTACCAGCCACGACTAGCCTCTGCAGAATTTTCAACACAAACATCTTTGACTCCTCACTTTCCCAGCACCCTCCCCACCCCTACAAAAACCTGCCATTTATAGGGCCCCAGATGAAAATAATGCCCCCTCTTGGTGCCCCACACTGTAATAGTAACCCCATTTAGGCCCCACACAGTAATAATGCTTCTCTTAGTGCCCCACACAGTAATAGTATCCCCAGACAGTAAAATAGCCCCCTTTAGGCACTGTACAGTAATAGTGCTCCTCTTAGTGCCTCACACAGTAATAGTGCCCCTTAGTACTCCCTACACAGTAATGTCTCCCTATGTGCTCCCACACAGTAACAATGTTTTGCTTTCTGCCCTAATACAGTAGTTAGGTCCGCTTTGTGCCCCTACAATAGAAGTCCTCTTTTGTTCTCCCACTTATAAAAGTTAAGTTTCTTTGGTGCCCCCATATAGTAGTTAGGTCCCCTTTGTGCCCCATATAGTAGTTAGGACCTCTGTGTGATCCCATATGTTAGTTAGGTCCCCTTTGGTGTCCCTATATATTGAAATTGCAACACCAAGAAAGGCAAGCCGTAACGTTATGCAAATCGAGGAAGTAACAGGTGTCGCTAAGATCTGCAAATGATCACATTTTTAAGCACTTAGCTCCAATCTGTGGCATGTGGGAGGGGCATAAAAGCCAGATTGAAAGCAACGTTTTTTAGCCAAATTAAACCTCAATAATCGGATCAAATGGTGTGGGATGATTGTGCGATGCCTCCTGTTCGTCTACATGCCAGTTACCACCACTTGTTGCAAACTGAGAGGGACAGAATCCTTGAACGGAGAAACCTTGGTTTATCACTCCAGCAGATCGCTACATGCCTAGGCCGAGATGTCAGCACTGTTCAATGTTGCGTGTCCTGAAGGTTGGGAGAACAACAACGAATGGGAATGACAGCAAGAGGTGCGCGGATGTTTGGAATATTTTGTTTCCATCTTTTTATCATTTGCTTATCATTAACATGTCTATCGATCCTGTGACTTCCACAATTCCAAAACTTTTCCTTTTTGCTGTTGCAATTTCAATGTTAAGGAGTGTAGTAGTTAGGTCCCTTTGATGCCCCCAAATAGTAGTTAGGGCCCCTTTCAGCCCCCAATATAGTAGTTAGGTCCCCTATTGCTCACTCATATATAAGTTAGGACACCTTTATGTCCCCATATAGTAGTTAGATCCCCTTTGGGACCCCATTTAGTAGTTTAGTCCCCTTTCGTCCCATATAGAGTAGTTAGGCCCCTTTTTCCCCCCTATATTGTAGTAAGGCTCCCTTTGTGCCCCTATATAGTAGTTAGGCCCCCTTAGTGCCCCCCATATTTTAATTAGGTTCCTTTGTGCCCCATATAGTGGTAAGGCCCCTTTGTGCCCCTATATAGTAGTTTGGTTTCCTATTGCCCCAATGAAAACAACGAACCTAACCTCGTTCTTATGACGAGATGATGGGTCCTCTGCCTACTGGCCATGGCCCGTTGTAGTGGCATCCCCTTACCTGCGCCTGGATTCCGACTTCCTCTGTGTTCTCACAATTTCTAGTAGGTCACTAGGCCCAACAGAGGACTCTTCCTTGCTGAAGAACGACCCTGCGATCACTTCTAAAGCAATTTGCATGTGGTGCGGGAATTATTAAAACTTCTGTTTCTAAGGTACACTTTAGTATTGCTGGCACACATGGCTATGTTTCTCCAGCCCCTATATAATAGTGATACCATTTTTTTTTTTTTTTTTTTTTGGGGGGGGGGGGGGGGGGGGCGGGTCAAAGGTGTTGACAGGTTTCCTTTTAAAGCTAATTTATTATCATAAAAATATTATTTCTAACAGTAATTTACCAGTATAAATATGTCTTGATTGTTTTGAATTTCTTATTAGTACTACAAATTATTAGGACCATTCTTTGTACAACTTGTAACACTTCATAAGCTGCCTCTGGGTCTTTTCATGACCTGAAAACTTCATCTTCAATTACATGGTTTTTATCCTATATAACATTTTCAGCGTGTTGTGCATTTTGTATTTTATACTTTTTCCTCTCTTGTAGAAAAAATGTCTAAAAATGCTATATTTCCATAGCCTGACGTGCTTTAACAAATATTATTTTATTTAATTTAACCCCTTCCCGACATTTGCCGTACATGTACGTCATGGAAAGTACTGACTTCCCGCATCTTGCCGTACATGTACGCCAAATGTTTGGGACCGGCTCAGAAGCTGAGCCGGTCCCATCATCACCGGATCTCAGCTGTATCTTACAGCTGACATCCGACTGTAACGGCGGGGACCGAAATTAGCTTCGATCCCCGCCATTAACCCCTTAAGTGCAGCGCTCAAACGCGATCGCTGCACTTAAGGTGTTTGCAGCTCATCGGAACCCCAGTAATGAAATTGCCGGGGTTCCGGTGGCTGCAATGGCAACCGGAGGCCTAATACTGGCCTCCCGGTCTGCCTAGCACCGAAGCCGGTCAAGATCCGCCCGGCGGCGGAGCCTGATCGGCTTCCGTAGCTGTCGGCAAGATGGCGCCGGGTCAGGAGCTGATCCGGCGTCATCAGCGGTGGAAGTCAGCTGTACTGTACAGCTGACATCCACCTGTAACGGCAGGAACCGGAGCTAGCTCCGATCCCTGCCATTAACCCCTTCGATGCAGCAATCGAAAGCGATTGCTGCATCGTAGCGGTTACTAGCAGATCGCCAGCCCTGACAGGCAATCGGGACTGGCGACTGCTGTTATGGCAACAGGAGACACAATGGTCTCCTGCTCTGCCATTACGGAAGCCGATTTAGGCCCCGCCGGGAGGCGAAGCCTAATCGGCTTGCTGTCAGTGAATGACTGACAGATCTAATACATTGCACTACATAGGTAGTGCAATGTATTAGAAAAAAAAAAATCTGACCGTTGGAACTTCAAGTCCCCTAGTGGGACTTGAGAAAAAGTGTAAAAAAAGTATAAAAAAGTGTAAAAAAAAGTGCACAAAATAAAAGTTTGAAAACAGTAAAAGTTTCAAGTAATCAAATAAAACACAATCCCCCTTTTACTCTTATCAAGTCCTTTATTATTGAAAAATAATAATAAACCATATGTATTTGGTATCGCCACGACCGTAACGACCGGAGGTATCAAAATATTATATTATTTATTGCACGCGGTGAACAGCGTAAAAAAAACCGTAAAAAACGTTACCAGAGTTTCTGTTTTTTGGTCACTTTGCCCTACAAATATTAGAATAAAAAGTGATCAAAAAGTCGCACGTATCCAAAAATGGTACCTATAAAAACTATAGCTCGTCCCGCAAAAAACAAGCCCTCATACACCTCCGTCGACAAAAAAATTAAAAAGTTATGGTTCTCACAACTTGGCGACAGAAAAAATACATTCTTTTTACAAAAGTAATTTTATTGTGCAAAAAAGTTGTAAAACATGAAAAAGTTCTATAAATTTGGTATCGCCGGAATCGTACTGACCCGCAGAATAAAGTTAACATGTAATTTATAACGCATGGTGAACGCTGTATAAAAAAAACCCGAAAAAAGCTGTGCCAGAATTGCGTTTTTTTGTTTACCTGGCATCCCAAAAAATAGGATAAAAGGTGATCAAAAAGTCGCATGTACCCCAAAATGGTACCAATAATAACTACAGCTCATCCCGCAACAAACCAGCCCTCATACCGCTACGTCTATGAAAAATAAAATTAGTTATGGCTCCAATAAGTCAGGAAATAAAAAAATATGCAGTTGTGCCCGAGGGGAACATTTCTTCTGTTTGAAGAGGCGATTTTTCAAGGACCTAAAATTAGGGAACCAGGAAAGGGAGGGCCCAAACATATCCGCTGGAAGCGATGGTGCCCGTATTATACCAGGAGAACACTTCCCAGCAAAATTCCCCAAACTACAAAGGCGCGGAGTGTGGACCAAAAGGGGGATAAGAAATGACACCATTTATCAGTGCGACACCGGCCTGTGCAGAAAGGATTGCTTCACAGCGTAACACACATCTATGGATTATTTTATTGTTTTTTTTTACCCCGTTATTATACCACCTGACTATGCCCCTTATATACTCCGCCCGGCTTACATATGCCCTACATTATAAACGGAAACACCAGTAAGACTCCAAACAAAACTACTACCAAGCAAAATCCACGCTCCAAAAGCCAAATGGCATTTCCTCCCATCTGAACCCTACAGCGTGCCCAAACAGCAGTTTCCTTCCACATATATGGCATCGTCATACCCGGGAGAACCCTTTTAGCAATTTTTGGGGTGTGTGTCTCCAGTGGCATATGCTGGGCACGACATATTTGCCACTGAATGGCATATCTAGGGAAAAATATAAATTTTTAATTTGCACCATCCACAGCGCATTCATTTATGGAAAAGATCTGTGGGGTGAAAATGCTCACTACACCCCTTAATAAATGCCTTGAGGGGTGCAGTTTCCATAGTGGGGTCACTTCCCAGGGGTTTATTTTTATTATTTCACATCTGAGCCTCTGCAGTTGTGAACCAATACTTTGTAAATCGCCAAATTAGGCCTCAATTTTACATGGTACGCTTTCACTCCTGAGCCTGGTCGACTGTCCAGGCAAGAGATTAGGGCCACATGTAGGGTGTTTCTAAAACCAGGAAACCCAGCATAATAATTAGAGAGCTGTCTCGTTATGGTGGCACAAGCTGGGCACCACATATTGTCCACATATCTGTGGAAAAAATCCCATTTTCACTCTGCAACATCGAGTTCACACTAATTTCTACAAAACACCTGCAGGGTTAACATGCTCACTACACCCCTAGGTAAAAGCATTGAGGGGTGTAGTTTCCAAAATGGGGTCACTTCTGGGGGGTTTCCACTGTTTTGGGCCCACAGGCGCCCAGAAACCAATCCAGAAACATCTGCACTCCAAATGGCGGTCCTTCCCTTCTGAGCCCTGCCGTGTGCCCAAACAGCAGTTTATGACCACATATGGGGTATTGCCGTACTCGGTAGAAATTGCTTTACAAATGTTGGGTTCTTTTTTTTCCTTTATTTGTTGCGAAAATGAAAAAATTTGCGCTAAAGCTACGTCTTATTGAAGAAAAAGGATTGTTTTTATTTTCACTGCCCAATTCTAATAAATTCTATGAAACATCTGTGGGGTCAAAATGCTCACTACGCCCCTAGATGAATTCCTCAAGAGGTGTAGTTTCCTAAATGGTGTCACTTTTTGGGCGTTTTCATTGTTTTTTCCCCTCAGGGGCTTTGCAAATGTGACATGGCCGCCGCAAACCATTCCTGCTCAATGTGATCTCCAAAAGCCAAATAGCGCTCTTTCCCTTCTAAGCCAAGCCGTGTCTCCAAACAGCCGTTTATTACCACACGTGGGGTATTGTTTTACTCGGGAGAAATTGCTTTACAAATTTTGTGGTGCTTTTTCTCCTTCAGTCCTTGTGGAAATGAGTAAAAATAAGCTAAACCTACATTTTCTTTGAAAAAATGTTGATTTTTATTTTCAGGGCCTACTTCCAATAATTTCTGCAAAAAACATGTGGGGTCAAAAAGCTCACTATACCCCTAGATAATTTCCTCAATGGGTGTAGTCTCCAAAATGGGGTCACTTGTGGGGGGGTTTCCACTGTTTTGTCTCCTCAGGGACTTCGTAAATGTGACATGGCCTCCGTAAACCATTCCTGCTAAACTTGAGCTCCAAAAGCCAAATAGCGCTCTTTCCCTTCTCAGCCCTGCCGTGTCTCCAAACAACCGTTTATTACCACATGTGGGGCATTGTTTTACTCGGGAGAGATTGGTTTACAAATTTTACGGTGCTTTTTCTCCTTCAGTCCTTGTGGAAATGAGAAAAAATTAGCTAAACCTACATTTTCTTTGAAAAAATTTAGATTGTCATTTTCAGGGCCTATTTCCAATAATTTATGCAAAAAACCTGTTGGGTCAAAACGCTCACTATACCCCTAGATAATTTCCTCAATGGGCGTAGTTTCCGAAATGGGGTCACTTGTGGGGGGTTTCCACTGTTTTGTCCCCTCAGGGGCTTTGTAAATGTGACATGGCCTCCACAAACCATTCCTGCTAAACTTGAGCTCCAAAAGCCAAATAGCGCTCTTTCCCTTCTCAGCCTCGCCGTGTCTCCAAACAACCGGTTATTACCACATGTGGGGTATTGTTTTACTCGGGAGAGATTGGTTTACAAATTTTACGGTGCTTTTTCTCCTTTAGTCTTTGTGAAAATGAGAAAAAAAATCGCTAAACCTACATTTTCTTTGAAGAAATGTTGATTTTAATTTTCACGGCCTACTTCTAATAATTTCTGTAAAAAAGCTGTGCGGTCAAAATGCTCACTGTACCCCTAGATAATTTCCTTGAGGTGTGTAGTTTCCCAGATGGGGTCACTTTTGGGGGATTTTGACTGTTTTGGCACCGCAAGAGCCCTTCAAACCTGACATGGTGCCTAAAATTTATTCTAACAAAAATAAGGCCCCAAAATCCACTAGGTGTTCCTTTGCTTCTGAGGCCGGTGCTTCAGTCCAGTAGCACGCTACGGCCACATGTGGGATATTTCCTAAAACTGCAGAAACTGGGCAACAAATATTGAGTTGCATTTCTCTGGTAAAACCTTCTGTGTTATAAAAAAAATTGTACTAAAAATTTATTTCTGCAAAAAAATATGAAATTTGTAAAATTCACCTCTACATTGCTTTAATTCCTGTGACATGTGTAAAGGGTTAAGACATTTTCTAAATGCTGTTTTGAATACTTTGAGGGGTGAAGTTTTTAAAATGGGGTGACTTTTTGGGGGTTTCTAATATATAAGGCCCTCAAAGCCACTTCACAACTGAACTGGCCCCTGTAAAAATGGCCTTTTGAAATTTTCTTGAAAATGTGAGAAATTGCTGCTAAAGTTCTAAGCCTTGTGAGGTCATAGAAAAATAAAAGGATGTTCAAAAAACGATGCCAATCTAAAGTAGACATATGGGTGATGTTAATTAGAAACAATTTTGTGTGGTATAACTGCCTGTCTTACAAGCAGATACATTTAAATTGAGAAAAATGCTAATTTTTGCAATTTTTCGCTAAATTTTGGTGTTTTTCACAATTAAATGCTGAACATATCGAGCAAATTTTGCCAGTAACATAAAGTCCAATGTGTCACGAGAAAACAATCTCAGAATTGCTTGGATAGGTGAAAGCATTCCGGAGTTATTACCACATAAAGTGACAGATGTCAGATTTGAAAAATGAGGCTCGGTCAGGAAGGTCAAAAGTGGCTAAAGAGGGAAGGGGTTAACTGTTATAATAAAGTAAATCAATTAGTGTTAATAAAACACTCACAGTGTAAAGGGAAAATGCTGATGTACAATATGGTAATGCACTTTATCTATAGTAGTCTGCGTATAAATTACACCCATTAAATCCTTTATGGCACTGCTAGCTTATGTTAAATATCTTGCCTAAAATTATGATTCTGCTACTTTTACCTTCAATTTGAAATATTGCTACACTTAGCAGTCTGGCAGAAAAGATTGTAAAGCAAAAAGGGATCATTGCCAGATTGAAACAATTCAATTCATTGTTATATAAAGATAAGAATGATCATTTTAACCATGGGCTTTACTGCCTTTTACGTGCAGTGGCTTTAGAGAGATATTTAAAGGGGTTTTCCCATAAGGGTCATTTCTGGCATATCCACAGGAGCTGCCATAAATGTCAGATACGGGTCCCACCTATCTCTAGAACGGGGCCCCCTAAACCCCGTTCTTTTCACGGTTCCCACGGCTGCTTCCGTAAATGCCAAAGTAGCTAACATGGTCGGAAATTACAAGTGGCAGCGGGAACTGTGAAAGATACAACAGTGTTTAGGGGGCCCCGTTCTAGAGATAGGTGCGGGTCCCAGAGGTGGGACCCTCATCTATTTGACATTTATGGCATACCCTGTGGCTATGCCATAAACGTCTCTGATGGGAAAACCACTTTAACTTCATTTGCTTTGCTTGGCGTCAACCTGTTTGTTTGCAGTCATAATTGAGAACACAATAATACATATGACAGATTTTATAAATGTTGGTCACTCCTAAATTGAATTACTTTATCAACTGGTGGAATAAATGTGTTAGGCTTCGTTTACATCTGCTCCAGGGTCCCGTTCCGACGTTCCGTCAGAGCTTTCTGTTGGAACGGGACCCTGACTGACACAAACGGAAACAAAAGGTTTTCGTTTCCATCATCATTGATTTCAATGGTGATGGATCTGGTGCCAATGATTTCCGTTTGTCTCTGTAGTGCAAGGGTTCCGTTGTTTTGACGGAATCAATACCGCAGTCGACTACGCTATTGTCTACCTATGACTAGTATTGACTACCTATAAATTCCGTTTGTGTCTGTCAGGGCTCCGTTCCGACGGAAAGCTCCAACGAAACGTCGGAACGGAGCCCTAGTGCAGATGTGCCACACAGACTCCTGTAGATAGTGCGACACAGACTCCTGTAGATAGTGCCACATACCCCCCTTTGTAGATAGTGGCACATACACCCCCTTGTAGATATCCTAGTAAACGGCAGAGAAGGGAGTTAGCTATTCAATTGTATCTGCCTCCTAAGTATGCAGAAACAATTGAATGTGGCAGTCACCCGGGGCCCGATGCTAGAGACACCACTGGGCATGAGGGGGACCGTGCCACCCGGCCCATTATGTTATGTGCACAGACCCCTTCATGCCATGGGCCCCATAGCAGTCGCTATGGCTGCTACAGCGGTGGTTACACTACTGGACATATGCCTAAAAGCGGCAATATATTATAGGCGTTTCAATGATTTAACTAATAAAGATGCCAACACACAATAGCTAAGTGAATATATTTATATATAGTTTACTTAAATAGGCAATGCACTTTGAGCAAACTTTGCATAAATCAATAGATAAGCAAATATAAGAAAAATTATCTTATTATAGAAAAATGCCTCTTTTTCTATTTATCAGGGCCTCCCATCCTATTTGTTTGCTTACTCTAAATTTATTGCTTTGTCAGTCTTGATAAAGGAGACAGACTATCAGCTCACTAAAGGATGAAGTTACCGCTGCCCATAAAATCTATTGAATGGGAGGGGGAGGAGGGAGCAGAGTAAGAGAGAAGCAGACAGACACACAAAGAAGCTGCTGCAGCATCCTGTTAAGTGTTTAAAGGGGTTGTCCACAAACGGACAACTGATGACCTATCCACAGGATAGGTCATCAGTATATGATCGGTGCGGGTTCAACACCCGTACCCTGCACCGATCAGCTGTTCCGGCTGCCTCTGGGCACGGATGTTTTAAATGGTATGCAGTAGTTGGAGCCGGAAGCAGATGGATGCTTCTTTATTATCTTATGGTGACCTGCAGGTAATAGATGAGGTATATACGTCTTGATTGAACAAAGAGGAAGACCCTTGGATGCTCTTTTTCATAGATGATACACGAAGAAGTAATAAACAAATTGATGTTTACAATTGAGGAAGATCAGATTAAACCCTTAAAGACTTTCCATGTACATGTACGTGGCAGCCTATAAGGGGAAGTACGGTGCGGGCTGATCGTGCTCCATACTTAGCGGGTGACGGATTTGTAATTGATCACTTTGATTTTGCCCGTTTGACACCTTAAATGGCGTGGTCAATCGCGACTGCGGCATTTAAATTGTTAGAATCAGGGGGCAACCCCCTTTGATGAGCCAAAGCCCTCCACGACGCGATCGCGGGTTGCCGATGGTCGTCATGGCAGCCTGGGGGCCTAATGCCATAGAGACAATCCCATGGGCTAGGGGGTGCATTAGGGATCTCCAACAAGATCTTCAATCTCAATTGATCAGATCCATGGAGAGTCTAGAGGAGTGCAAGATTCTATATTCTAGCACCAGGAAAGCTTTAGATCAGGAGTCTCAAACACGCGGCCCACGGGGCGCCAGCGTGGGCACCGTAGCTCCCTTAGGAGAGGATAGAGCAGGCCGAAGGAGGAGTGTGCCGGCGCTCCTTCATGATGTCGCAGAGCTTATACTATCTCTCTGCTCCGGGACTCCTGCTGTGAGGAAGCCCCTGAAATCAATGTCCATATATGGACAGTTATGTCAGGAGCAGAGCTGGAGTCCCAGTCAGAGTGTTAGAAGTGGCTCTGCTCCGGGACTCCGGCTGGGGAGGCCCCTGACATCACTGTCTATATATGGACAGTGATGTCAGGAGCAGATCTGGAGTCCCAGTCAGACTGCTAGAAGCGGCTCTGCTCCGGGACTCCGGCTGGGGAAGCCCCTGACATCACTGTCTATATATGGACAGTGATGTCAGGAGCAGAGCTGGAGTCCCAAGAAGAACGCTACTAGCGCTCTGCCGGGACACCGGCTCTGGGCTTGCCCCTGACATCACTGTCCATATAGAAAAAATAAAAAGTGGACAGGCCCTTTAAAGATTTTAAGGCCACGTTAGCCAGATAGCTAAAGGAAACTATTACCCTTGGTTATAATTTAGCAGAAAAGACTCCTCCAGAAGCAGTTTGCGCTCATTCAACCTAAGCAATGGCCTCTTCGTCGGCAGAGAGAAGAAGATTTCTGGTCGGGATCTGTGCGGCTTCATGGTCCCAGGTGAACACCTTCATGAGACACTATGGACTGGACATTGGGGCTTCAGAGGAAGCAGCCTTTTGTCTTCATTTTGCCCACCCGTATAATCTTGCTATATAATATTTGTTTCTGTGCTTCTGCGCAGGATGACCAGGAAAGAAGGAATTATACTTACACTGTTCTATCCTGTAGTTGTAATGACAGGGTAGGGAGACAGACAGGTGAGCCCTAATCTACCCGCCACTCAGTCCCTGCCTACTTGCAATGACCCGTCCTAAGCGATGGGGTACAACTGGGCGACGGTCCCTACGCTCAGTAAGTGCAAGACAGACAAACAGACAGGGGTACACAGAAGCTAGTGAAACGGGGCAGCTGCCCACGGAGACACCGTGAGCAACAAGAGTGGTGAACGAGCCGGGTCAAACCAGGAGAGAGCGAGGTACAAAATGCTGAGCAGGAGAGTGGTCAGAAAGCCAAGGTCAATAACAACCAGAGGATCAGTAGTACAAACAGCAGCAGCAAGCCAGGAAACAAGCATAGAAGAATCACAGGCAAAGGAGGAACAGGAAAGGCAGGTATAAATAGACAGTGTGCGGGAACTAGCTCCGTCTGGCCAGGCTGTGATAGGCTCTCCCACTCCTAAGCCTGCCATCCTGAGTGGTGGAAGATGGAGTCAGTCTCACAGACATAGGAGCAGGTGCAGACTGATTGCCCACGGTGCAGGTGCAGACTGATTGTTTTTTTGGTCATGTTGGTGCAGATTCGGGGCAATTACGCAACTAATCTGCACCAACATTTGCATATTTGACAGGTAGTTCAGACGTTGCAGAAAACACAGCGAACTTGCCACATATTTCAGTTTTAGCATTGTAAAGGCTGAAATACGCAGTGAAATTCCGCTTCTTCTCTGCAACAGACAGTGCATGCTGCGGACAGAAAATTCTTCACTGCAGCCTATGGTCCGCAGCAGAGCTTTCCGCAACGTCTGCACTAACTTTCCTAAAAATGTAAAGAAACAAATGTAAAAGACGGCCGCTGGAGAATTCCACTGCGGACTGTTCGCAGCGGAATTCCACAGCAATTCCGCTACGTGGGAACGTGCCCTTAGGGTTAGTCTAGGGCAGAGGCTTAGCTAGGTTCTCCAGCACCCGGGACAAAGATTTAGTTTGGCGCCCCCCCCCCCCAACCTCTTTCCAGACTTCTCCTTCCCCCTCGCCGTGTTCGTTTTCTCTACCAATCAATGACGTGTCATTTCTTTTCCACATTTCTTTTTATGTAACTCGAGCATAAAAATATTTATACATTTTACAAGCAATATAGTTCTCTACACAACACCAGACGAGTGCTCAGTACATATATACAGCTCCAGAACCAAGCTCAGTACATATGTACAATACCAGCACAAATACAGCTCAATTTAGTGCAACCCCTGACATATAGGTTCACACTAAATGGTTTCCAGCTCCCAGCATGGCCTGAACAATGGTAAGGATATACTGGGAGATGCTGTTTCACAAAAAATAAATCATATCATAATCTTACCACCCATCATCTCGCTGCAGATCATACAGTGACTACAGTGCTGATTAGAGGCAGAATGAACATTTACATTAAGTGACTCACAAGTGACGTCTCAGATTCTAGTTCTTTTTCTCCATCCGGTCCAGACCTCTATGATGACTTCTCCCGGTCACAGCCCATTTCTGCAGTTTGCAGCTCAGATGTCTTCAGCTTCTCACTTTTCCAACATTTCTACACCTATAAATAAAGATAAAGTTGTCATTATACCACATACTACGCCCCTAAATATAATAGCGCCATACACTGCACCTCTAATTATAATAGCACCATACACCGTGTCCCACACACACACACACACACACACACACACACACACACTGTGCCCCCTGTAGATAGTGTCTGCCATAGAGCCCCCTGCAGATAGTGCCCCCATATAGCCCCCTGTAGATAGTGTCTGCCATAGAGCCCCCTGTAGATAGTGCCCCCTGTAGATAGTGCCCCCATATAGCCCACCCCTGTATATAGTGTCCCACAAATAGCTCCCCCTATAGTGCTCTACAGATAGCCCACCCCTGTATATAGCTCCCTGTTGATATAGCCCACCCCTGTATATAGTGCTCCACAGATAGCCCACCCCTGTATTTAGTCACCCTGTAGATATAGCCCACCCCTGTATATAGTATCCCACAAATAGCTCCCCCTATAGTGCTCCACAGAAAGACCACCCCTGTATATAGCCCCTCTGTAGATATAGCCCACCCCTGTATATAGTATCCCACAAATAGCTCCCCCTATAGTGCTCCACAGAGAGCCCACCCCTGTATATAGCCCCCCTTTAGATATAGCCCACTCCTGTATATAGTGCTCCATAGATCGCCCACCCGTGTATATAGCCCCCCTTTTGATATAGCCCACATTTGTATATAGTATTCCACAAATAGCTCCCCCTATAGTGCTCCACAGAAAGCCCACCCCTGTATATAGCCCCCCTGTAGATATAGCCCACCCCTGTATATAGTGCTCCATAGATCGCCCACCCCTGTATAAAGCCCCCCTGTAGATATAGCCCACCCCTGTATATGGTGCTCCATAGATAGCCCACCCCAGTATATAGCCCCCCCTGTAGATTGACACCCCCCGTAGATAAAACCCCCCCGTGTAGATAAAGCCCCCCCGTAGATATGCCCCCCGTAGATAAAGTCCCCCTTGCAGATAAAGCCCCTCCCTGTAGATAAAGTCCCCCTTGTAGATAAAGCCCCCCCCTGTAGATACAGCCACACACTTTTTTATTACTGTTCAAACTCACCTTAATCCCGTTCCCACGCCGGCCGGCAGCAGTGGAGACCTGCTCTCTTCTGCGCAGGTCTCCTGGGGGTTGAACGAAGCGTCTATGAAAGGCGCTGATTGGCTGGGCAGGATGACTTTGCCTGTCACTCAGCGCCTTTCTGCGACGGAAGCGCGATAGCGCTTCTCTGGTACAAAAGAGCTGAATAGCTGGCCACGGAATAAACCCGGGTATTCATTACTTCTAATTGTACCTGTGTCCTATAGACAATTATAGTGCAGGAGGAGGTGGCGCTGGCGCTCCCCTCTAAGTTGCGCCCAGGGCATATGCCCCGCCTGCCCCCACTAGCTACGCCCCTGGTCTAGGGTTATTCTAGGTTCTATTCTAGAGTTAGTCTAGGGTTAGCCTAGGTTTAGCCTAGGGTTTTTGTGGAGCGTGTTTTTGTGACGTCCATGTATTTTTGTCTGTGAAAAAGTAAATAAAAAATAATAACATTTGTCTACGTGTGCGTCTGGTTACAGTCTTTGTTGTATGTGTGTGTAATTACAATGGCCCATAGAAGGTTCACAGTGGAAGAGGCATACGCCATGTTAATTTCTGACTCTGATGAAAGCGATACAGAAACCATGTCCGAGGTAGAAATGTTGTCTACCAGTGATAGCGACGACAGTGATACGCTTTCTGCAAATGCAAGTGTCGTTTGCACAAGCATAGGGCATGTCGCAGAAGTACCACAAAACACGGCCCACTCTATTCCCCCAGAATATATTGAGTGGGTACCCACAGAGTCATTTTCCCCTAATATCCCAGAATTTATTGCCACACCAGGGATAAATATTAATGTGGAAGATTTTTTTTAAATATTCATTGCAGATGAACTATTAGAGCTGGTTGTCAACCAAACCAATCTGTATGCTCGCCAATTCTTTGCTGAAAAGCCAACATCCTCCTATGCAAAGCAGTAGCACCCCACAAATACTGGCGAACTTAAAAAAAAATTGGGGCGCATCCTCAACATGGGGTTAGTGAAAAAGCCCTCAATCCGGTCATATTGGGCAACAAGCCCTACATATGCCACACCTGTTTTTCCAGCCGTTATGACCAGAAGCAGATATGAGGTGCTAATGCGCTTCCTTCATTTTAACCACAATCACCAGACCCATACCGCCTAGTGATCCAGGCCGTGACCGCCTGTATAAAATAAGGCCCGTGATAAAATTTTTGGAGGAGTCATTTATGCCGGTGTACAACCCCGAAGAAAACCTAGCGGTGGATGAATCGCTGATGAGTTACAAAGGCAGGCTCTCATCCTGCCAGTACAGCCCCTCAAAGAGAGCAAAATATGGTGTTAAAATCTACAAGCTCTGTGAGAGCGGTACAGGCTACACATCTGCCTTTAGAATCTATGAAGGCAAAGACTGTGATATTACCCACATTATTAACTCATTTATTTTCACACTGTTTTTGTAGGGAGAACCAAAAGGGAGGGTTGCTTATTGGATAATGTTTCACTGTAAAAATGCAGCAATACTGTATTTTCTGGAAAAAACTATTTTTTATTTCTTTCCACCTATTAAAAATACTCACTATACCCCTTGATGAATATTAGCAGGACATTTATACTTGTCAAAATGACCTGCAATACCACGACAAATATATCGTGGTTCCCTAAAATCAGCTCTGGCGTAAAAAGGCCTCCAAAAGCCAAAATGGACTCCTTCTATAATATGCCCTATAACGGGTCCGTATAATAGATTAAACACACATATTTGGTATCACCGTACACGGGAGAAATAGCAGAATGTGTAAAGGTGTCACTTTTACCAATATGTCATATGGTTTTTCTGAATGGCTTAAGAAAAGTGACACTTTTGTAAAAAAAAATGCAATTTACATTTTTTTGGCCCAAGTTTGGACAAATTCTGTAAAAAAGTGCGAAGGGTTAAAACAGAAATTGAACCGCTAGAAATAGAATTTGGGGTGTGTATTTTTTTGTATCATGGTCATTTTTGGTAAATTCTGACAGTCTGCCACTCCCAGTACTATGGCAAATGCAGCATGGTGCACTAAAATTAATTCTGGTGTGACAGGCCTCCAAAAGCCAAAATGGATTCCTTCTATGATATGCCCTATAACGAGTCCATATAATAGATTAGACACACATATTTGGTATAGAAAACACTTTAGAGTGTCTAGTTTGTAGAACACAATGTTTTTTTACCATTATTTATTAGACTACAAGTCCATTACCCATACATTAATACCATGGTGTAAAAAACGAAATTAAGACATTTTAGTGCGCAATTGAAAAAAGGGGCACTTGTGTTTATACTATATTTCTGGTCAAAAAAAATAATCTACACCTCCAAGTCAGGTGTCCTTATGATCAGGATAAATGAAAAAATATATTTCAATACATTTGTATGATGCAATTACTTTTATTTTCAAACTGTTATATTTTAAATGATGAAAAATCAAAATGTTTTTTTTTGGTCTTTCGGCTTTAAAAAAAAGTAACAAAAATGTTACCTATACATATATACCACAAAAAGGAAGCACTACATGTCCCAAGAAAACAGTGCAAAATTATAAATGTGTATACAGGTGCAAGAACGCCTGCGACTGCAAATATACAGCACACAAAAATATCAAAATGTGCATTTTTTGTGTGCTGTATATCTGCAGTCACAGGTGTTCTTGTACCTGCATACACATTTTATATCATTTTGTTGGAATGTGCTGTTCAAACTTTTGTGTTGTTTATGTGATTCATATATGTGGGGTTAGTGACTGCCTCCATTTTTTATTATTGCACTCCTCCCATTCTGCCCTGGGTGATTTTAATTAGTTTAATGCTGGATCCTACCATCCCCAGGTATATATGTAGGCTTAGTCCCAGTTCTGGGTGTATGTGCAGAGTAGGTCCCCACCTTACAGAGGTCGCCTTGTCGTGGCAGGTGGGCAAACACTTTTTGATCAAAATATGCACTAAGAACCTCCCTATTTGTAAATAGATTTAGCAGTAATGCATATTTATTTATATTTAGTGGTTTAGGTTACAATGGTGTTCGCAGTGTGCTGTCACCATTTTTTGTCTGCTGTATATTTGTAGTCACAGGTGTTCTTGCACCTGCATACAAGTTTTATATCATTTTGTTGGAATGTGCTGTTCAAACTTTTGTGTTGTTTATGTAAAAGCCTAATTATGGCCTCCAAGTCTGCCCTGTAAGGAAGCCTATTAGGCCCTGCCAGAGGTGGGTCCTAATAGGCTTGCTGTCAGTGTAAAACGGACCGTTCTAATGCATTGCACTACATAGTGCAATGTAATAAAATGGCAATCAGAAGTTCAGACCTTCAAGTCCCCTAGTGGGACTAAAAAAAAAAAGAAGTACAAAAAAATGTTTTAGAAAACTAAAAATATTAAAGTTTCAAATAATAAAGGAAAAATTTAGACGTTATTCCTTTATCAAGTCCTTTATTATTGGAAGAAGAAAAAAGCTATCTATAATTGGTATTGCCGTGTCTGTAATGGCCTGAACTATAACAATATTATGTTATTTATCCTACACCGTGAACGCAGTTAAAAAAAACTAAAATAAAGTGCCAGAATTTCTGTTTTTGGTTTGAAATAAAAAGTGATCAAAAAGTCTCATGTATCCCAAAATGGTACCAATAAGGCCGGGTTCCTACGGGTCGTATCCGCTGCCTAAAATTCACGCAGAGTGTCCAACCTGGAAACCGCAATACATTCCGTCCGAAAAATCGCACCACGTGGTGTGGTGCGTTTTTGCAATCAGATTTTCCACTGCGGAAAGCAGCGGTAAAAAACATTCACACTTCCTGTTGTTATGGTGACACGTCCCTCTTGTGCAATCCGGTCTGGTCTCCCTGGATGACACTGCATCCCATGTGACCGCCGCTACAGCCTGTGATTGCCTGCAGCAGTCACATGGGAAGCAACGTCATCCCAGGAGGCCGGACTGGATGAAGAAACACAGACGTCTGGGTAAGTATGTTTTTTTTCTTTTTCCATAGTTGCGATTTTTGTGGCGTTGTGGCTATCAGTTGCAAGATTTGCATCCCAATTAAATTCAATAGGGAAAACCCGCAAAGCAATATCAACTAAAACGCAGCATAAATAGACATGCTGCGTATTTAAATTCCGCACTGCAGGTAAATTTATTAACGTTTATGCTGCAGTTTTTTTTTTTCAGCAGCACAGGCATGAGATTTTCTAAATCTCATCCAGTTTGCTCCTACCATAAATGCTGTGGAATCTCCACACAGAATTTTGTTGCGAAAACTCTGCAGCGTTTACGTTACATGGGAACCCGGCCTAAAAACTACAGCTTGTCTTGCAAAAAAACAGCTCCATCAACAGAAAAATGAAAAAGTTATGTTTCTCAGAACACATAAAAAATACATTACCGTATATATCGGCGTACAAGACGACTTTTTACACCCTTAAAAAAATGTCAAAAGTGTGGGGTCGTCTTATATGCCGGATATTGTCTACATTAGGGATGCACGTTGCAGCCGCACAGCTCAGTATAATACACATGAATGTATGGGAGCGCGGCTGCGGCTGTGTAATTCAGCCACAGCCCCGCTCCTGAGTCATAAGTTCGCGGGGTCAGGATGATGCAATGCGGCCAGCGCTGCACTAATGAGCGGCGGCACTGGAGACAGAACATGGCGGGCGCGCTACAAAACACCCCCATGTTCTGTCTTCAGTGCCTGAACTGCCGCTCATTAGTGCAGCGCCGGCCGCATCACCTCATGCTGACCGCGCGCGCACTTCCTGTCAGGAGCGGGGCAATGGCTGTATTACACAGCCGCAGCCCCGCTCTATAACGGCGGAGATCAGAGAAACCGCTCATCTCCGCCGTTCTTCCCCTGAATGCTGCGATCACAGCTGACTGCAGCATTCAGGGGAAAGTGAGAAGGGGGGATGCCCCTGGATCGCGTCACAGGGAATTCCTGTGACGCGACCGAGGGCCATACCATATATGGGCAGACAGCCCAGGGTCTATTGACGGACCCCAGGGCTGTCTTACCATATTTCATGTTGTTAGGACATACCCAAGTATGTCCTAACAACTGCCTGTGTATTATCCGTCCACAGGTTAATGTACTGGCATATATCTGATATATGTCAGTACATTAAAGTTTAAAAATAAAGTAAAAACAAAGTATTGTTAAATTGTAAAAAAAAATACACCTTCACCTTTTTTACAATAAACATTAAAATAAGTCTCAATACATAAAATACACACATTCAGTAATGGCGCGGACAACAATGTTTTTGCACATTCCCTGCCTCTCAGATCTCGCGCGATGAAGCAGCCTATCTGCGCATGCGCGAGTTCAAAGAGACAGAGAGTCCTGGGTCCTGCCGCCGATGGCCATAGTGAAGCGCTCCTGCACGAAATGGTGAGTATATCTTAAATTCTATATTTTAAGGGTAAAAGTTGGGGGTCGTCTTATACGCCCAGTCGTCTTATACGCCGACATATACGGTAGTTTAACAAAAATTTTATTTTATTGTGGAAAAAGTTGTAAAACATGAAAAAATATATAAATTTGGTATAATTGTAATCATATTGACCCACAGAATAAAGTTAACATGTAATTTATGACGCATGGTGAACGCTGTAAAAAAAACAACTACAAAATTATGCCAGAATTGCTGTTTTTTGGTAATCTCGCCTTCCAAAAAAAAGGATAAAAAGTGATCAAAAAGTTGAAAGTCCCCCGAAATAGTACCAATAAAAACTAAAGCTCGTCCCACAAAAAAACAAGCCCTCTCGACGGAAAAGCAAAAAAGTTATGGCTCTCAGAATATGGCGACCCAGAAACATTATTTGTTTTAAAAAAAGAAATGTTTTATTGTGTAAAAGTATTAAAACATTAAAAAAACAAAATAAATTTGGTATTGTCATAATCGTACTGACCCGCAAAATTAAGTTAACGTGTAATTTGTAAAGCACGGTAAACGCTGCATTAAAAAAAATATGCAGGAATTGCTGTTTTTTTTTATCACATTGCCTCCCAAAAAATTGAAAACAAACTGATCAAAAAGTCCCATGTATGCCAAAATGGTAACAATAAAAACTACAGCTCGTCCCGCAAAAAAAAAGCACTCATGCCACTACGTCTATGAAAAAATAAAAAAAGTTATGGCTCCCATAATTCTGGGATGAAAATATACTGTATGCAGATGTGCAGGCCCAGAAGGAACATTTCTTGTTTCAAGAAGAAATTATCAAGGCCCTAATATTTGGGAACCAGGAAGGGGAGGGCCCAAACATCTGCTATAAGCGAGGTTGCCAAATATTATACCAGGACAACACTTTCCCAGCAAAATTCCCCAAACTGCAAAGGTGCAGAGTGTGGACCAAAAGGGGGATAAGAAAGGACATTTATCAGTGCGACACTGGCCTGTGCAGAAAGGATTGCTTCAAAGTGTAACTAACATCCATGGATAATAAATGTATTATTTTTTTAACCCATTATTATACCACCTTATTATACCCTGATGTTCTCTGCCCATCTTACATATGACCCCACATTATAAACTGATACACCAGTAAAAAAAACTAAATTTGCACTGGCGCTCCCTCCCTTCTGATACCTACAGTGTGCCCAAATAGCAGTTTACTTCCACATATAATTAAATCACCATATCCAGAAGAACTTTTTTTTTTTTTAAATCAGATAATTTTTTATTGAAGTTTCAAAATTATATAGTACAAAACATATTGAACAAACCCTATCCCAAACCCTCCCCCCAGGCACCGTCACAAAATTCCAAATTAGCTAGTATATGAAATAGAAATTGTACCAAATATCGAATACATTATTCACAAAATACAAGGTACATGGGACAGATCATTTTCCAAATGTCAAGTAGCTTAATCATCTACAAGCATGTATAATACAAAACAGATATAATATATGGCAGATATTTAATCCTCTCTATTTCCCCCCTTCTCCTTATCCCACATCTATATACATAACCCCAATACCGTGTAAAGGCTGGCGATCATACAGAGTCCCTGAATAAATTTTATGATACAGATTCCATTACCCCTACCCATGGTCCCCATATGGATTCGAATTTTTTAAGCGTTTTGCGCTTTACATAGACAACCTTTTCCAATACAATCATTTTATTCACATTTGCAATGAATTCGCTCCTAGTCGGCGGGGCGCCTTGTATCCAATGTAGTGCAATTTGTTTTCTAGCTGTATATAGCAACCTTACAATAGCCAACCGCTCCAAAGTAGAGGGTGGGGTGTTCATAATACATCCCAAAACGCACTCTATATGAGTCCCTTGCAACACAGGTCCATAGGCCTCCTGAATCACCTTCAGTACATCCATCCAGTAAGTGGTTAACTGTGGGCAGGATCACAACATATGCATATGGTCAGCCCCCTCTTCCGCGCATCTGGGGCATTTCGAATCACTCCTTACCCCAATATGAAAAATAAATTTAGGAGTCCTGTATACTCTATGGATAATATATAATTGAGAAAGGCGCCCAGCCTCACTAAGAGAAATATTCGGAACTGCTTTCATAATATCTATCCATTGTTCTTCAGAGATGGGACCCATATCTCTTTCCCATTTTTTAGAAGCCATCAGGGGGTATTTATCAAAAAATTTACTGATCAACAACTGATAAATATGTGAAATAACCCCCGATGTAACACTCCCGGTATGTAAAACAGACAACACCCCATCTGCGTGTATTGCCAAATCCACCACCTTCTTCTGGGCATCAAAAGCATGTCTTATCTGTAAGTAATGATAGAGGGAATTTCGAGGTAATTCAAACTCCTCTTGGATCTGTTGATAAGTTTTAAATACATCCTCCTGGAGCAACTGTGAGACATAAAGGATGCCTCTTGCTTTCCAACCCTCAAATCCTTCAAGAGAGAAGAATTCCGGAAGTGCCTTATTCCCCCATAAAGGTGTAAAAATTGTGCAAACCCCCATATCTCTAATAGCTCGAACCTTATCCCATACTTTACGCATTAGTGTATATGTGGGCGTATTCCTGCCCGCCAACATAGAGTGACCTGCCTCCAATACTGAGAATAAAACAGATGGTCCAAACTGTGCCTGTAGAATCGATCCATTGGATCCCTTTGATATAATTTCCCCCCACCCCTTAAAGTGCTGACATTGGGAGGCAAGAAAATATATCCAAGGGTTGGGTAGGGCCAAACCACCATCATGCTTTGCGCGCTGTAGAATTTCTAATCTAATTCTTGAGCGACCCTTCCGCCATATTAGGTCCCTAAAAAGTGCATTAATATAATAAAAGTTTCGTAATGAGATCCATACAGGGGAGTTATGTAAAATATACAATAATTGTGGCATTAGGATCATCTAAATAAGATTGACCCTACCCACAACTGTCAGATGTAATTTACACCAGGCCATTATTTTCATTTTAAATTTGACCAGAAGGGGTTGCAAATTGAGAGCAACATATTCAGAAGGGGAGGTCGAGATCTTGATCCCTAAATATTTAAGATGTTTAACGCGTCCTACAGGTACCCCGTGTACCCCTGGTATAGAGCACATTGAATCCACAGGGAGCAGATGGGATTTATCCCAATTTATTTTAAACCCAGACAATGCCCCAAATTTCTCAATTAGGGATATTGTTTCTGCCAGAGAGCTACCCACATCCCCCAAGCATAGAAGCATATCATCTGCATAAAGCGCTACCTTTTCTTGCACCGAGCCATACAAGAAGCCCTTAATATCGTCTGACACACGTATGCACGCTGCCAAGGGCTCTACTGCCACGGCAAACAGGAGGGGCGATGATGGGCATCCCTGTCTAGTCGCTCTTTCAAGAGCAAACCGGGGAGACAATCCTCCATTTGCATTCTGGCTGTAGGGCAAGAATACAGGACCTTAATCCATGCTATAAAAGATGGTCCAAAACCCATAGCCTCCAAGGTGCACCAAAGGTATTGCCATTCCACACTGTCAAACGCTTGGGCAGCGTCCAGTGAAAAAATGGCTCTTTCGCCTACATTGTCTGCCCTCAGCTGAAGATTTAAAAATAAACGTCTCAAATTCATGGCTGTCGACCTAGCAGGCATAAAACCGGTCTGATCCGGGTGTATAATGGTAGAAATAACACCATTCAACCGCAGAGCTAATGCCTTTGCCAGAATCTTAACGTCAGATGTTAATAATGAAATCGGTCGATAAGAATCAGCTAATTGAGGATCTTTCCCGGGTTTCGGCAAGACCACAATAATGGCTTCTTGCATAGAAGCCAGCAAAGAACCATAATCCAATGAATAATTAAATACTTCTAATAATTTGGGCAAGAGCACCTCAGAGTATTTTTTATAAATTTCAACTGGTAGCCCGTCCGCCCAGGGTGCCTTATCATTAGCCATCTGTTTGACCGCTTCTTCCAGTTCCTCCAACGTGAGTGGAGAATCCAGAAGTGCCTTGGCGCTTCCTGACAGCTTAGGGAGCTCTGCTTTATTTAAGAATGTATAAATATCAGATGTAGATGGATGCACCTTGGAGGTATATAGGTCTGAATAAAAGTCTCTCAAAACTTTTACAACTTCCAAGTTCTCTGTAACTAAATGGCCCTCCGCCGTTTTTAAAGCAGTGATATGTGTTACCCCCTGTTGTGCCTTTGCTACCACTGCTGGCATATGACCAGCCTTTTCTCCTTCTTCAAAGGTATTCTGTGCAAAAAACTGTCGTTTTCTGCTCGCTACAGCTAACAGATGTAAATTAAGTGCCTCTTGTGCTCTTCGCAAACTCATTTGCTGCACCACAGTAGGATTTAAAATAAATGCCGCTTCTGCCTTACTCATTTCTTCATGTAATCTCGCATCCTCCACCCTAGTAGCTGTTTTGAGCCTGCTAATTGCCTGCATAAACAGGCCTCTCAAATACGCCTTCATTGCATCCCATACATAGGGAACAGAAGAAGAGCCACAATTAATTTGAAAATAGTCCTCTAGCCTTTGGGTAATGAAACCTTGCCCATCAACCAAAGTCAGCCAGAAAGGGTTCAGCTTCCAGATTCTCGGGCGTTGGGGGGTTATTAATATCAACAGTGACCCTAATGGGAGAATGATCTGATAACGTTCTAGGTAGATACTCCACCTGATTAACTAAGGGCATCATACCCTCATTCCCCAAGGCCACATCTATACGGGATAAAGAAGAATACGTGGATGAACAGTAGGAAAACTCCCGTTCACGAGGGTGTTGTAATCTCCATATATCCAACAATCCTATTTCTTGTACCAATGTACCAAATGGAGTCCCAACCTTCCCTTCACTTCTGTCCCCCTCTCTACATTTGTCCCAGTTGGAATCAAGAATATTATTGAAATCCCCCGAGTAGGAGCAAAGGTATCCCTGGTTTATCCGCCACAAAAGACATGGCCTTTAATAAGACTCTATTACAAAAAGGAGGAGGTATGTATATAGAAATTATTATAAACATTTTTGAATATATGGTACAAAGTACACAAATATATTGACCTTCTGCGTCCACCTCCATATCCAAACAATTAAATGGAATCTGTTTAAAAACGTACTCCCCTAGAATATACTGAGTATGTAGAGTGACCACTAAATCCCACCCACCTCCTCTTTAGCTGTTGTAATCTTTCAGTTATCATATGTGTTTCTTGCAGACAGATAATCGCCGGCTGGTGCTCACTAATAAGTTGAAAAATGGGCTAACGTTTTGTGGCATCAGCCATTCCCCTAATATTCCAACTAATAAATCTGACTGAATTTGCCATATTTAGAATAAAACACAATATTTAGCCGTACATGTGTCATCTGTAAACAGCGGTGTACAATACAACTAGGTGCCGACTTTATTCCCAAAATCCCCCAAAAGAAAACCCCACATATAAACATAGTAAACCTCTCTCACCGAGAGAGTGGGCGTTGAGATTCCTACTGATGAAATATACACAACCACAATAGAATGGTACAGATCGTATGACCATTTTATCTAAACACGTATCCTGCATTAAAAATATAACAATAAACTTGCAGGGCATAAAGCCCATCAGTGCTGCCTGAGAGACCAGTAAATAGCAACAGATTAGATCACATATTCATTCCTTTACATTTTATTAATCAAAATACAGGATATATGACCAGCAAAATAGGATATATGAAACATATTTCAGGGCGTCTTGACACATAGTTGCCTCTCGTGTCCATCAAGCCATTGAATGGCCACTTGCGGATTTTCAAAAAAATGAATTCCTCCCAAAACTGCGACACGCAACTTCGCTGGGTATAGCATAGAATACGCCACTTGAAGATTTCTCAGCCTCTTCTTGACATCTAGAAATCTCGCTCTTTTACGCTGTACTTCTGCTGAATAATCCGGAAATATGGAAATTTTTCCACCATTTATAACCAGATCCGGGCATTCCCTCGCTTTCCGTAGAATAATATCCCGGTCTTTATAGTGTAGTAACTTAGCCAGTATAGGCCTCGGTGGGTGCCCAGGTGGAAATGGGCGAGTTGGCACACGGTGAGCCCGCTCAATAGCAAATAATGGTGTGAAGGTGTCATCCCCAAAAGAAGTACGCAGCCATTTTTCCAGGTATTCCGTGCAGTTCAGACCTTCCGATTTTTCCGGTATTCCAATCAGTCTGACATTATTAAGACGTAACCTATTTTCTAGGTCGTCGGTTTTCTTAAATAAGGCCACAATTTCTTGTGTCGATTTTTTTGAATCTTTCATTGTTTTAAACATATTATCTTCCAGGTCTGTGACCCGTCCCTCCACTTCACCTAATCGCTCATTAACTTTTTGCATATCGTGCCTAATAATAGCGATATCTTCCTTCATGGCACCCACCTTCACATTCAAGGTAGACAGTGTGGAATTGCAGTAGTTAATAGCCAAGAAAACGTCTCTTAATGTAGGCTCACCTCCCTCCATTGCCTGCTGCACAGATATCGACTCCCTCCTTGATTCACCAGCCGGCTTCTCAGCTGCCCTGGAGGCCGTAGCACTCACTGCTGCAGTCCCATCGAGAACAACAGGATCAGGAATATGCTGCTCCCCAGTGCACCTTTCCCTGGGCTCATTTGCAGTACGGGCAAAATGCTTCAGTCTGATCGTAACCACCGGCTCAACATGCTGCACAGCCCGCATTTCCTCCCCATCGCCATCTTGCAGATCCTGGTCCACCAGCTCACCAACCCTCATTCACAGCAGCAAGTGAAAATCAGCGGAGGTACAGCAATCCAGGTATGTTTCGCTAAATATAGATCACCTCAGGCAGAGTATCGGATAGTTTAAGGAGTTCTCTGCAGGAGCTCACCAATGTGCGGCTCTCTACATGCTCAACAAGCCACGCCCTCTCCAGAAGAACCTTTTTAACCATTTTCAGGTTGTGTGTCTCCAGTGGCACAAGCTGGGCACTACATATTTGCCACTGAAATGGCATATCTAGGGAAAAAAAATAATTTTCCCTTTGCACTATCTGCAGCACATTAATTTCTGGAAGATAACTGTGGGTCAAGATGCTCACTACACCACTTGACAAATGCCTTGAGGGGTGTAGTTTCCAAAATGATGTCACCTCTTGGGGGATTCTATTACTATTTGACCTTAGAGACCATTGCCGTGTAAAATGCCAAATTAGGCCTCAAATTCGCATGGTACTCTTTCACTCCTGAGCCCTGTCATATGACCAGGCAAAGATAAGAGCCACATGTAGGGTATTTCTAAAACCGAAAAACACAGCATATTAAATAGAGAGTTGTTTTTTCATGGTGGCACCAACTGGGCACAACATAAAAAACACGGGTTTGCTTAAAAAACTGCTGAAAATCAGGAGCTGTTTTCCCTTGAAAACAGATCTATATTTTCAGATGTTTTTTGCTAAGTGTGTGAACATACAGAACAGAGTGATATCAGCTGCCTTGTCCTCGATAACACTTTCTCCTAGGCTAACAAAAAGATCACTGAAATGATGTTAGCAGATCATTTTGTGGCAAGGCTGAAATGCAGTGGAAACGGGTTATTTGTGATTAAGTCCATTTTCATGGCAAGGAATGACTTTGCAATTCATTGCAGTTCATCTGATCACTTTTCATAACAATCTAGAGTTAATGCAAATTGCCAGTATAAAAACTGAAGCAGCAAACTTTGTGAAAACCAAAATTTGTGTCAGTCTCAAAACTTTTGGCCAGGACTGTAAAGATCCCATATACCAGCTAATGGTGGGGGGCACAAACTAGAATAATTATGGGAGCCTATGTTTTCGGGCGTTACAGCAACTATGTTCAGCAAAGTACACATATTTGGCATCATCATATACATGAGAGTGAGAGGATTTTGTTATTCTATAAAGTTTTTGGGTTAAAGTAATTATAATAAATTATAAAAGGAAAAAAATGAACACTTATTTTTTCCCCATTATTGGTATTTTTACCCTATATAAAACGTAAAAAAAATGAAAAGACAGTGGCTTTTTTTTGTACAACTTTAAAGCCCCACCTGTTCTGCCAAAAAGGAAAAAAATATTTAGTTAAAGTTTATTTCTTTTTTTTTTTAAAAATCACCTTTTGAATGTGTCATTCCAAAAGGTGACATTTTGCTGTGGACATGCAGGCATCGGAGGACCTTGGTCCTTAATGGGTTAATATGTTTAATGTGTTATATATTATATTGTTATAATGCTGGACAGCAACTTGTGTAAATTAATCAATCTCCATTCAGTGTACAGTATTATTGATAATTATGAGCCTGCAAATAAATCTTCTGCAATGCTCTGATGCAATGACAACCTGAATGTAAGAGATAACGAAACCTACTTCATTCTTTCTGGTCTATTCCAATGCTTTTTGTTTCTCCTGTTGCCTAAATTTTAGTAGTTCATTTATGTTTAGCAGTACATTTATGTTTTAATATGGACATTTGTGTGCATTTTTTAAGTGAAACAGACAAGAAGTATATAAGAATAAGATAGCCTTTCAAAGTTATCCAATCTTACAGTTTCATATCCAGCTGTATAATGTGATCATCACTTCAGTTCTGCCCAGCGGTGCTCCATCCATGAGGCGAGACACCCTTTCTTGACTGCAGGGGACAGTACTTAGACAGATATACAGGTCATCTCTGCAATTTCCCTTCTCCAACGTGGGAAAGGGAAGGGGTTGCGCCACTTCACTTTTTGCCTCAGGCATTAGGCTAAAAACATTGTGGCTTGTTTAGTCTTCCCTCTAAGCCATGCGCTATGGAAAGGAATTAATTTAAACAACATTCTAATGATGGTAGCTAGCCCTAGTGAGGTGGTACCTGTCTAAAGTGTTTTTCATTTTTAATCTTATCATTTCCAGAGTCCACAGTGGCTTTGTTACAGGGCTGTACAATTTCTTGCAAACATTAAGATTGCCTAAAGTATTTGCAAGTAGTGATGTTTACTAAATCACATTGTAATTCTAATGCAATCATTTATAAAAGGCACACTAAACTAAGACATTAGTAAAAACACAATGAAAACATATATATGCCTACAAAACGTTTTTACAGGGTCCTGAAACAAACAGTCTCGCAGAAATCTGGCAAACAAAAGACAATTCCATCTTTATTTGACTCCTTTGTTTTTTCTGCTTGGGCATGACAGGAGGAGTAGGGCTTAACTTAATGGTTGAGGCTTAGCCAAAGTAGATGGGAGTGTCCATTTTTACTTTAGAGGTTGACATAGTGGGAAAATCTTTTCTAAAGCAAAGCAGTCTAAGCAGTAACCCTTTCACCAAGGGTTATTTTACATACAGTATGGAAGTAAGGGAAGAGAGGACAAAATTTAAATGAACACTAACTTTTCCAACAACTTATGTTAATCTACCTGATATAAAACAATAGTATTTTACTTACTGTTAAAATGTAGTTGTTTTATCCTGTATTCTGCTGTCCACCCCATTGTCAAGCATTAAATGACCCTGGTTACAGACGGGCTGCAGAAGGTGGGGGTTTGTCTCTTTACTGCCCGCCTATAACTTTATATGGAGAGGGGAGGGAGCAGAGAGAGAGTGTGAGTCAACAGCTTGCTGTATGTCTATGGAGGGGGAGGGGTGAGCAGGGGGAGGAAGTAGAAGCAGAGAGAGGAAGACACACGCTGCTGTTAACATTTCTATATCATCCCAGTGCGGGATTCTCAGCTACACTGCTCTTTACCGCTGTATAATGTCCTCCATGCTGCTGCAGCTTCTATATATGTGAAAGATAGAGATAGGAGAGCACAATTCTCCTCTTCTATGTGTGCTGTGTATAGAAGACATGGTAGACGTTAGTTTCCACCCTCTAACTCAGAGACAACTGAGAATTAGAGATAGAGTATGCAGAGGGGAAAATAGCACAGGCAACTGAGAATTAGAGATAGAGCCTGCAGAGAAAAAACTGCTAAATAATGCCACATACAAGTTATATGATGGAGAGAAATAGTGTTATTCCTCATGTACACACAGCTTTTTCTGAAACTCTCCTGAAAAGTTAGGTACGCTTTAAAGATTCTGGTGATATCTGCTGAAAAGTTGTTGTTTTTTCCTCCCCTCAATTTTTAATTATTTTATGTTTTATTTTTCCCATTTTTGAGAAAGATATTGGAACAGGATCAAGGTATGGAGGAAAACGTAGTCAGACTTACTTGTTGATCGCCCCTTTTCTTTTTCTACAGAAAATATACATTTCCCTAAATGAAAAAAACAATATATAAAGTCATTTATTTGACTCCATAAAGACTATAAATGCATGACTATTTATTAGACTGTTTGAGTAGGTGCTACATATTTTAAAGGGTCTTAAGTTGACCAAACACATTAGATAAGCCTTTCACTAGCCCTAAACTTTGATAGATTTTGTGGGATCTATCAATGATTTAATGTGTACAGAGGCAGCCTGACAGTGCACCAACACCTTCCAAAGGATCGGGAGTGTTAAAATCCAAATCTTTGTACCAACTGTAGATAAACTGATGCCAAAAGTGGCATAATATGCTGTCAGATTATTCTCCTTTCCCTACTGGACGATCGTATGTAGCGTGCACGTTTATAGGGAAGTGAGGAGAGATAGCTATTTGCCAAATGAAAGTTTTATTTGACAACTGCTATCTATTGTGTATGGCTGGCCTTAGAAAAGGTTATGTCAATAAGCTTTATTGGTAGTGAATATTTTTTCAATTATCATCATTAAAATTATTTAGTTAAGCTGTTAAAGAAAAAAATATAACATACAAGAGAAAAGTTTCCTGATACAATGAAGGGATATATTGCACCTTGAACAAAAATGTAGTCAATCTACCCCAAAATCAGAGAATCGGCATAAAGAAACATAGTTATCTTGATGTGAAACAAATACATGCTCTTAAAAAGCAACACAGAAGCCAGAGAGAGTCGTTATTAATGTAATAACAATAATGACCTTTAAGTGGTTTTGTGGCTGGAAGATCTGCTGTTTAGAGAATGATTATTGTACATAATGAAATCTCCTATTGCCCACTAGCCATAATTACAAATAGATAATTATATTTTACAAAATCAAATCACAAAAACTCCTTTTCTGAAAGAATTCAAAGGTACTGAAGCTAAACATAATGATTTCTTCATAGACTGGGGAAATGTGAAATCATTTCATATTTATGTATTTATAAAACTCTATACTTTTTCCCATTTTGCCATCTTTTATAGATAACTTCATCCTCAGATTAAAAAGCATTTTCAATATTTATTTGACAGTTTATAGGCATTTCTTGACAAAAGTAGGATGGCAAATTCTATTTCAGGCACATGAGAAGCACCTTGATTTTAACAGGTCATTAACTCGCGGTCCTGTGAATGATGGGAATTTAATGTTTTACAATATAGATATGACACCACAGTCTTTTCAACAGTAGCACACCTTTAGGCAGTTCCTTAATATCATTTTTTGTTTCAAAGGAAATTGTACTTTACTACTCAGTACATATGCTTTCAAATAATCTACGCAAAGGTTGCAGCCTTTCTGGAGGGGCTAACCTTGAATATCCAGTGCTTCACACATTCATAAGAATAATGCAGTATAACTTTACATAGTACAATGTAAGCCATGGACTATATGGGTTCTTGAGTCACTAATTCTGCGCAGCTGAATTGTGGTAATGATCAGATGACTGTAGGAACTTTTTAGAGATTGACAGCATACACAGGATCACTGGCGTAGCTATAGGGGTCGCAGCGGTCGCAATTGCGACCAGGCCCCCGAAGCCAGGGGGCCCACGGCCCCCCGCACCATATCAATAAAAGTTACTATAGTAACTCGGGCCGCGGGCCCCTGTTACTATAGTAACAGACTTTACTTACCTTCCTGGTTCCGGATGGCAGCGGAGGTCCTGACGTCACAGCGCTGTGCGCAGCGCATGACGTCACAGCGCTATGCGCCGCGCACAGCATCGAGGCGACAGAACTCCCGCCGTGGCCGAAGAGGAAGGTAAGGTTAGCCCTGACTGGCGGGGTCCGACTCCCGGGACCCGCCAATCAGCTGTTCTGAAGGGGCCGCAGCACTCGTACGAGAGCTGCTCCCCTTCATTCCGGTCACACTGCGAATCCGTGTCGGCGATTCACAGTGTGGGCGAGTAGTGAAATGAAGGGGAAGCAGCTGTCGTACGAGTGCTGCGGCCCCTTCAAAACAGCTGATTTGCGGGTCCCGAGAGACACATCAGCTATTGATGGCCTATCCTGTGGATAGGCCATCAATGTTTAGGGACTGTACAACCCCTAAGCCTACGATGTAGCAGGCTTAGGGGGCCCATGAGACAGGATCACAGATTGTGTGATGCTGTCTGCTGGGCCCTATATCTAAGCCAATCACATGGTAGGCTTAGATACATGGCCCATGCGTGATCCTGTCTGCTGGGCCCTGTATCTAAGCCAATCACATGGTAGGCTTAGATACATGGCCCATGCGTGATCCTGTCTGATGCGCCCTGTATATAAGCCTACCACACTGTCGGTTTAGATACAGGGCCCCAGCACACAGTAATCTTATACTGTATAAGATTACTGTCTGCTGGACCCTGTATCTAAGCCTACGCTGTGGTAGGCTTAGATACAGGGTCCCACAGACAGTATCACACATGGGCCCTGTATCTAAGCCTAACACGTGTTACTAATCATTTCTTGTGTGTTTTCTTACAGGTTCGGTCGTTGGACTACGTCGGATTCCAGGACTACTTCGATGACGGCTTTTTTTTATTATCAATAAAATGGTTAATGAGGGCTGTGTGTTTTTTTTTTAATTTCAATAAAATATTTTTTCTATGTCTTTGTGTTTTTTTTTTAAACTATATTACTACCGCCTTAGTAATGGCCGCCGGCTGATTGACAGTATCCATTGCTAAGGCGGGGCTTAATGTTAGCCGCTGCAGAGGCTAACACTAACCCCCTTTATTACCCCGGTACCCACCGCCACCAGGGGTGCTGGGAAGAGCCGGGTACGATCCAGTACCTGACCATCTGTAGTGATGGTCGGCCACTGGGGTGGCCGCAGGCTGGTATTATCAGGAGGGGAAAGGCCAAAAACAGTGGCCCTTCCTACCCTGGTGATGCTAGGCTGCTGCTGCTTTATTGTATCTGGCTGGTTATGAAAAATGGGGGGGACCCCACGTCATTTAAAAAAAAAAAAAATAATTGGAAAGAACGATGTCGGGTCCCCCCCAATTTTCATAACCAGCCAGATACAACAGCAGCAGCAGGCAGCATTACCAGGGTGGTAGGGGCCACTGTTTTTGGCCTTCCCCAGCCTAATACTACCAGCCTGCGGCCACCCCGGTGCCTGACCGTCACTACAAATGGACGGGTACTGGTTCGTACCCGGCTCTTCCCAGTACCCCTGGTGGCGGTGGGTACCGGGGTAATAATGGGGGTTAGTGTAGCCTCTGCACCGGCTAACATTAAGCCCCGCCTTAGTAATGGAGGTTGTCAATCAGCCGGCGGCCATTACTAAGGCGGTGATAATAACGTTTAAAAAGATACAAGCACATAGAAAAAAGATTTTATTGAAATAAAAAAACACAACCCTCATTAACCATTTTATTGAGAATAAAAAAAACGCCGTCATTGAAGTCCTCGAATCCGAAGTCCAACAACTGAACCTGTAAAAAAACACAAACACACAAAAATAATCTGTAACACATAAAGAAGCAAAATTATTATTCTTACCTATCCTGGGTCCAGCGCTGGAGACGCAATGTCAGCGAGCTGGGCCCTGTATCTAATCCAATCATGTGTGATACTGTCTGCTGAGCTGTGTATCTAATCCAATCATGTGTGATACTGTCTGCTGGGCCCTGTATCTAATCGTATCTTGTGTGATACTGTCTGCTGGGCCCTATATCTAATCCGATCATGTGTGATACTGTCTGCTGAGCCACTGTATCTAATCCTATCATGTGTGATACTGCCTTCTGAGCCACTGTATCTAATCCTATCATGTGTGGTACTGTCTGCTGAGCCACTGTATCTAATCCTATCATGTGTGGTACTGTCTGCTGAGCCACTGTATCTAATCCTATCATGTGTGATACTGTCTGCTGGGCCACTGTATCTAATCCTATCATGTGTGATACTGCCTTCTGAGCCACTGTATCTAATCCTATCATGTGTGGTACTGTCTGCTGAGCCACTGTATCTAATCCTATCATGTGTGATACTGCCTTCTGAGCCACTGTATCTAATCCTATCATGTGTGATACTGTCTGCTGAGCCACTGTATCTAATCCTATCATGTGTGATACTGTCTGCTGAGCCGTGTATCTAATCCTATCATGTGTGATACTGTCTGCTGAGCCACTGTATCTAATCCTATCCATAGTTGATAGGGTCGTAGTGCTATAGATATGCTATGCTGTCTCCTATACACACTTTTTTTTGGGCGGACACATATGTATTGCGGCTATTTCCCTGACATTTTAAGCCCTGAGGGTATGTTCACATGGCAGCGTCTGTTACGGCTGAAATTACGGAGCTGTTTACAGGAGAAAACCGCACCGTAATTTCAGCCGTAATGGCATGTGCAGGCGTCTTTCGCTGCGTCCATTACGGACGTAATTGGAGCTGGTTTTCTATGGAGTCCATGGAAAACGGCTCCATTTACGTCTGAAGAAGTGACAGGCACTTCTTTGACGCGGGCGTCTTTTTTACGCGCTGCCTTTTGACAGCGGCGCGTAAAAAAAAATGGCCGTCGGCACAGAACATCGTAAGACCCATTCTAATGAATGGGCAGATGTTTGCCAACGCTTTTGAGCCGCATTTCTGGACGTAATTCAATGCTAAAACGCCCGAATTACGTCCGTAAATAGGGTGTGTGAACCCAGCCTTAGTGACGCCCCCGGCTGCTAGTGCTGCATTGTTGGGTCACTTAGAAGACCCAGCGATGCAGCTGAAAGCTGCGGACCGTCGGCCATGAGAAGTTTGCGGGGGGGGGCCTGTAAGAATTTTTGCATCGGGGCCCATGAGCCTTTAGCTACGCCCCTGCACAGGATTACTGTTTTTAACCCTATTTTGGCACCAATTGTACATTCTAAGCAGTACAGAACTTTTCTCATCATTCTTCAAGTTTCCATCCTTCAGATACTCTCATCCTCATCACTTTTCCACAGCCATTTCACCACAAAGCTTTTTCCCCCAAATTAAATATACAGACATGATTTCTTTCTTGTCACTATGGTGTATTTCTTACTTAAGGTAACATTCAGTCAAATTTATCAGAGCTGTGAGGAGGTATGATCTTAGTACTTCAGGTATTAATGCTGGTCGTTCTGTGACTGGTGGCAGCATATTTGTGAGAAAATAATGAGAACAGTGTGTTTTAAAACTTACCCAACCATTCAGGTGATTTTTCATAATAAGCTGTGTGTTTGCAAGAGAAATAACACTATTTATGACCATTATGAGACATGTATCCTGCATTTTTTAGCAGTTTTCCCCTCTACAGGCTCTTTTTCTAGTTCTCAGTATTACATGAGCTAGTGGGTGGGGCCTAACTGCTGTCATGTCTTTCATATAAATCACACATAAAGACGAGAACATCCTGCTCCCTAATCAGCAGTAAGGAGCGATGTAGCTGTAAATCCAACACTGACGTGAGATAGAACACTCACTAGAAGCTGCAGCAGCATCTCTATGTGTCTCTCACTCTGCTCCCTACTCCACATATTTCTATGGGCAAAATGTAACCTAGTGATTCAATTTGCTGAGAATTTGTCTCTCAAGACAGGTTTAGCAGTAAATTCAGAGTGAGTGAACAGTTAGGCTGGGTTCACACGACCACATTAACGTCCGTAATGGACGGACGTATTTCGGCCGGAAGTCCCGGACCGAACTCAGTGCATGGAGCCGGGCTCCTAGCATCATAGTTATGTACGATGCTAGGAGTCCCTGCCTCTCCGTGGAACTACTGTCCCGTACTGAAAACATGATTACAGTATGGGACAGTTGTCCTGCAGAGAGGCAGGGACTCCTAGCATCGTACATAACTATGATGCTAGGAGCCCGGCTCCCTGCACTGAGTTCGGTCCGGGACTTCCGGCCGAAATACGTCCATCCATTACGGACGTTAATGTGGTCGTGTGAACCCAGCCTTAGAAGACAGGATGATAAAGAATGGAGCCTTAAAATGGGAGAAAAAGACATTTTTCTTTAATAAGATATATTACAAAGTTTCTCATATTCACCTGTACTATTGATTTATGCAAAGTTTATGGAAAGGTTAGTGATCATTCAAGTACTCCAAGCCCCTTGCCCTTTATTTACTTTCAACAAAGGGAAAACGTAACCATTTTGTCCCACTTTGTTCTGCTGAAATTTGAATTGAAACTGTATTGGTAACAAACCATACAGTTTTCCATATCGTTTATAGAGGGTAAAGACCTTTTTTAAAGAAATTGTCTCAAGAAGACAACCCCTCTTAATATTAACTAATAGTTGCATTTGTATTGCAAATGTAGTGATCTTTAACTTGATTTTTAACATGTTAAATACACAACAACTTTTCTTTTTCAATGGTTTGTTATCACACTGCAGCAAGTTATCAGATAAGGGTTGCTACATCTGTACATGGAATAACATTCATCTGAATGTCTGCCATGTAATACTACATTTCCCCTGCAGTGGCATGTATACAGCCAGATGGCCACACCGTTAATATTGGCCAAGTTCTTTATCAACAGGACACCAGCACAGAATATTATGACAGTTCTCCTCCTCCTTACACAGAGGTAAGCAGTCCAGACAGCAGGAATACAGATACTTGCCGTATAGCCGAACAAGCCCCATAAACTGAAATCTGCTTTTTGTTCGTTATTTATTTATTTATTTATTTTCTACACAAAACTTAAACACATAACACATAATTCAAATCATTGATTCTTCCTCTCGTAAACTGCAGGGAATTCTCGGTAGACACAATTATTTATATGGACATAATGATCTGAAAGCAGACTTGTAATAAATATTTAACAAAAAAGCATAATAGAAGCAAACAATAAAAAATAAACATAGAAATGTTTATACAAAATGAACAGGTGGTCACCCTACACTAATGTCAGATTCTCACAGGCGTTTTCCCAAAATCATACCATTTCTATTCAAATGCCATCTCAAGAGTCTCAGACAGTGTCAAGTGCAATCATTGCTATTGCAGTTGCCAAGGTAATCAATTGAAATCATAATGAAGGGAACAGAAGGAAATCAATAGAGTCTGAAATTACAAATAAGGAGAAGCTATCGTTTAAAAGCATTTGGCTGAAATCTTCCATATTAATGGAGTTAGAAATGGCTGTGTCATTCAGAAACAGTATGGTGCATAATTCCCTTGAGCATGTTACAACACCTAAAGCTATTGCAGCAATTAATGCTTCTCCTCACTAAATGTCCACCTTACAAGGAGCATCCTGAATTGCTTAGTTTACTTCTGCACGTTTTGTAATGGTGGTGTTTTGAAAGAGATATGAATTTTTTTTTAAATATTAACATAAAATATGTTAAAATATAATTGTTATTATTATCAGACTTCTTAATAAGCATACAAAAATTTATTTTAATTGCAGATGAGTATTGTCTTTTTATCTGTTTAGCAACATACATTTTCAGCAAAAAGATTATAAAAAGTACACATTAAATTTTTTTATATACCTGTCTAATAACGTCATCTACTCACTTAAACAAATCACGTTTCAAGTGTATATCTCATGTATTCAATTTTTAGTAACAATAGTGTTGCTATCCTGCCATATCTAGGTCTCCAGCAGTACAATAGAGCTGTCACTAAATCCCCGACCATATCCTAGTCTGCACAGCACAGCTCACAAGTGAGCTGCAGAAAACAGGAACTGTCACCCTATTGTGACTGCTGTAGTGGCCAGTGTGAAAACTCAAATCTTTTCAGATTATTTTTTACTTGGGAAATCACATAAAATACCTATCTTCAACCACAGGATTTAAAGAGGCTCGGACACGACATTATAAGTGCCCTATCTCGTACATGATGTGTTTGGCGCTGTAATGTAGATTACAGCAGTGCTTTTTATTTAGAAAAACGATCTAAGTTATGACTTATTTTAGCTTTATGCTAATGACTTTCTTAATAGACAGCTGGCGTGTTTTTACTATGGACTAAGTCGGCGTTGTGGAGAGAAGTGTATGACGCCGACCATTCAGCGACCAATCAGCATCACACACTTCTCCCCATTCATTTACTCTGCACATAGTAATCCTGCGTTGTTCACTATGTGCAGTCACTTACTCATTAACGTTACTGAAGTGTCTTGACAGTAAACAGACATCGTGTCCAACCAGGACGGGATGTCTATTCACAATCCCGACACTTCGTTAACGTTTGTGTGTGACTTACTCACACAGCACATCGAGATCACGCTGTGCTGTCATTTACAGCGAGATCTCGCAAGATTATGCTTGCTGTGCTGTAAGTCACACATAAACGTTACCGAAGTGTGCAGAATGAAGGGTAAAGGAAAAAATTGTTTCCACTACTGCAGTTGCTGCTTTCTCCCGCTGGTCCTCTAGATTCAGATGTCACATCACATGACCATGGTAGCCACTTATGGCACGGCAATTTGTCATTGCATCCACAGGTTTGTGTTATGATTGGCTGCCTTAGTCATGGTGATGAACTACATACAGAACTTTATGAATCTATGATAAAACAAAACAGCTAACATCTAGTGGTAATGGCTGTAATAGTAGAAAGAAACTGAAGTATCTAAAGTTGTAAACAAAAGAAGGGGCTCACTTTTTCACCTTGTTGGCAGACTGTAAAGGATCTGCCAGACACAGCTTCTGTGTCGACGCCCGTGTTTAATCAGTCTGCATCTGCTCCTAGGTCTGATAGAGTGACTCGATCTGCTACCACTCAGGCTGGTAGGCTGAGGAGTGGGAGAACCTATCACAGCCTGGCCAGATGGAGCTAGCTCCCGCCCTTGGTCTATGTATACCTTCATTTGCTTCTTGTCTTTGTCTGTGGTTCTCTCTTGTTTCCTGGCTCTGCTGTTCCAGCTATTACTATTGACCTCAGCTTCTTATTGACCCTGGCTTTACTGACTATGCTCCTGCTCTGCGTTTGGTACCTTGTACACTCCTGGTTTGACTCGTCTCGTTCACTACTCTTGTTGCTCACGGTGTTGCTGTGGGCAACTGCCCCTTTTCCCTTAGCTTCTGTGTTCCCTTGTCTGTTGGTCTGTCGAGCACATACTGAGTGTAGGGACCGTCGCCCAGTTGTATGCCGTTGCCTAGGATGGGTCGTGCATGTAGGCAGGGACTGAGTGGCGGGTAGATTAGGGCTCACCTGTCTGTCTCCCTATACCAGGCCCATATACCTTTTCTACCCTGGTTCCTACTACTATGGACCCCCTTGAGACCCTTGCTCAGCAAATGCAGGGTCTCTCCCTACAGGTCAAAGCCCTGGCTCAGAGGTGCAACCAGCGTGATGCTAACCAGCTAGTGCCCTCCACCTCACCTCTTGAACCCCATCTCAAGTTGCCTGACCGGTTCTCAGGGGACCGGAAGACCTTTTTCTCCTTTCGGGAGAGTTGTAGACTCTATTTCCATCTAAGGCCCCACTCCTCAGGTTCTGAGAGCCAGCGAGTGGGTATAATTGTCTCCCGGCTCCAGGACGGCCCCCAAGAATGGGCCTTCTCCTTGGCTCCTGATGCCCCTGAACTTTCCTCTGTTGACCTTTTTTTCTCCGCTCTCGGGCTCATCTATGACGAGACTGACAAGACTGCCTTTGCCGAGAGTCAGCTAGTGACCTTAAGTCAGGGTAAGAGACCCGTTGAAGAGTACTGTTCTGACTTTAGGAAGTGGTGTGTAGCTTCTCGCTGGAATTACCCTGCCTTGAGGTGCCAGTTTAGATCGGGTCTGTCGAAAGACCTATTAGTTAGCTATCCCTCTTCTGACTCTCTAGATCAGGTTATGGCTTTAGCGGTACGTCTTGACCGACGTCTCAGGGAACGACGACTTGAACGGTTTTGTGCCTTCTCCTCTGGCTCCCCCATGATGGCTCCCGAGGTTCCGTTGCTTCCTTCTTCCACGGAGAACTCGGATGAACCAATGCAACTCGGGACCTCCGTGTCTCCCCACAAATGTAGAGAGCTCCGCAGGAAAAAGGGTCTCTGCTACTACTGTGGGGATGACAAGCATCAAGTGAACAACTGTCCTAGGTGTAGGAATAAGCAGACAGAAAACTTCCGCGCCTAAGTGACCATCGGGGAGGTCGCTTGGGCGCACAGGTATTTCCCATAAATATGAAACCTAATAAGATCTTGCTTCCCTTTCAGGTCTCTTTTGAGGGTAGGTCTGCCACCGGCAGTGCCTTCGTGGATTCAGGGTCTTCTGCTAATATTATATCTGTGGAATTTGCTATGTCTCTAGCTATGCAATTGATTGATTTGCCTAAAACCTGTTCCCGTAGTGGGTATCGACTCCACTCCACTTGCTAATGGTTATTTTACGCAGCATACCCCTGTTTTTGAACTCATTGTTGGCTCCATTCATTTGGAGCAGTGTTCTGTACTGGTGATGCAGGGATTATCGTCCGATTTGGTGTTAGGCCTTCCCTGGTTGCAGATGCATAATCCCACATTTAACTGGCCTACTGGGGATCTTACTAAATGGGGTAATGAATTAATGACGTCCTGTTTTTCTGTTAATTTTATTACTCTCCCTGAGGAGGTGAACACTCTACCTGAGTTTATTCAGGACTTCGCTGATGTTTTTTCTAAAAAGGCCTCCGAAGTGTTACCTCCTCATAGAGAATACGATTGCGCAATCGTTTGGTACCAGGAGCTAAGCTCCCTAAGGGTAGGATATTTAATCTCTCTTGTCCCAAACGTGAGGCCCCAAACGTGAGGCCATGAAAGAATATATCCAGGAAAGCCTGGCCAAGGGTTACATTCGCCCCTCTACTTCTGCGGTAGGTGCTGGCTTCTTCTTCGTAGGGAAGAAGGATGGTGGTCTTAGGCCGTGCATCGATTACCAAAACTTGAATAAAGTCACTGTAAGGAACCAGTATCCCCTTCCTTTGATTCCTGATCTCTTCAATCAGGTTCAGGGGGCCCAATGGTTTTCTAAGTTTGATCTTCGGGGGGCTTATAACCTTATCCGAGTCAGAGAAGGGGATGAGTGTAAGACTGCGTTTAACACGCCCGAAGGTCATTTCGAAAACCTTGTCATGCCCTTTGGGTTGTGTAATGCTCCCGCGGTCTTCCAGAATTTCATAAATTAGATTTTAAGAGACTACCTGGGGGTATTACTTGTAGTGTACTTTGATGACATACTTATGTTTTCCAAGGACTGGTCCTCCCACATTGAGCATGTCAGGAAGGTGCTCCAGGCCCTTTGGGAAAACAAACTCTTTGCTAAATACGAAAAATGTGTGTTTGGGGTGCAGGAGATACCATTTTTGGGTCAAATCCTCACTCCTAATGAATTCCGCATGGACCCTGCCAAGGTTCAGGCTGTGGCTGAATGGGTCCAATCTGCCTCCCTGAAGGAGTTACAGTGCTTCCTGGGGTTTGCAAATTATGTTTCCTGGCTCTGCTGTTCCAGCTATTTCTATTGACCTCAGCTTCATATTTACCCTGGCTTTACTGACTATGCTCCTGCTCTGTGTTTGGTACCTCGTACACTCCTGGTTTGACTTGGCCCGTTCACTACTCTTGTTGCTCACGGTGTTGCCGTGGGAAACTGCCCCTTTTCCCTTAGCTTCTGTGTTCCCTTGTCTGTTGGTTGGTCGGGCACATATTGAGCATAGGGACCGTCGCCCAGTTGTACGCCGTCGCCTAGGACGGGTCGTGCATGTAGGCAGGGACTGAGTGGCGGGTAGATTAGGGCTCACCTGTCTGTCTCCCTACCCCGTCATTACACAGTCTCTATGAATCTATTGCAGGGTGCCAATCAGTAAGGGCTGCAGTCATTATGTACCTATTTAGTCTTGATATATGTGCCTGTCAGTTTTACACTAATGTACCTAATGTACTGGACATTTGGAGTTTTTTAATTTCCAAAACAGTTTTTATTAAATAAAAGTAATAATATACATATTTGGTATCACTAGAATTCTAATGACCTGAAGAATCAAGCAAATATGTTATTTATGCCTCGTGGTTTATGGCAACTAACATTGTTGCATTTTTTTATACGCTAACTATATACTGTATCTTAAAATAATACCATTGCAAATACAAGTCATACTGCAAAAAAATAAGCCCTCATATGTCAATGAAAAATTAGAAAATGACGGCTGTAGAAATGTGTTGAGATGAAAAAAAATAAACATTTCCTTGAAGGGGTTGTATAGGATTAGAAAAACATGGTTGCTTTTTTCCAGAAGCAGCACCACACCTAGCCCTGAGTTGTGTCTGGTATTGCAGCTCAGTTCCATTGAAATAAAAAAGGATGAGCTGCAATACCACATGCAACCTCCGGACAGGCGATGTTTTTGAAGGAAAGCAGCCCTTTTTCTCTAATACCCTTTAACACCATAACTGAGGGCATCCTTAACAGGATAAAAACTTTTTGTTTTATTTCATTTTTAAGTCCGTTGTGATGTAATGCTGTTATATGAAACATGAAAAAGTCCAAAGGGATGAATACTTTTTATGGAAACCGTATTGAAAATATGACCACTTATCACCACCTGTATACCCTCAAATTGTGCCTTCTGTTTTCATGTGTAAGCATTATGCGTCAAAATCCATTTTCTAATTCTATCCCAGTTTCAGCTTACAGTTTTAAAGAATACATTTTTAAATAAACAACACTTCAGAAGTTTTCATCATAAGCAAAAGCACAAGAACATAAAAGATTTGCAAATACACACAAGGATATGTTTGATTTTGTTCCTTTGCTTTATTCTTCACTCAGTCCAAGTTGTCTTTAAAAATTCTTGGCAGAAAAACAAGATCTGCTTTTTTAATAGAAGACTAAGAGGAAAAAAAGATTTATTCCACTTCATAAATGTTGTGCTAGATTTCCAAATAGTGTTACACTGATATTAATTAAATGTGATTCTGGAAAAAAAATTGTGTATTTAGGCTTTTCTTATTCATTAAATACAGGACTTTTGTGTCAAATACATGTTTGCATCAGTTGTCAGAGCGTAAAGGGGTTGACCCCATTGATCAGCTCTGTGGGAACCTTAAAGCAAGTCTTCTATTCCCTTGCAGCACCACCATAGAAAAAAATGATGCACTTCACAGTACCTAGTAAAAAAATAAATGGGCTGTCCATATGATTCAGGTCCCCCAGAGCGTAAGATGCTCTTTGTTGCTCTGAATTCCACAATTAGATATTTGAAAATGGGTTTTCTAAACCAAACAACCCCTTTATATGTCATTGGCTACTGTGTTCAGTACAGACAGTGTTTGCTGTACTGCTACCATACAGCAAGGCTGCCTTGACTGAATACAAGAGCAATGGAGATAGGACATGATTTACTAACAATTCTAGTTGCATCTAGAAAAAACTGAATTTACTGAAAATCAGACATATCACTATATAGTGAAGTAATGTTCATACAAGTACACCGGTGTACGAAAGGTTAGGTGAAAAATGGTTAGGCCCCCTCCGCTTGCGCCCTCTCACCCCTTGTATACCGCTCTGGCAGTTCTTTTAGCATCAGTACATGCAATGAGTGTAGTGTTACTTAAAGAGGCTCTGTCACCAGATTATAAGTGCCCTATCTCCTACATAATCTGATTGGCGCTGTAATGTAGATAACAGCAGTGGTTTTTATTTTGAAAAACAATCATTTTTGAGCAAGTTATGAGCTAGTTTAGATTTATGCTAATGAGTTTCTCAATGGACAACTGGGCATGTTTTTAGAGTGTATGACGCTGACCAATCAGTGACTAATCAGTCTCCTACACTTCTCATTGTTCCAGCCCAGCATGATCCAAAGCACAGTGTGATTGTGCAGTGAAAGTAGTATACACGCCCAGTTGCTAAAAACACAATACACGCCCAGGTGGAAATAAGAGAAAACACACCCAGTTGTCCATTAGAAAGGCTCATTTGCATAAATATAAAATTGCTCATAAATTAGCCCAAAATTATCGTTTTAAAAAACAAAACAAAACGTTACTGTTATCTACATTGCAGCGCCGATCACATGCAATAGGAGATAGGGATTTGATAATCTGGTGACAGAGCCTCTTTAAGCTGGCCATGGACGTAACAAACATTGTTAACAATCTAAACAATTTTACGATCATTAACAATAATAGTTACATATATTGTGCTAGAAACAGTTGGAAAAGGCTAATAGGAAATCTACTACTTTGGTCTGAAAACATATCTTTCAAACCAATTTCTCTTAAACAATAGTAGTAAATGTTACAATCCCAGCATTTAGTTTATCAATGTCTGATGCACAATATTTCACACAATATGCTCTCTATTTATCCTGCTCACAAGGGACTTTGGCAACATTTTATAGACTGTTTTAGTTAAAGAAAAGTACAGGCCTCGACTGGTAGTCTTCACAACTGGTCAGGTTCCTGGTGGGCCAGACCGCTCAGTGGGCCACCTGGTCCCGGATCGCTAGGCGAGCATAACCTTCAACTGTATCCGCATCCTCAGGATGCAAATACAGTTGAAAGCTATGGCAGACTAAAAAGCCATAGGATCCCTGCTCTGTAATTCTCTGTCTTGTAGGCCACAGGCAGAATCTAGGTGGGGATAACTGGATAGAGGGTCGTGCATGAATGGCCGGCCTTAGGATAGATGGAGCCCTGTGCAAAATTTTCTTTTGGCGCCCCATCCAGTCATAAAAAAAAATGCCCATAAAAAAAGTATGATGCCCCCCACAGTATAATGCCCTATATAGTGCCCCACACAGTACAATGCCTCTTTAATGCCCCCTGTATAGTTTAATAATAATAACAATTAATAATATAATATATTATATTATAATGGGGTAAGGAGACAGAAAGGTGAGCCCTAATCTACCCGCCACTCAGTCCCTGCCTACTTGCACGACCCGTCCTATGCGACGTCTTACAACTGGGCGACGGTCCCTACACTCAATACGTGCACGAGAGACAAACAGACAAGGGTACACAGAAGCTAAGGGAAATGGGGCAGTTGCCCACGGCAACACCGTGAGCAACCAGAGTAGTGAACGAGCCGAGTCAAACCAGGAGTGTAAGAGGTATCAAACGCAGAGCAGGAGCGTAGTCAGTAAAGCCAGGGTCAAAATGAAGCTGAGGTCAATGGTAATAGCTGGGACAGCAGAGCCGGGAAACAAGAGAGAGAATCACAGGCAAAGACAAGAAGCAAATGAAGGTATACATAGACCGAGGGCGGGAGCTAGAACCATCTGGCCAGGCTGTGATAGGTTCTCTCACTCCTCAGCCTACCAGCCTGAGTGGTAGCAGATCGAGTCACTCTAACTGACCTATGAGCAGATGCAGACTGATTAACCACGGGCTTCGACACAGAAGCTGTGTCTGGCAGATCCTTTACAGTACCCCCCCTTTTATGAGGGGCCACTGGACCCTTACTAGGTGGACCTGGCTTATTGGGGAACCGAAGATGGAACCTCCTGAGCAATACCCCAGCGTGAACATCCCGGGAAGGTACCCAAGTACTCTACTCAGGCCCATAACCTCTCCGATGGACCAGGTACTGGAGGGAACCTTGGACCATCCTGCTGTCCACAATCTTGGCCACCTCGAATTCTACCCCTTCAGGGATGAGAACAGGGATAGGAGGTTTCCTCGAGGTAACCAAGGACGGGGAGCAGCGTTTCAGGAGGGAGGCATGAAACACGTCGTGTATTTGAAAAGACTGGGGTAACTCCAGACGGAAGGAGACAGGGTTAAGGACCTCAATGACCTTGTACGGCCCTATATATCGGGGAGCAAACTTTTTGGACGGAACCTTAAGGCACAAATTTTTTGAAGACAGCCACACCAGATCCCCAACCACAAACAAGGGGTTAGCAGAATGTCTTCAATCTGCCTGATTCTTATGTATGCTCTGGGAGGCCTCTAGGTTCTTCTGAACCTGGGCCCAGACTGTGCACAGTTCCCGATGAAAGACATCTACCTCGGGATTGTTGGAACCACCAGGTGAAATGGAGGAGAACCGTGAATTAAACCCAAAATTACAGAAAAAAGGGGAGACCCCTGACGAGTTACTGATCCGGTTATTAAGGGAAAATTCGGCGAGGGGCATAAAGGAGACCCAATCATATTAACAGTCAGAAATAAAAGACCTTAAATATTGTTCTAGAGACTGATTAGTCCTCTCAGTTTGGCCAATAGTTTCAGGATGGAAGGCCGAGGAGAAGGACAGATCAATCTCCAACTTTTTACAGAAAGCTCTCCAAAACAATGACACAAATTGTACCCCTCTGTCAGAAACAATATTGACAGGAACCCCATGGAGACACAGGATGTGTTTGACAAACAAGGTAGCTAACGTCTTGGCATTGGCTAGTTTCTTGAGGGGCACAAAATGGCACATCTTACTAAAGCGGTCTACTATAACCCACACCACCGACTTGCTTTGAGATGTAGGCAGATCGGTGATAAAATCCAAGGTCTTTGGGGAATGGGCAAAGAACATAGTAAGCACGCTGGCCGGGACCTGGGAGTCTTGGACCTAGCACAAATTTCACAAGCGGCGACGTAGGCCTTTATGTCTTTATGCCACCCAGGCCACCAATAGTTTCTAGCAATGAGGTGCTTGGTACCCAGGATGTCAGGATGGCCAGATAGTGCAGAGTCATGATTTTCCCTGAGTACCCTTAGCTGGAATTGCAGGGGAACAAACAGCTTGTTCTCAGGAAGGTTGCCAGGAGCTGAACCTTGATCAGCCGCAATTTCGGAGACTAAGTCAGAATCAACAGAGGATATTATTATACCTGTGGGCAAAACACAAGCAGGATCTTTCTCCGAAGGAGGGCTGGCCATGAAGCTACGCGACAGTACATCAGCTTTAATATTTTTAGACCCAGCCCTATAGCTGACCACAAAGCTGAATCTAGTAAAAAAAACAACGCCCATCGAGCTTGTCTCGGGTTTAGCCTCCGGGCACATTCTAGGAAGAACAGATTCTTGTGGTCGGTAAGGACCGTTACCTGGTGCCTAGCCCCCTCCAAGAAGTGGTGCCACTCTTCAAATGCCCATTTAATGGCTAAGAGTTCACGGTTGCCCACGTCATAGTTACTCTCAGTGGGCTAGAACTTCTTGGAGAAGTAAGCACAGGGACGGAGATGGGTGAGGGACCTGGTACCCTGGGACAACACAGCACCCACTCCCACCTCAGAGGCGTCAACCTCCACGATGAATGGCTCCATTTGGTTAGGCTGAATCAACATTTTGGCAGAGATAAAGCACTTCTTACGGATCTCAAAAGCCTGGACCGCCTCCGAACGCCAGTGGAGGAGATCCGCACCTTTGCGAGTAAGATCCGTAAGAGGCTTAGCGATGACCGAGAAGTTAGCAATGAATCTCCTGTAATAATTAGCAAACCCCAGGAAGCACTGTAACGCCTTCAGGGAGGCAGGTTGGACCCATTCAGCCACAGCCTGAACCTTGGCAAGGTCCATGCGGAATTCATTAGGAGTGAGGATTTGACCCAAAAATGGTATCTCCTGCACCCCAAACACAAATTTTTCGGATTTAGCAAAGAGTTTGTTTCCCCAAAGGGCCTGGAGCACCTTCCTGACATGCTCAATGTGGGAGGACCAGTCCTTGGAAAACACAAGTATGTCATCAAGGTACACTACAAGAAATACCCCCAGGTAGTCTCTTAAAATCTCATTTATGAAATTCTGGAAGACAGCGGGAGCATTACACAACCCAAAGGGCATGACGAGGTATTCGAAATGACCTTCGGGCGTGTTAAACGCAGTCTTCCACTCATCCCCCTCTCTGACTCGGATAAGGTTATAAGCCCCCCGAAGATAAAACTTAGAGAACCACTGGGCCCCCTGAACCTGATTGAAGAGATCAGGAATCAAAGGAAGGGGATACTGGTTCCTTACGATGACCTTATTCAAGTTTCGGTAATCGATGCACGGCCTAAGACCACCATCCTTCTTCCCTACGAAGAAGAAGCCAGCACCTACCGGAGAAGTAGAGGGGCAAATGTAACCCTTGGCCAGGCTTTCCTGGATATATTCTCTCATGGCCTCACGTTCGGGACAAGAGAGATTAAATATCCTACCCTTAGGGGGCTTAGCTCCTGGTACCAAATCGATTGCGCAATCGTATTCTCTATGAGGAGGTAACACTTTGTAGGCCTTTTTAGAAAAAACATCAGCGAAGTCCTGAATAAACTCAGGTAGAGTGTTCACCTCCTCAGGGAGAGAAATAAAATTAACAGAGAAACAGGACTTCATGCATTCATTACCCCATTTAGTAAGATCCCCAGTACTCCAGTTAAACGTGGGATTATGCATCTGTAACCAGGGAAGGCCTAAAACCAAATCGGACGATAATACCTGCATCACCAGTACAGAACGCTGCTCCAAATGAATGGAGCCAACAATGAGTTCAAAAACAGGGGTATGCTGCATAAAATAACCATTAGCAAGGGGAGTGAAGTCGATACCCACTACTGGGACAGGTTTAGGCAAATCAATCAATGGCATAGCTAGAGACATAGCAAATTCCACAGACATAATATTAGCAGAAGACCCTGAATCCACGAAGGCACTGCCGATGGCAGACCTACCCTCAAAAGAGACCTGAAAGGGAAGCAAGATCTTATTAGGTTTCATATCAACGGGAAAAAGCTGTGCCCCCAAGCGACCTCCCCGATGGTCACTTAGGCGCGGAAATTTTCCGGCTGCTTATTCTTACGCCTAGGACAGTTGTTCACTTGATGCTTGTCATCCCCACAGTAGAAACAGAGACCATTCTTCCTGTGGAGCTCTCTACGTTGTTGGCGAGACACGGAGGCCCCGAGTTGCATTGGTTCATCCGAGTTTTCCGTGGAAGAACGAAGCAACGGAAGCTCGGGAGCCATCATGGTGGAGCCAGAGGAGAAGGCACAAAAACGTTCAAGTCGTCGTTCCCTGAGACGTCGGTCAAGACGTACCGCTAAAGCCATAACCTGATCTAGAGAGTCAGAAGAGGGATAGCTAACTAACAGGTCTTTCAGGGCGTTCGACAGACCCAATCTAAACTGGCACCTCAAGGCAGGATCATTCCAGCGAGACGCTACACACCACTTCCTAAAGTCAGAACAGTACTCTTTAACGGGTCTCTTACCCTGACGTAAGGTCACCAGCTGACTCTCGCCAAAGGCAGTCTTGTCAGTCTCGTCATAGATGAGCCCCAGAGTGGAAAAGAAAAGGTCAACAGAGGAAAGTTCAGGGGTGTCAGGAGTCAAGGAGAAGGCCCATTCTTGGGGGCCGTCCTGGAGCCGGGAGACAATTATACCCAGGTAAAGGCAAAGGGCTGAGTCCAGCGATAAGAAGATAAAATGGAAACTAATTCCGAGTTTACTAGAGTTTCAATTTAAAAGGTCCAATAGTTTGGAGTCCTGGTGTGCAAATAGAAGGATATGACGGTCCAGTCTTGGGGCCTACGCGTTTCAGACGTTGAGCACGTCCTTAATCATGGCTGTTTAAAGTGTAGAGGCTGGGGCCCTGGTTTTATATGCATAGGTTCCGGCTTGTACAGCTGGTTAACTTAATTGCGTGTCAGCTTGCGATGAGTCACTGGAACGCAAGCCAGTGCATTTAGAGGTTCGGGGTGGATAACTGCTGGGAGATATAACATTATCAAAGAATACTCGTATGAAGGGGTGAAGGACAAAGGCCTGGGAAGTAGAAACATCTGAGTATTTGACTAAATGCTTTATTGATACGACCGAGAGGTATTGAAACATCGGTCCTGTATGTTGCGTGGTATTAACTTCTTTGTTTACATTCTAGGCTTCGTTTGTACTACTGGCTTATCGGATGGACCAATGAAAAGCCAGGGCACCTGACGAGCCTCCTGGGGTCAGCTGACGCTCCGGTCTGCTCTGATTCAAGGTAAGTGAGTGTAGCGTGGTATCTACCACAATACATATTCCTATTTTTGTGTTATTGTTCTTGAGAAGAGTATAAGGGGTGGAATTTGTGTAAGATTTTTACTATGGAGCGCCGTGATATGTGAATGCAGTGGGATGACGACATCTGACTATTGCGGGCAATGTCACTTAGAATTACGTTGTGATCTTTCAGGAGGAATCATGCAAGACGATTTGTTTATATTGCAGGTTTTCTGTGTTTGTCTGCGTGTGGGGAAAAAACTTTTCCATTTTCAAAACATCGCTATTGGCAGGCATGAACTAGTGTGAACTATGGTTGAATACTACTTGTTGAGAGTATGCTGCAAATGGATGTTCGGGGCTGGGGCTGTGTGTTATGAAAGATTTGGTATGTGTGGTGTTATGATTTGTATGTAGAACGAGTATTCCTGAGGTCAGCTGAGTGGTGGAACTATGCATATGTTGGGGTTATTGATTTATGTTTTGATTAAATAATAAAACGGATTTGGGGGAGGGCCCTCAGTATCTATGCGCTGGATCGAAATCTGGAGTGCAGGGAGTGCAAGGAAGAAAAAATTCGAAAAAAATACAGAACAATAGGGTGATTATAGACAGAAGGCTAAAAAAAGTCGTAATATTGTGTGAATTGCATAACAAAAAGCACATGTTATGTATGCAAAAATATTTTTGACTTTGAGTCCAGGTGGAGAGAGATCATTGGCATAAGACTGTTGCTTTGACACGTTAATGACTGAGCAAAAGAGGGTATGTTGATATTGGAACATGGGCTGGGTTTAATACTGGAACATAAGTTCTTTTTTGAGATTGAGTCCCTGTGGGAACCTTGTTTTTAGTCTGTATATCCAGAAGGCCTCTCGCAGATGCGTTTTGTGTTTCAGGTCGCCTCCTCTTTTGGGGAGACTGATTTTTTCTATAGCGAAACATCGGAAGGATTTTACTGTTCGATTGTGGTTATGTATAAAATGTTTGGAGGCACTCGAAATGTTTAAGATGTTTGGATTTCTTATATAACTGAGGTGTTCAAGGATCCTAATTTTGAATTTGCGGTTCGTGCAGCCTATGTATTTTAGTTGGCAATCTATGCATTCAATGACATAGACCACAGACTCAGAGTTACAATTGATGTAGTTTTGGATAGTGTATGTGTCTGACTGTGTGGAGACTGTGTGGAGTCACAGAAGGTTTTTGTAGGGTAAGCATATTGGCATACCTTGCAGGGGTGCTGTCCACATTTGTAGAACTCTGGTTCTACAGCAAAGCAACCAGTTTGCGGAAATAAAGCATCTAGTAAATAGGTACTTACCCATTCTCATGGAGGACGTCGATCTGCGGTCCATCCTTAAGGAAGGGTGTAGAATAATAGCTAGAAAAGCTCCAACAATAGGTAGTACACTCTCACCATCCCTATTTACATCACATGAGACCAAATCAACGTGGTTGGAAACCAAAGGGTTCTACAAATGTGGACAGCACCCCTGCAAGGTATGCCAATATGCTTACCCTACAAAAACCTTCTGTGACTCCACACAGTCAGACACATACACTATCCAAAACTACATCAATTGTAACTCTGAGTCTGTGGTCTATGTCATTGAATGCATAGATTGCCAACTAAAATACATAGGCTGCACGAACCGCAAATTCAAAATTAGGATCCTTGAACACCTCAGTTATATAAGAAATCCAAACATCTTAAACATTTCGAGTGCCTCCAAACATTTTATACATAACCACAATCGAACAGTAAAATCCTTCCGATGTTTCGCTATAGAAAAAATCAGTCTCCCCAAAAGAGGAGGCGACCTGAAACACAAAACGCATCTGCGAGAGGCCTTCTGGATATACAGACTAAAAACAAGGTTCCCACAGGGACTCAATCTCAAAAAAGAACTTATGTTCCAGTATTAAACCCAGCCCATGTTCCAATATCAACATACCCTCTTTTGCTCAGTCATTAACGTGTCAAAGCAACAGTCTTATGCCAATGATCTCTCTCCACCTGGACTCAAAGTCAAAAATATTTTTGCATACATAACATGTGCTTTTTGTTATGCAATTCACACAATATTACGACTTTTTTTTAGCCTTCTGTCTATAATCACCCTATTGTTCTGTATTTTTTTCGAATTTTTTCTTCCTTGCACTCCCTGCACTCCAGATTTCGATCCAGCGCATAGATACTGAGGGCCCTCCCCCAAATCCGTTTTATTATTTAATCAAAACATAAATCAATAACCCCAACATATGCATAGTTCCACCACTCAGCTGACCTCAGGAATACTCGTTCTACATACAAATCATAACACCACACATACCAAATCTTTCATAACACACAGCCCCAGCCCCGAACATCCATTTGCAGCATACTCTCAACAAGTAGTATTCAACCATAGTTCACACTAGTTCATGCCTGCCAATAGCGATGTTTTGAAAATGGAAAAGTTTTTTCCCCACACGCAGACAAACACAGAAAACCTGCAATATAAACAAATCGTCTTGCATGATTCCTCCTGAAAGATCACAACGTAATTCTAAGTGACATTGCCCGCAATAGTCAGATGTCGTCATCCCACTGCATTCACATATCACGGCGCTCCATAGTAAAAATCTTACACAAATTCCACCCCTTATACTCTTCTCAAGAACAATAACACAAAAATAGGAATATGTATTGTGGTAGATACCACGCTACACTCACTTACCTTGAATCAGAGCAGACCGGAGCGTCAGCTGACCCCAGGAGGCTCGTCAGGTGCCCTGGCTTTTCATTGGTCCATCCGATAAGCCAGTAGTACAAACGAAGCCTAGAATGTAAACAAAGAAGTTAATACCACGCAACATACAGGACCGATGTTTCAATACCTCTCGGTCGTATCAATAAAGCATTTAGTCAAATACTCAGATGTTTCTACTTCCCAGGCATTTGTCCTTCACCCCTTCATACGAGTATTCTTTGATAATGTTATATCTCCCAGCAGTTATCCACCCCGAACCTCTAAATGCACTGGCTTGCGTTCCAGTGACTCATCGCAAGCTGACACGCAATTAAGTTAACCAGCTGTACAAGCCGGAACCTATGCATATAAAACCAGGGCCCCAGCCTCTACACTTTAAACAGCCATGATTAAGGACGTGCTCAACGTCTGAAACGCGTAGGCCCCAAGACTGGACCGTCATATCCTTCTATTTGCACACCAGGACTCCAAACTATTGGACCTTTTAAATTGAAACTCTAGTAAACTCGGAATTAGTTTCCATTTTATCTTCTTATCGCTGGACTCAGCCCTTTGCCTTTACCTGCTTACACCCAACGTGTGCCGACACGAGAGCCCGTGCGATGACTACGACACACACATCAAGTGTCAGGTGAGCTGGAGGACCTCTTCCACATACTTTCTTTCTGAATTGTTCGGCTTACCTCACGTGCTCACCTTTGTAGTTACACATGCCCTATTCAGGACTATAGAACCAACTGGTCATATATGTGTACAACTTTCCTACTTGAATTTTAGTGTGCAACAAGAGGTGACATTATGCAAGTCTGCTATGATAATATGTCTACAGGGAATTAGTCAATTATCTATACAAATCAAGAACTTCAATTTTCTCATATGACTGGCTAAAAATCTTCTCATTGTTTTACTATTTCTACCTACTATTTCCTGAACATCTGGAGAGATACTCATTATATATGAGTTACTAGAAATATAAAACATAAATAATCATATAATATTTCAAGACTACGCTCAACATGTCTAACGAGGCCCAGCAAACGAGGTCTGAACTAGCCGCAAAAGTGTTCGGCAGCAATGGAAAAATCTCTGAAAGAAACCCCGATTTGGAAGATTTATTCCATAACTTGGAGAAACACCTGGCACAACAGGCAAAACTATGGTGGGATCTCACCACCCTCAAAAATTATGTCTCAAAAAATATGATCCCAAGGGGCTTACGTCTAAGAAAAATGCCTTCTTTCATATACACTGAGGACTTCCAGAAAGAATGGAACCAAACCCTATCTGACTGTTCCATCAAGTTAATGAATCTCATTACGAGACAAGAAGAACAAAAATTAACAGAACTGGAAATCAAAATAACAGACATCAAAAAAGAACTGGATGTCTACTCAAGTCTACCCTCCTTCTCACAACTGGACATACGCACGTCCTCCTACATCGACAAATTAGACCTCTCCATAGCTGAAACGAAGAAATCTAAGTTTCAGCGGGACACACGAGACTACATGAACAACGAGGTATACAACTGGAATAGAAAAGAACGTAATTTCTCTAGACCTAGACCTATTTTAAAAAAACGCAATCAACAATACAAGCGATACAGAGACATACCTAACAGGGTAAGCTTCAGCTCTACGGAACCTGACTCCGTAGAAGGCCTCTCAGAAGATGAACAAGTTGGAATTTTTCCTCGTCCTTACCTTAGACAAGAAGACACCGCACAATTGTCAAAAAACGAGGCAGGAGGGGCGGGAGGAAGCACAAATCGGCCCTATCAAGAACAAACCCGTCACCTCCGGTCGCGAAAATTCCAGCACTACTAAATTCCAACATAACGAATCTTTCATCCTTTCCTCTCTCGGCAGACCAAGAAGAGGTCCTCACTCTGGGCCTAAATTTCGCCCCCAATAACAACTTCAATCTGTTCAATACACTGCTAGATATAAATAAATTTATTCGCAACTTAACTGTCAAAAAATACTTCCTCAAAGATTCCAGCATGACAGAAGACTTGAATACAACCATAACTTCTACAAGCCATTCCAACATGAATCTTCAAGATAATAAACACCAATTCATGTCCGAATTTTCTTTTCAAGAACTTAGAACTCTAGCATGTTTAGAAAGTCTGCAGTCAGAACGACCGGAACAAAATGTCATGATGGCTCCCAACTTTACAACCTCCAACTCCAAATTCTACCCCGTGAACTCACGAACAGAATCCATGGACCGATTCCAACTTATCATTGAGCAAGAACTACAAAACATAGCAGACAGACTCAAGACCAACCACCCAGAACCTAACATGCCCATCCGCCTAAAAAAAGCAATAAAGACCTTGCAAAACAACAAAGAACTTACGATAAAAATGGCAGACAAGGGCGGAGGAATTGCTATTATGAACAAATCGGATTACCAAAAATCAATAATAGATATGCTATCTGATGAAAACACCTACCAAAAACTTGACACAAATCCAACAGTGAAAATAAAATTCTTAATGAAAAGCTTACTGAACGAGGGGCTTCAAGGTGGGTTCATCAACCAGAAACAATTTAATTATCTATACGTTGAACAACCCATTACTCCCATAATTCATGCTTTACCCAAAACCCATAAACAAATTAATCCCCCACCAATGAGACCTATAGTCTCAGGGATAGGATCCATATTAGAAAAATTATCCGAATGGCTTGACACTCTGTTACAACCTCTGGCTCAACAAACACCCGGCTTTCTAAAGGATACCAAAAACGTCCTTACTTCTCTAAAAGACAAAATATGGAACGAGAATTACACCTGGCTAACTTGCGATGTTGTCTCACTTTACACATCAATTCCCCACCATGTAGCCCACACTGCCTTAGAAAGCCATCTCCAGACACACAGTACTTACGATAGAAATTTCCAAACGTATATTCTAAATGTTCTGATGTTCCTAATGAAGCACAACTTTTTCCAATTTGATGGTAAATTTTTTCTCCAACTGAAAGGCGTCTCTATGGGAGCCAAATTCTCCCCATCAATTGCAAACCTAGTGATGGCGTGGTGGGAGGAATCATACATTTTTTCTAGCAACAATTCTTATGGCAAAAGCATTGAGTGGTACGGACGTTACATCGATGACCTCCTGCTAATATGGAAGGGACCCATCGATTGTATTCCAAACTTTGTGGACTACCTGAACCAAAACCCCTATAATCTTAAGTTCACCTATAACCACAACAAAACGTCAATTGTCTTCTTAGACCTAGAACTTGAAGGAAAAACCGGTCAAACAATCACAACTCAAACGCACCGAAAACCTACTTCCGCCAACTCCATCTTGCATGCCAAAAGTAATCATTCCATACACACAATTAAAGCCATCCCAGTTGGAGAACTTCATCGAGCCAAAAGAAACTGTACATCAACCAACCAATATAACATAGAACAAGACCATATTACAACAAGACTGAGAAATAGAGGCTATCCACAGTGGTCCCTCAACAGAGCCCGTGATATCATAACCAAAAAACCAAGAGCTCAACTTTTAGAACAGCACAAATTGAACAAACCAAATTCCAACCAACCAACTCTGGTTCTACAGCAAAGCAACCAGTTTGCGGAAATAAAGCATCTAGTAAATAGGTACTTACCCATTCTCATGGAGGACGTCGATCTGCGGTCCATCCTTAAGGAAGGGTGTAGAATAATAGCTAGAAAAGCTCCAACAATAGGTAGTACACTCTCACCATCCCTATTTACATCACATGAGACCAAATCAACGTGGTTGGAAACCAAAGGGTTCTACAAATGTGGACAGCACCCCTGCAAGGTATGCCAATATGCTTACCCTACAAAAACCTTCTGTGACTCCACACAGTCAGACACATACACTATCCAAAACTACATCAATTGTAACTCTGAGTCTGTGGTCTATGTCATTGAATGCATAGATTGCCAACTAAAATACATAGGCTGCACGAACCGCAAATTCAAAATTAGGATCCTTGAACACCTCAGTTATATAAGAAATCCAAACATCTTAAACATTTCGAGTGCCTCCAAACATTTTATACATAACCACAATCGAACAGTAAAATCCTTCCGATGTTTCGCTATAGAAAAAATCAGTCTCCCCAAAAGAGGAGGCGACCTGAAACACAAAACGCATCTGCGAGAGGCCTTCTGGATATACAGACTAAAAACAAGGTTCCCACAGGGACTCAATCTGAAAAAAGAACTTATGTTCCAGTATTAAACCCAGCCCATGTTCCAATATCAACATACCCTCTTTTGCTCAGTCATTAACGTGTCAAAGCAACAGTCTTATGCCAATGATCTCTCTCCACCTGGACTCAAAGTCAAAAATATTTTTGCATACATAACATGTGCTTTTTGTTATGCAATTCACACAATATTACGACTTTTTTTAGCCTTCTGTCTATAATCACCCTATTGTTCTGTATTTTTTTCGAATTTTTTCTTCCTTGCACTCCCTGCACTCCAGATTTCGATCCAGCGCATAGATACTGAGGGCCCTCCCCCAAATCCGTTTTATTATTTAATCAAAACATAAATCAATAACCCCAACATATGCATAGTTCCACCACTCAGCTGACCTCAGGAATACTCGTTCTACATACAAATCATAACACCACACATACCAAATCTTTCATAACACACAGCCCCAGCCCCGAACATCCATTTGCAGCATACTCTCAACAAGTAGTATTCAACCATAGTTCACACTAGTTCATGCCTGCCAATAGCGATGTTTTGAAAATGGAAAAGTTTTTTCCCCACACGCAGACAAACACAGAAAACCTGCAATATAAACAAATCGTCTTGCATGATTCCTCCTGAAAGATCACAACGTAATTCTAAGTGACATTGCCCGCAATAGTCAGATGTCGTCATCCCACTGCATTCACATATCACGGCGCTCCATAGTAAAAATCTTACACAAATTCCACCCCTTATACTCTTCTCAAGAACAATAACACAAAAATAGGAATATGTATTGTGGTAGATACCACGCTACACTCACTTACCTTGAATCAGAGCAGACCGGAGCGTCAGCTGACCCCAGGAGGCTCGTCAGGTGCCCTGGCTTTTCATTGGTCCATCCGATAAGCCAGTAGTACAAACGAAGCCTAGAATATAAACAAAGAAGTTAATACCACGCAACATACAGGACCGATGTTTCAATACCTCTCGGTCGTATCAATAAAGCATTTAGTCAAATACTCAGATGTTTCTACTTCCCAGGCCTTTGTCCTTCACCCCTTCATACGAGTATTCTTTGATAATGTTATATCTCCCAGCAGTTATCCACCCCGAACCTCTAAATGCACCGGCTTGCGTTCCAGTGACTCATCGCAAGCTGACACGCAATTAAGTTAACCAGCTGTACAAGCCGGAACCTATGCATATAAAACCAGGGCCCCAGCCTCTACACTTTAAACAGCCATGATTAAGGACGTGCTCAACGTCTGAAACGCGTAGGCCCCAAGACTGGACCGTCATATCCTTCTATTTGCACACCAGGACTCCAAACTATTGGACCTTTTAAATTGAAACTCTAGTAAACTCGGAATTAGTTTCCATTTTATCTTCTTATCGCTGGACTCAGCCCTTTGCCTTTACCTGCTTACACCCAACGTGTGCCGACACGAGAGCCCGTGCGATGACTACGACACACACATCAAGTGTCAGGTGAGCTGGAGGATCTCTTCCACATACTTTCTTTCACAATTATACCCACTCGCTGGCTCTCAGAACCTGAGGAGTGGGTCCTTAGATGGAAATAGAGTCTACAACTCTCCCGAAAGGAGAAAAAAGTCTTCCGGTCCCCTGAGAACCGGTCAGGCAATTTGAGATGGGGTTAAACAGGTGAAGTGGAGGGCACTAGCTGGTTAGCATCACCCTGGTCGCACCTCTGAGTCAGGGCTTGGACCTGTAGGAAGAGACCCTGCATTTGCTGAGCCAGGGTCTCAAGGGGGTCCATAGTAGTAGGAACCAGGGTAGAAAAGGTATATGGGCCTGTGATTATGTAATGACGGGGTAAGGAGACAGACAGGTGAGCCCTAATCTACCCGCCACTCAGTCCCTGCCTACTTGCACGACCCGTCCTAGGCGACGGCGTACAACTGGGCGACGGTCCCTACACTCAATACGTGCACGAGAGACAAACAGACAAGGGTACACAGAAGCTAAGGGAAATGGGGCAGTTGCCCACAGCAACACAGTGAGCAACAAGAGTAGTGAACGAGCCGAGTCAAACCAGGAGTGTACGAGGTACCAAACGCAGAGCAGGAGCGTAGTCAGTAAAGCCAGGGTCAAAATGAAGCTGAGGTCAATGGTAATAGCTGGAACAGCAGAGCCAGGAAACAAGAGAGAGAATCACAGGCAAAGAGAAGAAGCAAATGAAGGTATACATAGACCGAGGGCGGGAGCTAGAACCGTCTGGCCAGGCTGTGATAGGTTCTCCCACTCCTCAGCCTACCAGCCTGAGTGGTAGCAGATCGAGTCACTCTAAGGGTATGTGCACACGGTAGCAGACTTTTACGTCTGAAAAGACAGCCTCGTTTCAGACGTAAATGCTCCTCCTCGCATTTTGCGAGGCTTCTCTGACAGCCGTAAATTTTGAGCTGTGCTTCATTGAGTTCAATGAAGAACGGCTCAAATTACGTCTGAAAGAAGTGTCCTGCACTTCTTTTGACGAGGCTGTATTTTTACGCGTCGTCGTTTGACAGCTGTCAAACGACGACGCGTAAATGACAGGTTGTCTGCACAGTACGTCGGCAAACCCATTCAAATGAATGGGCAGATGTTTGCCGACGTATTGTAGCCTTATTTTCAGATGTAAAACGAGGCATAATACGCCTCGTTTATGTCTGAAAATTGGTCGTGTGAACCCAGCCTTAGGGTATGTTCACACGATGAGAGGCATTTACGTGTGAAAAGACAGACTGTTAACAGCTGCCTCGTTTCACACGTAAATGCTCCTCCTCGCATTTTGCGAGCCGTCTGAGACGATCGTAAATCTTGAGCTGTGCTTCATTGAGTTCAATGAAGAACAGCTCAAATTACATGGCAAAGAAGTGCCCTGCACTTCTTTGCCGAGGCAGTCTATTTACACGTCGTCGTTTGACAGCTGTCAAACGACGACGCGTAAATTACAGGTCGTCTGCACAATACGTCGGCAAACCCATTCAAATGAATGGGCAGATGTTTGCTGACGTATTGTAGCCCTATTTTCAGGCGTAAAACGAGGCATAATACGCCTCGTTTATGCCTGAAAATAGGTCGTGTGAACCCAGCCTAAGGGTATGTTCACACGGCCAAATTTCAGACGTATACGAGGCGTATTATGCCTCGTTTTACGTCTGGAAATACGTCTCAAATACGTCGGCAAACATCTGCCCATTACTTTCTATGGGTAGAACGCTGTATTGTCCACACGACGCGTAATTTTACACGTCGGACGGCAATTACGACGCGTAAAATTACGCCTCGTAAAAAGAAGTGCAGGACAATTCTTGAGACGTATTTGCCGAAGCGTAATTCCATAGAAGTCAATGTAAAGTGTAAAATACAGTGTCGGTCCGTTTGAGTCGTATTTAGATGCGTATTATGCAGCGTTTACGCCTCAAAATACGCCTCGAAATAGGGATGAGACTTGGTAAACACTCCCCCAAGGGGTGTTGCCTAATCAGCCATTTTGGAAGGCCAGTTCTGGGTGAAAGATAAAGTTTTGAATAAAAATATTAGCAGGAGGTTCACCATGCCACCCCGACCTTATAAGAGGATGGACATCGATGTGGATGCCCTAATTAATGAGGTAAGGAACAGTTTGAACCACCATTGATGTATGTTTTGGAGTTTCCATCTTGTTAGGTTTAAAATGTTTGGGCTAAAGGTGCAGACAGTCTTGCAGGACAAACATGTGTCTATACAGTTTGCATAATGTGAGGTAATGTGTTCCTTACATCTGCATGTATTGCAAGACGGTATTGCGTTTTACCTACAACTGTATCCTATTGTAGCAACGCATTGTACGCATTCATGTTGTTTGCAAGATGTACAGGTGACATTTCACACCCTCACACCTCACGGCGTATGTGCAGCAGTTATTAACTTGACACTGTATGTTTTCATGAGGTAATTCTATGCATTGAAACACTCTATACGTGGCTTGCCTTTTGTGAACTGTGTATGGAACTTGTAGGTGGACTTTTGCCTGCATATTTGGGACTACTTCATGGTGTGCTAAAATGTGTGACAAATCTCCACTCACTGTTATTGATTATTTAAAGTGACGACGTGCATTTGTTTGTTCTGTGTTTGGAGCACATCATCATGTACACCCCACACAATTCCCTGTGTTTCTTGTCATGTCCAACCCATGCGGATACCATTACGCACTTAACAACACGAATTCACCTTAGGAGCCACATTTTGTTAAAGGGTTGGTGTTGGATCGATTTAAAATATTGAGCTTAGCATGTTTGGAGTTCAGGTTTTTGTGAGTATACTGCAGTAATTTTTAGGTGGCAAACCGGGCCTTTGTCCACACTTGCTTGTGAAGCCTACATTTGAGTGTTACGCGAATTTATAGTCTTATTTATGTGTTTGGTTTTCTTAAAGGTGCAGGCCCGCCCAAATATATGGGATAAAAGCAATGCGTCCTACTGCAATCGAGTTCGCCGGCAGGATGCATGGGAGGAGATCTGCACAGCCCTGTACCCCGATTGGTTGGCGCGATCCAGCAATGAGCAGTAAGTGATTGGTGAGTGTTCGGAATATCTCCACATAAGTTTTTTCCCCATAATGAGGTAGTTGCGTTGTAACGTCCAAAGCTCAGTATGTGCAGAACAAAGCTTTACAGAGAACAGTCTGGGACGCCTCAGAGGAGCAACCAAAATTTTAGACCATACACACGCATTTTTGCTATGGTGCTGTTTCAAGCACAAATCGCTTTTGAACCAAACAACCAAAACAAGTGCCACTTTCAGCAAGCTATACTATAAGGATTGGAACGTAACTTTTTATTTGGGTTATTACTTTTCATAGAAGGATCTGCAAAATCGCTGGAAAAGCGTACGCGATCGATTCCAGCGTGTGATAAGGAAGGGTAAGAGGAGTGGGGCCTCTCCCTCCCAAGTCTCCACCTGCCCATACCATCAGGAGCTGATGTTCCTCCTGCCCAACAGAGCACTACGCCCGTAAGTTGTGGTATATTCTATTCTGAAGTCGGGCAATTTTACTAACAACACATGCTGTTCATTTGTCCACATCCGTTTACAGCATACATCCAGTTATGATTTGGGTCCTGTAAATTCCTCCCAGAAAATTTCACAATGCCGACGTTGTAACCCCAAACCTAAATGTTGCTTGTCATTTTTGGGTTTCTTTACGATTAGGGGGTTTGAAATGCGTATCGCTAACATTCAATGTGTGGGTTTGTGGAGATGTGCAGTTAACAAGCAACATTATCGAGAGCATACATGCTCATGTGAGCCCCTAAGTGGCCTGCTCCCTGGACAAGAAACATTGTCCTGATTCCCCAAACCACCGTTTCCCCCTGTTTACGTAGTCCCAAAGTGTCAAGAAGGAGGCAAGGATTTGTGTTTGCTCGGCATTGTACGCAATATTTCGAGGACCACTACATGCGTCCTGCAAGTTGGGATGCTTGCAAAGGAAAATTATCTGCTCAATTGGCCCCAGGGGTTTGTTTAACTGATGTGTTGGATGTCCTATTATTGGGTGTGAAATAGGTTCTTGATTAAACATAGTTGTGACGCTAATACACATGTTACTTGCGTTCACAACCGGCTTCTTACTCGTTTTTTTGCCTTACCCTAGATCCAGTGGTAACGTTGCCCGGCAAGTGGAACGACAGCCAGTTGCTCAGCTCGAACACCAGCACAGGGAGAGCCCAACCAGGTCAGCTACCTCCCAACAGGCAACACCCGAGGCGGAGAGCCACTCGGAGGAAGAGGCTGGTCCCTCATGGGCGCACACTGAAGCTGATGGGTCGGAAGAGCAGCCAGAAGCACCTGCTGCGGCCCAGTTGCCAAGGGCATCCCCAACCGGTCCGGCTCCCCCCACCCGCACACCTGCAACCCGGCAGCGGGCTCGAAGAACCCTCCGGATAATGGACAGGCAACTGGAGGTTGAGTCCGACGCCATGTCCTTTATCCGGAGGGTCCACGGCGACGACGAGTTTGATTATTTTGGCTATGCCATAGCCTCTCGTTGCCGTCGGCTGCCACCGGAAGTAGCACAAGATGTGATCACTTACTTCCAGGCTGCGGTGGCAGTCTTTGAGTTCGCTGCCCACATGCCCCCTGTAGAGGAGCTGATTGGCAGCCTAAATCGTGTCGCTGGCCGTAGGGAGGCCCGATCCCAGATGCCCCACAGCCAGTTCGTTCAAAATGCCTCCACCCAGACGGAGCACACCAACCCACCTCCCTCCCAATCCAATCCCTCGACAGCCTCCCATTTTGGTCAATCTTTTTACCCTTACCCACCATCACAATACAGCACAAATGCCTATCACCAAAGCTACCCCCCAAACTACCCACCTCCCTCTACATATGACTCTCCTCCCCGCTTTACTAACATGTAACTGTGCATGTGTCTGGGTGGAGGTCCTTAAAATATGTTGGTAACTTACCAGTTTCATAGAACCAAAGCACCTTGTGTTCTTTGCACTAATTTGTTAAGTTTGGGTTGATACATTACCCCTTTGGTAATGTAAAATAAAAAAATTTTACCACCAGATTTCTGTTGTCCCATGTGCTTTGGCGTTCACAAAGGGAGCACAACCCCACACTACTTATCAACGTTCTATGAGCAAACAATACCACATATCCTTTTTTTGGACACATTTTATTTCGACAGGGCTCATACTGTCCACCTAGACACAAATCATTGTGGCTTTATTCACACCAACACAACACATTAAATAATATATCATATAAAAATTTCACATACATTGTGTCATAACGTTCATTTGGCTTCAGAGCCACAATTGCATCCTCACAACACAGAATACACTTGGTCCTAGTCCGGGAGCGGCTGCTGAACAGTGTGGCTGGAATCCTGCCAGGGCACGGCACCCTCGGGACTCATGAAGTAGTCCGTGAAGGCATCTCTCACCTGTACTCCACGGTTGGATGGCCTTCCTAAGCCCCAGTTGATGTTATCATCACGGAAAGCTGTCTGTGTCTCCACATCAACCTCACCTCGCTCCTGATCCCTAACATAGTTGTGGAGAACACAGGCAGCTTTAATGACAACATCAACTGTGTACGCATCCAACTGAAGGGCACAGGTGAAGACCCTCCACTTACTAACCATGATCCCAAAGGTGCACTCCACGAAGCGTCGTGCCCGGCTCAGCCTCTCATTGAAGACCCTCCTCCGGGCATCTAGTCTCCTCCGTGGGTATGGGCGCAGCAGGTTGGGCAGCAGTGGAAAAGCCTCATCCGATACCATCACGAAGGGGACTGGATGCGTGGTACCCGGAAGAGGTTGGGGTGGAGGTAGAGTTACCTGATCTAGCAGGATTTCCTTCCCTAAATCAGAGGTCAGTAGCGCACGGGAGTCCCCAGTGCTTCCATATGCGCCGACGTCAATTGCAACAAACTTGTACGAGGCATCAGCCACCGCCATCAGGACCACGGAGAAATACTTCTTGTAGTTGAAGTATTGTGATCCAGACCGCGGTGGCTGCTGCACACGTACGTGCTTCCCGTCGACGGCGCCTATGCAATTGGGGAAATTGGCCACAGATTGAAAGCCTGCTGACACATGCAACCAAATCTCCCGAGACGGACTGGGCATCACGATGGGCTGCAAATACTGCCAAATCACCTGGCATGTGCACCTGACAATTCCAGAAATCGTGGATTTGCCCACCCGGAATTGCAGGTGCAGGGATGAATAACTCTCCCCTGTTGCCAGAAATCTGAAAAAAAAACAAAAAACAAACAATTAGGAACACGTATTCGTAATGCAACATCAGCAGAACGAGGACATTCACATAGCAAAATGATAAATGACTAAAGATGAATTTGCGACCCAACATAATTGCCAATGTTTTAGAAAAGCGTTTCAATAAATTTAAACACACCGCAACGTGATCAGCAGCCTCTCCACAGGACTAATGGCGTTGCGCATAACGGTATCATGCCTCCTTAGATGGACTGCCAGTATCTCCGCCAAAGCATCAAATGCAGGGATAGACATCCGACAAAACTCATAAAATTTGCGAGGGAAGCTGCAGAGACATACACGTTATAATACAAGCACAATATATTGCCCCCTATAGTACCCCTACCCAGTATAATGTCCGCTTAGTGGCCCCACACAGAATATGTCCCCTTCCCCTTGCTGCCACACACAGCCCCCTTGTAAATAGTGCTCCCTGTAGATTGTGCTATACAGCCTCCCTGTAGACAGTGCCATAATCCCCCACCTCCTCCTTATAGATTGTGAAATACAGCCTCCCACCTCCCCCTTGTAGACAGTGTTCCCAAACAAAAAAAATTGTACTCACCTAGGCCCCGTTCGGGATCCTTGCATAGGCTAGCGTGATCCTGTATCCTAGTACAGCGGTTCCCAACTTTTTCGGACTCGAGACACCACTGGAAAAATAAGATTTCCTCAGGGCACCCCTACCAAAAATGGTTTCAAGAAAGACAAAAAATGCCTAAAAACAAGGACTACACTCGTAGGGTATGTTCACACAGTGTTTTATGTAAGGCAAAAAAAATCTGCCTTAAAATTCCTTCAGGAATTTTGAAGCAGATTTTGAATTGACAGAATTGTTTGACTTGTTTTTTTCTTTGCATTTTTTTAAAGTCGTTGAAGCTAATGCAAAAGACGCAGGCAAAAAAGCACCAAATGAGCGCCACAGGTATTTTCTGCCTCCTATTAATTTCAATTGGAGTTCAGAGGTGGAAACCACTTGAAGAAAAAAAAACCATCAGCCCCCCACTCACAGTAAAATGACCATCAGCCCCCACTCACAGTAAAATAACCATCAGCCCCCCACTCACACTAAAATGAATATCAGCCCCCCACTCACAGTAAAATGACCATCATCCCACCACTCACAGTAAAATGACCATCAGCCCAGCACTTACAGTAAAATGACCATCAGCCCCCCACTCACAGTAAAATAACCATCAGCCCGCCACTCACAGATTCCCCCTGTAGATCGTGCCACACAGCCCCCTGTAGGTAGTGCCACACAGCACCCTGGTAGGTAGTGCCACATAGCCCCCTTGTAGGTAGTACCATACAGCACCCTTGTAGGTAGTGCCCCACAGCACCCTGTAGGTAGTGCCACACAGCACCCTGGTAGGTAGTGCCACACATCCCCCTGGTAGGTAGTGCCACATAGCCCCCTTGTAGGTAGTGCCCCACAGCCGCCTTGTAGGTAGTGCCACACAGCACACTTATATATAGTGCCACACAGCCCACGGCCCCCTTGTAGATAAACCCCCCCTTCCTGTAGATAGCGCCACTATAGCTCCCTGAACGAGCGGAATCCCCGTGTGGCCGGGGATTCCGCTGCTGGACGGAGTGCTTGATGTATCTGTCCATATATGGACAGTGACATCAGGGGCAACTGCTGAAGCGTAATCCCCAGCCACAGCGTTGCCGACTCTGTGACTGGGGATTCCACTCCAGAAGCGCCTGTCGTCTGTGTCTAGTTATGGACATTGACGTCACTGGCTTCCCTTTGAGTGGAATCCCCGGTCACAGAGTCGGTAATGCGGGGGATTCTGCTCCTTCAGGGAGCTACAGTGGCGCTGCTATAGTGGCGTAGCTACCGCTGTAGCACCGACAGAGGGTGCTAGCGGTGCCGCCGGACAAGGGGGGGCCGCGCTTCTGAAACAAGCAGGGGAAGGGAGCCAGCGCAGCGCCCCCTTCCACCTGCTGGAGTGATGCGCCCTGTGCAATGGCACAGGTCGCACACCCCTAAGGCCGGCCCTGCGTGCATGCAGGTGGCTCTCTCCAATTTGTTCAATGCTCTGGGACCCACACCTACACTCCTCAACATTGAAATTTAAACACCAAGAAGGAAAAGTTTTGGAATAGTGGTAATCACAGGATCGATAGACATGTTCATGATTTGCAAATGCTAAAAAAATGGAAACAAAATATTCCAAAAATCTTGATTTATTCAGTATCGAGTATGAGCGCTATCAATGAGGTTGTTAGTGGTTGTCTGAGTAATGTTATGCCACGCTGAATGCACTTGGTCACGCAAATCATCAAGATTGGCTGCTGGCAGCACCCTTTACAATTGCAGACCAATGACGTCCCAGATGTGCACGATGGGAGATATGTCCGCAGACGCTGCAGGCCATGGTAGCACGTTTAGGCGTTTAGGCCACGCAGGCTACTTACAGTAGCACAAGCAACATGCGGCTTGGTCGCATGTTGTCCTGTTGAAAAACGGCTTCTGGGATACTTAGGAGAAATGGCTGTACCACTAGTTCCACGACCAAATCAATGTTACGCCGAGCTGTTAGTGTACCTGAAATGAAGACTAGAGGGGACAGGCTACCATACATTATGCCACCCCACACCATAATAGCAGGAGTAGGATCGGTGTGACGTTCCCTTATGAAGGCCTCTTCATGACTTTGCTCACGTGGTCTCCAGACCTATCTCCTGCTATCAGTGCATCTGAGACAAAAGCGGGGTTCATCACTGAAAAAGGGTAGACCTCCATTGCCATCTTGCTGTGCACCATGATAGACTTTGAGAGTGATGGAGTGCGGTCAATGGAACACCTGTAGCTGGACGTCTGGCTCGCAGCCCAATGTCGTGCAAATGCCGTCTGATGGTTTGTGTCGACACTGGTTGCTGCCCTAGAATTGGGATGTGACATCCAATTTCACTTGCAGTACAAAATGGATCACTACGTGCCATTCTTCCAATCAGACAATCCGTGCAGAGGTTCGTCTCCACGCACCTCTTGCTGTCCTTCCCATTCGTTGTTATTCTCCCAACCTTTCGGGACATGCCACGTTGAACAGTGCTGACATCTTGGCCTAGGCGCATAGCGATCTGTCGGAGTGATAAACCAAAGTCTCTCAGTTCAAGGATTATGTTGCAATAACTGGCACTTCAACGAACAGAAGGCATCGCACAATCATCCCACACCACATGATCCAATTTTTGAGGTTTCATGTGGCTAAAAAACATTGCTTTCAATCTGTTTTTTTTGCCCTTCCCACATGCCACAGATTGGAGCTAAGTGCTTTAAAATTTGATCATTTGCAGTTCTTAGCGACGCATGCTACTTCCTAGATTTGCATAACCTTACAGCTTGCCCTTCTTGGTGTTGCAATTTCAATGTTGAAGAATGTACATAAAAAAACGACCCCAGTTTTCCTTGTACGGTGGCCGCTGGCTGCAGAGTTCATGCAGGGATTACTGGATAGAGGGCCCCGCGTGCATTTGGCTCTCTAAATTTTGTTCAACGGAAGTTACAAAAAAAAACGAGCAAGCCCTGCTTAGCTGTTTCTGTAACAACCATACAACAGAATGAAAAGAACTCCCATCTCCTTGTCTTTATCAATTGGGGAGAGTCTTTGGAGTGCACTCGATTCGGGGAACTTCAGCTATGGTCCAAATGTTTCAAATGATCCCAGAAAGTAGTATATGACAAGGAAAAAATAAAACTATTTTATATGAACAATCAACAAGTATAGCGTCTGTGGTCGCTGACCACGAACTCCTTCCATTTGGTCGACTCCCTTCTCTCCAGAGATGTCTGCACATGCGGCCGTCCTGTTCCACAGTGACCACCAGGGTGCACTCGCGAGCTCAGTCCAGCCTTGGAGCCAGAGCGCACAAAGGTGTGAGTTTGAGTTGATTGCTCCCAGAGCACCCTGGACTACAAGAAGAGCTCTGCCCCTTCATGGCTTGCCTGAGCCTTGTTGTCGTTATCCTAGTATGTCTATGTAAATGGTCTCCTAAGTGTTTTCCAGTTCCCAGTGTTCCCCGTTCCTGCTACCTGTAACCTGTATACCGTGCTATCCTGGTCAAGTGCCGTGTTGAGCTGAAGTCATGTTGTGCTGTGTTCCATGCCTGTCCTGCTACACCACGCCTGGCACCTGCCTGCTGCCTAGTCCCAGCCGAGCCTGTCATGCTACTGTCTGAGCTACCACAGGTACACTATACGACTGTTGGCAAGCTGCCATACCGTCAAAGCGGTACGGCCCAGTGGGTCCACATACCCAACCTGACAACAAGGATGTGTTTTCTGTTCAAGGAATGACTTCCTGTCCAGCTCGGTTAGTGGCATATTTAGTCATAGGTCACATTACACTAGAGATAGAGTAGTTACAACTCCAAAGGTCGTAAATTCAAAACAGGCCTAGAAGGAATAAATGCATACTATAAGTAAATCAAATAATATTAATGTCACATGAAAAAAGGGAGGAAAGGGTGAAAGTGGGAAAATAAGGAAAAAGTGGAAAAATAATTGAATGAATTGTGAACTAAAATCTATAATATGATTAGATCAAAATAATTTAATGTTAAAGAATGTGAAATATGTAAAAAACAAAACATCATGAAGACTTAAATGACTATCTAGGCCACGTTTTAAGGCTCTATTCACACGACAGGTACGAGTGTCGGCCGATAAAAACAGGCGTTTTGGTCCGATTTTCTCGGCCGTTTTGCATCAGTTCTGTTTCCGTTCCAGGCCGTGTTTCCGTTTTTCACGGACGATTTTGACCCGTTTTGCATCAGTTTTTTCCCTGTTCGTTTTAAAAACCGATGAATTTCATTTGTAAATGTTTTGCCACACACTTCTCTCCGTAGATAATGCCACACACTGCCCTCTGTAGATGCCGCCACCGCCACCCTTTAGGTAGTGCCACACAGCCCCCCTTGTAGGCAGTGCCACACAGCCACCCTGTAGGTAATGCCACACAGCCCCCCTGTAGGTAATGCCACACAGCCCCCCTGTAGGTAGTGCCACACAGCAGCCTGTAGATAATGCCACACAGCCCCTTGTAGGTAATGCCACACAGCCCCCTGTAGGTAGTGCCACACAGCCCCCCTGTATGTAATGCCACACAGCCCCCCTGTAGGTAATGCCACACAGCCCCCTGTAGGTAATGCCACACAGTCCCCTCTAAGTAGTGCCACACAGCCCCCTCTAGGTAGTGCCACACAGCCCCCTCTAGGTAGTCTCACACAGCCTATTGTAGGTAATGCAACACAGCCCCCTGTAGGTAATGCCTCACAGCCCCCTGTAGGTAATGCCTCACAGCCCCCTGTTGTCGAAGCTGTGGCTGGGGATTCGGGATTCTGCTCCTATAGGGAGCAAAAAAATAGGAGGAGGAGGAGAGAACGAGTGACATATTACCCGGCCCCATAGACTTCTATGGGAGCCGGGCGGCCGGGAGAATGACCGTAAATAGGACATGTCCCATTTTTTGACCGCCCGTTTTACCGGTCCGCCAAAAAAAATCGGTCGTGTGAATTGCCCCATTTGGGGTCTATTGTTCCTACTGCGGCCGTGCAACATTTTTGGCCGGCAAACCCTGTCGTGTGAATAGAGCCTAAATGTTTATACCCCAAACACACAATTTTTTTCCCTCCCCCACTGCTGGGAAAAAAAAGAATGGTAATGTAATTAACTTTAATGCGTTAACGTAAAAATTCGGAATACCCAAAAATATAAGATTGTGATCAATATTTATAAAGTCCTGTAAAGAGTAATTCTTTATTAATGCTAGAAGGCGGCATTGTATTTTGCTGGTAAATCCATCTAAATTCTGCCCAAAGTAGAGGAACAGTAGGGTCCTCTTCCATGACATTCATCTGTACTCTGCCAATACTAAAAACCCTGAGTCCGCTTGCCTCGATGATAACGTAGAAAGTGTGAGGCTCCCAAGGGTAAGGCTTTCTCCTGAGTTTGATCTAGTAAACCTAAAGTTATAGTCAGAATGTTTCTGAATTATTTTCTCAGTTCTTGGAACGTTTGACCCTCATAAACCATGGGACAGGTTTATACAGTATAACACATGTGGTTTTACAGTTCACATAATGCTTCAATCTGTATTGCTGTTAATCTTGTGGGTACCTGACTATCTCAGTGCGCTCCATAAATTCGCAAATAATACAGTTCCCACAGGAATAGGGGCCTCTATGCACCTGGCCCCGACCCAAGGAGGCTATTCAACTAAGATAAAATTCTCATGGTGCCACACACTGTGCCCCTAAATATAATAGTACCATACACTTTGCCACTGAATATAATAGTGTCAGACACTGTGTCCCTGACTACAATTGTGTCAAACACTGTAAAGTAATGCACACACACACAGTGCCCCCTGTAGGTAGGACCACTCACAGTGCCCTATGTAGATAGTAAAACTTGGATATCCAGCAGCACAACCAGCAATGGAGATGGAAAAACAGTATCCCAACTTAATGAGGAGTGCACGCAGGTAAGTATCCCAGGTCCAAAAGAGATCACGAATCCATATAGAGAAAAGAGACCGCAGCACTCAAAGTAGAAAGCATTTTGTTTTCTTTAATTCATCAAAACATGGACATGCAACGTTTCAACCCTGTCAAGGTCTTTCTCAAGCATGAGTTGCCGACACATGTTGTACAGTTACGACAAAATGATGCCGCGAGTTCAGAAGCTGAGCCTGCGCCATCACCAGCAGGTGTCATCTGTATATTAAAGCTGTAATGGCAGGGGCCAGAGCTAGCACCGATCCTCATCATTAACTTCTTATATGAGGCGGTCTAAAGCGACCGCGGAATCTAAGTGGTTTGTAGTTGATTGGCAACCAGAGACCTAACAATAGCCTCCTGGTCTGCCAAGTACGCAAGTCTATTAGGTCTCACCCGAGGCAGAGCCTAATAGACCGTTCTAGTGCATTTCACCATATAGATAGTGCAATGTATTAGAATAGGAATCAGACAGTTGGACCTTGAAATCCCCTAGTGGGACTAAAAAACAAGTGTTAAAAAAAAAAATTCAATGTTGTACAAAAATAAAAAATCCGTAATGGGCTGAACTATAAAAATATGATGTTATTTATCCTGCGCGGTGAATGCCATAAAAAAAAACCCCTAAAACATTATGCCAGAATTGCTGTTTTTTTGTCACCTTGCCTCCCAAAAATGGGAATAAAAAGTGATCAAAAAGTTGCATTTATCCAAAAATGGTACCAATAAAAACTACAGCTTGTTCCCCCCAAAAAACAGTCCCTCATACATCTCCATCGACGAAAAATGTTTAAAATATTGGTTCTCAGAACATGCAGACACAAAATTACATTCTTTTTACAAAAAAGTAATTTTATTGTGCAAAAAGTTGTAAAACATAAAAAAAACTATATAAATTTGCTCTCGCTAGAATCGTACTGACCCGCAGAATAAAACTAACATGTCATTTTTAACGCACGGTGAACGCTGTATAAAAAAACCCCACTATGCCAGAATTAAAATATTAAATGATCCCTGGCTCTTTACTCAATGTGTGTTATTTTGACCGGAGCAGGCAAAATTAAACCAGGTGAAATCCTCAACACCCAAATACAGATAAAATATAGCAGTTATTTTACCGCTCTGATGGTCATATAAAAGACAGTTCCACAGTCTGATATGTATGTCCGAAGGGTACAAAATCCCCCAGCCTATATGCAAGAAGGCAATTCCTCAGTCCAAATCGTGTGTTTTTGGATTTTCCACACAGGGATGCAGAGATGCTATGATCCAGGTAAGCCCAGTCGAACACCACACTATATCTCCAGAGAGGGAAGAAGGAAACAAATAGTGCAACACTTTTTGGACTAGTTCACTTTACGCTTTTTATTCTATACTTACAAAAAAGGAAAAGGTTTAAAATATAGCCACATCCTGGGCTATAGAGTTTGGAGTGCCGCATGCTATGGATTATGTTTTTTTTTTTATTTTAAGCCACGCCTCTAATCCCACCCAATCCCCGCCCATACACACCCGATTCAGCCCACACATTATCATGCTCCCATAGTGCCCCCACACAGTATAATCCCCCATAGCTGCCACCATACAGTATAATGCCCCCATACAGTATAATGCCCACACAGATGCCCCCATACAGTATAATGCCCACATAGATGCCCCGTACAGTATAATGCCGACACAGATGCCCCATACAGTATAATGCCGACACAGATGCCCCCATACAGTATAATGCCCACACAAATGCCCCTCATGCAGTACAATGCCCAAACAAATTCCCCCATGCAGCATAATACCCCCATAAATGCCCCTACAGAATAATTCCTTCCCCTAGCTGCCCCACGCAATATAATGCTCTCCATAGCTGCCCCCACACAGTATAATGTCTCCCATAGCTGCCCCCACAGTATATTGCCCCCAAAGCAGCCCCCAGTATAATGCCCCATGCAGTATAATGACCCCCATAGCTGCCCCCACAGTATAATGCCCAACACAGTATAATGCCCCCTCATAGCTGCCCCCACAATATAATGCACCACATAGCTGCCCCCACAGTATAATGCCCCTCATAGCAGCCCCCACATTATAATGCCATCCTTAGCTGTCTTCACAGTATAATGATCTCCATAACTGCCCCCACAGTATAATGCCATCCATAGCTGTCCCATAGTATAATGTCCCTATACAGTATAATGCTCCCATAGCTGTCCCCACAATATAATACCCCATACAGTATAATGCCCCTCATAGCTGTCACCACAGTATAATGCCCCCACAATATAATGCCCCCATACAGTATAATGCCCCTCATATAGTAAAATGCTCCTATGGCTGCCACCATATCAGCCCCCTTCCCTACCCTGTATAATGCCCCATAGTGCCTAATAGAAAAATAATAACCTAATTACTTACCTATCCCTGTTCCCACGACGGGTGGCGGATCCTTCTCCTCTGGTCTGTGCTGTGAGTGACTTGGAGCAGACAAGCGGTCAGCACTGTGTGGCTACGGGGGCCCTGTGAGCCCCCCAGGCTTAGGTGGGCTACTGTTACCTAGTAGTCTATGGCAGAGCAGGGAGATACCTCCCTGTTCTGTCATAGAGTTCAATAGCATCTGTGTCCGAAGGACGCAGACACTATTGAATGTGGCATCGCTACCGGCGCCTCCGGGCATGGGGGGGGCCGTGCTAGCTCTGGCCCCTGCCGCGGGCCCTGTAGCTGCCAGCTGCTCTGCATACATTTATTGGGGCGGGTAATAGTCTGTATACCTCATCTTAGTTGTACTCATTATGCACGTATACCTTTGATTGTGTCCAGTGGTACATGTGATAGTTGCATAGACACCTTTTTGCTCAGTTGTATGCATGTGACATACTAATGATTGCACTGTGTACTTTACATTTAGGTCTGGGCATGAGTTACAATATTAATTGCACAAAGCACTTTATTTTGATTACTTTGCATAACCTGTAGTGATACTTAGGCCAGATTCACACGAACGAGTGCAAACTCGGACGTGAAAAACGGCCATTTTTTGACGTCTGAGTTTTCACGGATCCCCATAGACTTGAGTCTATCGAGGGATCCATCAAAACGGAGGAAAATAGGACATGTTCTATTTTTCAACAGACCCTTCACATGGTCCGTTGAAACAACGGCCGTGTGAATGGCCCCATTTAAATACATGCGTTTGTGTGGCGGCCGTTGTTTTAACAGCCGTCACACTAATGTATACTACGGTCGTCTGAATTCGGCATAACTTTGTTGCTTGCACAGTACACTTTCTCAAGGTTGTTCTGCAAAGCCTGTATTGATAATCTGCATACACTGTAATGCGTTTATCTTGCAAACTTGGTGACTTTTGGCATGTTTATATCCTGGATGATACCACATTTCTTGGATGTGATGTCCTTTCAACTATTGTGTGTTTTATTATGTAGTGAACTAATAAAGTATTTTTTTAGACGATTTTTGCGGAGTCCGTTTTGTATAGGTTGAAAAAAGATACATGTCCATCAAGTCTCTCTCAGTTCATTTATACATAATTTAATACTATTTTATTTATAACCCTCTGTGCTATTTGTCATTAGATAAGCATATAGCCCTTTCTTAACCCCTTAATGACCGGGCCTGAAAAGGCCTTAATGACCAGATACATCTTTCTGTTTTTGCCTCTCTCTGTTCCAGCAGCCATAACTTTTTTTATTTTTTTCATTGACGTGGCTGTATGAGGCCTTTTTTTATGCGGGAGAATTAGTATTTTTTTTCCGCAGTTCGGGTGTAGAAAAAATTTATTTTTACGGCGTGAATATAGGAAAAAGCGATTCTCTGCATCATTTTTCTTGTTTATTTTTTTATCCCGTTCATGTTTCACACTAAATAACCTGTTAAATTAATTTTTCAGATTATTACAGTCATGTAGATACCTAATATGTGTAGGTTTTTGTTTTTATGTAATGTAGGGGTAATAAAATATATTTTATGCAAAATAATGACACTATTTTGGGGAAATTTTATATATTTATTTTTGTTACTTTTTTTTAATACCATTAAAGGATAACTTTATTTATAACTTTTTTGTAATGTATTAGCATACTCCTGTAGGCTAATACATTATACTGAGTCACTATGACTCAGGCTGCTGTTAGGGCAGCACATTGTGTGCCCTAATAGCAGACAACTGAACAGAAAGCCTTGCAGTCCTTTCTAGGTCCCCAGGGCTGACTGCAGGGGGATTCCCTGCTCTTTGATCACATCACCGGGTTTCCGATGACGAGATCAGAGAGGGGAGTTCTCTTTGATCATGCCGCGGTCATGGACCGCAGCGATCAAAGAGTTAAACAGCTGAGGTCGGAATGTTTTCCAACCCAATCTGTGTTCAGCAGGCTGCTCTAAGATCAGGAGCTGTAAGTTGCAGCTCCTGCTTAGAGGATGAGCGCTCACAGGAGCGCTCATCAGCCTCTTCAACAGCAACGCCAAAAGACGTCGCTATGGACGAAGAGACTGCGCCGCCTGCCATCTTAAGACGGTGGGTGGTCGTTAAGTAGTTAAATGCTGTCATAGTATTTGCAATTACTACCTCTTGGGATATGGCATTCCATAGTTTACCCACTACTACTGTAAAGAACCCTTTCTTATATTGATGTCTGAATTGCCTTTCCTCCAACTGTAATGAATGTCCCCCTGATCCTTTGTACAGTACTTGGAAGTAATAAATCACGAGCTAGTTCTTTATATTGAACATACATATACATATTAATAAGATCACCTCCGTCAGTTTAGTGGAACTGATAGCTCGGCTAAGAGCGGGTCTTGCTTGTCTCTGACACACTGAATCCAGCTAATATTGATCACATCTAAGTTCAAACCTTAAATGTGATAGATATTAACTGGATACTGTGTGTCAAAGACACGCAAGACCTGCTATCAGCTGAGCCATCAGTTCAGCTGAACTGACGGATTCGGCTGAGAGAGAACGATACAGCTTCTATGTATACAGGGTACATCATAATATTAGAATTTTTTTTTATACAGTGAATTTGAAGTTGCTTAACCCCTTCGCGCTCAGCGACGTAATAATCCGTCGCGCTAACTGTATCGTTAGCGCTCAGCGACGGACTATTACGTCGCGGGGATAACGGCCATTTCGGCCATCCTCCCGACACATGCAGGAGCTGTGACAGCTGCTGTCTCGTACAGCAGCTGTCACAGCTCCTACAGCGGGGACCGATCGCTGTGTCCCCGCTGATTAACCCCTTAAAAGCCGTGTTCAATAGTGATCACGGCTTTTTAGGGGTTAATCTACAATCGCCAGCCTGCTACGCGATAGCGGCTGGCGATGGTGGCTATGGCAACCGGACACCAAACAATGGCGTCCGGCTCTGCCATCGACGGAAGCCTAGTGGGTCCTGATGAAGCCAGGACCCACTATGCTTGCTGTCAGTGAGTAGCTGACAGTTCTAATACACTGCACTACGCATGTAGTGCAGTGTATTAGAATAGCGATCAGGGCCTCCTGCCCTAAAGTCCCCTAGTGGGACAAAGTAATAAAGTTAAAAAAAAGTTAAAAAAAGATGTGTAAAAATAAGAAAATAAAAGTTTTAAAAGTATTAAAAGTAAAAATCCCCCCTTTTCCCTTATCAGTCCTTTATTATTAATAAAAATATATAAACAAACAAATAAACTATACATAATTGGTATTGCCGCATCCGTAACGGCCTGAACTACAAAATTATTTCGTTATTTATCCCGCGCGGTGAACGCCGTAAAAGGAAATAATAATAAACCGTACCACAATCACAATTGTTTGGTCACTTCACCTCTCAAAAAATTGAATAAAAAGAGATCAAAAAGTCGCATGTACCAAAAAATGGTCCTGATCGAAACTGCAGTTCGTTACGCAAAAAATAAGTCCTCGCACGGCTTTCTTGATGGAAAAATAAAACCGTTATGGCTCTTAGAATAAGGTAACACAAAAAGTAAATGATTTTTTACAAAAAGCATTTTATTGTGCAAACGCCATAAGACATAAAAACCTATAAACATCTGGTATCGCCGTAATCGTATCACCCTGCAGAATAAAGTGAATATGTAATTTATAGCGCACGGTGCACGCTGTAAAAAAAAATAGATTAAAAAAACAATAGTAGAATTTCTGTTTTTTAGTCACCACGCCACCTAAAAATAGAATAAAAACTGATCAAAAAGTCACATGCACCCCATGAAAACTACAATGAATTCCTCAAGGGGTCTAGTTTTCAAAATGGGGTCACTTTTGGGGGTTTTCCACTGTTTTGGCACCACAAGACCTCTTCAAACCAGACATGGTGCCTAATAAAAAGGAGGCCTCAAAATCCACTAGGCGCTCCTTTGCTTCGGAGGCCGGTGCTTCAGTCCATTAGCGCACTAGGGCCACATGTGGGATATTTCTCAAAATGACAGAATCTGGGCAATACGTATTAAGTTGCGTTTCTCTGGTAAAACCTTTTGTGTTATAAAAAAAATGGTATAAAGAGGATTTTCTGACAAAAAAAAAATGTCAATTTCACCTCAACTTTGCTCTAAATTCCTGTGAAACACCTAAAGGGTTCATAAACTTTCTGAATGCTGTTGTGAATACTTTGAGGGGTCTAGTTTCTAAAATGGAGTGTTTGATAGGGGTTTCTAATATATAGGTCCATCAAAGCAACTTCAGAACTGTTCAGAACTGTAACCTAAAAAAAAAAAAATCAGGCAATACTTGACTTCTTACATCATACTGATAATGAGCCGTGCCCACCCCGAGATGACCCCAGTTTTGACCGTTTGTATAAACGTAGACCCCTATTAGACTGTTTCAGTGCCCGGTTTTCCCAAGCATACACCCCCAAGAAGTGTATTTCTATTGATGAGTCCTTGGTGGATTTTAAAGGGAGGGTTCAATTCCGCGAGTACCTGCCGGGTAAGAGGGCAAGGTATGGCGTGAAGATGTATGAGCTGTGCGAGAGTGCATCAGGGTATACCTACAGGTTTAGGATATATGAAGGGAAGGACACCAGTGCTCAGCCCCCAGAATGCCCCCCCTTACTGGGAGTTAATGCAAAAATTGTGTGGGATTTGGTGCACCCACTGCTGGACCAGGGTTACCACCTCTACCTGGATAATTTTTATACCAGCGTCCCACTCTTCAACTGCCTCGCTTCCAGTCCTGTGGCATGCGGCACTGCTAGAAGAAATCTGAGAGGCCTCCCTAAGACTCTGCAGGGCAAACAAGAAGGGGTGAGCGCAGGGCACATTCTAGCAGCAACATATTGTGTGTCAAGTACAAGAGAGATGTCACACCAGTACCCATGTACCTGTACGAGGTACTAGTACAGAGACCCCTAAACCAGACTGCATCCTGGACTACAATAAGTACATGGGAGGGGTAGACTTGTCAGATCAAGTCCTGAAGCCCTACAGCGCCATGCGGTGTGGTATAAGAAGCTGGCCGGGCACATCATACAGATGGCATTGTACAATGTGTACGTGCTACGTCGATGTACAGGCCAGAGGGGAACTTTCCTGGAATTTCAAGAGGTGATTATCAAGAACCTAATCTTTAGGGACCAGGAACGGGGGGGGCACCCAGTACTTCTGGAAGCGAGGCCATACGCATCGTACCAGGGCAACACTTTCCAGGAGAAGTTCCCCAAACTGGCAAGAAGGGAAAAAGTCAAAAGAGGTGCAAAGTCTGCTATAAGAGGGGTATAAGGGAGGACACAATATATCAATGTAACGCGTGTCCAGAAAAACCAGAGCTCTGTATGATAGAGTGTTTTAAAATTTATCATACATCCCTTGTTTTATAATTTACCCCAATTCTACTTACCCTGATGTACTCCGCACAGCTTATCCCCCCTTATCTTTCCCTTCTGAGCCCTGCTGTGTGCCCAAGCAGCTGATAACAGCCACATTGAGGGTATTGCCATACCCGGGAGAACCCACATTACAGTTTATGGGGTGTATCTCTCCGGTCAAAATGCTCACTACACCTCTAGATGAATGCCTCAAGGGTGTAGTTTTTAAAACGGGGTCAGTTCTTGCGGGTTTCAACTGTACTGGGGCTTCTGCACACATGACTTTGCACGAGAAAATCCCCAGTAGGCCAAATGGTGGTCCTTTCGTTCTGAGCCCTCCCATGGGCCCAAACTGAAGTTTATCACCACAAATGGGGTATTGCTGCACTCAGGACAAATTGCGCAACAGAATGGGGTATTTTATTTCTTGTGAAAATAAGAATTTTTGAGCTAAAACGACATATTATTGGAAAAAATATTATTTTTTTTAATGCCCAGCCCAATTCAAATAAGTTCTGTGAAGAAACTATGGGGTGTAAATGGTCACAACACCCATAAATGAATTCCTTGAGGGGTGTAGTTTCCAAAATGGGGTCAGTTATGGTGGGTTTCCACTGCTTTGATACCTCTGGGGCTTTGCAAATGCGAGATGGCACCCGAAAACCAAACCAGCAAAATCTGCACTCCAAAGAACACACAGCGCTCCTTCCATTCTGAGGCCTCCCATGGGCCCAAACTGCAGTTTATCGCCACAAATGGGGTATTGCTGCACTCAGGAGAAATTGGGCAACCAAATGGGGTATTTTGTTCCCTGTGAAAATAAGAAATTTTGATAAAAAATGACATCTTATTGGAAAAAATTGAATTTTTTTCATTTCACAGCCCAATTCAAATAGGTGCTGTGTAAAAACTGTGCGGTCAAAATTGTAACAACAACCATATTTGAATTCCTTGAGGGGTGTAGTTTCCAAAATGGGGTCACTTCTGTGGGTTTCCATTGCTTTGATACCTCTGGGGCTCTGCAAATGCAACATGGCACCCGAAAACCAATCCAGCAAAACCTGGACTCCAACAAACACATAGCGCTCCTTTCATTCTGAGCCCTCCCATGGGCCCAAACGGCAGTTTATCACCACAAATGGGGTATTGCCGCACTAAGGACAAATTGGGCAACAAAATGGGGTATTTTGTTCCCTGTGAAAATAATAAATTTTGATCACAAATGACATCTTATTGGAAAAAATGACATTTTTTTAATTTCACAGCCCAATTCAAATAGGTGCTGTGAAAAAACTGTGCGGTCAAAATGGTAACAACAACCATAAATTAATTCCTTGAGGGGTGTAGTTTCCAAAATGGGGTCACTATTCAGGGATTCCTACTGTTTTGGCACCTCAACACCTCTTCAAACCTGGCATGCTGCTTAAAATATATTCTAATAAAAAAGAGGACTCAAAATGCACTAGGTGCTTCTTTGCATCTGGGGCTTGTGTTTTAGTCCATGAGCGCAGTAGAGCCACATGTGGGACATTTCTAAAAACTGCAGAATCTGGACAATACATATTTAGTAGTGCTTCTCTGGTAAAACCTTCTGTGTTACAGAAAAAAAATGAATAAAATTGAAATTCAGCAAGAAAAAATAAATTTGCAAATTTCACCTCCACTTTGCTTTAATTCTTGTGAAATGCCTGAAGGGTTAAAAAACTTTCTAAATGCTGTTTTGAATACTTTGAGGGGTCTAGTTTTTAAAATGGGGTGGTTTATCAGGGTTTCTAATACATAGGCCCCTCAAAGCCTCTTCAGAACTGAAGTAGTACCTTAAAAAAAAGGCTTTTGAAATTTTCTTAAAAATATGAGAAATTGCTGTTTAGGTTCTAAGCCTTGCAACGTCCAAGAAAAATAAAAGAATGTTCAAAAAACGATGCCAATCTAAAGTAGACATATGGGAAGTGTGAACTAGTAACTATTTTGGGTGGTATAACCGTCTGTTTTACAAGCAGATGCATTAAAATTCTGAAAAATGCTATTTTTTCCAAATATTCTCTAAATTTTGCAATATTATTTCATGCGAGAAATTGCCAAGAAACTGAAGATCTCCTACAACGGTGTGTACTACTCCCTTCAGAGGACAGCACAAACAGGCTCTAACCAGAGTAGAAAGAGAAGTGGGAGGCCCCGCAGCACAACTGAGCAACAAGACAAGTACATTAGAGTCTCTAGTTTTAGAAATAGACGCCTCACAGGTCCTCAACTGGAAGCTTCATTAAATAGTACCCGCAAAATGCCAGTGTCAACATCTACAGTGAAGAGGCGACTCCGGGATGCTGGCCTTCAGGGCAGAGTGGCAAAGAAAAAGCCATATCTGAGACTAATAAAAGGAAAAGATTAATATGGGCAAAAGCACACAGACATTGGACAGAGGAAGATTGGAAAAAAGTGTTATGGACAGACGAATCGAAGTTTGAGGTGTTTGGATCACACAGAAGAACATTTGTGAGACGCAGAACAACTGAAAAGATGCTGGAAGAGTGCCTGACGCCATCTGTCAAGCATGGTGGAGGTAATGTGATGATCTGGGGTTGCTTTGGTGCTGGTAAAGTGGGAGATTTGTACAAGGTAAAAGGGATTTTGAACAAGGAAGGCTATCACTCCATTTTGCAACGTCATGCCATACCCTGTGGACAGCGCTTGATTGGAGCCAATTTCATCCTACAACAGGACAATGACCCAAAGCACACCTCCAAATTATGCAAGAACTATTTAGGGAAGAAGCAGGCAGCTGGTATTCTATCTGTAATGGAGTGGCCAGTGCAGTCACCAAATCTCAACCCCATAGAGCTGTTGTGGGAGCAGCTTGACCGTATGGTACACAAGAAGTGCCCATCAAGCCAATCCAACTTGTGGGAGGGGCTTCTGGAAGCATGGGGTGAAATTTCTCCCGATTACCTGAGCAAATTAACAGCTAGAATGCCAAAGGTCTGCAATGCTGTAATTGCTGCAAATGGAGCATTCTTTGACGAAAGCAAAGCTTGAAGGAGAAAATTATTATTTCAAATAAAAATCATTATTTCTAACCTTGTCAATGTCTTGACTATATTTTCTAGTCATTTTGCAACTCATTTGATAAATATAAGTGTGAGTTTTCATGGAAAACACAAAATTGTCTGGGTGACCCCAAACTTTTGAACGGTAGTGTATGTTTGAAAAAATATCAACAATGAATGCACATTTCCCTTATATCCTACAATAGAACAATAATGGGGGCATTTCTGCACCTGTGTACAAGTAGGACAGATGGCATTTTTAATTTAATCAAACTAATTAATTAGAGCCTCCTCCCTATATAAGGACATCTAGACCCTCCTATCATGTGTTTTTTTTTTTCCTGTGGACTAGGGATGTCACGATACCAGAATTTGGACTTCGATACTGATACTTTGTTTAGTATTGCGATTTCGATACCAATTCGATATATTGCCAACAGTAATAATAAATAAAAAAGTTATTCCATTTTCTGATGTGGGGCACGAGGTGTGATGATGAATTTAACCTCCATGTGCCTCACATTAATAGTAATTAACCCCATCATGCTTCTCAGTCATAATGGGTTAATATGTAAGGTACATGATGAGGTTAATTACTATTAATGTGAGGCACGTGGAGGTTAAATTCATCACACCTTGTGCCCCACAATAAGTGAAAGAAAGCAGTTTTTATTTAATTTTTTACAGCGTACACATCATAAATGATGCAAAAAAAATTTTTGTGCAGGTTATTACGACCGCGCCAATACTGAATGTGTGTATATTTTATGTATTGAGTCTTATTTTAATGTTTATTGTAAAAAAGGTGTATGTGTATTTTTTTTAAATTTAACATTACTTTATGTTTTTACTTTATTTTTTAAACTTTAATGTACTGGCATATATCTATATTACAGTACATTAGCCTGTGTACTGATAGTACACATGCAGTTGTTAGAAAATACCTAAGTATGCCCTAACAACAGGAAATATGGTAGGACAGCCCTGGGGTCCTTCAATGGACCCTGGGCTGTCTGCCCATATATAGTATGTCCCTCAATCGCGTCACAGGAATTCCCTGTGACGCGATCCAATGGGCATCCCCCCTTCTCATTTTCCCCATAATACTGCAGTCCGCTGTGATCGCAGCATTCATGGGAATAACGGCGGAGATGAGAGGTTTCTCTGATCTCCGCCAGCGGGGCTGTGACTGTGTAATAGTCATTGCCGTGCCCCTGACAGGAAGTGCGTGCGGCATGAGGTGATGTGGCCGGCATTGCACTAATGAGCGGCGGTTCAGGCATTGAGTACAGAACATGGTGGTGTCTTGCAGTGCGCCCGCCATGTTCTGTCTTCATTGCCGCCGCTCATTAGTGCAGCACTGGCCGCATCGTATCATCCTGACGGCGCGCACTTGTAATCATGTCTGTATTACACAGCCGCAGCTCTGCTCTCATGCATTCATGTTTTACAATACTGAGCTGTGCGACCGCACAGCTCAGTATCGAAATACATGAAACAACGGTATTGAACCGTTTGGGGATGCAGAGTATCGAAACAGTATCAAAGTTTCGATGCATCGTGCATCCCTACAGTGGACTTGGACAAGATGGGTTTGCACTGCTTGTTTGCATTGCACACGACCGTAAAAAAACTCCGTAATTGCGGACCCACCCGGTATTGTTGGCCGCGGACACCTTTACGTATCGCTACGGATAGGTGTCCGTGCCGGAGAACCTTGCCGGGAATTATGAAGCATGTCCTACTTTTCGTATTTTACGGGCCGTGCTCCCAAATCCATGTTGAGATTGAAGAATTAGACTTTTCTTGATAGAAGGAAGACCAAGCGTTGCCATAGGCAATGCCCCAAGTGAATTTATCATTCTAATGAAAATTGTTGAAGTCCATCCGGTTAAGGTAAAAAAAAGTCTGTCGCAAGACTGTCCAGGCTTACTATTGTACCTGCTGAGTTTCAGTGCAAATCTCCAAGTGTGCACCTGAAGGGCCTACTCTGTTAAGCAGGGCCAGTGGCATGATTTATTACGGTCAGCAGAAGTGCGCAGCAACCTTTGGCACTCCAGCTGTTGTGAGACTTCAACTCCCAGCATTTCCTGACAGCCAAAGACTTTATTTTGTAATAAAATAAAAAATATCTTATCCTACAGCTAAGCTAAATATGGCAGGCTAGGCTGTAGGTACCTGCTCTCCTCATATCGCAGAAGTTTCTCAGCTTGAATCTTCACAAGTACCAGCTTGGGAGAGCTGGCTAGGAATCTGTGACTAGTTCCATTAAGTTCTGGAAATCTCCAAGGCTCACCAAAAATAGATTCTAACATATCCAAGGTGATATAGATGCCTGAGTTACATGTGATGAGATCATCAATTTGACGACCGATACTATCCCAACAGGTAAGGTTGTCAGTCAGGACTATGGCCCTATCTACCACTGGTAGAGACTCTCTCTAGCTTAAACTCTGAGTCACAGTTAATTCTTCCAAGTACAGCCTCTCTGAGTTAAAGTATGAGTCAATACACTCTTTGGGGCCGAGCTGATTAAAAGTATAGAGAGCTTCTCTAAGAGGAAGGGATAATCATTATCGCATTAATTTGAGGTAGTTCAACGTGGAAACTTTCTCTGACATCACAGAAGTCAATACTGAGGCAGACCAAAGTTAGCCATAGCCCATAACAAAGTCAATCAGGATGATCGAGCAGTCGAGGGCTCTTCGTTAAGTCGCAGTTCACCCTGTAAGCGGTGATTCTGATTCAATTTCTGACACCAGAAGGACTAAACTTACACCAGATCCCTTCCTGTAGGGGGCGCCTCAAACTGTCTTCTGAAGCTGGCAAAGTATAATCTTTCCTACGGTTGAAGATCATGCAGTCTAGCTATTCAATAGATTTTCATTCGCTTCCTCTGGAAGGATATCCCGTACTGCTCCTTTACATCAGGTCATCCTGGATGTCTCCTTTCTACAATTCCTAGAAAGGAAGATTCTAGAGGATTTCCCTACTCCTGGGAGAGGAACTGGAGTTTATTCTCCTGCAATTCTAGCTCCTAAGCCTTTGTGCAAATGAAGATATCGACCTCAGATTCTTCAGGAAAAAGAAAATTCAAATAAGAGACAAGCACATCCATGGAAATGAGATTTCAAGGCCTTCCTAGTCTTGAAAGATGCTTACCTTCACTGAGAGGCAGATAAAATAGCAAAGAACAGCTGTATAGATAAGAGGCAGTGTCAAGCACCCTGCAATTTACAGCTCTTCTGTTCAGGATCTCTTCGGCTCCGCACACCTATTCTAAGGTGGTGACCGCTATAGCTGCCTGTAAGAACACGGGGGATACCTGTGGTTCCATACCTGAACGATTCATCTGATGCTCCATCTTCAAACTACTGTCCAGTAAACCCAACGTTGTTGCTTAATAAATTTGGAAAGTCAGACATTGTTCCAGCAAGTACAAACTTGTTCTTAGGCTTTCTCATACATTCCCTAGAGATATTCTCTCCCTTCCTCCTGCATAGCAGGTAAGAATATTGGCAGCAGAGCATCTTATGTTCATGTCAGCAGTTGCAAAAGCAGATCTTTGGGCCTTAGGGCACTTGCGACACCCCTGCAAAGATAGATTTTGAACCTAAGATTATGTAACCCGCAGTGGTTAAACAATAGGTGCAGCCTGTCATTTCAAACTCATAAATACGTCAGATGTGGAAACATCTTAGAAGTGGGAGGTTCCTGATCCAGAATCTGGATCCTGTTGACTACAGATGCATCTCAACTATGTTGGTAGTACACCTGCAGTGGTATACAGTCCGGGCCTCAAAGCGTCCCCTCTAGAACTCTATGTCCTTTATACGAAAGGAACTCAAAGCCATAATATATACTCTACAAGTCCAGGGGAAAGCAGTCCGTGCAAAGTCGGACATCATAACACCAGGCAGGGTGGCACCCGACCAGAACCCTTTCTCAGGGAGGTTGGAAAGATCTTGATATGGACAGAGTTTAACCTACCCATCTATCTGCTGTATATATTCAAGGCTCCATCAACATTATTGCCGACCGACTGAGTCGAAGTCTAACAGGCCTGGGAGCAATGTCTCTGAATCTAGAGATCTTCAAGCAGATCACCAGGATGTGGAAAGTGCCAGAGATTGATCTCTTGGCGAACAGGTTCAGCACTAAGGGGGAAACATTTCTCTCCCTTTATCAGGGGCACAATCCCTTGGTATCAGATGCCCCGTCCATCCCTAGGAGATTCAGGCTGGCCTATGTTTTCCCTCCGGTTTCCTTGATACCTGGGGTATTGATGAAGATCAGACAAGACCAGGCCACGGTAAAAGCCATCATACAGTTTTGGCCACAGAGGTAACAACGTTCCTAACTCATTCTGATGAGTTGAGGATGTTACTGGAGACTCCCCCCCCCCCCCACCCCCAGTGCAGAACTTAGTGTCTAACAGCACTCAACTCTGCCAGGACCTTCTCACTTCTTTTGATATGTTCCATGTTTTGCATACTCTTTCCATACTTTTATCAGCAGGTGAGCATCGATGTAATATATGGCTTGATAGACAGATAATTATTTTCTCCTCCTTGTTAAAGGGGTTTTCGAGGGAGAAACAGTTTTTGCGGCGAGCAGTGCACAAGCTAAATGAGTTATATGAAGTAACACGAAGAAAATGGGGCGGGCATTGAAGCATAATCAAAGAATGAACTGGACGGGCATTGAGGAGGCTTTGGACCAATAGGATGCCTCAAACTCGGGTATACGTCAGAAGTCCCAGTTTGAGGCATTCTATTGGTCTTCAGCCTCCTCAATGCCCGCGCCGTTCATTCTCTGCTTATGCTTCAATACCGGCACCATTTCCTTCACTTTCACGCTATTCCTCAGTGCTCGTGCTCTACCCGCCCCGAAAGGGGCAAGCAGCACACAATCACTGAGGAATAGAATGAAAGCAAAGTAATTGCGTTTCGATTTTTGACAGAATGCATATTAGGATTTAATTAATTAAAGAATTAATTTTGGCATAGAGTATTAGTACAAAAATTTTGTATAAAAAAGAACGTTTTTACCGCTCAGACGGCACTGTTAAGGGAGTCCAACTTGTAGTTCACGCGGACAAGTTACTCCAGTTCGTAAGCGGTAGATAATCCACGATCCAGTGTGGGTATAGATGGTACCACTGGTACTTGTAGTTCCACATGGTTGCTGCCGGTTAACCAACGTCTTCCAGCAAAGAAAGTGCCTATGTCTCCAACACGGACAGAAGGAAACAATAGTGCAATACCCTTCAACACTGTATTCGTTACGCAAGTTTTACTCCATACTTAAAAAAAAAAGACAATTTCAAGCTCATAGAAATATCAATAAAATGATGAAAGCATGTGCGGCATAATCTCGGGCATGTGTGATGTGTCCAGACAATCAGATTAAATAGCCGCTAGTAAAAAATGCTTATAATAAATAAATACATAAAACATATACATTTCATCCTAAAAGTAACAAGTTACCTTATTGCTTACTATATACATCGAAATGGCAATGATATAACCAACATGATATGGAACACAGTATACCTCATTACGATGATCCGTTACTACATGGATATACTGCATCATCACAAAGTAAACCTAATCTTGTATACTCCTTAATTCCTACTTTGCAGAATATTAGACTATACAATCCCTTAGACTTTATATATTTTTATCTAGATGTCCGTAGTGTGAGACTTACGATCTGGCTCCCACCAATCAGAGATGACACTGGGACAGCCAATCACAAGTCATACACGATGACATCAAATCATTCACAAAGACGAGGATATTTTCAAAAGGGGAGTGCTACTACGACTGGAGCAGAACAAAGACTAGAAACATCTAAATAGTGATTTGGCTGTACTGAAAGATAAGTATTTGAAACAATTCTACATTAAATTACATTATATCGATTTTGAAGGCAAGATAAATATAAAGATAATATGAATACCTGTCCAACGACTATCATATTTTTCATACTAACATTGTTTACTGTTTCTTATAGGAGTAAATATTTTTAACAAAGCAAGTCACGTTCAGTCTTATAAATCAAAGGCATCCCGATACGGGGACAACCCGCCCCACTCCCGCAAACATTATTTGAAAAAAATAAAAATAAATAAATAAATATATATATATATATATATATATATATATATATATATCTATTCTAGCTACAGTCACATATGTCCGAGATTACAATGAGAAACGTATGCTAAGCTAAATTTATATTGAAGCTGCACATATTGTAAAAAGCATTTAAGTTTGAAGTCTGAATTAAGCCCTATTGGCTGAAGCGTTTTTAGACAATATATCCAAAAACTCTCTCTCCTACTCATCTTCCTAATAAAATCTTGCCCCCTCCAATGATTTTTCTCAATAGCCAAAAATGTAGTGCCTTTCGGGTCTTTGTTATGTATTTTTGCAGAGTGTTCCGATACACTATGATTCAACATGCTTTTACAGATATTATTGCAATGTTCTGCTATTCTAGTTTTTAATTTGCGAGCTGTTCGACCCACATACATATATCCACATGGACATTCCAATATATATATATATATATATATATATATATATATATGACCCCTTTACTATCACAGGTCATAAATTGTTTAATATCATATCATATCTCCTTTGTTTTTCAAAATTCTTGAAACTTTTAAAATTCTCTTTTGTTATTTCAAAACCTACTTCCTTACAAGCTTTACATTTGCAACAAGAAAAAAATCCTCTAATGGACATAAGAGATTTAGTGCAGGGTTTGACATAGCTATTAGTGATAAGGTCTTTAATGTTACGTGCTCTGCGATGTACAATAGTAGGTTATTTTGGCAGTAATTGGCCTCTCACTGGGTCATTTCTCACGATATGACAATTTTCTTTAATAATATTTCTTATTAAAGATGAACCTGTGGAATATGTGGTAATAAATGGAACGCTTAACATTTCTTTCTTTTTTTTTTTATAATTATGATCAGTACCTACTTTACTAATATTCTTAATATAAACATTTGCTACTTCCTCCCTAACTTCATTAAATGCCATTTCTACTATTTGGCCATTATAGTTACATTCTAATAAACTGAATTTTATGATTTCTGATTGTGCATCAAAGACTATCAATTTTGTGTGAAGTTTCTTTTAATTATCTTAAGCCCTTTCAGGATGTTCTTAAGCCAAGGTCTAAAATGGCAACTGGAGTACTCGATGTAACTATATCAATCAGTCTGTTTAAAATAATTTTTAGTATATAGTTTCTCATTCTCTTTACCGAAACCAAGATCTAAAAAATTAACATTTGTATTACTAAACTCTGAGGTGAATACCAGATTGTGTGTGTTATTATTCATGTATTTTATGAAGGATACCAACTCTTCAACCTCTCCATCCCACACAATAAACACATCGTCTATGTATCGCTTATAGGTTATGATGCACTTTAGAAATTGATTTTTTTATCAGAGTAAATAAAAAAATTAATATTTTGAGCTATAGAAGAGGAAACAATGGGCAGAGAAGGAAAGTAGGAGAGGCATAAGAGAATTAAATCTCAAAATCCAAATGAAAATACCAGGTGCCCAGTAAATTTACATTTCATGGGACTTGTATTCTGGTATTTGATAAAAGCAAACCAATAATGTCAAGTTGTGCAGGAGGAGTTTTTACCTTTAAGAGAAGACAAAAGGTCCTCTTAATATTATATTGTTAAGTCAAATTGACAACATCCGGAATGAAATCATCTCCCAGTCCTTTCCACACCATTTCAGCATTTGACTCTATAACAAAAGTAATATCTAGACTCCTCCTTTCTTCTCATCATATTACCTTCCCTAGTGATCCTATTCCCTCACACCTCACCAAGTTCCTCTCCCTGCCCGTACCTACACACCTAACTAAAATAGATCTCTCTTTCTTCAGGTATCTTTTCCTTCTCTTTCAAACATATTACTAGAAAAAAACATCACTTGACTTATCCTGCTCTGATAACTACCAAGCTGTCTCTAAACTTCTCCTTCATTTTTAAACTTCTGTAATGCTTGGTCTTCTCTTGCCTAATCCGCTATCTCTCTGCTAACAATTCTGGACTCCTTACAATCTGGTTTCTACACTCTACAGAATCTGGCCTTACTAAAGTCTCAAATGATCTCTTGATGGCTAAATCTTCCAGCAGTGTATGAAACTATAGACCACCAACTCCTACTCATTTTACTCCACTTTATTGGCCTTAAATATACTGCATTTTTTGCTCTACTTCTTCTCCTCTTCCTCTCACGGTCAGGGGGTTCCTCAGGGTCCAGTCCTAGGTAATTTCATCTTTTCTCTCTACACAGCCCCTATTGGACAAACTATTTGCAGATTTGGCTTTCAGCACTATCTCTGCGTGATCAACCCAATTACATACCTCATCCCGTGACATCACCTCCGCTCTAATACAATGCACCAGTGAATGTCTGTCCGCTGCCTCTAACATACTGTTCTCACTATCTGAAAGGGAATATTTAAAAAATGTAGCTCCTTGTATTTCCACCATCTACTAACCACCAAAACCTAAAGTTTATATTTCAGTGTGTGGTATTACCATAATTCCTAGGCAGCATGCAAGCTGTCTTGGGGTTATGTTTAACTCAGATCATTTTGTTACTGCTTAAAATCTCCATAATCCACCCTTTTCCAACTGTGAGTCACAACTCTCATTGTTGCTTGTCTTACTGCTAAACTTCTACACCAATGCTGCTGCCCTGTACCAGTCACTGCACTGGTTGCCCATTCACTATAAAAATAATTTAAGACTTTTCAACTCTTACCCACAAAGTTATTCACAGTGGGTCTTTCCAAGGAGACAAAGTCACAGGTGGAGGATGAGGAGGTGGAACCATTTAATACTATTGGGATGGATATTATTGGTCCACTAGAGAAAAGTTATAAAGGTAACTTTACCATAGTGGACTACTGCACAAAGTACCCTGAGGCAATTCCTATAAGAACGGTTACTGCTAAAAGTGTTGCTGAGGAAATTTTGAATGTGTTTAGCAGGGTTGGATTACCTAAGCATATCCTGACTGATCAAGGCAGTAACTTTACCTCTTCTTTTCTGTCAGAAGTATATAAACTTCTTGGTATTCAACCCCTCAGAACAACCCCGTACCATCCACAAACAGACAGGCTGACAGAACGGTATAACCAAACCTTAAAGAATATGCTTAGGAAGTTTGTTCACAATGATTTAAAGCAATGGGACAAATGGTTGCCTTTCCTGTTATTTGCCTATCGTGAGGTTCCACAAGAGTCTACAGGGTTTAACCCATTTGAATTGTTGTATGGGGGACGACCCAGAGGACCCTTAGATGTTGTCAGAGAAGTATGGAAAGATAAAACCGGTCATCAGAAAAATGTGGTGGAACGTGTTACAAATGAAGGTGAAACTAACTAAACTGATCAAGGTAGCCCATGATAATGTCAACAAAGCCAAAGTCTACCAAAAGAAATGGTATGATCAGCATGCCAGATATAAATCCATTAAAGTAGGTGATAACGTTCTCCTCTTACTTCCTAGTAGTGAGAATAAGATGTTGGCAAGATGGCAAGGACCCTATAAAGTGGTTAGACAAACAGGTCCTGTAGACTTTGAAATTGAAACCCCGGATAAAAGAACAAAAACTAAGGTCTACCATGTAAATTTATTGAAACTTTGGCTTGAATCAGAGGTTAGTCAAGAAAGTAACATGGCTTGTACCATTACCACAGAGTATTCACAGGATATGTCTGAAGAGATTTATGATCTGCTGAAAATTGTGCAGACAGGTCAGATGTAGCATTGGATACCAAGTTATCTGTGGAACAACATTGTGACTTGAGAAGACTTACTGAGTCAACTTCACATGCTTTTGGAAGTAAACCTGGTTGTGTATCTTTGGTTTGTCATAAAATAAATACTGGGAATCATGCTCCAATTAGACAAAGACCTTATCGAATACTAGAAAAATTAAAGAACTTCGCAGACCAGGAAGTTCAGGAAATGCTTAAATTGGGAGTTATTGAACCGTCTAAGAGTCCTTGGTCTTCACTGGTAGTGATGTTCGGGAAACGTGAACCATAAGATTTTGCATAGATTTTCGTAAAATTAATTCTATATTCCGTTTTGATAATTACCCAATGCCTCACATTGATGATCTGATTGATAGATTGGGAGGTGCAGCTTATATTTCTACCCTAGATTTGTGTAAAAAACTGCTTTTGTAATGCTGAGTGGTTTGTATCAGTTCAAAAACATGCCATTTGGACTTCATTGTGCTCCAGCCACTTTTCAGAGGGCCATGGACATACTCTTAAAGGACCATGTGGAGAACAGTGCTGCTTATTTAGATGATGTTGTATTTTTTAGCAAATCATGGAAAGACCATTTGTGGCACCTAAAAAAGGCAATCGCTGAAATTGAGAAGGCTGGCTTCACAATTAATCCCCATAAATGTGCTTTGGGATTTCAGGAAACAAGGTACCTTGGATTTATTGTGAGTAATTGTAAAGTAAGGCCAGAAATTTCTAAAATCCGAGCCATTCAATCTGCTAGTATTCCAACCACAAAAAAAGAAGTGCGATCTTTTTTGGGTCTCATTGGATACTACAGACGTTTTATACCAGAATTTGCTACCATAGTTGCTCCCCTAACTGACCTAACTAAAAAAAAACATGAGAGAGGACGTTGTATGGACAGGAGAATGTGAACTCGCTTTTAAGCAAATAATGGAAATTTTGTGTAACGAGACAGTTTTGCAAAGCCCAGACTTTGTCAAACCATTTATTGTACAGACCGATGCGTCCGAGGTTGGACTTGGTACCGTCCTTAATCAAGAGATTAATGGTGAGGAGCACCCTATTCTTTAAGTAGGAAACTCTTTCCCCGTGAACAAAGGCATTCCACTATAGAGAAAGAAGGGCTAGCAATTAAGTGGGCTTTGGAGGCATTGCGTTACTATTTACTAGGAAGAGAGTTTACTTTAGTAACAGATCATCATCCTCTTACTTGGATCCATACCATGAGAGACAAAAATGGCAGAATTACAAGGTGGTATTTAGCATTGCAGCCATTTAAGTTTGAGGTTAGACATCGATCAGGGAAGGATCACCAAAATGCGGACCATTAATCTATATATGGTGCTGAGGTAAAAGATGTCTGAGGAAGGACAAGCTTCCGCTTAAGGAGGGAGGTATGTGGAGAATTGAAATGTTTTATGTTTGCAACTGATATTATGTTTGTAACCTCTGTTATGGTGCATAAGTTTCCCTGGACTGGCAAGACTTCTGTGTGAATGTGTGTATACTTCTTATTCCTTTCTTTCTCATTAGGCTGGCCACCTAATGTTCTATTTATTCCCCCCTTTGATGGTCTTGCCACCTGGAACAATGTACAAAAACCTAGGAAAATGCCTATAACGACAAGATGGGTAAATGTGTTTAAAATATGTTTGTTTGGTTCACTTACCTGCAGTAGGGTGTGTCTGCTCTGACCTTATGAGAGACAGGCCAGCAGCAACTCCGGTACTTTATAGGGAAACTTGCAAAGGATTGTGGGAGTTTTCAAGTGTATAAAAGTACATAATTAAACAGTAATCAGTGGTAGTAGGTAGATGATTGTGGAGATTGTGGATTGGTGATGCTAACCTGAGGAGAGTCTCTGTATTTGCAACAGCCTGATATGTAAAGATTCTGTTATACAAACTATGACTTTTCCCCATGTAATTACGTTTTGTTGGAACGAAGAAATGCTTAAAATAAACTCCTTTGGATTATTCTTCAACCATGGTCTGTTTGTCCTTTTGGAAAATCCAATGCTTTACATGCACCTTTTTACATCTCCTCCCTCATTTTGCTCTACCACCCTACCTGTCCTCAACGATCTAATATTAACATACTCCCACTTCCATTTCCAAGATTTTTTTTGTTATGTTTTTGCTTCACCATTTCTCTGGAATGTGCTACCTAGGACAATCAGATTAATTTCCAACATTTAGGGTATGTTCACATGGCTTACTAAAAACGTCTGAAAATACGGAGCTGTTTTCAAGGGAAAACAGCTCCTGATTTTCAGAAGTTTTTTAACCCCTTCAGGACCAAGCTCATTTTGGCCTTCAGGACCAGACCCATTTTTTCAAATCTGACATATTTCACTTTATGTGGTAATAACTCCGGAACGCTTTTACCTATCAAAGTGATTCTGAGATTGTTTTCTCGTGACACATTGGACTTTATGATAGTGGAAAAATGTGGTCGATAAATTCAATATTTACCAGTGAAAAACACGAAAATTTGGTGAAAAATTGCAAAAATTAGCATTTTTCTAAATGTAAATGTATCTGCTTGTAAGACAGGCAGTTATACCACACAAAATTGTTGCTAATTAACATCCCCCATATGTCTACTTTAGATTGGCATCGTTTTTTGAACATCCTTTTATTTTTCTAGGACGTTACAAGGCTTAGAACTTTAGCAGCAATTTCTCACATTTTCAAGAAAATTTCAAAAGGCTATTTTTACAGGGGCCAGTTCAGTTGTGAAGCGGCTTTTAGGGCCTTATATATTAGAAACCGCCAAAAAGTCACCCCATTTTAAAATCTTCACCCCTCAAAGTATTCAAAACAGCAATTAGAAAGTTCCTTAACCCTTTAAACGTTTCACAGGAATTAAAGCAACGTAGAGGTGAAATTTTCAAATTTCATTTTTTTTTTGCAGAAATTCATTTTTATTCTATTTTTTTTGTAACACAGAAGTTTTTACCAGAGAAACGCAACTCAATATTTATTGCCCAGATTCTGCAGTTTTTAGAAATATCCCACATGTGGCCCTAGTGCGGTAATGGACTGAAGCACCGGCCTCAGAAGCAAAGGAGCACCCAGTGGATTTTGGGCCTCCTTTTTATTAGAAAATATTTTAGGCTCCATGTCAGGTTGCAAGGGCTCTTTCGGTGCCAAAACAGTGGAAATCCACCAAAAGTGACCCCATTTTGGAAACTACACCCCTTGAGGAAATTATCTAGGGGTATAGTGAGCATTTTGACCCCGCAGGTTTTTTGCAGAAATTATTGGAAGTAGGCCGTGAAAATAAAAATCGTCATTCTTTCAAAGATTATGTAGGTTTAGCTAATTTTTTCTAATTTCCACGAGGACTAAAGGAGAAAAAGCACCACAACATTTGTAAAGCAATTTCTCCCGAGTAAAACAATACCCCACATGTGGTTATAAACGGATGTTTGGACACACGCGGAGCTTAGAAGGGAAAGAGCGCCATTTGGCTTTTGGAGCTCAAATTTAGCAGGAATGGTTTGTGGAGGCCATGTCGCATTTGCAAAGCCCCTGAGGTACCAAAACAGTGAAAACGCCAAAAAAGTGACTCCATTGAGAAAACTACACCCCTTGAGGAATCCATCTAGGGGTGTAGTGAGCATTTTGCCCCCACAGGTGTTTCATAGATTTTATTAGAATTGGGCAGTGAAAATAAAAAAAATCCTTTTTCTTCAATAAGACGTAGCTTTAGCTCCAAATTTTTAATTTTCTCAACAAATAAAGGAAAAAAAGAACCCCAACGCTTGTAAAGCAACTTCTCTGGAGTACGGCAATACCCCACATGTGGTCATAAACTGCTGTTTGGGCACACGGCAGGGCTCAGAAGGGAAGGAGCGCCATTTGCTTTTGGTGTACAGATTTTGCTGCATTTGGTTTCTGGTCGCTATGTTGCATTTGCAAAGTCCCTGTGGGACCAAAACAGTGGATCCCCCCCAGAAGTGACCCCATTTTGGAAACAACACCCTCAAGGTATTCACCTAGGGGTGTAGTGAGCATGTTAACCCCACAGGTGTTTTGCAGAAATTCGTGTGCACATGATGTGGGAGAATGAAAATGGGAATTTTTCCTTAGATACGCCAATATGTGGTGCCCGGCTTGTGCCACCATAACAAGACAGCTCACAATTATTATGCGGTGTTTCCCTGTTTTAGAATCACCCTACATGTGGCCCTAATCTTTTGCCTGGACATTCGACAGGGCTCAGGAGTGAAAGAGTACCATGTAAAATTGAGGCCTAATTTGGCGACTTATAAAGTATTGGTTCACAATTGCAGAGGCTTTGATGTGAAATAATAAAAGAAACCCCTGAGAAGTGACCCCATTTTGGAAACTGCACCCCTCAAGGCATTTATTAAGAGGTGTAGTGAGCATTTTCACCCCACGTGTCTTTTCCATAAATGATTGCGCTGCGGAAGGTACAAATTAAAATGTTTCCCTAGATATGCCAATTCAGTGTCAAATGTCATGCCCAGCTTGTGCCACTTTTTTTTTTATATACACCGTTCACCATACGTTATAAACTACATGTTACCTTTATTCTGCGGGTCAGTACGATTCCGGCGATACCAAATTTATAGAACTTTTTTTATAACTTTTTGCACAATAAAATTACTTTTGGAAAGAGAATGTATTTTTTCTGTCGCCAAGTTGTGAGAGCCATAACTCTTACATTTTTTCATCGATGGAGCTTGTATGAGGGCTTGCTTTTTTTGCGAGACGAGGTATAGATTTTATCGGTACCATTTTTGGATACATGCGACTTTTTGATCACTTTTTATTTCAATTTTTGGAAGACAGTGACCAAAAAAACAGTAATTATGGCAGTGTTTTTGAGGTTTTTTTTTACGGCGTTCACTGCGCTGGATAAATAACATAATATTTTTATAGTTCAGGTCGTTACGGTCGCTGCGATACCAAATATGTATGGCTTTATTATTTTTTTCAATAATAAATGACTTGATAAGGGAAAAAGGGCGATTGTGTTTTGTGTTATTATTTGAAACTTTTATTGTATGTTTTCCAACTTTTATTTTTACTTTTTTTACACTTTTTTTTACACTTTTCTTTAGTCCCACTAGGGGACTTGAATGTCCAACTATTTGTTTGATGTTCTAATACATTGCACTACCTATGTAGTGCAATGTATTGGAACTGTCAGTTGTTCACTGACAGCAAGCCTATCAGGCTCCGCCTCTGGGCGGGGCCTAATTAGCTTACGTAATGGCAGACAGGAGTCCATTGTTAGGGCTCCTGTTGCCATGGTAGCAGTCGCCAGCCTTGCCATCGCATGGCAAGGCTGCCGATTTTCTACAAACCTCTAGGATGCAGCGATCACAATGGATCGCTGCATCGAAGGGGTTAATGCCAGGAATCGGAGCTAGCTCCGGTTCCTGGCGATAGATCGGGGTGTCCGCTGTAACATACAGCGGACACCCACTGCTGATGACGCCGGCTCAGCTTCTGAGCCGGAAGCTGAGCCGGCGCCATCTTGCCGATGTTACCGGAAGCCTCCTGGGCCCCGCCGACGACGGGGCATAGGAGGATTCCGTTACAGGCTGATCGGGAGGTAAGCATTAGCCCTCCGATCGCCTTTGCAGCCACCGGCAACCCAGCGATCACGTTGCTGGGGTGCCGGTGGCTATAAACTCCTCACATGCTGCGATCTCTATTGAACGCAGCATGTGAGGGGTTAATCGGTCGGATCGGAGGCTAGCTCCGGTCCTGGCCGATACCTTAGGGTGCCAGCTGTAACATACAGCTGTCACCCGGTGGTGATGTCGCTGGCTCAGCTCCTGAGCCAGCTTCATCTCCATGACGTATATTTACGTGAAAATGCGGTAAGCCACCGATTTTAATGATGTTTATATACGTGATCCGGCGGGAAGGGGTTAAGCAAGTCGCGTTTTTCGAGGTGTTTTTTACGGCCGTTTTTGGAACTGTTTTTCCATAGAGTCAATGAAAAACGGCTCCAAAAACGTCCCAATAAGTGACATGCACTTCTTTTTCACGGGTGTCTTTTTACGCGCCGTTTTTTGAAAATGAGGTGTAAAAAAACACCCCTTCGGAACAGAATGCCGTATTTCCCATTGAAATCAATGGGCAGATGTTTGTAGGTGTTCTGCTTCAGTTTTTCAGGCATTTTTCGAGGCGTAAACGCCCCGAAATACGCCTGAAAACACTGCCTGTGCCCATACCCTTACAGTTATAAGTGTGCCCTAGAAACACATCTTTTGAGGCAAGCCTATCAAATATTGAGAACTCCTACATACACAGTATTTTGGTTTGAGGTGTTTTCGTGGCATTTTTGAGTTCAGTGATTTATTTATTTTCAAGAAGTTTTTTCTAGTATTTTTCTTCTATAGGACTAGAGAAATGCCATAAATGCATGTTTAACTTGTTTCAAAACAAAAATGCCACTAAACACACATGTACAAATGCCTGTTGCATTTAAAAAATTCTGGCATTTTTACGTGTCTGTTTTTTCATGCAGTTTAAAATGGCAGCCAAAAATCCTGTGTGAAGAAGGCCCTATACCAGGGGTCTCAAGCACGCATGCGGCCCCTGGGGCTGTCATCTGCGGCCCGCAGGTCACAGAGCCGCTAGTATCGGCTCTGCTCCGAGACTCTGGAATTCCCTGACATCGCTGTCCACATATCAACAGCGATGTCTGGGGCTTCCCCAGAGCCGGAGTCCCGGCAGAGCGCTAGTACAGGCTCTGCTCCGGGACTCTGTGGAATTCCCTGACATCGCTGCCCATATATGGACAGTTTGTCAGGGTCTTCCCCAGAGCGGAGTCCCGGGCAGAGCGCTAGTACAGGCTCTGCTCCGGGACTCTGTGGAATTCCCTGACATCGCTGCCCATATATGGACAGTGTGTCAGGGTCTTCCCCAGAGCGGAGTCCCGGGCAGAGCACAAGTACAGGCTCTGCTCTGGGACTCTGTGGAATTCCCTGACATCTCTGCCCATATATGGACAGTGTGTCAGGGTCTTCCCCAGAGCGGAGTCCCGGGCAGAGCACAAGTACAGGCTCTGCTCCGGGACTCTGTGGAATTCCCTGACATTGCTGCCCATATATGGACAGTGTGTCAGGGTCTTCCCCAGAGCGGAGTCCCGAGCAGAGCTCTAGTATCGGCTCTGCTCCGGGACTCTGTGGAATTCCCTGACATCGCTGCCCATATATAGACAGTGTGTCAGGGTCTTCCCCAGAGAGGAGTCCCGGGAAGAGCGCTAGTATCGGCTCTGCTCCCGGACTGTGGAATTCCCTGACATTGCTGCCCATATATGGACAGTGTGTCAGGGTCTTCCCCAGAGAGGAGACCCGGGCAGAGCACTAGTATCGGCTCTGCTCCGGGACTCTGTGGAATTCCCTGACATCGCTGTCCATGTTTGGACACACGATGTCTGGGGCTTCCCCAGAGCCGGAGTCCCGTGCAGAGCGCTAGTATAGGCTGTACTCCGGGACTCTGTGGAATTCCCTGACATCGCTGTCCATATATGGACAGTGTGTCAGGGTCTTCCCCAGAGCGGAGTCCCAGGCAGAGCGCAAGTATAGGCTCTGCTCTGGGGAAGCCTCTGACATCGCTGTCCATACATCGATAATGATGTCAGGAGCTTCCCCAGAGCAGGAGTCCCAGTGATGTCAGGAGCACAGCTGGAGTCCCAGGAAGAGCCTACTAGCGCTCTGCCCGGGACTCCAGCTCTGGGGTTGCCCCTGACATCTCTGTCCATATATGGACAGTGATGTCAGGAGCAGAGCTGGAATCCCAGGCTGAACTCACAACTCTACTATTATATCATGTACTTTACTCCAGTCACATCCAGAGCTGCACTCACAACTCTACTGTAACATCATGTACTATACTCCAGAAACATCCACAGCTACACTCACAACTCTACTGCAAGATCAGTAGATGCAGATGCAAACATCTTGTCTTATACTCCAAATAAATCTAGAGCTCCAGTCACAACTCTACTATTATATAATGTGCTATACTCCAGTCACATTCAGAGCTGCAGTCACAACTCTACTGTAACATCATGTACAGTGAATGAAATAAGTATTTGATCCCTTGCTGATTTTGTAAGTTTGCCCACTGTCAAAGACATGAACAGTCTAGAATTTTTAGGCTAGGTCAATTTTACCAGTGAGAGATAGATTATATAAAAAACAAAACAGAAAATCACATAGTCAAAATTATATATATTTATTTGCATTGTGCACAGAGAAATAAGTATTTGATCCCCTACCAACCATTAAGAGTTCAGCCTCCTCCAGACCAATTACACGCTCCAAATCAACTTGGTGCCTGCATTAAAGACAGCTGTCTTAAATGGTCACCTGTATAAAAGACTCCTGTCCACAGACTCAATTAATCAGTCTGACTCTAACCTCTACAACATGGGCAAGACCAAAGAGCTTTCTAAGGATGTCAGGGACAAGATCATAGACCTGCACAAGACTGGAATGGGCTACAAAACCATAAGTAAGACGCTGGGTGAGAAGGAGACAACTGTTGGTGCAATGGTAAGAAAATGGAAGACATACATAATGACTGTCAATCGACATCGATCTGGGGCTCCATGCAAAACTTTGATCCTGAGGAAGGTGAGACCTCAGCCGAAAACTACACGGGGGGGAACTTGTTAATGATCTCAAGGCAGCTGGGACCACAGTCACCAAGAAAACCATTGGTAACACATTACGCCGTAATGGATTAAAATCCTGCAGTGCCCGCAAGGTCCCCCTACTCAAGAAGGCACATGTACAGGCCCGTCTGAAGTTTGAAAATGAACATCTGGATGATTCTGAGAGTGATTGGGAGAAGGTGCTGTGGTCAGATGAGACTAAAATTGAGCTCTTTGGCATTAACTCAACTCGCCGTGTTTGGAGGAAGAGAAATGCTGCCTATGACCCAAAGAACACCGTCACCACTGTCAAGCATGGAGGTGGAAACATTATGTTTTGGGGGTATTTCTCTGCTAAGGGCACAGGACTACTTCACCGCATCAATGGGAGAATGGATGGAGCCATGTACCGTCAAATCCTGAGTGACAACCTCCTTCCCTCCACCAGGACATTAAAAATGGCTCGTGGCTGGGTCTTCCGGCACGACAATGACCCGAAACATACAGCCAAGGCAACAAAGGAGTGGTTAAAAAAGAAGCACATTAAGGTCATGGAGTGGCCTAGCCAGTCTCCAGACCTTAATCCCATCGAAAACTTATGGAGGGAGCTGAAGATCCGAGTTGCCAAGCGAAAGGCCTCGAAATCTTAATGATTTACAGATGATCTGCAAAGAGGAGTGGGCCAAAATTCCATCTAACATGTGTGCAAACCTCATCATCAACTACAAAAAAACGTCTGACTGTGTAAAGGATCTGCCAGGCACAACTTCTGTGTATACGCCCATAGGTAATCAGTCTGCACCTGAGTCTATGTCTCTGAGACTGACTCCATCTTCCACCACTCAGGATGGCAGGCTTAGGAGCGGGAGAGCCTATCGCAGCCTAGCCAGACGAAGCTAGCACCCGCCCTCTGTCTATTTATACCTGCCTTTCCTGTTCCTCCTTTGCTTGTGATTCTTCTTGTGTGGTTTCCTGGCCCAGCTACAGCTTCTAACTATTTGATCCTGCTCCATACTGACCCTGGCTTACTGACTACTCTCCTGCTCTGCGTTTGGTACCTCGTTCACTCCTGGTTTGACTCGGCTCGTTCACCACTCTTGTTGCTCACGGTGTTGCCGTGGGCAACTGCCCCATTTCCCTTAGCTTTGTGTACCCTTGTCTGTTTGTCTCATGCACTTACTGAGCGTAGGGACCGCCACCCAGTTGTACCCCGTCGCCTAGGGTGGGTCGTTGCAAGTAGGCAGGGACAGAGTGGCGGGTAGATTAGGGCTCACTTGTCCGTTTCCCTACCCCCCATCATTACATAATCACAAGCCCAATACCTAGTCTACCCTGGTCCCTGACACTACTATGGACCCCCTTGAGACCCTGGCCCAGCAAATGCAGGGTCTCTCCCTACAGGTCCAGGCCCTGGCTCAGAGGGTCAACCAGCCTGACGCTACCATGGTAGTGCCCCTCACCTCACCTCTTGAACCCCACCTCACGTTAACTGACCGTTTCTCAGGGGACCGGAGTACTTTTCTCTCCTTTTGGGAGAGTTGTAGGCTCTACTTTCGCTTAAAGCCTCACTCCTCAGGTTCTGAGAGCCAGCGGGTGGGTATAGTTATGTCCCGGCTCCAGGAAGGGACCCAAGAATGGGCCTTCTCCTTGGCTCCTGACGCCCCTGAACTTTCCTCCGTTGATCGTTTCTTTTCTGCTCTCGGACTCATTTATGACGAGACTGACAGGACTGCCTTTGCCGAGAGTCAGCTGGTGACCTTACGTCAGGGTAAGAGACCTGTTAAGGAGTATTGTGCTGACTTTAGGAAGTGGTGCGTAGCTTCCCGGTGGAATGACCCTGCCTTAAGGTGCCAGTTTAGGTTGGGTCTGTCAAACGCCCTAAAAGACCTGCTAGTTAGCTATCCCTCTTCTGACTCCCTTGACCAGGTTATGGCTTTAGCGGTACGACTTGACCGACGTCTCAGGGAACGACAACTTGAAAGTTTTTGTGTTTTCCCCTCTGACTCCCCCATGATGCCTCCCGAGGTCCCATTGCTTCGCTCTTCCACGGAAGACTCGGAGGTTCCTATGCAACTCGGGGCCTCCGTGTCCCCCCGACAACGTAGAGAGTTCCGCAGGAAGAATGGTCTCTGCTTCTATTGTGGGGATGACAAGCATCAAGTGAACACCTGTTCTAGGCGCAAGAATAAGCAGCCGGAAAACTTCCGCGCCTAAGTGATCATCGGGGAGGTTACTTGAGCGCACAGGTATTTCCCGTAAATATGAAACGTAATAAAATCTTGCTTCCCTTTCAGGTCTCTTTTGGTGGTAGGTCTGCTACCAGCAGTGCCTTCGTGGATTCAGGGTCTTCTGCTAATATCATGTCTGTGGAATTTGCTATGTCTCTAGCTATGCCTTTGATTGATTTGCCTAAACCTGTCCCTGTAGTGGGTATCGACTCCACTCCTCTTGCTAATGGTTATTTTACACAGCATACCCCTGTTTTTGAACTCCTTGTTGGCTCCATGTATTTGGAGCAGTGCTCTGTACTGTTGATGCAGGGATTATCGTCCGATTTGGTTTTAGGCCTTCCCTGGTTGCAGTTGCATAATCCCACGTTTGACTGGAATACTGGGGAGCTTACCAAATGGGGTAATGAATGCTTGACGTCATGTTTTTCTGTTAATTCTATTTCTCCCCCTGAGGAGGTGAACACGCTACCTGAGTTTGTTCAGGACTTCGCTGATGTTTTCTCTAAGGAGGCCTCCGAAGTGTTACCTCCTCATAGAGAATACGATTGCGCTATCGAATTGGTACCAGGAGCTAAGCTCCCTAAGGGTAAGATATTTAATCTTTCTTGTCCCGAACGTGAAGCCATGAGAGAGTATATCCAGGAATGCCTGGCCAAGGGTTACATTCGCCCCTCTACTTCTCCGGTAGGTGCTGGCTTCTTCTTCGTAGGGAAGAAGGATGGTGGTCTTAGGCCATGCATTGACTACCGCAACTTGAATAAGGTCACTGTAAGGAACCAGTATCCCCTTCCTTTGATTCCTGATCTCTTTAATCAGGTTCAGGGGGCCCAATGGTTCTCTAAGTTTGATCTACGGGGGGCGTATAACCTTATCCGCATCAAAGAGGGGGATGAGTGTAAGACTGCGTTTAACACGCCCGAAGGTCATTTCGAATACCTCGTCATGCCCTTTGGGTTGTGTAATGCTCCTGCGGTCTTCCAGAATTTCATAAATGAGATTTTAAGAGATTACCTGGGGGTATTTCTTGTAGTGTACCTTGATGACATACTGGTGTTTTCCAAGGACTTGTCCTCCCCCATTGAGCATGTCAGGAAGGTGCTCCAGGTCCTTCGGGAAAACAAACTGTTTGCCAAAACCGAAAAATGTGTGTTTGGGGTACAGGAGATACCATTTTTGGGTCAAATCCTCACTCCTCATGAATTCTGCATGGACCCCGCCAAGGTCCAGGCTGTGGCGGAATGGGTCCAACCTGCCTCCCTGAAGGCGTTACAGTGTTTCTTGGGGTTCGCTAATTATTACAGGAGATTTATTGCTAACTTCTCGGTCATCGCTAAGCCTCTTACAGACCTCACTCGCAAAAGTTCTGATCTCCTCCACTGGCCTCCTGAGGCTGTCCAGGCTTTTGAGGTCCTTAAGAAGTGCTTTATCTCGGCCCCGGTGCTGGTTCAGCCCAACCAAATGGAGCCATTTATCGTGGAAGTTGACGCATCCGAGGTGGGAGTGGGGGCTGTCTTGTCCCAGGGTACCAGGTCCCTCACCCATCTCCGTCCCTGTGCCTACTTCTCCAGGAAGTTTTCGCCCACTGAGAGTAACTATGATATTGGCAACCGCAAACTCTTAGCCATTAAGTGGGCATTTGAAGAGTGGCGCCACTTCCTGGAGGGGGCTAGGCACCAGGTAATGGTCCTTACCGACCACAAGAATCTGGTTTTCCTAGAATCTGCCCGGAGGCTAAACCCGAGACAAGCTCGATGGGCGCTTTTTTTTACCAGATTCAACTTTTTGGTTACCTATAGGGCTGGGTCTAAAAATATTAAGGCCGACGCACTGTCGCGTAGCTTCATGGCCAGCCCTCCTTCGGAGGAAGATCCTGCTTGTATTTTGCCTCCTGGTATAATCATTTCTTCTATTGATTCTGATTTAGTCTCTGAAATTGCGGCTGATTAAGGTTCAGCTCCCGGGAACCTTCCTGAGAACAAGCTGTTTGTTCCCCTGCAATTCCGGCTAAGGGTACTTAGGGAAAATCATGACTCCGCACTATCTGGTCATCCAGGCGTCCTGGGTACCAAACACCTCATTGCCAGAAACTATTGGTGGCCTGGGTTGCCTAAAGACGTTAAGGCCTACGTCGCCGCTTGTGAGGTTTGTGCTAGGTCCAAGACTCCCAGGTCCCGACCAGCGGGCTTACTACGGTCTTTGCCCATTCCCTTGGACCCATATCTCCATGGATTTTATCACCGATTGGCCTCCATCTCAAGGCAAGTCAGTGGTGTGGGTTGTAGTAGACCGCTTCAGTAAAATGTGCCACTTTGTGCCCCTCAAGAAACTACCCAATGCCAAGACGTTAGCCACCTTGTTTGTCAAACACATCCTGCGTCTCCATGGGGTTCCTGTCAATATTGTTTTGGACAGAGGGGTACAATTTGTTTCATTGTTTTGGAGAGCCTTCTGTAAAAAGTTGGAGATTGATCTGTCCTTCTCCTCTGCCTTCCATCCTGAAACTAATGGCCAAACTGAGAGGACTAATCAATCTCTAGAACAATATTTAAGGTGTTTTATCTCTGACTGTCAATATGATTGGGTCTCATTCATCCCCCTCGCCGAATTTTCCCTTAATAACAGGGTCAGTAACTCGTCAGGGGTCTCCCCCTTTTTCTGTAATTTTGGGTTTAATCCACGGTTCTCCTCCGTTTCACCTGGTAGTTCCAACAATCCCGAGGTAGAGGTCGTTCATCGGGAACTGTGCACAGTCTGGGCCCAGATTCAGAAGAACCTAGAGGCGTCCCAGAGCGTACAAAAAACTCAGGCTGATAGAAGACGTTCTGCTAACCCCTTGTTTATGGTCGGCGATCTGGTGTGGTTATCGTCTAGGAACTTGCGCCTTAAGGTCCCGTCCAAGAAGTCTGCTCCCCGGTTTATTGGGCCGTATAAGGTCATTGAAGTCCTCAATCCTGTCTCCTTCCGACTGGAGTTGCCCCCATCTTTTCGAATACACGACGTGTTTCATGCCTCCCTCCTTAAACGCTGCTCCCCGTCCTTGGCTCCCTCGAGGAAACCTCCTGTTCCCGTTCTCACCCCTGAGGGGGTGGAATTCGAGGTGGCCAAGATTGTGGACAGCAAGATGGTCCAAGGTTCCCTCCAGTACCTGGTCCATTGGAGAGGATACGGGCCTGAGGAGAGGACTTGGGTACCCGCCCGGGATGTTCACGCTGGGGTATTGGTCAGGAAGTTCCACTTTCGTTTCCCCAATAAACCAGGTCCACTTAGAAAGGGTCCGGTGGCCCCTCATAAAAGGGGGGGTACTGTAAAGGATCTGCCAGGCACAACTTCTGTGTATACGCCCATAGGTAATCAGTCTGCACCTGAGTCTATGTCTCTGAGACTGACTCCATCTTCCACCACTCAGGATGGCAGGCTTAGGAGCGGGAGAGCCTATCGCAGCCTGGCCAGACGGAGCTAGCTCCCGCCCTCTGTCTATTTATACCTGCCTTTACTGTTCCTCCTTTGCTTGTGATTCTTCTCGTGTGGTTTCCTGGCCCAGCTACAGCTTCTAACTATTTGATCCTGCTCCATACTGACCCTGGCTTACTGACTACTCTCCTGCTCTGCGTTTGGTACCTCGTTCACTCCTGGTTTGACTCGGCTCGTTCACCACTCTTGTTGCTCACGGTGTTGCCGTGGGCAACTGCCCCATTTCCCTTAGCTTTGTGTACCCTTGTCTGTTTGTCTCGTGCACTTACTGAGCGTAGGGACCGCCGCCCAGTTGTACCCCGTCGCCTAGGGCGGGTCGTTGCAAGTAGGCAGGGAGAGAGTGGCGGGTAGATTAGGGCTCACTTGTCCGTTTCCCTACCCCCCATCATTACAGACTGCTGTGCTTGCCAACAAGGGTTTTGCCACCAAGTATTAAGTCTTGTTTGCCAAAGGGATCAAATACTTATTTCTCTGTGCACAATGCAAATAAATATATATAATTTTGACTATGTGATTTTCTGTTTTTTTTTTTTATATTATCTATCTCTCACTGGTAAAATGAACCGAGCCTAAAAATTCTAGACTGTTCATGTCTTTGACAGTGGGCAAACTTACAAAATCAGCAAGGGATCAAATACTTATTTCCTTCACTGTATATACTCCAGCCACATCCAGAGCTGCAGTCATAACTCTACTGTAACATCATGTTCTATACTCCAGTCACATCCAGTGCTGCAGTCACAACTGTACTGTAACATCAGGTCCCATACTCCAAACAAATCCAGAGCTGCAGTCACAAATCTACAGAGGGCACTGTGGCACTATCTAAAAAGGGGCTGCCCAATCTTGACGTGTGTCTGCCAAACGCTGCTAACTGAGCCACCGGACTGGATTTAGTGACACTTAAACTGGAAAGCTAGATTGTTGAAATAAGCACGTGGAGAATTCTCTCAAATTTTAAACCTAGCGGTATTGTTATAGTAATGTAGTATTATTATAGTAATATAGTGTTATTGTAGTTCAAATAACTAATTGATTAATAATAATTTTGTATTGTATCAAATTTGAAAGTAATGCGGCCCGTCAACTTCACATTTTTTCTATATGCGGCCCAATTACCCGGCCGAGTTTGAGACCCCTGCCCTATACCTACAAAAACCTAGTTGATTCAGAGGGCAGGATGTCATGGTGCAGGGGTTGAAGTATGGAGCGGGCTCACAGGCTGAGCATGCTCCATTTGCTGCAGTGTCAGCTTTGTATTAGAGCTGGCACCTTGCACTAACGAGCAGGAACAGAGAGAGCTCTGATCCTGTCTGTTTAACTACATAGATGCTGCAGGCAATAGTGACCACAGCATCTAAGCCGTTAGAAAAAGGGGGACAGCCGACAGACCATGCCCTCCCCCCGCGACGTGATCGCGGGGTGCCAATGGTTGTCATGGCCTAACTAGTGCCCCCAGGTCTGCCTTCTTTCTGCTACTGTAAAAATGACAATACATTAACTATTGCTGGTTCAAATTCACTAGGGGGACTAATAAAAAGTGTTAAAAATGGTTAAATAAAGTTTCAGTTGTGTACAAAAAAAAAGTATTAAAGTTCAACATTTTTTTTACCCATTATATAAATCAAATTTGTATCACCACGTCCGTAAAAGTCCAAACTATTACAACATAACATTGTTCAATTTGGTAAAATGGTAGCAATATTTTTATTCTCTTCCTGCAAATAATAATCCCTCTCAATGCTCAATCAACAAACATATGGTTTTCAGAAAAATGCGACACAAAACAATTTTTTTTTAACAAATACATTTTTATTAGTAGTAAAACATAATAAAAACTACATAAATTTGGTGTCGCCATAATCGTATTGATCAGCAGAATAAAGTTAAAGACGTAAAAACAAATCCCCCAAAAAGTTGAAGAATCACAGTTTTTTCTGTTTTTAGATTTAGTAATAATTTCGTTGTTCAAGAATAAATATTACAATATTGCAGATATACATATAATAAATTCCGGTCAGGGATATAAATAGAAACAATAAAACAGACTTAATTTATATATACTGAGGCCCCATGCACACGACCGTTAAACGGTCCGCGGTTTTACGGACCCATTCAGTTCTATTGGTCATGGACACCTTTCCGTATCGCTACGGATTGGTGTCCGTGCTGTAGAACTGTGCCGGGAATTATGGAGCATGTCCGTTTATTTGTGTTTTACGGGCCGTGCTTTGTATGGGAGCACGGCCCGAAAATGCAGATGGCCGTCAGCAGACGGCCTACCCGCAATCGTGGGCTGCGATTACGGGCACGGTCGTGTGCATGTGGCCTTAGATTGTAAAGAAACCTAGCTAATGCCCCAAAGCGTTGGATATTTTTTTGCTTGTGTACAACTTTAAAGAGAACCTTTCACCTCCCCATACATGTGCAGCTGAGTGCAGCATGTAATGGGGAGGGCTGAACAAACCCTGGGGCAGTTTAAATTTTTTTTCTACCTCGCTCCATTATTTAGATATCGGTGCCGTTATATTTGACGCCCGATATTTAAATAACCCCCTGAACAGTCAATGGGGCGTGTACTTGCAAGGGGGCGTGTCACTGCTACGGCACAGACTAATTTTTGAGGTCCAGTAGTTTTTCACTAAAAACCCTACATCCTTTGCTAGACCCCACAGGTGGACCCCGTAGATGCAGCGGAGATGAGGAAACTTTAGGGCCTTATAGGGCTAGTAAAGAAGTCAAAGATTAGGCAATACTGGAGCGCAGATATTTTGTACAATACCCAAAAAACCTGGCTTGTGCATAAAGCATTGGTTCAAAGCGTAACATACCAATCCAAGGATTATTCATATTATTATTCATTCACCCCATTATTACATCATCCTATTATGCCCTGATGCACTCCGCCCAGCTTACATATACTCTGTTGTACTCCATCCAATTTATATATACCCTGATGTACTCCGCACAGCTTACATATGACCTGATGTACTCCGCACAGATTACATATACCCTGATGTACTCCTCACAGCTTACATATACCCTGATGCATTCCGCCCAGTTTACATATATCCTGATGTACTCCTCACAGCTTACATATACCCTGATGTACTCCACATAGCTTACATATACCCTGATGTACTCCACACAGCTTACATATACCCTGATGTACTCCGCCCAGCATACATATACCCTGATATACTCCACCCAACTTAAATATACCCTGATGTACTCCGCACAGCTTACATATACCCTGATGTACTCCGCACAGCTTGCATATACCCTGATGTGCTCCACCCAGCTTACATATACGCTGATGTACTCCACACAGATTACATAAGCCCCCACATTATAAGCTGAAATACCAGTAAAACCCCAAACAAAACCACTACCAAGCAAAATCTGCGCTCCAAAAGCCAAATGGCGCTCCTTCTGAGCCTGACAGTGTGCCCAAACAGCAGTTTATGACCACATATGGGGCATTACTGTATTCTGGAGAACCTGCTTTAACAATTTATAGGGTGTGTCTCCAGTGGCACATGCTGGGCACAATTTATTGGTCACTGAAATGGCATATCAGTGGAAAAATGGCAATATTCAAACTGCAACATCCACTGTAATAATTCACTGTATTTTAACGATATATATTGTGCTCCCACAAATATGAACATTTGAAAATTCACTGAAGTGATAAATGAGTAAAATGTATAATTTTTATTTCATAGCTATCTAAAAACAGGGGTACAATCACCACTGTGAAAAGCCCAACCGTGTATTTAAAAACGTATTAAACACAATACTCCCAGTCCTAGTTCGTTTGGGAACCCTTTGTGACTGGGTATGTAAACAGAGATATCAAAATATGGAATCAGCGTATAACATTGGTAAAGCAGATTCTCCCAATGTACAGATGCACAACAATGCCACTGCCCCCTACGCAAAATTCCCTCACTTCACCCGACCCTACGCGTTTCTATACTTATCATCAGGGGTCTGTCAGTCTGGCCAGGATGCCAGCGATATTTCTTCAGCAGCAGGTATTCTACTGCACAACACGGAAGCATGCACGCATAGATGTCAGCAGCATGCTTCACTCTGGGACTCTGAGTCACTATGAACTGAATACTCCGCCCCCTGGCTCCGGCAGCATACATCAAACAGCCAATCACACTGGCCCAGCACATCCATGATGCTCAACCATGTGACTCCCGGCTGTCAGCTGACATACCCGGAAGTAACAATGTAAACAACACAGAGCATGCTGACTCAATGGGAGGCTGTAGAAGTATCTGTTTGCTACACAAAACCTCATGCTATTCAAGGATGGAGTATAACACTATTAGGTTGGATATATGTTGCGGATCAGCTCAGGACCGCAATTGGACTACCACGATAGGAGCACCTACCCTGAAAATACATAATATATGGATGTAAGAACGACGTAATTGTAAACCTCACATAAAACATATGACACATTTCTGGACTCAATTGCCATACCTGCTACTTATTGATTGATATATTACAAGTGACTACACTGGGACTAGGAATGCATTACCATACCCCCACCCAGAGGACCAAAAAAGCCCTATGACTTGATATGGATTGTATATTAAATAAAACAGGTATAATTTGTTTGCTCGTTTAAACCTTCAGGATGTACGCAAGCCAGTCTGTAGATCCATTGGGCCTCTTTACGCAGAATGAGGTTATCCCAATCCCCTCCCCGTTTAGGAGGACGTACCAATTCAATTGCATGAAATTTTAAACATTCTGCCCTGCCTTGATGTTTTGCATGCACATGTTTTGATATGGAAGTATCTCTTTCATTTGTAACATCTCCAACATGTTCCCTAATCCGGCGCCGAAACTGCCGTATCGTCTTGCCCACGTAATTCAGTGGGCACGGACATGTGATTAAATAGACAACTCCAGCCGTTTTGCAGTTCACAAAATCTCGGATATCATACTCAACCTTGGTGGTAACACTTTTGAATTTTTTTCCACTTTGAATGAAATCACAGGCTCTACAACTACCACATCTGTGTGTACCCGGTATCTGCCTGTCTAACCAAGTACCCTTTTGGATTATTGGATCAAAACAACTCTGAATCACCCTATCCCTGATGTTTTTACCTCTACGGAACGTGACTGAAGGCCATTGTGTTATCTGATCCGCCAAGTCCGCATCGGCTCCTAGGATACGCCAATACCTCTTGAGGATTTCCATGATCTCAGATTGTTTGGAGTCAAAAGTACCTATGAGCCTAGTGACCCTTTCCTCTTGGCGTTGTCTAGGGACTAAAAGGCTCTGCCTATCTGCATCCCTCGCTCCCTCATAGGCCTTTCTAATTACCCCCTTAGGGAAGCCCCTCTCCTTCAATCTGTTTGTGAGGTCATGTGCCTGTGACTCAAAATCGTCCATTGAACTACAATTTCGGCGTACTCTCATGAATTGGCCTCTGGGAATCCCACGTTTGAGGGGATAAGGGTGACAACTGTTCCATTGTAGGAAACTATTGGTTGCTGTCTCCTTTCGGTGTACTTTAGTACGTATTGTGCCTTCCTTAGTTTTAATTATCTTAAGATCTAAAAAAGATAATTCCTGATCACTGATTTCACATGTGAACCTGAGCCCTAAATCGTTTGTAATCATGATTACAGTACGGGACAGTAGTTCCACGCAGAGGCAGGGACTCCTAGCGTCGTACATCACTATGATGCTAGGAGCCCGGCTCCCTGCACTGTCTTCGGTCCGGGTCTTCTGGCCGAAATACGTTCCGTACATTATGTACTTAACATGGTTGTGTGAACCCAGCCTCATGCGTGTGAAAACCTCGGCAAAAACAGCCTGAAAAACCGCTTGGAAAACCGCCTCAAAAACCACGTCAAAAACCACGTCAAAAACCACATCAAACATGAAAACCTCCAGGGTCAGTTTTTACAGGAGGAATTTTCCTCCTGCAAAAAACTCCGTGTGAACAGGGCCTAAAACTTTAAAATGTCCAAGTTTTATCGGAAAAAAATGTAGCGTTTCAATTTCATGGCCTAATTCCACTAAGTTCTGCAAAAAAACCTGTGGGGTTAAAATGCTCACTATACCCCTAGATAAATTCCTTCAGGGGTGTAGTTTCCAAAATGGGGTCACTTTTGGGGGTTTCCACTGATTTGCTCCCACAGGGGCTTTGCAAATGTCACATGGTGCTGCAAACCATTCCAGCAAAATTTGAGTTCCGAAAGCCAAATGGTGCTCCTTCCCTTCTAAGCCATGCCGTGGGTCCAAACAGCAGTTTATTGCCATATATGGGTTATTGCTGTGCTCAGAAGAGGTTGCTCTACAAATTTTGGGGTGCTCCTTTATTTATTGTGAAAATGGAAAAATTGGAGCTAAAACTACATTTTATTAGAAAAAACATAGATTTTCATTTCCCCGGCTTAATTCCACTAAAGTCAGCAACCTATGGGGTCAAAATGCTTACTATATCCCTCAAAAAATTCATTGAGTTTTGGTCCCACAGGGGCTTTGCGAATGTGACATGGCACCCGAAAACCATTGCAACCAAACTTGAGCTCCAAAAGCCAAATGTCGTTCCTTCCCTTCTGAGCTCTTCCATGTGTCCACATGGCAGTTTCTTACCACATATGGGGGATTTCCGTAATCAGGAGAAATTGCTTTTCAAATGTTGGGGTGTTTTTTCTCCTTTGTCTTAAAATTTAAAATTTCTACGTTTTACTGGAAAAAAAAATAATTTTCATGTTCACGCTCTCATTCCACAAAATTTAGTAAGAAAACCTGTGGGGTCAAATGCTCACTATACCCCTTGATAAATTCCTTGTGGGGTGTAGTTTGCCAAATGGTGTCTTTTTGGGAGTGTTTCCACTGTTTTGGCCCCACAAGACCTCTCCAAACCTGACATGGTGCCTAAAATATATTCTAATAAAAAGAAGGCCCCAAAATCCTCTAGGTGCTCCTTTGCTTCCGAGGCCTGTGTTTCATTAGCACACTAGGGCCACATGTGGGATATTTATAAAAACTGCAGAATCTTGGCAATAAATATTCAGTTGTGTTTCTCTGGTAAAATGAAATATGAATTTCTGTAAAAAAAAAAAAATGGGGTGATTGATGGGGACTTTCTAATATATAAGGCCCTCAAAGCCACTTCAGAACTGAACTGGTCCCTGAAAAAAATAGCCTTTTGAAATTTTCTTGAATATGTGAGAAATTGCAGCTAAAGTTCTAAACCTTGTAACGTCATAGAAAAACAAAAGAACGTTCAAAAAAACTATGCCAATCTAAAGTAGACGTATGGGATATGTGAAATAGTAACTATTTTGTGTGGTAATTGTAACGTCTATGGCCACGGTCCGTCGTTCGGTTATTAACCTCGACGGCCGTGGCCATAAACATCTTACCTCGTTGCAGCGTCGTCCTCCTGTCAGGCGCCGGCACTCACTTCCGGACTCCGAGTGTCTCCGGCGGGCGCGCACGCCCGCGCGTGCACGGCCTTTAGGGGCCAGTGTGCGCATTTTTGCAAGAACTCTGCAATCTAGCCCAGGATGCCATGGGCTATAAAAAGGGCTCTGCCCTCTTGCTCTTTGCCAGAGTGTTGTTCGTTACCCATTGTTTGTCGTGCTTATGGTCTCCTAGGGTCTTCCAGTTTCCCAGTGTACCTGGCTCCTGTATCCCGTATCCTGTTTCCGTGCTACCTAGTGCTATTGCCGTGCAATGCTACAGTCTACACTTGATCTGCTACGTCTCACCTGACGACTTCCCGCCGCCTGGTCCTGGACGTGCCTGGCTCGCTACTGCCTACGATTGCCTCAGGTACCCTTGCTGAACTATTGAACTCTGTACTTACCTGTTTGGCCAGCTGCCATCACACTACGCGGTACGGCCCAGTGGGTCCACACCCCGCATCGTGACAGTAATATTATCTGTTTTACACGCAGATACATTTAAATTTAGGAATGCGCTAATTTTTGCAAATTTTCTCAACATTTTGCTGTTTTTCCACAAATAAATATTGAATTTATCGACCAAATTTTTTTATTAACACAAAGTACAATATGTCACGGGAAAACAATCTCAGAATTGCTTGGATATGTAAAAGTATTCCAAAGTCATTACTGCATAAAGTGACACATGTCAGATTTGAAAAAATCGGCTTAGTCTTTAAGGCCAAAACAGGCTCAGTCCTGAAGGGGTGAAGAACGTGTCATTAAAAACAAGAGGTGTCTCTGACTTTTTTCCAATGTATATAAAATGGAAGAAAAGGGTTCTGGAGATGAAAAAAAGAATTTGCATATAAGAATCCACCTCCTACTTCAAAACAAAGATGTTTGGAATCTTGCACTGCTTTTAACCCCTTAAGGACACAGCCTGTTTTGGCCTTAAGGACACAGCCAATTTTTTCAAATCTGACATGTCACAATATGTGGTAATAACTCTGGAATGCTTTTATGTATCCAAGCGATTCTGAGATTTTCTCGTGACACAATGTACTTTATGTTAGTGGTAAAATTTGGTCGATATATTCAGTGTTTATTTGTGAAAAACACCAAAATACAGAGAAAATCAGCATTTTTCTAAATTTAAATGTATTTGCTTGTAAGACAGATAGCAATACCACACAAAATAGTTACTAGTTAACATTTCCCGTATGTCTACTTTACGCTTGCATAGTTTTTAAAAGTCCTTTTATTTTTCTAGGACGTTACAAGGCTTAGAACTTTAGCAGTAATTTCTCACATTTTCAAGAAAATGTCAGTTCTCAAGTGGCTTTGAGGGCCTTATATAATAGAAAGTCCCCATAAATCACCCCATTTTAAAAACTAGACCCCTCAAAGCATTCGAAACAGCATTCAGAAAGTTTCTTAACCCTTTAGGTGTTACACAGGAATTAAAGCAAAGTAGAGGGGAAATTTACAATTTCCATTTTTTTTTGCCAAAATTCATTGGTAATACATTTTTTTCTTTAACACAGAAAGTTTTACCAGAGAAATGCAACTCAATATATATTGCCCAGAATGTGCAGTTTTTATAAATATCCCACATGTGGCCCTAGTGTGCTAATGGACTGAACCACCGGCCTTAGAATCAAAGGAGCACCTAGTGGATTTTGGGGCCACCTTTTTTTAGAATATATTTTAGGCACCATGTCAGGTTTGAAGAGGTCTTCTGGTGCCAAAACAGTGGAAACCCCCAAAAAGTGACCCCATTTTGAAAACTACACCCCTAAAGAAATATATCTAGGGGTATAGTTAGCATTTTGACCCCACAGTTTCTTTACTAAACTTATTGGAATTTGTCTGTAAAAATGAAAATCTACTTTTTTCTGAAACAACTTAGACATTTTTAATTTTTACAAGAAATAAATGAGAAAAAGCACCCCAACATTTGTAAAGAATTTTCTTACAATTACGGCAATGCCCCATATGTGGTAATAAAATGTTGTTTGGACCCACAGCAGGGCTCAAAAGAGAAGGAGCAGCAATTGGATTTTGGAGAGCAGATTTTGCTGGAATAGTTTTCAGTGCCATGTCGTATTTGCAATGCCCTGGAGGGACAAAAACCAGTGGAAACCCCCAAAAGTGACCCATTTTGTTAACTACACCCCTCAAGGAATATTTCTAGGGCTATAGTAAGCATTTTGCAGAATTTATGGGAACAATGCCGTGAAATTGAAAATCTATTTTTTGCTCATAATTTTTCATTTTTACAATAGATAAAGGAGAAAAAGCACCCCAACATTTGTAAAGCAAACTCTTCTGAGCACAGCAATATCCCATATGTGGCAATAAACTGCTGTTTGGACACACGGCAGGGCTTAGAAATGACGGAGCACCATTTGAATTTTGGAGCTCAAGTTTTGCTGGAATGGTTTGCGGCGCCATGTCACATTTGCAAAGACACTAAGGGGCCAAAATAGTGCAAACCCCGCAAAAGTGACCCCATTTGGGAAACTACACCCCTCATGGAATTTATCTAGCGGTATAGTGAGCATTTTGACCCCACTGTTTTTTTGTTGAATTTATTGGAATTAGGCAGTGAAAATGAAAATCAACATTCTTTCCACTAAAATGTTGAATTGTTTTTCATTTTCACAAGGAATAAAGGAGAAAAAATACCCCAACAATTGTAAAGCAATTTCTCCCGAGTACAGCAATTTCCCATATGTGGTCATAAACTTCTGTTTGGACACACCGCAGGACTTAGAATGGCAGGAGCACTACTTGTCATGTAGATTTCGGTTGATTGTTTTTTGTGCGCCATGTCGCATTTGCAGAGCCCCTGAGGTACCAGTACAGTAGAAACCCCTGGGACGTGACTCCATTTTGGAATCAATACCCCTTAGGGTAATCATCTAGGGGTGTAGTGAGCATTTTGATTCCACAGGTGTTTCATAGATTGTATTAGAATGAGGCAGTGAAAATGAAAAAACAAATTTAAAAAAAGATGTAGTTGTGCACCCAATTTTTTTTCACAAGGGGTAATAGGAGAAAAATCAACACACAATTTGTTACCCAATTTCTTCTGAGTACGGCAATACCCCATGTGTGTCCCTAAACTGCTGTTTGGGCACATGGCAGAGCTCAAAATGGAAGGAGCGCCATGAGGCTTTTAGAGCACAGATTTTGCTGGACTGGTTTACGGGCGGCATGTCGCATTTGCAGAGCTCCCTTAGGTACCAGAGTAGAATGTAAGGCTATGTTCACACGGGGTATTTTGCCGAGTTTTTTGACGCAGAAACCGCGTCGCAAAACTCGGCAAAAACGGCCCGAAAATTCCTCCAATTGATTTCAATGGGAAGCGTCGGCGTCTTTTTCCCGCGAGCAGTAAAAAGAAGCGACATGCCCTATCTTCGGGCGCTTCCGCCTCTGACCTCCCATTGACTTCAATGGGAGGCAGAGAAAGCGTATTTCGCACTGTTTTATGCCCGCGGCGCTCAATGGCCGCGGGCGAAAAACGGCGCGAAAAACTCAATGAAAATCGGCGTGCAGGGAGAGGAATATCTGCCTCAAACTTCCAAACGGAATTTTGAGGCAGATATTCCTCCTGCAAAATACCCCGTGTGAACATAGCCTTAAACCCTGAGAAGTGACCCCATTTTGTAAACGACACCCCTCAAGACATTTATCATTTGCCTGGACATATGACAGGGCTTAGGAGTGAAAGAGCAAATGTGAGGCCTATTTTGGTGATTTTCCCAGCATTGGCCCACAGTGGCAGGGCCCCCAAGTAGTGACCCCGATTTTGGAAACTGCACCCCTCAAGGCATTTTTTAAGGGATGTAGTGAGCATTTTGAACACACAGTTTTTTTGTTTTTTTTATTAGAAATGAATGCTCAGTGGATCGTGCAAAGTGAAAATTGCAAATTTCCACAGGTATATGCCATTTTAGTGCACAATATGTTGTGCCCAGTTCGTGCCACTGAAAACAAATACCTCAAACTGTTAAGCCGGTTCTCCCGGGTATGGCAATGCCATATATGTGGACGTATACTGCTGTTTGGGCACGCTGCAGGGCTCAGAAGGGAGGGAGCGCCATTTGGCTTTTGGAGCGCAGATTTTGCTTAGTGGTAGTTTTGTTTGGGGTTTTACTGGTATTTCAGTTTATGATGTGGGGTCATATGTAAGCTGTGCTGGGTACATCAGGGCATAATAAGAGGGTATAATAATGGGGTAAATAAAGAATAATTCACAGATGTGTGGCCATTGTCACACTGATAAATGGTGCCCGATCTTATCCGCTTTTGGAACACTCTGCATATTTTGCATCGCCATATTCTGAGAGCCAGAAGTTTTTAATTTTTTCTTCAACTGAGCTGTGTGAGGGCTTATTTGTTACGGGACCATCTGTAGATTTCACTGGTACTACTTTGGGGTACATGTGATTTTTTGATCACTTTTACTTCATTTTTTGGCAAGCAAGGTGACCAAAAACCAGCAATTCTGATAATGTTTTTTTATTCTTTTTTACGGTGTTCGCCATGCGGTATGAATGACAATTTTACTTTATTCTGCGGGTTCATACGATTACGGGGATACCATATGTATATCTTTTATTTATGTTTTGCAGCGTCTGCACAATAAAATCACTTTTGTTTCAAATAATTAATTTTTTGTGTCACCATATTCTGAGAGCCATAACTTTTTTATTTTTCCCTCAAAAAAGCTGTGTAAGGGCTTGTTTTTTGCAGGGCAGGCTGTAGTTTTTAATGGTATAGTTTTTTTGGTATAAGTTTGGGTACATGCGACTCTTAGATCCCTTTTTTCATTCTGTTTTTGGAGGGGTAGTGACTAAAAAAGAGCGATTCTGGAATTGTTTTTTATTTTATTTTTTTACGATGAACAACTATATTTTTATAGTTTGGGTCATTACGGACGCGGTGATACCACATATGTGCACCTTTTTAAAGTTTTCAGTTTTTTCCTATAATAAAAGACTTATGGGAAAAAAGGGTGTTATAGTTTTTTTTAACGTGAAACTTTTATTGCCATTAGCAAGCATAGGGTGCGATCTAACCACCTAGATGCAGTGATCGCTGCATCTAAGGGGTTAATCAGCCAGATCGGAGCCTAGCTCCGGTCCTAGCCATTAGAGCAGGATGTCAGCTGCCCATGGTAACCTTGGTTGCCGACAGGCTAGAAGCCACTTAGATGCAGTTAAAGAGTTAATCGGCCAGATCAGAGCCTAGCTCCGGTCCTGGCCATTACAGAGGGGTGTCGGACAGCCGATACCCGGTGGTGATGGCGCTTCTGAGTCACCGCCATCACATACACATTCACAAGGAGCTGTGATTGGTCAGTCTGCTGTGACTGACCAATCACAGCGATCGCCGGCCGGGGACCGCTGTGATTGGTCCCCTGCCGTCTTACTGTGTCGATCAACTGTCATAAACAGTTGATGGCACAGTTCTGTCACCCTGTCCTTTGACAGGGTGACAGTTTTTAGCCAGAACGCACCGGTACGTCCCAATGCCTTGAAGCACTGCAATACAGGACATACCGGTGTGTCATGGTGCTGTAAGGGGTTAAAGCGTAACTATACTTTCGCCCCTAAAAAAAAATGGGAACCCGACCTAAAAGGGAAAATGTCTCTCCTAAGCTTAAGTGACGGTCAGAATGGATCAACATTCCAACAAGAATTCTACACATTGACATATGTGTGGTGCAAATTGTGGTGCAGTTTTTCACCCGGAATGTCCGCTGCGAAATACTGCAAATAAAAAAAATTATACTTACGTAGCCATGACAATGCGTCCCTCTGCCATCCTGCAGGCCGGTCTCCTGGGATGACGTTTCATTCCATGTGACTGCTGCAGCCTGTGATTCACTGCAGTGGTCACCTGGAATAAAACGTCATCTCAGGAGGCCGGCCTGAACGAGGAAACACAGAATTCCAGATAAGTATAAGATTTGTTTGTTTGGAGTTGGGTTTTTTTGTGGGGGAAAAAAATGCAACATCTGCTATTTGTGTCAGGTTTTATCTCCCATTGAATTCAATAGGGAAAACCCGCATCAAATATGCAGTGATTATGCAAATACAATTGACATGGTGCGGATTAAAAAACCGCACCGCAGGTCAATTTCTGAACATTTTCTCCGCTCAGCATTTACGCAGCGTGTATGAGAATTGTACAAATCTTATCCACTTTTTTGCTACTGTATTATTTATGCTACGTGTAATCTTACACTAATACTTTGTAAAGTGGTAATATTATATCCCTGTCCCGCGAGTCAATGCCTTTTTCAATACACGACAATATCTTGCTGACCTTAGAAGCAGCTGATTGATATTGTGCTGTTATTTAGTCTATAATCTACAAGTACAACCAGATCCTTCTTAACAAGTGACTCTCCCAGTTTAACTCCCACTAGGACATATGGTGCATGCAGATTACTAGTACCCAGAAGCATAACTTTACATTTACCCACATTAAAGCTCATTTACCAAGTGGATGCCCAAACACTCAGTGTGTCCAAATCGGCTTGTAATTTATGAACATCTTCAATAGACTGAACTATACTACATAGCTTGGTGTCATCTGCAAAAATAGAAACAGTGCTATTAATCCCATCCACTTTATCATTAAAGGGTAACTATACGTTCAACAAACTTCTGACATGTCTATGAAGGTCTATGAGCCCGTACTCCGCTACATCGACTTTCTGGAAATAGCCGAACAAAAATTAAGCGGCTGAGCGCTCACATGAGCGCTTTTGCCGCCTTGTTTCATCGATTCGAGGGGTCTCAGTACTCGGACCTCCACCAATCAAAGCTTCTGACATTTCACTATGGCATGTCTGAAGTTTGTTGAACATTGAACATTCCCAGTTACAGTGGAAAAACATGGTGTAAAAGAAGAAAAAAAAAATAAAGTCCCCCAAAGGTCTTTTCTGACCTTTGAGGAACAGACCATAGTAATAAAAAAATAAAAGTAAAGTGCAAAAAAAATTAATACACATAAAATACCCACCGCAAAAAAAACGTCCCCCCCCGCCAATCATTGTCGTAACGCTACCCCTGAGCCAATTACCCTAAAGTAGACATGTAATATATTACGATTTACGGTAGACAATGACGATCACAAATAAAAGGTCTATTTTAGGGTAAAACTATGTTACCAGAAAAAAATTGCTAAAATGTAAAAAAGCTTTTTTTTTTACTATTATTTTTAAACTTTAAGCCTAAAAATGTTAAAATAGCAAAAAGGATGTGTATAAAAATGCTAAAAAAAAAAGAAACCTGCATTGTCTACAGAAAAAACATTGCAAAAATCACATCGCTAGCTCAACAAATAAAAAAGTTATAGCTGTTTAACTAACACGTGCTAAAAAGGGCTAAACTGTGTCTGGTCCTGAAGGATCAAAATAGCCTGTATATTTTTACATTTATAGTCAAAGTTTATACGCAGGTGATATACGTAAAAGTTAAGGAATGGTATGTCAAATTTTAACATTTAGCTTCTAATGCTGAACATTTTTCCGAAGTAACTAGAATATCATAGATATAGTATAAAAGACTTCAACTTGACTGCAGAAAAAAATAAATGTACTTAGCAAAGGATACTTACAGTTTGTACTTGAACACATTTGGATAATGACATCAAAGGTTCACTTAAGTGTGAAGTCCATTAGGTAATGACCAAGTAAGTAAATGTCCATTAATGATTTTCTCGCATCAGTCAGGCTATTAGTTTAGTTCATTGGAAGAGTAACTGTGGTATGGATTTTTTTCCACAAGATCGTAGCTGGAATCTTAAAAAAAGATATTCTTATAAGTTTCCAGCGTCTTAAAACCAGTGTATAAATTTCTAGTGAACTGAAATTTCTCTAATTTGGCAGATGGTCTATAAAACTAATAATCTTAAAAGATAGTCCAAAACCCTGGTGTCATCTTAAATCACCTAATGGCTTGACATTTTCAGGGTCCAACAAGAGAAGGGCAATTATATGTTTGTTTCATGCCATAATCTTCACATTGAAAGAACCACTGTCAAGTCATATTTTTTATTGGGTGGTAGGGTGTCCAACAGACCCCTATGGGCCACTTTGCCGGATATGTGTTAAAACACCTACAAAAGTTCTACTCACCAATTCTCTGCCTCTCCAGCAGCAACAGTTCCCTGGTCCCCCAGTCGATCTTTGTTTATGCCGCCAACTATAGCTCATCCCAGTCCTTTCATGTATCCATTTATTTCTCTTGGTCATAACACAGACACTGTTTAGACACTGTGTATATAAGGCTGTGAACCCAGATGCTCACTGAAATTGGCCAAACCACTATTTCAGTTTTACATTTATTTTCAATTGCTATTGCAAGTTTTCTAAGGTTTGCATTTATATTCATTGCTTTATAATGTCCCATATGGATGTTTCCCACATTTCTTCATGTTTGCTTGTGGATATGATTATCAAGCTGTTTACTGGTCTTATAACATTTAGGTCTCATGCATATGGCTGTATTATGCGACAATACAACCACCGAGATACACAGAGTTATAATATACTACCCATAGAAGCCTATGGGGTCCTACTGTACCTCTGTATGCCTCCAATTCCATACAAAGGCATACAATTATTTTTTTTTGTCTGATTCCATGAGGTATGCCCTATTACATAGGTATTCTTCTACAGGTATAGGATCCATGCACAAGGCTTTGCGTACTTGTATATGAAATAGCTGAAGGATTACTTAACCAAATTTGTGATGTTTCTGTGTGTGCAGCTATTATATCATTATCATTTCATATCTGAATAGACATGCTATAGTATACTTTTAATTCTCAGGTGAGCATTAGCATTTTCTTGCACATACCTTGACAGTGACACAGTAAGCAGGAAGGTAAAGGAGCCCTACTGAGACCAAGTAGATACAAATATTTTTCTATTGACATTTCACAGGCCAATCTGCAATTTCAGACAAAGAATGGAGCTTCAGATCAGGTGCTGTCACAGTTTTAAACTAAATTTAGAGCCGGTGAGTGGTTCATGTAAAATGTTAAGTCTTTTGGATGTATTTTTTTTTTTGTCAATACATCTTCAAAACTGTGATGCAAATCAAATGGAGAAATATAGGTATAAATCATTTAAGATATGTAGAATGCATTTATTTATGAGCATGGCAGATAAGCTCGGGGAATGATGGACACATATTTCATGAGTCAGTCAAAAATAATTTAAATCATTAAAGCCGAGAGCTAGTCAGTCTGGAAGGAGAGAATACAACCTGCCTGTTGAATTATCACAGCGCACACTGCACACTGCTTAGGCTCTATGCATACTAATTGCCCACATATCGGCCTCTCACATATTACTTGTGTTGCCTGATATATGCAGATTCCATTTAAAATGTTTGTTTATTTACAGTTCAATGGTAATTTATGATGAAGCTAATATTTTAGATGTGCCAATATTATTTGCATTTTGCTACATTTAATCCAGCATTGATGTTTTTTTCCAGCTGCATATACAAAAAGATGTGTTGTTGACCAAAAGTAGTGTAAAGGAATGATGCTTCATTAACTTTAACTTTTTCCCACAAAATGACGTGCCAGGTATGCCATGGTGCGGGGAAAAATGGAATCTGCTCACGCGCTGAGGCCGCTCGCTACGCTCTGTATTACAGCTGACACCCGGGACTACCGGCCAGGAACAGCAATCGCGCTTTTCCTGGCCGTTTAACCACTTAAATTCCACGGTCAATAGCAACTGTGGCATTTAAACCGTTAGGCCCCCTGACGTGACGTGATCGCGGGGTGCCAATTGTTGTCATGGCAGACGGAGGCTTAATCAGGGGTGGGATCCGTTCGGTTCACCCCGGTTCTCGTGAACCGGTTGTTAAAATAACAGCCAGTTCGGAGAAGTGGGGAGAAGCGGGAACCCGGAAACGGTCTCCTGCACTCTATTGTATCTGCATCTTTAGGACGCGAAGACACTTGATTTGCCTAGCGCTGTCTGGCAAGGCACAGGATGCCTCGCCATTCGACGCTTTAGTGATGATGTCGACAGTGCAATTTCATCATCGCGGCACTGCATCCTTCTGCTGGATGAGGTGTGGCGTCGCTGGTGGACGGTGCGGGAACGGGGACAGGTGAGAATATAATGTTTTTTTTTCTTTTACAGTGGGCAGTATTGGGGGCACTACAGGGCACTATCTACAGGGGACTCTATAGGTGGGCCCTATCTACAAGTGACGCTACAGAGGGCGCTATCTACAGGGGACTCTAAGGGGGAGCCTTATCTACAGGGGACTCTATAGAGGAGCCCTATCTACAGGGAGCTCTATGGGGGAGCCTTATCTACAGGGGACTATATGGGGGAGCCTTATCTACAGGGGACTCTATGGGGAGCCGCAACTACAGGGGGCTCTACAGAGGGCTCTATCTACAGAGGCCCTATCTACAGGGGACTCTATGGGGGAGCCCAATCTACAGAGGACTTTATGGGGGAGCTCTATCTACAGGGTACTCCATTAAGGAGCCCCATCAACAGGGGGCTCTACAGAGGGCTCTATCTAGAAGGGCCCAATGTACAGGGTGCCCTATCTATAGGGGGCCCCATCTACAGGGGCCCTATTTACAGGGGACTCTACAGGCAGCACTATCTACAAGGGATTCTACAGGGGGCACTATTTACAGCCTGTAGACTACAGGGGGCACTATCTACAGGGGACTCAACAGGGGCCCTATCTACAGGGGGCTCTATGGGGACATTATCTACAGGAGGCGCTTTGAGGTGTACTATCTACATAGGGCTCTTTGAGGGGGCGCTATCTACAGGGGGCTTTATGAGGGGCTCTATCTAAAGGGGGCTCTATGAGGGGCATGATCTAAAGGGGACATTGTGCATGGCACTATCTGCTGGGGGCACTGTGCGTGTGTGTCACTTTACTTTACAATGTTTGACTCAATTTTATACAAGGGCACAGTGTATGGTACTATTATATTCAGTGCCAGAGTGTAGGGTACTATTATATTCAGGGCTATAGTGTGTAGCACTATTATATTCAGGGGCACAGTGTATGATATTATTATATACAGGGGCATAAAGTGTGGCACCATGAGAATTTTATTTTCGTTCATAGGTGCAGAAATGTTGGAAAAGTGAGCAGCCAAAGACATCTGAGCAACAAACTCTGCAGAAAACTGCAGAAATGGGCCGTGGCCAGGAGGTGTCATAATGGAGATGGAAAAGAAAAAGAGAAAAAGAACGACTCCCATCTGAGAAAACATCACCTGTGAGTCAATAAATGTATACGTTTATTCTCCCTGTGACTGATCAGTATTGTAGTCACTGGATGATCTGCAGTGAGATGATGGGTGTATCGTTCTTTTTTGTGAAACCGCAACTCCCAACATTCTGGTGTTGTCTTTATGTACTGAGATTGGTTCTGTTGCTGTATTTATGTACTAAACTTGTTTCGGGTGCTGCATATATGTACTGAGTTTGGTTCTGGCGCTGTATATATGTACTGAGCTTGGCTCTAGCACCGTATCTGTGCATTAGCTGAAAGATTTGTTGCGGCTTACTGCACACACCGCACTATCCTCCACCCTTTTCACAGTGCACAGCATAACTAAATGGGCTTAGGATATTGAATGTGCACATACAGGTCTATACGTAATGGGTGAGTTTAATATAATGTGTGGGTAGGTAGGTATGTATGCTTATGTAATTAAATACATAGTGTGGAAATCCAGTTAAACACTCTGGACAGGGAATTTCTTTATTGAAAATCCACTTTACTATAAGCTGTATTTGTCTTTGTCGGCAAAACAGAGAACCTGTTGTTAAAATTTTGAATCCCACCCCTGGGCCTAATAAAGGCCCCCAGGACTGCCTTCTGTCTACCTCTGTAAAAATAGAGATATACTGCAATACATTGGTATTGCAGTGTATTGTGCCAGCGATCTGACGATCGCTGGTTTAAGTCTCATAGGGGGACTAATAAAAAGTGTAAAAAATAATTAAATAAAGTTTTCAGTAGTGAAAAAAATAAAAATAAATAAATAATTATATATATATATATATATATATATATATATATATATATATATAGCACACAAGAAAATGGCGACAGCACACTGCGAACACTAATGCCACTAAATATAAATAAATATGAATTGCTGCTAAATCTACTTACAATAGGGAGGTTCTTCGCTCACATTTTGATCAAATTGTGTGAGCCCACCTGCCACTACAAGGCGACCTCTATGAGGTGGAAACCTACGCTGCACATGCACCCAGAACTGGGACTAAGCCTACATATATATCTGGGGATGGTAGTAACCAGCATTAAACTAACTGCTTCCCGACATTTGACGTATCCATACGCCAAAGTCGGGTAGGGGAAGTATGGAATGGGCTCAGGGAGTGAACCCGCTCCATACGATGCGGGTGTAGGCTGTACGTTACAGCCGACACTTCACAGTAACGAGCGGGATCGTGCTCGAGCGTGATCCCACTCGTTTAACTCAGTAAATGCCGCTTTCAATAGCTCAATCATTAGAAAGAGGGGGGCGACCCTCTCTAGCAGCTCATCGTGCCCCCCGCAATGCAATCGTGGGGTGGGGATGGTTGCTATCGCTGCCTGGGGGCCTAATGAATGCTCCTATTAAGCGCTGCCTCCGGAATCAGAATCATGATATACTGCAATATAAAAAAAAAATTTATTAAAAGTTACAAAAAAAACCCTTTTCCCATTTTCCCCCTAGAGTACAGTAAAAAAATAAATAAACATAATTGGTAACGCCATATCCGTAAAAGTCTAAACTATTACAATATATCATTATTTAACCCGCACGGGATACGCCGTAAAAAAAAAATGTAAAAGCAAGAATCGCTCTTTTTTGGTCCCCTCATCTCCCATAAAAAAAATGAAATAAAAAGTGATCAAAACATCGCATGTACCCCAAAATTGTATCATTAAAAACTACAGCTTATCCCGCAAAAAAATAAGCCCTCATACCACTTAATAGGCGGAAAAAAAAAAGTTATGGCTCTCAGAATTTGGCGACACAAAATAAATTTGATTTTTTACACTTTTTACTTGTAAAAGTAGTAAAATATAGAAAAAACTACACTACGGTTCAAAAGTTTGAGGTCACCCAGACAATTTTGTGTTTTCCACTAAAACTCACACTTATATTTATCAAATGAGTTGCAAAATGACTATAAAATATAGTCAAGACATTGACAAGGTTAGAAATAATGATTTTTATTTCAAATAATAATTTTCTCCTTCAAACTTTGCTTTCGTCAAAGAATGCTCCATTTGCAGCAATTACAGCATTGCAGACCTTTGGCATTCTAGCTGTTAATTTGTTGAGGTAATCGGGAGAAATTTCACCCCATGCTTCCAGAAGGCCCTCCCACAAGTTGGATTGGCTTGATGGGCACTTCTTGTGTACCATACGGTCAAGCTGCTCCCACAACAGCTCTATGGGGTTGAGATCTGGTGACTGCGCTGGCCACTCCATTACAGATAGAATACCAGCTGCCTGCTTCTTCCCTAAATAGTTCTTGCATAATTTGGAGGTGTGCTTTGGGTCATTGTCCTGTTGTAGGATGAAATTGGCTCCAATCAAGCACTGTCCACAGGGTATGGCATGGCGTTGCAAAATGGAGTGATAGCCTTCCTTATTCAAAATCCCTTTTACCTTGTACAAATCTCCCACTTTACCAGCACCAAAGCAACCCCAGACCATCACATTACATCCACCATGCTTAACAGATTATGTCAGGCACTCTTCCAGCATCTTTTCAGTTGTTCTGCGACTCACAAATGTTCTTCTGTGTTATCCAAACACCTCAAAATTCGATTCGTTTGTCCATAACACTTTTTTCCAATCTTCCTCTGTCCAATGTCTGTGTGCTTTTGCCCATATTAATCTTTTCCTTTTATTAGCCAGTCTCAGATATGGCTTTTTCTTTGCCACTCTGCCCTGAAGGCCAGCATACCGGAGTCGCCTCTTCACTGTAGACATTGACACTGGCGTTTTGCGGGTACTATTTAATGAAGCTGCCAGTTGAGGACCTGTGAGGCGTCTATTTCTCAAACTAGAGACTCTAATGTACTTGTCGTGTTGCTTAGTTGTGCATCGGGGCCTCCCACTTCTCTTTCTACTCTGGTTAGAGCCTGTTTGTGCTGTCCTCTGAAGGGAGTAGTACACACCGTTGTAGGAAATCTTCAGGTTTCTTGGGAATTTCTCGCATGGAATAGCCTTAATTTCTAAGAACAAGAATAGACTGTAGAGTTTCACCTGAAAGCTCTCTTTTTCTAGCCATTTTGAGAGTTTAATCGAACCCACAAATTTAATGCTCCAGATTCTCAACCAGCTCAAAGGAAGATCAGTTTTATAGCTCCTCTAAACAGCAAAACTGTTTACAGCGGTGCTAACATAATTGCACAAGGGTTTTCAAGTGTTTTCTAATCATCCATTAGCCTTCTAACACAGTTAGCAAACACAAAGTACCATTAGAACACTAGAGTGATGGTTGCTGGAAATGGGCCTCTATAGACCTATGTAGATATTGCTTTAAAAACCAGACGTTTGCAGCTAGAATAGTCATTTAGCACATTAACAATGTATAGAGTGTATTTCTGATTAATTTAATGTTATCTTCATTGAAAAAAAACTGTGCTTTTCTTTCAAAAATAAGGAAATTTCTAAGTGACCCTAAACTTTTTAACGGTAGTGTATATATATTTTTTATCGCCGTAATCGTAATTGAGAAGGACCAGTATATGAATCACTTAAACAACACAAAAGTTTGAACAGCACGTGCAAATTTATACAGCACACAAGAAAATGGCAACAGCACACTGTGAACACTAATGCAACTAAGGGCTTATTCAGACGAACGTGATATACGTCCGTGCAACGCACGTGATTTTCACGCGTCTCGCACGGACCTATATTAGTCTATGGGGCAATGCAGACAGTCCGTGATTTTTGTGCAGCGTGAGTCCGGTGCGTAAAACTCACGACATGTCCGTTCTAAAACGCCCAAATTACGTCCGTAAATAGGGTGTGTGAACCCAGCCTTAAAGTCTGAACTATTACAATATAACTTTATTTAACCCACTCGGTGAACGCTGTAAAAAATAAATAAAAAATAAGCCCTCCCACCGCTCAATCGACGGAAAAATAGAAAAGTTATGGCTCTCAGAATGTGGCAACACAAAACGTCATTTTTTTTTTTTAACAAATACACCGTGTGCCAAATTATTATGCACATTGGATTTAAGTGTCATAAACATTTAATTATTAGTTGTTCAATTAAACTCATGGATGGTATTGTGTCTTAGGGCTCTTTGGATCATTGTAATCAATCTCAGACACCTGTGATAATTAGTTTGCCAGGTGTGCCCAATCAAAGGAAAACTACTTAAGAAGAACGTTCCACATTATTAAGCAGGCCACAGATTTCAAGCAATATGGGAAAGAAAAAGGATCTCTCTGCTGCCGAAAAGCGTGAAATAGTGCAATACCTTAGACAAGGTATGAAAACATTGGATATTTCAAGAAAACTTAGGCGTAATCATCGCACTGCGAAATGATTTGTGGCTGATTCAGAGCACAGACGGGTTCGTTCAGATAAAGGCATAATGAGGAAGGTTTCTGCCAGACAAATTAATAGGATTAGGAGAGCAGCTGCTAAAATGCCATTGCAAAGCAGCAAACAGGTATTTGAAGCCGCTGGTGTCTCTGGAGTCCCGCGAACCTCAAGATATAGGATCCTCCAGATGTTTGCAAGTGTGCATAAAGCTATTATTCGGCCACCCCTAAACAATGCTCACAAGCAGAAACGGTTGCAGTGGGCTCAGAAAAACATGAAGACTAATTTTCAAACCGTGTTGTTTACTGATGAGTGCCGTGCAACCCTGGATGGTCCAGATGGATGGAGTAGTGGATGGTTGGTGAATGGCCACCATGTCCCAACAAGGCTGCGACGTCAGCAAGGAGGTGGTGGAGTCATGTTTTGGGCTGGAATCATGGGGAGAGAGCTGGTAGGCCCCTTTAGGGTCCCTGACAGTGTGAAAATGACCTCTGCAAAGTACGTAGAGTTTATGACTGACCACTTTCTTCCGTGGTACAAAAAGAAGAACCGTGCCTTCCGTAGCAAAATTATCTCCATGCATGACAATGCACCATCTCATCATTAGGAGATTTGTTCAATAAAATTTGCATTATACTCCAACGGTTGATGGCTTGAAGATTATACTGACTGCCATTTGCATCGACTATTTAGGAAAATCAGCGAAAAATAACATTTGCATATTAATTTGGAACGCGGTGTCGTTTTTTATTCATAAAAATGGTAAGGCATAAAAAAAAAAATTTGGTATCGTCGTAATTGTATCAACCCATAGAAGAAAGTAAACATGTAGTTTTTAGCGTACAATGAACGCCATAAAAACGAAACCCGCAAAAAATGACTAATTCACTTTTTTTTGCCCATTTGACCCCACCGAGAATTAATTTTCAGTTTCCCAGTAGCTGTTATGGTACAATAAATGGTGCCATGACAAACTACAACTTGTCCCACAAAAAGCAGACCCTCATATGGCTATTTCGACAGAAAAAGTTATGGCTTTTGGAAGGCGGGGAGGAAAAAATGAAAATTAAAAAACGAAAATTGGCTGCAGCGGGAAAGGGTTAAAGGGGTTCTACTCTATATTGAGCTCAATAGATAAAATTTAAACTATAAGGCCCTGTTCACACTGTCTTTTTTGCAGGCAGAAAAAATCTGCCTCCGAATTCCTTTAAGAATTTTGAGGCAGATTTTAAACTGCCTGCGCTGTTTTTCAAGATGTTTTTCCACTCGCGGCCATTGAAGCTAATGCAAGGACCGTGGGCAAAATGCTGTGAAAAACTTTTTGAAACGAGCGCTGCAGGTTTTTTCTGCCTCCCATAGATTTTCATGGGAGGTCAGAGGTGGAAACTGCGGCAGGAAAGGAAATGTCGTTTTTATTTTACCGCCAAAAGCCGCCCAGGAAAAATAACGAGTCTGCCTCCCATCAAAATAAATGGGGGGCGATTTTCGGCCATTTTTTTAGCCTGATTTCAACACGCGTCAAAATCAGCGCCAAAAAAAGCTCTGTGTTAACAGAGCCTATCACTTTCTGATATACACCTTGTTTTATTTTGCCCTCCTCCTAACAGATGCAATAATAAAAAATATTTTGCTTGCCATTGTGTTCATGGACTTCCTGACATGTTTTTGCTTGGTCATATAGGATGTGTTCTATATTACAAGAAATTCCATGATCTCTTGCAAAATGATTGCCTACTGTAGCGAACAACTATCTGAGGGTAGTAAAAATACATTTATAAAATGTTGGATGTTACTGATACTATACCTCAAGGCAAGCAAGTTTTTGAGGCAAGCATACACCTGGTATTAAAAGGTAACTTCTTTTTTTGTACTACTCTCTCCTGCGTTCTTGTTATGGATCCAGAAATAATGTATCATATCAATGAGATTTTAACTTCTGGTCATTTCAGGCCTGGTCTTCCTTATCCTTGTCCCTCGCCTTTTCCTTGTTCTTCTACTGTATTCTTATGTCACATTTGGTGTATGCTATGGATCTTCATGGGTAGAATGTGGTTGTTCTCTTTACATGATATCTTGGATGCAAACCTTGCTCCATTACAATTGAAGCTTTTTTGCATCATCTAATTTTCTATACATTGCTTTTGAATTCGAAGCTATCTGTTATTTTCTTCGCCAGTAGATCCTCCTATAAGCTCATGCAATTCCTTTATTGTCTTTTAAGGAAAAAAATTGTAACAGAGTAAATGTATATTATTTGTACTAATTTGACTACACTCAATACATTTCTTTTTATATTTGTATGGAGTTTTTAAAATCAAATTCCTCATTGTTTATAGGCTCTACTCACACGACAGGGTCCGAGTGTCGGCCGATAAAAACGGTCGTTTGGTCTGTTTTTCTCGGCCGTTTTGCATCCGTTTTGCATCTGCTCCATTTCCTTTCCAGGCCGTGTTTCAGTTTTTAAAGGCTGATTTGGACCCGTTTTGCATCCGTTTTTTTCCCTGTCCGTTTTAAAAACGGATGAATTTCATTTGTACATCTTTTGCCACACACTTCCCTCTGTAGATACTGCCACAGCCCCACTGTAGATACTGCCACAGCCCCCCTGTAGGTAGTACCACACAGCCCCCCTGTACGTAATGCCACACAGCCCCCTGTAGGTAATGCCACACAGCCCCCTGTAGGTAATGCCACACAGCCCCCCTGTAGGTAGTGCCACACAGCCCCCTGTAGGTAATGCCACACAGCCCCTGTAGGTAATGCCACACAGCTCCCTGTAGGTAATGCCACACAGTCCCCAGTAGGTACTGCCACACAGCCCCCTGTAGGTAATGCCACTCAGCCTCCTGTAAGTAATGCCACACAGCCCCCTGTAAGTAATGCCACACAGCCCCCTGTAGGTAGTGCCACACAGCCACCCTGTAGGTAATGATACACAGCCCCCTGTAGGTAATGCCACACAGCCCCCTGTAGGTAATGCCACACAGCCTCCTGTAGGTAATGCCACACAGCCCCATGTAGGTAATGCCACTCAGCCCCCCTGTAGGTAGTGCCACACAGCCACCCTGTAGGTAATGCCACATAGCCCCCTGTAGGTAATGCCACACAGCTCCCTGTAGGTAATGCCACACAGCCCCCTGTAGGTACTGCCACACAGCCCCCTGCAGCTAATGCCACACAGCCCCCTGTAGGTAATGCCGCACAGCCCCCTGTCGGTAATGCCACTCAGCCTCCTGTAGGTAATGCCACACAGCACCCTGTAGGTAATGCCACACAGCCCCCCTGTAGGTAGTGCCACACAGCCTCCTGTAGGTAGTGCCACACAACCACCCTGTAGGTAATGCCACACAGCCCCCTGTAGGTAATGCCACATAGCTCCCTGTAAGTAATGCCACACAGCCCCCTGTAGGTACTGCCACACAGCCCCCTGTAGGTAATGCCGCACAGCCCCCTGTAGGTAATGCCACTCAGCCTGATGTAGGTAATGCCACACAGCACCCTGTAGGTAGTGCCACACAGCCCCCTGTAGGTAGTTATACACAGCACCCTTTTACATAGCACCCCCCATAGATGGTACCCCCCCACCTTTCTGTAGATAGCGCCACTGTTGGGGACGGTTCCAGGAGAAGTCCCTGACTTCAATGTCCATATATGGAGAGTGAAGTCAGGGACTTCTCCTGGAGTGGAAACACCGGCCACAGCATGTGGGATTCCGCTTTAGAAGTCCCTGACGTCACTGTGTCCATAGATGGACAGTGAAGTCAGGGACTTCTCCTGGAGCGGACACACCAGCCACAACGCCAGGGATTCCATTTCAGGAGTCGGGGACCGCGCCAGGAGATGTCCCTGACGTGACTATCCAGCTATAAACAGTATATATACAGCTTATAGGGGGATAGGGGATTCTGCTCCTACAGGAGAAGGAGAAGAGAGCGAATGAGCGGCAGAAAGCTCGGCCGTCACTTGGATCACACGGCCCCAAGACTTGCTTTACACGGCCCCATAGACTTTTATGGGAGCTGTGCGGCCGGGAGAATGGCCGAAAATAGGGCACGCACCATTTTTTGACGGCCCGGTTTACCGGGCCATCAAAAAATCGGCCTTGTGAATAGCCCCATTTTGGGTCCATTGTTCAAAAAACGTCCGTCGTCACACGGCAGGGAATCCCTGTCGTGTGAATAGAGCCTAACAAGACCACAAAATGAAATACTGCAAACCATATACACATTTTAAATAACATCTATCTATCTACCAAAAAATATCTATCTATTCATCTATCTATCTATCTATCTATCTATCTATCTATCTATCTATCTATCTATCTATCTATCTATCTATCTATCTATCTATCTATCTATCTATCTATCTATCTATCTATCTATCTATCTATCTATCTTCTATCTATCATCTATCTATCTATATCTACCCAATATATCTATCTATTCATCTATCTCATATCTATCTTTATTTAGTTTTTTTTCTCTCTATATCCATCTCTTTTGTATATTATTTTTGGAGCATTAGTTATGCCCGCTGACACCTTATATGTGTACAAGAAAGCAATATGCTTAATATTGAAACAGTACTTTCTAAAATATCATGCAAATGAGCTTAGTAAAACAGTGTAGTGTCTAATCATAAAGAGTCAATTGTAAGCAAAAAATAAATATTTTCCTAAATGAGTGTATTACTTGGGCGTCTCAAGGGCAAAATATCCTTACATATTATCCATCTCTCAATGCATTTCTCCTCCCACAGCATATTAAAGTAAATGTTCAACTGTGTATATTTACAACAAAATCCATTTAGAAAGCAATCCGTATTACATATGTATAAAACAGATAAGTTACTTCACTAGCAAAAAACAATTCTTCTTTCTTGTGCTATGGGACTATAAATGTAACATAGAACTCATTTCATTAACTTTGGAAACACAATCTAATAAGGGCTGGAAGGTTTTATTTCCCCTTGAGTCGGTTCTCTGGTTATTGAGGGATATTTCCAAATGTGTTGAATGTGCAATGCTAGGACTTTAGAAAGTAAATTTACCATTTTGGGTAGATAGTTTTTTTATGTCACGTCTCCAAAAGCCAATAAGAATTAAACTGGTAGTTTAGCTATGGACGTAGTTATTTGAATTTATATAGCAAAGTTAAATGTCTGTATGGTGCTAAATAAAAGACATATAATATTTTGAGCAAGTAAATGGTGTAAACTGTATTGATCTTCTGTACAAGGTTTACTGTTCTGAACATTTATGGCCTTTGTTTGATGTGTAAATACCTTTCTGATTTATTTTTGAACCTCATTCAACATTTGTAACACTCTGTTCTCATTTTTTTTTAAGGCTATTTGATACCAAAAGAATCAGGGTCTATCCTGCAGATGGAGCTTTTCCATGTTGTTACTGGCATGAAAAGGAATAATCTTCTGAAATAGGTTTTCTTTTTCTATGATGTCTGGAACTGAGAGGTAAAACATTAGGAAGGAAAATCTTTACATCTTCAAAGCAGGAGAAAAAAAAAGCAAAAAACAAGAAAAAACAAGTAAAATATTTTGCAGAAGAAAATCTTTTATCTTCAAAGTCTACATGTGATGTTGTTTTTATGGATATTTTCAATCTTGGACAAATCATATCAAATCAAAATAATAGAATTATAGAATTTAACCAATTTCAGTATATTGTATATTATCTTTTACAAAAACATTTTAAATACTGAGTGCAACATATTAGCATAGATTTATGTTTTCAAGCTACTGGTATGACATTTGGATTATCTTTTTTCAGATATCTGGTACAACACTTCAGCCATACAACCATAAATAGATATTCTGTTTAATATTTTATTACAGTTTACTCATCACAGACAATGATGTCAAATCTCTAGGATATGTCATCAATTTCCAAGCCGTAGAGATCCTACCACTGTGATGCCTGACAATCGCTAGAGCGAAATAGTAGCAACCGGATATGTCATCAATGTCCAAGTCATGCGTGGAGGTCCTACCACTGTGATGCCTGACAATCACTAGAACGAAATGTTAGCAACCCTAGTAAGGTGCCTTGCCACCTTCTCTCCTGTTATCTCTACTTGACTTTTTCTGGAGACTACATGGCAGCCCATTATATTGAATGGCTAACCATGTGGCCTTCGAAAAAAGCTGAGCAGAAACAAATAGATAGCATCTTCTTATCATAGACAGTGGAAGATTCATTCTGCTTTATCTTTGATATTTTTTTAATTTAGAGTGCATGATCTTATTTGTACAGTGATTAGTATGTACTTGCTATTATTATTCCTAATTTATATATATATATTCTGCCCTGGGTGATTTTAATCAGTTCAATGCTGGATCCTACCATCCCCAGGTATATATGTAGGCTTAGTCCCAGTTCTGGGTGTATGTGCAGCGTAGGTTCCCACCTTACAGAGGTCGCCTTGTCGTGGCAGGTGGGCTAACACTTTTTGATCAAAATGTGCACTAAGAACCTCCCTATTTGTAAGTAGATTTAGCTTTAGTGCATATTTATTTATATTTAGTGGTTTAGGTGGCATTAGTGTCGCAGGGTGCTGTCACCATTCTATGTTTGCTGTATATCTGCAGTCATGGGTGTTCTTGCACCTGCATACATTTTGTATCATTTAGTTGGAATGTGCTGTTCAAATTTTTGTTGTGTTTATGGTATCCATATATGTGGGGTTAGTGACTGCCTCCACTTGTTGTTCTTGCACTCCTCCCATTCTGCCCTGGGTGATTTTAATCAGTTCAATGCTGGATCCTACCATCCCCAGGTATATATGTAGGCTTAGTCCCAGTTCTGGGTGTATGTGCAGCGTAGGTTCCCACCTTACAGAGGTCGCCTTGTCGTGGCAGGTGGGCTAACACTTTTTGATCAAAATGTGCACTAAGAACCTCCCTATTTGTAAGTAGATTTAGCTTTAGTGCATATTTATTTATATTTAGTGGTTTAGGTGGCATTAGTGTCGCAGGGTGCTGTCACCATTCTATGTTTGCTGTATATCTGCAGTCATGGGTGTTCTTGCACCTGCATACATTTTGTATCATTTAGTTGGAATGTGCTGTTCAAATTTTTGTTGTGTTTATGGTATCCATATATGTGGGGTTAGTGACTGCCTCCACTTGTTGTTCTTGCACTCCTCCCATTCTGCCCTGGGTGATTTTAATCAGTTCAATGCTGGATCCTACCATCCCCAGGTATATATGTAGGCTTAGTCCCAGTTCTGGGTGTATGTGCAGCGTAGGTTCCCACCTTACAGAGGTCGCCTTGTCGTGGCAGGTGGGCTAACACTTTTTGATCAAAATGTGCACTAAGAACCTCCCTATTTGTAAGTAGATTTAGCTTTAGTGCATATTTATTTATATTTAGTGGTTTAGGTGGCATTAGTGTCGCAGGGTGCTGTCACCATTCTATGTTTGCTGTATATATATATATATATATATACATATATATGTGTGTGTATATATATATATATATATATATATATATATATATATATATATATATATATAAAAACAAACACACTACCGTTCAAAAGTTTGGGGTCACCCAGATAATTTTGTGTTTTCCATGAAAACTCACACTTATATTTATCAAATGAGTTGCAAAATGACTAGAAAATATAGTCAAGACATTGCCAAGGTTAGAAATAATGATTTTTATTTCAAATAATAATTTTCTCCTTCAAACTTTGCTTTCGTCAAAGAATGCTCCATTTGCAGCAATTACAGCATTGCAGACCTTTGACATGCTAGCTGTTAATTTGCTCAGGTAATCGGGAGAAATTTCACCCCATGCTTCCAGAAGGCCCTCCCACAAGTTGGATTGGCTTGATGGGCACTTCTTGTGTTCCATACGGTCAAGCTGCTCCCACAACAGCTCTCTTCCCTAAATATTTCTTGCATAATGGAGGTGTGCTTTGGGTCATTGTCCTGTTGTAGGATGAAATTGGCTCCAATCAAGCGCTGTCCACAGGGTATGGCATGGCGTTGCAAAATGGAGTGATAGCCTTCCTTATTCAAAATCCCTTTTACCTTGTACAAATCTCCCAATTTACCAGCACCAAAGCAACCCCAGACCATCACATTACCTCCACCATGCTTGACAGATGGCGTCAGGCACTCTTCCAGCATCTTTTCAGTTGTTCTGCATCTCACAAATGTTCTTCTGTGTGATCCAAACACCTCAAACTTCGATTCGTCTGTCCATAACACTTTTTTCCAATCTTCCTCTGACCAATGTCTGTGTGCTTTTGCCCATATTAATCTTTTCCTTTTATTAGCCAGTCTCAGATATGGCTTTTTCTTTGCCACTCTGCCCTGAAGGCCAGCATCCCGGAGTCGCCTCTTCACTGTAGACGTTGACACTGGCGTTTTGTGGGTACTATTTAATGAAGCTGCCAGTTGAGGACCTGTGAGGCGTCTATTTCTCAAACTAGAGACTCTAATGTACATGTCTTGTTGCTCAGTTGTGCAGCGGGGCCTCCCACTTCTCTTTCTACTCTGGTTAGAGTCTGTTTGTGCTGTCCTCTGAAGGGAGTAGTACACACCGTTGTAGGAAATCTTCAGTTTCTTGGCAATCTTCATTTCTAAGAACAAGAATAGACTGTCGAGTTTCACATGAAAGCTCTCTTTTTCTAGCCATTTTGAGAGTTTAATCAAACCCACAAATGTAATGCTCCAGATTCTCAACTAGCTCAAAGGAAGGTCAGTTTTATAGCTCCTCTAAACAGCAAAACTGTTTACAGCGGTGCTAATATAATTGCACAAAGGTTTTCAAGTGTTTTCCAATCATCCATTAGCCTTCTAACACAGTTAGCAAACACAATGTACCATTAGAACACTGGAGTGACGGTTGCTGGAAATGGGCCTCTATACACCTATGTAGTTATTGCATTAAAAACCAGACGTTTGCAGAAAGAATAGTCATTTAGCACATTAACAAATCTGAGGGTACAGCTGTAGCCTTTTTAAAATATAAAGAGCTTAATAAAATCTGTAAAAAGATAATAAAATCAGCAAAAATACAAAATGAAAGGCAGGTGGCCAAGGATAGTAAAACAAATCCTAAAAAATTCTTGAAGCATATAAATGCAAAAAAGCCAAGGTCTGAACATGTAGGACCCTTAGATAGTGGTAATGGGGAGTTGGTCACAGGGGATCAAGAGAAGGCAGAGTTACTAAATGGGTTCTTCCGCTCTGTATATACAACAGAAGAAGGAGCAGCTGATGTAGCCGCTGCCAGTGCTGTTAATATATCAGTTGATATACTGTATTGGATGAATGTAGATATGGTAAAAGCTAAATTAAATAAAATAAATGTACACAAGACCCCGGGACCAGATGGGTTACACCCTAGAGTTCTTAAGGAGCTTAGTTCAGTTATTTCTGTCCCACTCTTCATAATATTTAGAGAGTCACTCAGGACTGGTATAGTGCCAAGGGACTGGCGCAGGGCAAATGTGGTGCCTATTTTCAAAAAGGGCTCTAGGTCTTCGCCGGGTAATTATAGACCAGTAAGCTTAACATCTATTGTGGGGAAAATGTTTGAGGGGCTATTGAGGGACTATATACAGAGTTATGTGACAATAAATAGTATTATAAGTGACAGCCAGCACAGTTTTACAAAGGACAGAAGCTGTCAAACTAACCTGATTTGTTTTTATGAAGAGGTAAGCAGAAGCCTAGACAGAGGGGCCGCTGTGGATATAGTGTTTTTGGACTTTGCAAAGGCATTTGACACTGTCCCCCATAGACGTCTAATGGGTAAATTAAGGACTATAGGTTTAGAAAGTATAGTTTGTAATTGGATTGAGAATTGGCTCAAGGACCGTATCCAGAGAGTTGTGGTCAATGATTCCTACTCTGACTGGTCCCCAGTTATAAGTGGTGTACCCCAGGGTTCAGTGCTGGGACCACTATTATTCAACTTATTTATTAATGATATAGAGGATGGGATTAATAGCACTATTTCTATTTTTGCAGATGACACCAAGCTATGCAATATAGTTCAGACTATTGAAGATGTTTGTGAATTGCAGGCAGATTTAAACAAAATAAATGTGTGGGCGTCCACTTGGCAAATGAAGTTTAATGTAGATAAATGTAAAGTTATGCACCTGGGTACGAACAACCTGCATGCATCATATGTCCTAGGGGGAGCTACACTGGCGGATTCACTTGTTGAGAAAGATCTGGGTGTACTTGTAAATCCTAAACTAAATAACAGCATGCAGTGTCAATCATCTGCTTCAAAGGCCAGCAAAATATTGTCGTGTATCAAAAGAGGCATGGACTCGCGAGACAGGGATGTAATATTACCACTTTACAAAGCATTAGTGAGGCCTCATCTAGAATATGCAGTCCAGTTCTGGGCTCCAGTTCATAGAAAGGATGCCCTGGAGTTGGAAAAAATACAAAGAAGAGCAACGAAGCTAATAAGGGGCATGGAGAATCTAAGTTATGAGGAAAGATTAAAAGAACTAAACCTATTTAGCCTTGAGAAAAGACGACTAAGGGGGGACATGATTAACTTATATAAATATATGAATGGCACATACAAAAAATATGGTGAAATCCTGTTCCATGTAAAACCCCCTCAAAAAACAAGGGGGCACTCCCTCCATCTGGAAAAAGAAAGGTTCAACCTGCAGAGGCGACAAGCCTTCTTTACTGTGAGAACGGTGAATTTATGGAATAGCCTACCGCAGGAGCTGGTCACAGCAGGCACAGTAGATGGCTTTAAAAAAGGCTTAGATAATTTCCTAGAACAAAAAAATATTAGCTCCTATGTGTAGAAATTTTTTACTTCCCCTTTCCCATCCTACTTCCCCTTTCCCATCCCTTGGTTGAACTTGATGGACATATGTCTTTTTTCAACCGTACAAACTATGTAACTATGTAACAATGTATAGAGTGTATTTCTGATTAATTTAATGTTATCTTCATTGAAAAAAACTGTGCTTTTCTTGCAAAAATAAGGAAATTTCTAAGTGACCCTAGACTTTTGAACGGTAGTATATATATATATATATATATATATATATATATATATATATATATTTGGAACAGAGACATGGTCCAGAATCATGAACCGTAAATCACGTTCGCCATGTTCCTTATCCATGAAATGCTTGGAGACGGGTAAATCCTGTCTTTTATTTCTAATGGTATACCTGTGATTATTCAAACGAGTTTTCACATCGCACATTGCTTCCACCAAATATAAAAGGTTACATGGGCATCAGGTAACATATACCATACAATCTGAATTGCAAGTTAAGAAATGCTTAATTTGGAAAATTTGTTTAATCCGAGGATGTGTAAAAGCACTACCTTTTTTCATCAATGAGCAGTTAATACCTCCCTAGGAAACGGCACATTTTTGGTGTTTTTAGATATGTTTGTTGTACTCTGGCACTAGTTTTAACCCCTTAAGGACACGGCCAATTTTGGCTTTGAGGACAGAACAATTTCTCACATACGGGTATTGATATAATAAACATCAATAGTATATGACTGTTTATAACTGCTATTTATTGTTATGCACAATACATGCTATATTTTATATATATATGTAACACTTGTATGAAATGGATCACATGTTTTATTGTATTTTATATGCCATTTGTTGGCAATTTTCTGTATGTTTATAATTGATCACTGCCAATGATGTAATCACTTTCCATGGGTAAAATAAAACCCTGGTATGCACATATTACTATAGCTTGAGAAAGATCCTGTGATGGGATTGAAACGTAGCATCTGACATGGAATAAACCACGATTTTCTATATATATTTTTTTCCATATTCCAAGTTTTTATTGGTTTTAAAATCACAAGTAGAAAAAACAGGTGGGGGGAATACCTTCACATGAAATAAAGAAAATAAAATAACAAAGAAGGGCAAAGCCCCAACAAGGAGGCGAGCATAACATCCTATGACAAGCGACAGTATACATAAGCAACGTGGAGTAGCATAATGAACAGGAGCATTGCATAGAAAATTAAATAGTGACAGAACAACTCAATCACTTACAGAACATACAGTGTAACGTCATCCTACAAGCGCCATCACAGGAAGTGAAGCTCCTCACAGTTAGACAAGGGAGGGGGAAGGAAAAAACAGAAGGAGGACAAACAAGGGCAGAAGAGGGATTTGGTAGGGCACAGGTCATGGTGAGCCTGGACTCCATTTCCGGATTATTATGAGTAGAAAGAAGTGAGAGCAGCTATGCGCATGGCAAGCACATGGTTGAAGCGGGCAAAACCACACAGAGCAGCAAGTAATAACTCCTCAGTCAAAGGTATATAGGAAGGGGGGATTGGGTCTCAAGACACTATATTTAAATATGTGGGAGAAGAGAGGAACATAGTCCAATGGGACCATGTAACAGTGTAACGCGCGGAGGCAGCTGAGGAATGTGACATCAGGTGTTCCATTCTCTGTATCAAGGCCACCTCCTGGAACCACTCGTCCAACGTTGGAGGTTCCACCATTTCGACTTACGTGGGATAACTGACTTTGCAGTCTGGACGAGGTGTCGAGTTAGAGACTGTTTATAAATGGGTAGAGGTATAGGGAACATGAATAGAAGAGCTGCCTCAGGGGAGTTGGGGACAGAGACCCCAGTGACTTCAGATATAACTGAATGGGCAACTCCACCAAATGTGAGACAAGGAGCCACCTGTAGCTCCACAGAGCCAACAATTGTCTGGTATGGATGGATACCATTTATGGAGGGCAGTAGAGACCCGATACCACCTAGAGATAATTTTGTAACTAGTTTCTTGAGCCCGTATAGCTATGGAGGCTTTCTGGAAAAGGGAAAAACACTGTTTCCATTTTGAGTCGGTGAATGTTCTGTGCAGTTCTTTTTCCCAAGCCTTACAGAAAGATGGGAGATGATGAGATCGCTGGGAAAGGAGTTGTTTATATAGAGTGGAGATAGTCTGCGTAGGGGGCAGGGTACAAACACATAAGCTTTCAAATTCTGTTAGCGTAGGTGGGCTTGACGGTTAGTTACCTTATAAAAGTGTTTTAATTGGGTATATTCAAACATGTGGCATGCTGAGGGCGCATCAGTTGGGAAGATTGTGGCTAATGGGAGTAGGGAGGAGTTGGAAAGGACTTGAGCAAAGTACATGGGATTGGTGAAGGACCTGCCCAGGAAGGAGAGTCGGGCCTCACCTGCAGGAAATGCTGGATTGTCCGTAACAGGGGTCAGTGGGCCCAGTTGGTCTATGAGGGAACCTCCCACCCTGGAGGAATGTAATGCCAAGAGGGTTTGGGAGACAACAAATGAGGCCTGAGTCGGTCCACTTCTAGACAAGGTCCACGTCCAAGGCAGGGTACACAGGGTACGGATGCATAATTGCTGGGCTAACCGCACCCAGATTTTGGATTCGGAATTGTGAAAAAAGTCAAGAACACCTGCGTGCGTCGACGCAAGGTAATAGAGACGACAGTCCGGGAAGCCAACCCCACCTGCATCCCTGGACCGAGTAAGAATTGTCCTGCTTAGCCGGGGACGGCCGGATAGCCAGATAAAGAATCCAAAGCATTGTTGGATACGTAACCAAAAGGAGGATGGGATGAAGATGGGGATCGTCTGCAGGAGGTATAACATTCTGGGGAGGAGTGAAATTTTTATAATATTAATATGGCCAACCCAGGAGAATGCCTTTTTATGCCAGGAAGCAGGATCTGTGCAGAATTTGGATAGCAGGGGAATGAAGTTATTTGTAAACATCTGACCTCTTGTTTTTAAACTGTCCATTTTTCCCTTCAGCCTTGCAGGTAACACAGGAGTTATTGTTAGTATCTATGTTATTACATACATCCCACATTATAAGTACTATACATCAGATATATAAAAAAAAAATATTGTGAGCAATTACATAACAAATCACTGTATTTTATTCTGTTTTTTTTGTTTTTCTATGTTCCATTTTATGTCATATTCTAAAGAGATTTTTAAGCTACGTGCGCTTTTGCCTTGTCTAGGTTCCGTCAGTGATAGGCTTTAAAACTAACATTGGTTCTGCCTTAAGATAAACTCTTTTCCCCTACCTGTTCCTCATGTATAGGTCTATTTTACAAGAGTTTGAGGTTCAGAGGTTATTACTTAAAATATACTCACATCATTGGCCTCTTTCCTCTGGTTATACGAATGTAGAATTTTTTTCTATACATTTCACTTACCTGGATCCTGTTCAGCACCGAGAGGGTTACATCTCGCTCCACGATTTCTGATGGTCACAGGTGTTTTCAGTATTATCCCACCCCAATCACTGACGGGGGATATAGACAAGACAGGCACACATGGCTATTGTATTTTTGCCATGAATAAGAACACTGTCGGTGTTCGAAACGCGTAGGCTCGGGCATTTGCCCGCATCACAACCACCTTCACACTGCATCTCGTTTCAATTTTAAAGTTATCTTTGTATCAATAAAAGTGGGAACGGAGTATCCCTTTTATCCTCACACAGCACTGGATCATTTCTCTTTTTTCTCCTACATTATATATCGTGGGCCGTCGCGGGGATCCGAGCAAGGTTTGTGTTTGAGACGCAGGATTGGTGAGCTGGAGGTTTCCTCCTTTTTCTCTTTTTTCTTTATTTGTAAACAGTTGTGAAAGGTCAGTGCTTATAACACACCCAGATACGTTATACCCCTAGAGGGTCAGGAAGAGGAAAAATTCCTTTTGAGGTGTGATACAGTTGAAGGTGAAAGGGATACATTCAAAGCCTCTGATTTCGAAAAGTTTATCTTAAAGTTTGACCATATTCCAAAACGGGACAGCTCAGACATCAAAGAGGGAAGAGATACATGCGGGTTCGTGAGATAAACCAGTAAGTCATCAGCAAATTCAGAACACTTATATTCTATCCCACCTATGAGAATACCCTTTTTTTTAATAAATTCTTTTATTTTCCGTTTTCAACACACAAAATATAATGGTGTAGACCAATGCAGCACTGACATCGGCCCACAGGCCAGCAACTGGAATTACAAAGAGTGCAAAGGACACTAAGAAAAAACAACATACCACTTAAATCAATAAGGACAAAGAAACTCTGGTATGCACCCTGAACCCGCAGCCATGCATAATAACCCGTAGGAGAACAGGAAAGCAGTAAAGAGAAACTAAAGAGAAGAAGGGACAGAAAGGAGAGAGGAAGGGGAAAGATCTGACCTGACACACTGGGCCTAGTGAGTAAGCTCAAGAGGCTATCATGGTCCTGTATTCCACAGAGGATTGAAATCAAATCCATTCACGCCATGTTTTGAGGAAGGTGGCATAGGATCCTCTCATTGATGCCGTAAGGTCCTCCATTCTCATGATCTCCTGGATCTTACCAAACCACATGCCCACCGACGGAGGACAAGATTGTCTCCACAGCGCGGGGACACACGCTCTAACTGCATTCACCAGATGGCGAACAACGAGCGTCTATACGTAGATAGAGGCACATCACACAGATGGAGCAGGAAGAGGCCCAGAGATCGTGGGAGCGGGAAATCCGTAAATTTCGAGGAAATGCGCCACACCTCAGACCAGAAATCAGTCAACAGCAGGCAGTCCCAAAAAATGTGCACGATTGTACCCACATGGTCACCACATCTCCAACACAACGGCGAGACCGCGGTATCATCACATGCAATCTGGAAGGCACCCTATACTATCGTGACAGAATCTTAAACCCCGCCTCCTGGAATCTGCTAGCCATAGAGGATTTATGCGTCATAGTGAACAAGAACAAGCGATCCTTATGTTCCGAAGTGAATGTTAGACCCAAGTCCCTCTCCCAACTAAGCAGGTAAGAAGGTGTGGACAGATTGGAGGGAGAGGTCAGGAGAGCATAAAGTCTGGACAACGAGTGACGCACCGTGCCCGTGCATAGGAGTTTGAAAGGGGAGCTATCTCGCCAATGGATTAGATAAGTTTGCAAGGAAGTGTCTCAACTGGGTGGCCTGCCATGTAGAAAATGGGACAGGGTCAGACAAAGACTCCAACTGAGCGCTAGTCATCCACATCTCATCCTGCATAAAGTGTGCAGCACGTCCCTTACCTGCCCTCAACCAGAGCTGGAAGGGGCCCTCTTCCCGCCCCGGTGGGAATGCAGGATTGCCCAAAATCGGAAACAGAGGGGAGGGAGACGGAGAAATCTCTTTCCGAGGACAGAGCCGCGACGCAACCGCCAGGGTGGGCCCCCATCGTCGGGTGCGTCCGCGCCGACAGGGGAACGTGGTTGCCCAACCAAGGTAAGGCCTGCATTGGACTTCCAGAAAAACCTGTTCCATGGACACCCGCTCTTTAATTTCGGTGTGCCTAAACAAGTCCAAAATTCATGTCAAGTGGGAGGCCTGATGGTAGGAAACAAAATCCGGGAGACCAACGCCCCCCTCACACTTTGCACGAAAAAGCATGGATCGGGCAATACGCGCAGGTTTCCCCGCCCATATGAACTTGTGGAGTAGGGACAACAGAGATTGAAAGAACGGGCGTGGGATATGTATCGGTAGCGCCTGAAAGAGATACAGGATCCGTGTTAAAATATTCATTTTAAATATGGCACACCTACCAAACCAGGTAAAGGTGCCCGACGTCCAAGAATCCAAATCGCTCTTGACACGTTGAAGAAGCGAAGGGTAGTTCACCGCGTAAAGGCGAGACAGATCACCGGGAAGCCGGACCCCCAGATATTTAAGCAAATCTCTAGCCCACTTAAAGGAGAAGGACTCAGACAGGTCGGCCACCAGGGTGTGCGGCAATGAGATATTAAGAGCCTCAGACTTCTCGTAGTTGATCTTGAGGTTGCACAATTTCGAGTATCCACTCAACTCCGCCATCAGGTTGGGCAAGGAAATCCTGGGAGCAGTGATAAAAAAGAGCAGGTCATCCGCATAGGCAGCGACTTTATGGGACCTACCTCCCAAAACTACACCCGCAATATCTGGATTGGAGCGAATATGGCACAAAAAGGGCTCCAAGCATAAAATGAAAATTAATGGGGACAAGGGACAGCCTTGCCTCGTACCATTAGTGATAGCGAGTGAGGAGGAGAAGTGCCCATTAACCTTAACCTGGGCCGATGGGGAGGAGTAGAGAGCCGAAATCCAATTCATCATATGTGCACCCAATCCCACATACCGCAAGGTAGCTAGCATAAAATCCCAATTAACTCTGTCGAAGGCCTTCTCTGCATCCGTCGACAGAAAGCAAGTGGGAAGGGCCGAGACAGCCGCTTGATACATTAGGTTAATTGCCCGAGTGGTATTTTCTCGTGCTTCCCTTAAGTGCATAAAGCCCACCTGGTCGTTATGTATCACAGTATGTAGTAGTGGGGACATCCTATGGGCCAGGATCTTAGCAAATAGTTTTAGATCAACGTTTAACAGAGAAATGGGGCGATAATTCTGACACAAGGATGGGTCCTTCCCCTCTTTGGGTATCACCGTGATATGGGCCCTCAACGTGTCTCGAGGAATGAAACCCCCCTCTGTAAGTGAATTGAAGGCATGTAGAAAGTAGGGCAAGAGCAAATCTGAGCAGGCCTTATAATATTGTAAGGGTAGTCCATCTGGACCCGGTGCCTTCCCCGCCAGTGAGTCCTTCACTGCCCATGACAACTCTTCCATGGAAATAGGAGCCTCCAGGGCAGCAATAGCTTCTGGAGGGATACATTTCATCCCCGAGGACCGGAGATACTGCTCAATCTTCTCCAATTGACTACCGCCATCCGGGGAAGAAGGTGCCTTAGGGAGATTATACAGAGAGTGGTAATAGGCACGGAAGGCCTCAGAAATGTTTTGTGGGAGTTGCAGACGCCTATTGTGTGAGCCTAAAACATGGGGGACATAGGTGCGAGAACGTGTTTTCCTAAGTGCCCGCGCCAGAGTCCTACCCGGTTTGTTACTAAATTCGTAAAAGTGCCGCCTGTATTTCACTAAGGAGGCCCTCACCTTAGAAAGACAGAGCGAACGTACCTGCTCTCTCTACTGCCCCAACTCCGCCCCCACAACCCGGTCCTGAGAAACCTTATGGGACTGTTCCAATCTGTGTATCCGGGTCAATAAATCCAGGAGGTGTGCCGCCCGCTCCTTCTTAAGTTTACAACCAATACGTATAAAGGAACCGCACACTACACACTTATGTGCCTCCCAAACGCAAAAAGGGTCAATCCCCGGCGAAGCATTTGTGTCAAAGTACTCCACTAGATCCCTGCTAATGTCCGATACCACCGTCGGATCCTGTAAGAGCGATTCATTCAAGCGCCACTGCCAGGAACGAGGGCGGACCGTTGGGAGAGACAGAGTAAGAGTAATTAGAGCATGGTCAGAAAATGTAATGTCGGCAATGGAGGCAGATGTGAGGCTGGAGAGGTGTGAATGACGTAGTAAAAAATAGTCTAGTCGGGAGTATGAGTTGTGGGGAGCCGAAAAGAACGTGTAGTCTTTGGTTGAGGGATGCAGGAGCCGCCACGTATCAACGAGTTGATGCACATGCAACAGCCGACATATATACGACGGTGAGCTGACCTGGATAAAGAGGAATGCCCTCGGGAGGAATCTAATGCAGGATCTAAGGTCGCATTCAACGCCCCCCCCCAGTATTAGAGTGCCTTCCAGAAAGTCATCCAACGCCACTAGAACCCTTTCCAAGAAGGCAACTTGACCAGTGTTAGGGAGATAGTATGATGCCAGTGTGTACAGAGTGCTATCCAACTTACCCTTCACGAAGAGGTACCGTCCCGCTCCATCTGTGCGAGTCTCCACATGTTCCCAATGGAGAGAGCGTGAAATCAGGATGGAGACCCCCTTAGTCTTGGAATCAGGGGACACACTATGATACCCCTCCGTATAATGGGAATCTGTGAGCTTCGGTATGCAGTCAGCCCGAAAGTCGGTCTCCTGCAGGAATGCCACGTGCGCTTTTCTCTTCCACAGAAGACGCAGAATTGAGGACCTCTTTTCCGGAATATTCAGACCCTGTGCATTCAGGGAGACAATGGTAACGTCAGTCATGATAGTGGACGCAAGAGTAGACAGAGGTGGGAAGGGGGAGAAAGAAAGATAAAGAAAAAGCCCCTGCACAGAAACAGAAGTATCGGAGCTACAAGAAAACACAATCCCTCTAATATCAGAGTACAGGATCCCTCCACTACTCTACGTGAGTTATGTCGTCCTCAGAAGGAAATACCTCCGACCACGACACAGCGACACGGAACCCTAATGGGGAATGAAGAAAGACAGCGATGCGAAAAACAATGTCTCAAGAATACAGTAATTAACTAGAAATCACAAATTGATTGCATTGAAACCCTGGACTGACTAGGTTAACTACCACATGAACCTACCCTCCCCCGCGAGACTAAACAGTTGAAACATCCCCCACTGGAGATAAAACCCCTGACACGCATTTTGTACAAATGTCCCCTATAACAACACCATCAACGCCGTCTTCCACTGCTGTCGAAGAACCCTGCAAAAAAAAAAGTGGGTAAATGCAAATAACGTTCAACTATAACCCGTGTCCCAGTGAAGGGCACTAGGGTACAGAAGAAGGATGTAGTCGATCAATGTTTCCACCCTCGCGGTCAGAGCACGCACCTCCTGTGAAACAGCGCCAATGGCCCTGTCATGCTTCTCCTCCAGCCGGGAGAGGCGTAGGTCCAAATCGGATTTGGTAGGCAACACCTTTACCATTTCCCAGAGTTCCGCCAGGGTCCGTTTCATAGATAGCGGGGGGCCCGAAGACGGGCCTGTCTGGTGCTCCCCTAGTCCCACTGACGGGGCGAGTGAACCCCTAAAAATGGCCGTGTCCCCTGACTCAGCAGCCAGTCCTGTGGGGGAGACTGCCGCTGGACGGCAAGAAAAGATGGCGCCTCAACCGCCCTGCCTGGCGGTGCCATATGATCCACCCCCTGCCCGGGTACTGACTGGGGCTGTATAGGGGGAAAGTCCTCTACCAGGACCGGAGGAGCCGGCCCTGGGAAGTCTGCAGAGCACTGACCTTTCTCCGATGACGCCATGACGGCTCCAGGAACCCGAGAGCAGCTGCCGGTCTGTGCCTGACCAGAGGAGGAAGGAGGCGGCGAGTATCCACGAGGCGGCGGAGTCTGGGTGCGGCCTGCAGGAGGAGTGGAAGAGCACCGCAGCGAGGTTTCGTCCAGCGTGGACCGAAGGTACCTGCCGATGGATGAGGTGCCAGAAGTGACCGAGAGGTTCTTGCGGCTTCTCCCCTTCGTCATCCTGCGCCGAGGACCGGTAAGTGAGCCCTTTCGGGTGATTTTCTGCTGGGTGAGTCCGGAGCTGCAATGGAACACGTCCTCACACCGACATGCCTAAGCCACGCCCCTGAGAATACCCTTAATGTCCGGGCTGTCGCGAATGGAGGCCATGAGATTTTCCATAACAAGAATATACAGCAATGGGACAAGGGGCAGCCCTGCCTGGTGCTATTGTGAATAGTGAAGGGAGCAGAAAGCGAGCCATTGATTTTTATTTGGGTAGAGGGAGAATGATATAGGGCCATTATTTTAGTAATGAGGGAGGGTCCTAGGACTATGTGTTGCAGAGTCTGATGAAGGGCGGACCATGATATTCTGTCAAACGCCTTCTCGACATCTAGGGACAGAATCATGAGAATGGTGCGTTGAGTCTGCTTCCCGACTGGGCACAAATCCCACTTGATCTGAGTGAATCAGGTTAGGCAAGTGTTTATTTAATCTGTTAGCAAGTAATTTGGCGTAGATTTTAAGGTCCACATTGAATAATGATATGGGACGATAACTGGAGCAAGGTTGAGGGAGAACAACGACATGGGCCAGAGTGGAGCCAGGCGGGAATAGTACTTTGGGTGAGATGGAATTAAAGGCTTGGAGCATAAGGGGTGCCAGACAGTCAACTAATGTTTAATAAAATTTGGCAGTATATCCATCAGGTCCAGGACTCTTTCCCCCCGAGAGGTCTTTTATGAATGTAAATTATGAATCCTCGGATATCTCCCTAGATAGGCATGTGAAAAGAGAGGTAAAAGAGTCCTGTGCCACGGAGGGTGAAAGGGTGTGGGGACGAAGGTTGTAGAGGTCAGAATAAAAATTATTGAAGCAGTCCGCTACCTCGGGAGTCGTATGAACAACATGGCCAGGGGAAGATTTAATGTTCGGTATATGAGACTGGCCCATCTTAGCCTTTAGGGCTCTGGCTAGTATGCGTCCGCTTTTGTTACCAAATTCGTAGGACTTGCCATGACAGACTTGGAGAGCACGCTGTTGGGCCGAGTCTAATAGACGCCTCGCATCTTGTCGGGCACTTTGTAACTCCCGCAATAGCGGAACAGAAAGTGCACGCTTGTGAACCAGTTCAAGAGAACTAACTTTTTTGAAGAGCAGTTTTAATAGAGTGGGCCCTTTCTTTTTTAAGGCATGCTCCATGTTTTATGAGAACACCTCTGAGTACACATTTAAGGGCCTCCCACTGCACTGCATCATAGGGGACGTAATATCCTGGGTGTGATCGGATCTTAAATGCTCAACTGTTTGTAACAATTCAGCACTGCAGACCCGATCGAGGAGTAGGGACTCATTAAGTTTCCAGGACCAGGGGCCCTTAGTGAGGAAGGGAAGGTATAGGGTGCAATACACAGGGGCATGATCGGACCATAGGAAATTGCCAAAGGACGTGGAGGCAACCCACGGAAGGGCATGGTGTTGAAGAAGAATGTAGTCCAGGCGACTGTAGGTGCCATGCGGATGAGAATAAAAGCTATAATCTTTGTCTAAGTATCACAGAGTTGAAGCTGTAAAAGAGCGCATTTCACCCTTTTGATAGCACTATATGCAATGCTGGAGCGACCAGTAGAGTTATCCACCGTCGGATCCAAAGTGAGATTAAAGTCTCCGCACAACACCACAGTCCCCCGCACAATCGGAAGGGCAGTGTCTATAACATTAAGACGGAAAAGAAACTGGCCCTGGTTGGGAGCGTAAGCATTGATCAAGGTGAACTCACGTCCACCAATATTAAGAACTAGGAATATACTGTATATCGGGCTTCAGAGTCTGCAATAAAATGTATGACCTGGTGAGTAAGGGACTTGTGAAGAGCTATGGCAACTCCACAAGATCAGAAATGTGGGTTGTTATTTAAGTGCCAGTGTGTGTAGAATTTGCACTATAGGGACACAGCTTTAGTGGCAGGGACTACCAGGTTTATATTATAATGTAAAGGGACCTCTATCTTATACGCAAGAGCAGATACATACGGACAACTGCACTAACCACCAGCGTTTCCCTACTGGTTCACCTGCTTTCGCCTTATACAGTTCTTTTAGGCTATTCAGCCCGTTTTTAGTATTGATGACTATAATAAATATCAATTTTAATCGTTCATTAACCCCTTCAGGACTGAGCCTGTTTTGGCCTTCAGGACGAAGCCGATTTTTCAAATCGGACATGTGTCATTTTATGTGGTAATAACTCCGGAATGCCTTTGCCTATCCAAGTGATTCTGAGATTGTTTTCTCGTGACATATTGTACTTTATGTTAGTGAAAAAATTTGGTCGATAAATTCAATATTTATTTGTAAAAAACACCAAGATTTAGAGAAAATTTGCAACAATTAGCATTTTTCCAAATTTTAATGCATCTACATGTAAAACAGATAGTAATACCACACAAAATAGTTACTAGTTTATATTTCCCATATGTCCACTTTATATTTGCATCGTTTTTTGAACATTCTTTTATTTTTCTAGGACGTTACAAGGCTTAGAACTTTAGCAGCAATTTCTCATATTTTCAAGAAAATTTCAAAAGCCTATTTTTTCAGGGAGCAGTTCAGTTCTGAAGTGGCTTTGAGGGCCCTATATATTATAAAGTCCCCATAAATCACCCCATTTTGAAAACTGCACCCCTCAAAGTATTCAAAACATCATTCAGAAAGTGTTTTAACCCTTTAGGCGTTTCACAGGAATGAAAGCAAAGTAGAGGTGAAATTTACAAATTTCATTTTTTTTTTTTCGAAAATTAATTTGTAATACATTTTTTCTGTACTACAGAAGGTTTTACCCAAGAAATGCATTTCAATATTTATTGCCCAGATTCTGCAGTTTTTAGAAATATCCAACATGTGGCCCTAGTGTGATAATGGACTGAAACACAGGCCTCAAAAGCAAAGGAGCACCTAGTGGATTTTGGTGCCTCCTTTTTTTAGAATATATTTTAGGCACCATGTCAGGTTTGAATAAGTCTTGTGGTACCAAAACAGTAAAGACCCCCCAAAAGTGACGCCATTTTGGAAACTATACCCCTCAAGGAATTTATCTATGGGTATAGATAGCATTTTGAACCCACAGTTTTTTTGCTAAATTTATTTTAATTAGTATGTGAAGATGAAAATCTACTTTTTTTGTGAAAAAACGTAAACATTTTAAATTTTTACAAGGAATAAAGTGGAAAAAACACCCCAACATATGTAAAGCAATTTCTTCCGATTATAGCAATACACCATATGTGGTAATAAACTGCTGTTTGGACCCACAGCAAGGCTCAGAAGAGAAGGAGCACCATTTGGATTTTGGATTTCTGATTTTGCTGGAATAGTTTTCAGTGCCGTGTCACGTTTGCAAGGCACTGGAGGGATGAAAACCGTGGAAACCCCCTAATAGTGACCCCATTTTGGAAACTACACCCCTCAAAGAATTTTTCTAGGGGTAAAGTTAGCATTTTGACCCCACACTTGTTTTGCTGAAGTCATTGGAATTAGTCTGTAAAGGTAAAAATCGACTTTTTTTCTGTAAGAACTCAGAAATGTTTCATTTTTACAAGGAATAAAGGAGAAAAAGCACCCCAACATTTGTAAAACAATTTCTCCTGATTACGTAAATACCCCATATGTGGTAATAAACTGCTGTTTGGACCCACACCGGGGCTTAGAAGGGAAGGGGCACCATTTGGCTTTTGGAGCTCAAATTTAGCTGGAATAGTTTTTGGGTGTCATGTCGAATTTGCAAAGCCCCTGAGAGACCGAAACAGTGGAAGCCCCCCAAAAGTAACCCCATTTGGGAAACTACACCACTTAAGGAATCTATCTAGGGGTATAGTGGGCATTTAGGCCCCACACGTCTTTTGCAGAATTTATTAGAATTAGGCTGTGAAAATTAATATCAACATTATTTCCACTAAAATGTTGATTTTTTTCAATTTCACAAAGGATAAAGGAGAAAATGCACCCCAACATTTGTGAAGCAATTTCTCCTGAGTACGGCAATACCCCACATGTGGTCATAAATGTTTTTTCATTGGAAAATAATTAACCCTTTCCGGACTGATCCATGTTTTGCTTTTTCTTTTTCGTTTTTCCTCCCCGCTTTCCGAGAGCCACAACTTCTTTATTTTTCCATCAATAGAGTGGTGTGGGGGCTTTTTTTTTGCGGGACGAGATGTAGTTTTTATTGGTACCATTTTTTGGTACATAAGACTTTTTGAGCACTTTTTATTACATTTTTTGGTAGAGTGAAGGTGACCAAAAAACTGCGATTTTGCCATTTAAAATTCTTTATTTTTCACGGCGTTCACCGTGCGAGTTCAATAATGGCATATTGTAATAACTTGGACTTTTACGGACGCAGCAATACCAATTTTGTATATATTTTTTATTTTTTTACATTACTTTAGAGAAAAAATATGAAAAGGGTTTATTTTTAGACTTTAAATATTTATTTAATTTTTTCCACTAATAATAACTATTTACTTTTGTTTTTACATATTTTATTAGTCCCCATAGGAGACTTGAACCAGCAATCGTTAGATCACTGGTAGAATACACTGCAATACTAATGTATTGCAGTATATTGTCATTTTTACATGATCCTGTAACAGCGCGATTGCTGTTTCTGACCGTTAGTCACGGGTGTCAGCTGTAATACACAGCTAACACCCGCAGCGTATGGCACGGGCTCAGTGCTTGAGACGCTCCATATATCACCCCCCACACCACGACATGTTATTAAGTCATGGTGCGCAAAGGATTTAATGCGCAGCCGATGGTGGAAAGTGAAAATTAAAATTTTCCACTGATGTGCCATTTTAGTGCACTATATGTTGTGCCCAGTTTGTGCCACAAATACCACAAATAAAATATTAACCGGGTTCTCCCGGGTATGGCAATGCCATATCGGTGGACGTAAATGGCTGTTTGGGCACGCTGTAGAGCTCAGAAGGGAGGGAGCGGCATTTGGAGCGCAGATTTTGCTTGGTAGTAGCTCTGGCGTTTTGCTGGTATTTCAGTTTATAATGTGGGGGCAAATGTAGACTGGGCAGAGTACATCAGGGGCATAATAAGAGGGTATAATAATGGGGTAAATAAATAATAATCCGCAGATATGTGGCCAGTGTTGCACTTATATTATAAATGGCGCCCAATCTTATCCGCTTTTGGAACGCTCTGCACATTTTGCATCGCCATAATCTGGGAGCCGGAACTTTTTTATTTTTTCACCACCGGAGCTGCGTGAGGGCTTATTTGTTGCGGGACAATCTGTAATTTTCATTGGTACCATTTTGGGGTACATGCGATTTTGTTGATCACTTTTTATTCCATTTTTCGGCAAGCATGGTGACAAAAACCATCAATTCTGACAATGATTTTTATTTATTTTTACAGGGCATAGATAAACCAATGTACTTACCAATGCTCTTGCGGTCTCGTGTGTTGCCTTTAGCCCGCTCGTCACTGAAGAGGGTCTGCGCGACCTCATCCCACGCGACCTCCTTGCCCGTGCGGTCGTGGTAGGCCTCCGCATGCGTGTCCCACAACAGTGGCCTCTCCTGGACCAGGCAGATCATCTTCTCCACATCACACGCACGAGGCATTGCAGCAGATGTCGGTGGGAAAATGAAGCATGTGCCCAACAAGTGAAAATCCACTTCCTGGTTGCTGCTTGTTTGGACCTGTTGTCTCAACTCATTTACATATAGTTAACAAGTGAAAAACTTGGAGAAAGGGAAGCCATGACGCCACAATTTTTTGAAAATAGTTACAAACAATTTTTATTTTATTGAAACATACAAAACATAATAACAATAACATTAGTTAAAAATTAAAAAAGGATCTGGAATAACAGTGTGTGCTATTTAAGGTCAGTAAAGATACCGGATAATTTGCATGAAAAAGTTGTCAATAGATATGTATACCAAAAATGAGCAATCAAAGTATCTATATTATCTTCTATTCGCATCAGTGCCTCCAAATTAGTGAGAATAGTATATATAAGTAAGGAAGACAGAAGGTTAGTATAAAACTAGTGCTACTAATGTCCAAATTAGGGGGGTTTTCATAGGATGCGTCATAGAAAAAACAGATCAGAGAAGTTCAAGTAAAAAATAGGTATACAGGGGAATGAGTCCCAACAGTTAGAATAATATTGAAGCGAAAGGTGCTTCAAATGAAAGGTATGTATGCAGGCTTACCCATAAAGATAAATCGGTCTGATGACACCACACTGTAGCCTGATGTAATTGTGCCCCCTAGGGTATATCCCGTTCGTCTGAATAAAGCCTAAGGCTGAGTGCTGGTGGCCATTTTGGGAGGCCCTACGTGCGGCATTGGTGTGAGCGACAGCCTCGGAAGCAGCCGAGTAGTGCAGGGAGATTAGCGCTGCTGTATCCAGCTGTCCTTCAGGAGGGGAGGCCGCCCCAATGAACAGCATCCGCCTGTGCAGGACCGATCTTGGGCATCTTAAGGTCCCGGTGGCCATCTTGGATGGCGGCAGTCTGCAGTGCCCAGGAGCTATCGTCACCAACGCCCTGGGAGTGAGGCATGGAGCAAGGAATCCTCGGCGGTGTTACCTGGCAAGGTAAGTAGGCATCTGCGGTCAGCAGGACAGGGCTGCTGGGGGGCTGGGGGGATGAAGAGAGGGAGGCCAAATGGCCATCTTGGGTTTGGGCCTCAGGCCGGAGCGGAGCCCTCAGCTGCATTGGAGTCGTCCGTCCAAAATACGTCCCAATATCACTCTGGGGAAAGGAGGGACGGGTAGAGGATTTAGCCTTGGCTTTTTTGGATGTCTTCCCCATGTTATAGGCTGGATGTTAGCCGATTAGCTGGTGGAGGAGCTCAAGAAAGCACATCTTCACTCTCCCATGGCTGGCCACGCCCCCGATTTTCTATTTTTGAAACTACTTTCTGGAGTGCTACGATCATTTCTTATTTGGTATGTATATATATATATATATATATATATATATATGTATATATATCCCATTAGTAACCGCCCCTTAGTGTTTTACGGCGGCCACTAACGGTCTTTATTGTCTTTTTACGGCGCTGCATCGGGGTAAATAAATAGAGCAGGGAGCTGTTAAATCTCCCTGCTCTCAGCTACTGGAGGTTGCTGAGGGATGGGAGCAGCCCTGTTCGAACGGACGAGATCGGTATAAGGTATAAGTATCGCCCGTTTAAGCCCTCAGATGTGGCGCTCAATAGCGAGCGTTGCATCTGAGTGGTTTGGGAGGGGGCTCCTTCTCTCACCCCACCGGCAACCTGTGATAAGATCGCAGGGTGCCGGTCTCTTCTATGTCAGCCGAGGGTCTAATAAAGGCCACCAGGTCTGCCTCTAGTTATTGCCTGCTAGCTCATGTCCCTGGCATGGTCTAGCAGATGCCTGTCCGTTTTACACGGACGGGCAAGTAATACACTGCATTACTGAAGTATTGCAGTGTATTATACATGCGATCAGGTTGTCGCACAGTAAAGCCAACTAATGGGACTAGTAAAAAATGTAAAAAAAGTTTAATAAAGTTAATAATAAATAAATAAAAATCCAAAGTGAAAAAAAAATTAAAACCCCACTTTTTTCCCTTACAAAATGCTTTATTATTAAAAAAACAAAAAAAAGCTACACCTATTTGGTATTTCTGCGTTCATAACGACCCAAACTATAAAGTTATTACATTATTTAACCCGCTCGGTCAACCCCGTAAAAAAATAAAATAAAAAAACAATGCAAGAATTGCTGTTTTCTGTGAATCCTGCCTTTAAAATAATGTGATGAAAAGTGATTAAAAAGTTGCATGTATTCCAAAATGGTACTAGTAAAAACGACAAGTTGTCCCGCAAAAGAAAAGCCCTCATACAGCTGCAACGACAGAAAAATAAAAAAGTTATGGCTCTTCAAATACGGAGACACAAAACCAAATAATTTTGAAAAAAAGTGTTTTTTACTGTGTAAAAGTAGTAAAACATAAGAAAACTATATAAATTTGCAATCATAGCAACTCGCTGGATAAAGTTATTGTGTTATTTATACCACACGGTAAATCTGCGTAAATTTAGGACGCAAAAAAATGTGGCGAAATTGCTGTTTTTTTTCTATTCCCCCAAAAAAAGTTAATAAAAGTTAATCAATAAATGATATGTACCCCAAAATGGTGCTATTAAAAAATACAACTTGTCCCGCAAAAAACAAGTCCTTATACCCTATGTCGACGCAAAAATAAAAAATGTTATAGCTCTTTGAATGAGACGATGTAAAAACTTAAAAAATATATATATTTATTTTTTTCTATCTTGACCCCCAATCCTGGTAAAAAGAAAAAAAAAATCTTCTCTTGTATTTAGCATAAAGCGTTTGCTTTCGTCCCAATTCACCCTATATCCAGAGAATGACTAAAAATACTCTCAAATAAAAAATGAATCTAAACCCCCTTCCCGACATCCGCCGTAAATATACGGCGCTGGCGGGCAGGGGTTCCCGCAAAGCGCAGTACCATTACATCGTGGTGATAGTGCGGGCTCAGGAGCTGAGCTCGCACCATCCAAGTGCCAGCTGTTTGTTACAGCTGACACCTTGATGTAATGGCCAAGACCGGAGCTAGCCTCCGATCTGGCCGATTAACCCCTCAGATGCTGCGTTCAATAGAGATCGCAGCATCTGAGGGGTTTTTAGCCACCGGCACCTCAGCAACATGATTGCTGGGTTGCCGATGGCTGCAATGGCAACTGGAGGCCTAATGCTGGCCTCCCGGTATGCCGACAACGGGAGCCTTCTATGCCACGCTCGAAAGCGGGGCCTAAAAGGCTTCCGGTACCAAGGGCAAAATGGCTGAGCCGGCGTCATCAGCAGTGGTTGTCCGCTGTATGTTACAGCAGACACACCACTGTAACGGCAGGAACCGGAGCTAGCTCCAATCTCTCCCATTAACCCCTTAGATGCAGCGATTGCTGCATCTTAGTGGTTTGTAGCAAATCGGCAGCCCTGCCATGCTACATCACCATACCCGGGAGAACCCTTTTAACAATTTTTTGGGTGTGTGTTTCCAGTGGCACAATCTGGGCACTACATATTTTACACTGAAATGGCATATCTAGGGAAAAATGTAAATTTTTACTTTGCACCATCCGCAGCCCAATCATTTATGAAAAAGACCTGTGGGGTGAAAAGGCTCACTACACCCCTTAATAAATGCCTTGAGGGGTGCAGTTTCCAAAATGGGGTCACTTCTCAGGGGTTTCTTTTATTATTTCACATCAGAACCTCTGCAATTTTTAACCAATACTTGTAAATGTAATGTAAATTGCCAAATTAGGCCTTAATTTCACATGGTACTCTTTCACTCCTGAGCCCTATCAAATGTCCAGGCAAAAGATTAGGGCCACATGTAGGGTGTTTGTAAAACCGGGAAACACAGCATAATAATTAGAGAGCTGTGTTGTTATGGTGGCACAAGCTGGGCACCACATATTGGCATATCTATGGAAAAAAAAACACATTTTCACTCTGCGCACTAATTTCTGCAAAAGACCTGTGGGGTTAACATGCTCACTACACCCCTATGCGAATACCATGTGGGGTGTAATTTACAAAATGGGGTCACTTGTGGGGCGTTTCCACTGTTTTGGTTCCACAGGGTCTTTGCAAATGCGACATAGGGACCAGAAACCAATCCAGCAATATCTGCACTCCAAAAGCCAAATGCCGATCCTTCCCTTCTGAGCCCTACCATGTGCCCAAACAGCAGTTTATAACCACAAATGGGGTATTGCCATACTTGAGAGAAATTGCTTTACAAATGTTGGGGGGTTTTCTCCTTTATTTGTTGAGAAAATTAAAAATTTTGAGCTAAAGCTACATCTTATTGAAGAAAAAAGGATTGTTTTTATTTTCACTGCCCAATTCTAATAAATGCTATGAAACACCTATGGGATCAAAATGCTCACTACACCCCTAGATGAATTCCTCAAGGGGTGTAGTTTCCTAAACGGAGTAACCTTTTTGGCATTTTCACTGTTTTGGTCCCTTTGCAAATGTGACATGGCCTCCGCAAACCATTTCTACTAAATTTGAGCTCCAAAAGCCAAATGGCGCTCCTTCCCTTCTCTGCCCTGCCGTGTGTCCAAACAGCCGTTTATGACGACATGTGGGGTATTGATTTACTCAGGAGAAATTGTTTTACAAATTTTGTGGTGCTTTTTCTCCTTTAGTTCTTGTGGAAATGAGAAAAAAATTGGTAAACCTACATTTTCTTTGAAAAAAAAATTCCTATTCATGGCCTACTTCCAATAATTTCTGAAAAAAACCTGTGCTGTCAAAATGCTCACTATACCCCTAGATAATTTTCTTGAGGAGTGAAGTTTCCGAAATGGGGTCACTTTTGGGGGATTTCCACTGTTTTGGCACCGCAAGAGCCCTTCAAACCTGACATGGTGCCTAAAATATATTCTAATAAAAAGGATGTCCAAAATCCTCTAGGTGCTCCTTTGCTTCAGATGCTGGTGCTTCAGTCCAGCACCACACTAGGGCCACATGTGGGATATTTCTAAAAACTGCAGAATCTGGGCAATAAATATTGAGTTGCGTTTCTCTAGTAAAACTTTCTGTGTTACAAAAAAAATTAGTTAAAAATGAATTTCTGCTAAAAAAAAAATTACATTTGTAAATTTCACCTCTATTTTGCTATAATTCCTGTGAAACGTCTAAAGGGTTAAGAAACTTTCTAAATGCTGTTTTGAATACGTTGAGGGGTTAAGCCAAAATATTGTAGAAATCCTTCCCAGAAGAGTGGAAGCTGTTTTATCTCCAAAGGCGGGGGGGGGGGGGGGGGGGGGCAGGCGAACGAACGACATAATGCCTATGGATTTAGAATGGAACGTCATAAAAGCACCTGTAGGTGTAATATCTAGGTGTCCCAATACTTTTGTCCATATAGTGTATCTACACTCCTTTTTCCTTTTGAGCCATTGGGTCAATCCACATGATGCGCTCAAATGGTGTTCTTTGCAGGGATGCTGTCATTTTGTAAAAAAAAAACAAAACCACGAAAATGCAAAAAATTAAATTTGACCGCACAGTGTGAACAAGCACTTAGGCTCTGTTTACACTACCATTATGGATTTCATTCTTAACAAAGCCATGATAAGCCTTAAATAATGTAGTAAGTTTCCCTCATATTACAGTATGGAAACTGCAGAATGTTGTTGGTGTAACCTTCAATGTGTCTTCTTTACTTTTAAAATTGATAACATATTGCTTTGTGTCTGAAAAAGACACTGTAACAGAATGCTGTTAATAACTCAGTAAGAACAAATTTCCAAGGGCATTGTTTAATTTATGCATAATGATGAGGGGGCACATTTTAGGTCACAGATAGTTTTAAAATTTGGAAAATTACATGTTGTGCATCAGTGACTCCCATATATCAAACTGCTACTTTGTCATTTCATCAGGAATGACTTTATGCACTATAATCTTATGTTTGGCATAGTAACACCTCAGCTTAGAGATATATGTAAGTCGCTGGAAACATAGGTAGAGTGTAGAAAAATAAAGTTTAATCTTTAATGCAATTAAAGTTATATCTGTAACTGCTTTATGGAAGTAATAAAAATTTTATAATAATAAAATAAAATAATCTAAACTAAGTAATTCGAAAATATGGAAAACTTGACTCTGTATAATTAATACAAGACATTTCAGTTTGTTTAATATATATATATATATATATATATATATATATATATATATATATATATAAAAAATTTTTAACTATTCCATGTCTAAATTTATCTTCTGGAATTGCAAATTAAAATCTTTCATTTCAAGATGCACAGAAAAAACAAAAATGTGTTCTTTTTGGATGTTTAGTGCAAAAGTATACATTTTTTATTATTCTATTTAATATATACACAGGGGTTTATACACAGAGGCAAATGCAGGATTTTTAAGGGAGCTTTACAAGCGCGTTGGTACCTATTTAAGAAATCGTACCCCTGACTGTACTCACTTTTCCAACCTTCTTCTCTGTACTACATTGCACATTTTTACATAGGGGCGTTTAGGTGTTAGGGATAGTATTCCTGTCATACTTCTGGTGGTCTAGAAAAGTTTAACAGTCAATATAAATTATTTCTGGTGGTCTAGGAAGAATATTGATGCTCAATGGTGGCTAGGAAGGGTATGGGTTAGGCTTTGTTCACAGCTGCGTCAGGGTTCTGTTCTGATGTTCCGTTGGAGTTTCCTGTCAGAACAGAACCCTGACTGAAAGAAACGCAAACCATAGGTTTCCATTTGCATCACCATTGTTTTTAATGGTGACTGTAATGGCAGGAAGGAGGTGAAGGGAACAAGTGAGCCCTAATCTACCCACCGCCCTGTCCCTGCCTACTTGCAACGACCCGCCCTAGGCGACGGGGTACAACTTGGCGGCGGTCCCTACACTGTCTAAGTGCAAGGGAGTACAAACAGGGAACACGCCAGGGAAGGGGCAGTAGGCCACGGAACGCCGCGAGGAAACGGAGCGGTGAATGAGCCAGTCAGGATCAGGATATAGTGGAGTATACCAACGAGAGCACGGAGCAGGAAGCAAGCCAGGGGCAAAGCGAAGCAGGATAAGCGGAACTGAAGCAAGGCAGAAGCACGGCAGAAGCAGGCTGGAGCAAGGCAGCAGTGGGGCCAGGAATCCAAGAAGAATAACAAGCACTGAGGAAGAGAACACGGCAGGTATAAATGGACAGGGGGCGGAGCTAACTCTGACTGACCAGGCCGCGATAGGCTCTCCCACTCCTGAGCCTGCCACCCTGGTTGGTGGGAGCCGGTGTCAGTCTAAGAGGTCTGGCCTCAGGTGTCGACTGATTAATCCCGGGAGTATACACAGACGTAGTACCTGGCAGATCCTTTACAGTACTCCCCCTTTTATGAGGGGCCACCGGACCCTTACTAAGAGGACCCGGTTTAGTGGGGAAGAGAAGGTGGAACCTCCTGATCAATACCCCAGCGTGAACATCTCGAGCAGATACACAAGTCCTCTCCTCCGGCCCGTATCCTCTCCAATGGACCAGGTACTGGAGGGAGCCCTGGATCATCCTACTGTCCATAATCTTGGCCACCTCGAATTCCACCCCCTCAGGGGTGAGAACGGGAACAGGAGGTTTCCTCGAGGGGGACCAGGACGGGGAGCAGCGTTTAAGGAGGGAGGCATGGAAGACGTCATGTATGCGAAAGGATGGGGGCAGCTCCAGATGGAAGGATACAGGGTTGAGGACTTCAATCTACCCACCGCCCTGTCCCTGCCTACTTGCAACGACCCGCCCTAGGCGACGGGGTACAACTTGGCGGCAGTCCCTACACTGTCTAAGTGCAAGGGAGTACAAACAGGGAACACGCCAGGGAAGGGGCAGTAGGCCACGGAACGCCGCGAGGAAACGGAGCGGTGAATGAGCCAGTCAGGATCAGGATATAGTGGAGTATACCAACGAGAGCACGGAGCAGGAAGCAAGCCAGGGGCAAAGCGAAGCAGGATAAGCGGAACTGAAGCAAGGCAGAAGCACGGCAGAAGCAGGCTGGAGCAAGGCAGCAGTGGGGCCAGGAATCCAAGAAGAATAACAAGCACTGAGGAAGAGAACACGGCAGGTATAAATGGACAGGGGGCGGAGCTAAGTCTGACTGACCAGGCCGCGATAGGCTCTCCCACTCCTGAGCCTGCCACCCTGGTTGGTGGGAGCCGGTGTCAGTCTAAGAGGTCTGGCCTCAGGTGTCGACTGATTAATCCCGGGAGTATACACAGACGTAGTACCTGGCAGATCCTTTACAGTACTCCCCCTTTTATGAGGGGCCAGCGGACCCTTGCTAAGAGGACCCGGTTTAGTGGGGAAGAGAAGGTGGAACCTCCTGATCAATACCCCAGCGTGAACATCTCGAGCAGATACCCAAGTCCTCTCCTCCGGCCCGTATCCTCTCCAATGGACCAGGTACTGGAGGGAGCCCTGGATCATCCTACTGTCCATAATCTTGGCCACCTCGAATTCCACCCCCTCAGGGGTGAGAACGGGAACAGGAGGTTTCCTCGAGGGGGACCAGGACGGGGAGCAGCGTTTAAGGAGGGAGGCATGGAAGACGTCATGTATGCGAAAGGATGGGGGCAGCTCCAGATGGAAGGATACAGGGTTGAGGACTTCAATGACCTTATAAGGTCCAATAAATTGGGGAGCAAACTTCCTGGACGGGACCTTAAGGCGCAAGTTCCTGGACGACAACCAGACCAGATCCCCGACGACAAACCGGGGGTTAGCAGAACGTCTACTATCAGCCTGAATCTTTTGTACGCTCTGGGACGCCTCTAGGTTCTTCTGAACCTGGGCCAAGACTGTGCACAGTTCCCGATGAACGTCCTCTACCTCGGGATTATTGGAACAACCAGGAGAAACGGAGGAGAACCTTGGGTTAAACCCGAAATTACAGAAAAACGGGGAGACCCCTGACGAGTTACTGACCCGGTTATTCAGGGAAAATTCGGCGAGGGGAAGGAATGAGACCCAATCAAATTGACAGTCAGAGATGAAACACCTTAAATATTGTTCCAGGGATTGGTTAGTCCTTTCCGTTTGGCCATTAGTTTCGGGATGGAAGGCGGAGGAGAAGGACAGATCAATCTCCAACTTTTTACAAAAAGCTCTCCAAAATAAGGAAACAAATTGTACCCCTCTGTCAGAAACGATATTGACTGGGGCCCCATGGAGACGCAGAATGTGTTTAACAAACAAAGAAGCTAACGTCTTGGCGTTAGGTAGTTTCTTAAGGGGCACAAAGTGGCACATCTTGCTGAAGCAGTCTACTACCACCCACACCACCGACTTGCCCTGAGATGGAGGCAAATCGGTGATAAAATCCATGGAGATATGGGTCCAAGGTCTCTGGGGAATGGGCAAGGAACGTAGTAAGCCCGCAGGTCGGGACCTAGGGGTCCTGGACCTAGCACAAACCTCACAAGCGGCGACGTAAGCCCTAACGTCTTTAGGCAACCCAGGCCACCAATAGTTTCTGGTAATGAGGTGTTTGGTACCCAAGAAGGCAGGATGACCAGATAGTGCAGAGTCATGGTTTTCCCTGAGTACCCTTAGCCGGTATTGCAGGGGGACAAACAGTTTCTCCCCAGGGAGGTTCCCGGGAGCTGAACCTTGATCAGCCGCGATGTCAGAAGCTAAATCAGAATCAGTGGCAGAAACGATTATACCAGGGGGTAAAATACAAGCAGGATCCTTCTCGGGAGGAGGATTGGCCATGAAACTACGTGACAGTGCATCAGCCTTAATATTTTTGGACCCAGCCCTATAGGTAACCAAGAAATTAAATCTGGTAAAGAATAGTGCCCAACGAGCTTGTCTAGGATTAAGCCTCCGGGCAGATTCTAGGAAAACCAGATTCTTGTGGTCAGTAAGGACCGTTACCTGGTGTCTGGCCCCCTCCAGGAAGTGACGCCATTCTTCAAAAGCCCATTTAATGGCTAAAAGTTCGCGGTTGCCAATATCATAGTTACTCTCCGTGGGCGAAAACTTCCTAGAGAAGTAAGCACAGGGGCGGAGATGGGTGAGGGAGCTGGTACCCTGGGACAAGACGGCCCCCACTCCCACCTCGGATGCGTCAACCTCCACAATAAATGGCTCCCTTTGGTTGGGCTGAACCAGCACGGGGGCCGAGATAAAGCACTTCTTGAGGGTCTCAAAAGCCTGCACGGCCTCAGGGGGCCAATGGAGGACATCAGCACCCTTGCGAGTAAGGTCCGTAAGAGGCTTAGCGACGACCGAGAAGTTGGCAATAAATCTCCTGTAATAGTTAGCGAACCCCAAAAAACACTGTAGCGCCTTCAGGGAGGCAGGTTGGACCCATTCCGCCACAGCCTGAACCTTGGCAGGGTCCATGCGGAATTCATGAGGAGTGAGGATTTGACCTAAAAATGGTATCTCCTGTACCCCAAACACACATTTTTCGGTCTTCGCAACCAGATTATTTTCCCGGAGGACCTGGAGGACCTTCCTGACATGCTCCACGTGGGAGGACCTGTCCTTGGAAAACACCAGCATGTCATCAAGGTACACTACAAGAAAATTACCCAGGTAATCTCTCAGAATTTCATTAATAAAATTCTGGAAGACGGCAGGGGCATTACACAACCCAAAGGGCATGACCAGGTATTCGAAATGACCCTCGGGTGTGTTGAACGCAGTTTTCCACTCACCCCCCTCTTTGATGCGGATAAGGTTATATGCCCCCCGTAGATCGAACTTAGAAAACCATTGGGCCCCCTGAACCTGATTAAAAAGATCCGGAATCAAAGGAAGGGGATACTGGTTCCTTACGGTGACCTTATTCAGGTTCCGATAATCAATGCACGGCCTAAGACCACCATCCTTCTTCCCCACGAAGAAGAAGCCAGCACCTACAGGAGAAGTCGAGGGGCGAATGAAACCCTTGGCCAGGCATTCTTGGATATACTCCCTCATAGCTTCACGTTCAGGACATGAAAGATTAAATATCCTACCCTTAGGAAGCTTGGCACCAGGCACCAAATCGATGGCGCAATCGTAATCTCTATGAGGGGGCAACACCTCAGAGGCCTCCTTAGAAAACACATCAGCGAAGTCCTGAACAAACTCAGGAAGCGTGTTTACCTCCTCCCAGGGAGAAATAGAGTTAACCGAAAGACATGACATCAGGCATTCACTACCCCATTTGGTGAGATCCCCAGTATTCCAATCAAACGTGGGATTATGCAGCTGCAACCAGGGAAGACCTAATACCAGATCGGACGATAATCCCTGCATCACCAGTACAGAGCACTGCTCCAAATGCATGGAGCCAACAAGGAGTTCAAAAACAGGAGTATGCTGAGTAAAATAACCATTAGCAAGAGGAGTGGAGTCGATACCCACTACCGGGATAGGATAAGGCAAATCAATAAAAGGCATTTTTAGAGACATAGCAAATTCCACAGACATGATATTAGCAGATGAGCCAGAATCCATGAAGGCACTGCCAGTGGCAGACCGGCCAGCAAACGAGATCTGAAAGGGAGGGGTAGGGGGCCCAAGCTGAATTCTTGCACCCGGGCCCATGAGCCTTTAGCTACGCCCCTGGGTATCGGGTAGCTGGATACAGACTGTTAGTGGCTAGATGGATACAGACTGGTTACTTGTTTCCAAGTAATGATAGATTGAAGGTCTTTGTATAGAAATTCTTTGTTGTAGTGAAAATGCAGATTATGTATGCTACTTTGTTTTTATTAATATTACAGTTCTACAATTATGTTGGTAGATGTTGTTTTACACATATTGTTGTTCACACCGCTCCTCTCCTTCCAGCTCAGCATCTGGTGGCCGCTAACGCCACTGACGCTCTACTCTGGGTCCTAGTGCGTGCACTGACGCTTGCATTCTTAAAGGGCCAGCACACAAATTATTTCTACATAGCGTTCCCTGGATACTTAAGGTCCTCTTTTTTCTTCATTCCTTGCCTGAGCAATTTGGCTCTTCTAGTGTTCTCAGTATTCCTAGAGCTCCTCAGTTATCTTATTTTTGGATTCTCGTGTTTTGACCTCAGCCTGTACATTTGACGATCCTTGCCTGCCGCCTGCCCTGACTTCTTGCTAAGTGACACATAATAAAACTCTACTGCCTGCCCTGGCCATTTGTAAAGTGACCCATTTCAGCTTTGCGCCTGCTCTGCCCTTTTGCTATACCAGACTACGCTTACTTACACTACAATTGTTATGTTGGCTGTTATCAAGGGTGACTACTCTGGGGGCAGTGACCAGCGATTCCACTGCAGTGAAGTCCAGATATATGTACAGGGGTTAAAGGGTGAAGACCAGGGGTTCCCTTAAAATTCTCTACCCGGTTTAGCCCCACGTCTAATCCTTTGGTGACAAAGTAAGTTTACACCACCCTCTACTAGCACTGTGACAGAGTTTCCATGGGCCTCGTGACAAAACAAACTTGACAACAAGTTTGTTTATTTTACTTTCAGGTTGTGTTTTATCAGTTGGACCCACTGCTGGGAACAGAGTATATATATGAATTTGACGGGCTGCTGGATGTGCTGGGGAAACTATGGGTACTAGCGCTAGTTACTACAAGCACTCGTCCTCATTAATTTCTTTCATGTCGGCAGCACGTCTCCCTGTTTACACGATAATATTTTCGTAATTTAGAACTATAATATTTTCGGCATTTAGAACGATACAATCAGCCGACGAACGAGCGAATGCTCGTTCATCGGCTGATCGTTGCCCTGTTTGCACAGGGCAATGAACGGGAATGAGTGTTCTGTGAACGCTCGATTACCCGATAATTGGCTGGTGTAAAAGGGTCCTAACTATGCCCTTACGATGTATTATGAATTTTATTATATTGATTCCATCTAGATCGGCTTCTCTCTTTTCCCTACATACTATGAACATTAGTTTTGGTCAGGTGTCGGTTGTATTGCACAGCCAACACCCGCTAAAGTATGGGGCGCGCTCAGCCCGTGAGCCTGCACCATACTTTCCTTAACGACTGTCACATACATGTACACGCATGTCTTAAGGGGTTAAAACATAGGATGAAAAAAATGCTGAAAACTGTATCTTTTTTCCTGTAACTGACCATTCTCCCTAAAAAAGACCAACAAAATAAATTTATATCTGTTCCAATTTTAAATAATAAGAAAGCCCTACGTGTCCTGCAAAAAAAGGGACATAACATCTTGGGGTAGACTAAGAAATAGAAAAAAAAATGACCTTCAAAGAAGCAATTTTTGTTTTTATTTGTATATATCATGCTAACTACAACAACAGTAGTCTAGCAATGTCATTTGTTTCTTTCCAGCTCAGTTACATATATACATTTTGTACCTTTTCATTATAGGCAGCTGTGTCATGTGATCTCAGTCTGACAACCAGAATAGACCATGCTATCATGTGTAGGCAGGTAAGTATTTCCTGTGTGGCTGACTTCACTTCCTGTGGATTACATCATCACCTATCATATCCCTCCTGGCAGCTATGAGACCCCTCCCACTCCCCATCCAGCTGCACCTTCCATTTTCCTATGTATATGCCCCATGCATATAGTGCTGCCAGGGCCGGCGTTGGGGGGGGGCAAACTGGGCAAATGCTACGGGGCCCATGGCATTAGGGGGCCCGCGCTGCCCGGCACATAACATTTATAAGCTGGGCAGGACAGGCCTCCTCATGCCCGGTGGCATCACTAGCACTGGGGGGGGGGCACCGGTGCTGGCTACTGCCACATTCAATTGTCTCCGCATCCTCAGGACGCAGACATAATTAGATACTATAGGCTACAGGTCCTGCGCAGACCGGATTGATGACGTCACTTCATCATGCTGGCCTGTGGAAGGGTTCCATCTGGAGGCTGTAGAGCGCATCGTCCGTCGTGGGAATGGGGCTCTGTAAGTACTTTTTTTTGGGGGGCTGTGTTTTTAAAACAGGAGGGGGCATTGCTGTGTGGCATTATCTACAAGGGGGGCTGTGTGGCATTATACAGGGAGGGCTGTGTGGCACTATCTACTAGGGGGCTGTGTGGCACTATTTATTGGGGGACTGTGTGACACCATACACGCCGCAAAATCGTGAGTGGCTTAAAAAACGTCTGAAAATCAGGAGCTGTTTTCCCTTGAATACAGCTCCGTATTTTCAGGCGTTTTTGGTCACTACCTGTGAACATACCCTAATAGTGAGTTGTGTTTCAGTAACATTATGCAGGTAAGTGGTGTAGTGGTATGATTTAATAACTGTATATGTATATAGATAATTTTTGGAGTGAGAGGGGTAGACCTATGCTTTGGGGCTTGCATCACTCCTAGACGCGTTAGAAATCAGCGATGCAGTTCTCTGCACACCTCCTTCTAACAAGACTTTCTGCGTTGGTCAGGGTATTTCGATAATTTAGATAAAGGGATTGGGCAACTAACTACATTTTTGCCGTACTTTGCACACCACCTTCTGAATTGATTGAATTATTGATACAATAATTCAGCATTTGGGGCCCCACTTTTAACTTTGCCCAGGGCCACACTTTGTCTAAAACCGGCCCTGAGTGCTGCTGAAGAGATTATATCTGCCCTAAGGGAGCAGGAGTGCAGGGATATAGTAGGTGAGTCCATACAATGATTAGCTGCTATAAAACTCCCCTGACTCACACTTACTGTTATACTATCTGTGTGTGCTGTGTGCAGAGTCCAGTGTTATTCTATGAGATGCTGCTCTCCCCTGCCTCCTGTGTAAAAACTGACACAAGCAGAAGACAGGGAGATAGGCTGAGCTACATAACATAGAATACAATACACTGAGACTCTGCAGTGTGAGGACAGAAGTTTTTTGTCACTGATAAATAATTTGCTGCACTTAGATTGGACTCAGAACAGAGCAAGTGCAGTGCTATGAGACTCCGCCCCCTCTGCAAAGCCAGACGCATCAAGGGAAATGTAGTCCGCTTGAGAGGAATATCAGAGGGGAAGAAGTAACTAAGATGGCAGACAACACATAAATGGGACATCAACTAGAACACGTATACAAGTGCCTCTACATTATTTTTAATAATAGCCTATGCTGCACTATATAAGCAAAAGAAAATTGCTGGAGTGATTGGCAAGAGGTTAATTGTTACTCTAGTAATGAAAGCCCAAAACACTCCCAGTAATAAAAGGGTTAAATAATGAGAGGTGATCAGCCACAGGATGAGGACTGTCCCTTTAGCAGACCTCTCATACGTGCCGCTATGGAGAGACTTGCGGTGGCGACGGTGAGTGAAAAAGAGGAATGTCGGGCGCACATGCATGCACTGTGACCACAGCCCATTTTATGATCTTTTTTTTTGCCCTGCGCTTCATTATAACCTCTATTTGAAGAGATATTAAGGGTTCCTTTATATGACTGTATATGTGCATCCATTTTTATCTCCTAGTCCCTCTCACAGACGTAAAGGTGAATGTCAAGCACAAAGGTGAATACAGTATATACTTTATATGTGAGGATCTTAGCACACGTTTCGATCATATTGCATGAACCTACCTGCCAAAAGGCAACCTCATTCAGTTGGATCCCTTCACTAAACATTATACATGTACAACAGGATACTCATCTCTCACTGTCTTGATAGAATAGGTATAGTACTTAGAACAGGTACTTAGAACAGCCTAAGCCCTTATACACACGACAGGGTTTCCCGGCCGGGTGACGGCCGTTCATAAATCGGCCGTCACCCGGCTGCAGTAGGAACAATAGACCCCTAATGGGGCTATTCACACGACCGATTTTTTGACGGCCCGGGAAACCTGGCCGGCAAAAAATGGGACATGCCCTATTTACGGCCGTTTATCCGGCCGCCCGGCTCCCATAGAAGTCTATGGGTCCGGGTAATACACGGCCATCACCGGAATGTGTCCCGAGTGATGGCCATGTATTCCGTCGCTCGCGCTCTCTCTCCTCCTCCTCCTCACAGTGCAGAGTGCATGTGAGGAGGAGGAGGGTCTTTTTTGCTCCCTGTAGGAGTCGGAATCCCCAATCCCCGGCCGGGGATTGGGGATTCCGCTACAGGAGAACTGAGTGACTACACTGTCCATATATGGACACAGCGACGTCACTCACTTCTGAAGCGGAATCCCAGACTCTATGGCCGGGGATTCCGCTACAGGAGAAGTGAGTGACTACACTGTCCATATATGGACACAGCGACGTCACTCACTTCTGAAGCGGAATCCCCGACTCTATGGCTGGGGATTCCGCTACGGGAGACCTGAGTGACTACACTGTCCATATATGGAGACAGCGATGTCACTCACTTCTGAAGCGGAATCCCCGACTCTATGGCCGGGGATTCCGCTACAGGAGAACTGAGTGACTACACTGTCCATATATGGACACAGCGACGTCACTCACTTCTGAAGCGGAATCCCAGACTCTATGGCCGGGGATTCCGCTACAGGAGAAGTGAGTGACTACACTGTCCATATATGGACACAGCGACGTCACTCACTTCTGAAGCGGAATCCCCAACTCTATTGCCGGGGATTCCGCTACGGGAGACCTGAGTGACTACACTGTCCATATATGGACACAGTGATGTCACTCACTTCTGAAGTGGAATCCCTGACTCTATGGCCCGGGATTCTGCTACAGGAGAAGTGAGTGACTACACTGTCCATATATGGTCACAGCGACGTCACTCACTTCTGAAGCGGAATCCCTGACCCCGTGGCCGGGGATTCCTCTCCAAGAGAAGTCAGTGACTAAACTGTCCATATATGGAGATTGAAGTCAGTGACTTCTCCTGGAAGGGGGGGGGATGGGTGCAAAGTACAGCGGACTTGGTTGCATCACCTACACGGGACTTGGTGGCATCACCTACAGGGGACTTGGTGGCATTACCTACAGGGGGCAGGGTGGCATTATCTACAGGGGGCCGGGTGGCATTACCTACACGGGGCCGGGTGGCATTAGCTACAGGGGACTTGGTGGTATTAGCTACAGGGGACTTGGTGGTATTACCTACAGGGGACTTGGTGGCATTACCTACAGGGAGCTGGGTGGCATTACCTACAGGGGGCAGGGTGGCATTACCTACAGGGGGCAGGGTGGCAATACCTACAGGGAGCTAGGTGGCATTACCTACAGGGGGCAGGGTGGCATTACATACAGGGGCAGGGTGGCATTACCTACAGGGGGCTGGGTGGCATTACTTACAGGGGCTGGGTGGCATTACCTACAGGGAGCTGGGTGGCATTACCTACATGGGGCAAGGTGGCATTACCTACAGGGGGCTGGGTGGCATTACCTACAGGGGGCTGGGTGGCATTACCTACAGGGGGCTGGGTGGCATTACCTACAGGGGGCTGGGTGGCATTACCTGCAGGGGGCTGGGTGGCATTACCTACAGGGGACTTGGTGGCATTACCTACAGGGGACTTGGTGGCATTACCTAAAGGGAGCTGGGTGGCATTACCTACAGGGGGCAGGGTGGCATTACCTACAGGGGACTTGGTGGCATTACCTACAGGGAGCTGGGTGGCATTAAATACAGAGGGCAGGGTGGCATTACCTACAGGGGACTTGGTGGCATTACCTACAGGGGGCTGGGTGGCATTACCTGCAGGGGGCTGGGTGGCATTACCAACAGGGGGCTGGGCGGCATTACCAACAGGGGGCTGGGTGGCATTATCTACAGAGAGCTGTGTGTGGCAACAAATTTAAATGAAATTCATCCGATTTTAAAATGGACAGGGAAAAAACTGATGCAAAACGGGTCAAAATCGGCCGTTAAGAACGGCAACACGGCCCGGAACGGAAACGGAACGGATGCAAAACGGATGCAAACCGGCCGGGAAAAACTGCCCAAAACGGCCGATTTTATCGGCCGACACTCGGACCCTGTCGTGTGAATGAGGCATTAGATAGTTGGGAGAAGTGCAAAACCAAGATGGAGGTATTTACCACCCCCAAAATTACAATTTATACTGGTCTGATCTCCATAATTCCATAATTCAGATACAAATCCTCTGCATAGACATATAAATAAACTCATGTCTGCCTACAGCCACCACTAGGGAGAGGTCATGAGCTTACTGCATACTGCTTTATTATTAAGTTTAATGTATGGACAGTATGCAGTAAGCTCCTAAGCTCCCTCTAATGGCAGTTGCAGGCGGTATTTTATAATTCAACTCTATGTCTATACATGGAATATGAAGCTCTGTATCAGTAATACGGAGCTCTAACCACTAATAAGATATATTAATAAATGTATCTGCACAAAATGATGGACCTAAAAATGGTGTCCAAAGGTGGACATTCACTTAATCAAACCAATCTCTGACTTGAAAACAGTTAGCTGCAGTTGAAACTACGCCCTATCCCTTTAGTTAATTTCCCAGTTTGCCCCATACTTGAAGGAGACAAGAAAGAGATGGACCCATGTTTACGGCAACAAGTCTCTATAGGACCATTTGTTTCTGGGGCATGCAGTAGGTCTTACAGTCTGTTCTTCCTTTCTTTGAATGTTTTGTTTTTTGTTTCTAGGAAAACAATACACAGAATTTCATTTGATGTCTATATATTGTATATGTGTATAATCTAGAGCACAAAAAGTGAACTTCTAATATTATCTATGCAATTGATTGGGGGTAGCCATTTCTAGTAATAGCGATTATTTAAACTACAATTTGTACTATTTACAGCTTTAACCCCTTCCCGACATTTGACGTATCCATACGCCAAAGTCAGGTAGGGGAAGTATGGAACGGGCTCACGAAAAAGGATATGGAAACCTTAGAACTCAAATTTTTCTTTTTTATTAAAACAATGTTTAAAGTGATTGTAAGCACTTAAATAATTTTTTATTAATAAAAATGTTTTTACTTATTGAGATATAGCTTCTATCTATGTCTCTGACATGCAGTATGCAGCTGTTATCGATAGATGTGATCGATAATAGCTGCATACTGTGTGTCAGAGACATGCAGGACTAGCTTGCAGCCGAGCCGTCAGTCCTGCTAACATGACAGAATTGGCTTTTATGGCAAAACACATAGAAGATGTATCCATAGAAGCTGTATCTCAAAAAGAATAAAAATAAATAAATAAAAAACAATTGAATATTTGCTTAACCCCTTGTAGTCAAAGCCATTTTTTTGTTTTTCACTCCCCGCCTTCCATGGGCCATAACGTTTTTATTTTCCCATCAATGGAGTGGTGTGGAGGCTTGTTTTGTTTAGCTGGAGGAGTTGTAGTCTATATTGGCACTTTTTAAAGTACCATATAATGTACTGGGATACTGGAAATAATATTCTATATGGGGTGGAATTGGAAAAAAATGCTATTTCTAAATTTTTTGAACAGGTTTTTTTGAGTTTTCATTTATTACATTTTTTAGCGTTCACCAAGCGAGTTAAATAATGTTATATTGTAATTGTTCAAATTTTTATGGATGCGACGATACAAATTTTGTTTATTTTTTACATTGCTTTAGAGGAAAAATGGGAAAAGGTGTTTAACTTAATATTGTTTTTTAGTACCAAAAACTTTATTTAACTTTTTCTTACACTTTTTATTAGTCCACCTAGAGGACTTGAACCAGCAATTGTCAGATCGCTGGTTCAATACACTGCAATACTAATGTACTGCAGTGTATTTTCATTTTTACAGACGCAGAAAGAAGGCAGACCTGGGGGCTTCATTAGGCCCCTGGGCTGCCATGACAACCATCAGCACCCCGCAATAGCTTGACACCATGTATGGAGCGGGCTCAGAACATGAGTCCACTCTATACGTCTCCCCCTGCACCAGCACATACTGGCACATCCTGGTGCGTGAAGGGATTAAAATTAGCTAAAACATTGTATTATATAAAAAAAATGTGTTCAAAGGTTTCATTGTCCTTTAATTATATTAAAAGACTTATTATAAGAAACTATAATAGCTGTAGTTCATAAAGGGTTGCCTTCTATGGTATGTATTAAAGATTTGTTTTTCCTCTACAGTGATTCATTTATTGTTTTACTAGATAAAAAGACACTGTTCTCCATCCATCTCAGTATTCCAAATACCATTTTTTTTGGAGAATTTCCAAAAGAATAACGCAGAATACATCATTATTCATCAGGTCAACATCATTGAAAACCTGACTGTCTTCAGCTAACCATCTTTCTCTTGCTTAATTTTCAACTGCGTTTTTGTCATATTTAAATTAGAAGTTACTGTATTCAGTCTGGCATTTTCCTCTGAAAGGCTTGAAAATCCCTTTGAAAGGCTAATATGGAACGAGTGAAAAATACCTCATTTATTCATTTTGAATTAACAAGACTTTTTATGAACAGAATTGATAGTAAAGCATAGAACTAATGTACTGTAAAATGGATATGATATGTTAACAATGGCAGCATGATTTTATGGCTGGAATACACTTTATAAAATTCTGCTAAAGTATATGCTAAGCTTTTGGTAATTTTAGATTTTTATTTCATAAATACTTTTGCTTAAGTTTAATGCAAACTGTGAATCTTTGATTTTGGCAGGTAGGAGCAGTAATCTTTGTAGCAATATCTTCTCCCAAAGAACCAACGGTCACATAGTAGCCCTAGCTGAAAAGTTCAAGGTTACAGATACATCCGTACAGAAAACATATGTTTAGGCTTCATGCACACTAACGTATTATGGCTCGTACAAGCTCCAAGTTATACAGAGCAATAATATGTTGCCCATAGAAGTCTATGGTATCTATTGTACCTCTGTATGCCTCCGATATGATATTGAGGAATACATAGTTTTTTTTATCACATATATATATATATATATATATATATATATATATATATATATATATATATATATACAGTGCCCACCAAAAGTTACGGAACACCCTCATAACTTTTGAACGGCTCGAGGTAGAGGGTTGAAATTTGGTGGGATTTAATGGGGTCATAAAATCTACCAGTTAACCCCCCCCCAAAAAAATCACCCCCACCCCCCCTAGGGGCGGTGGGGTGGGTGGGGTTTAGCAAAATCTTAAATGGCAGAGGGGGGGGGGGTTGAGTGGGAAGCTCTTTTCAATACAAAAACAATGGCGCAATCAATTTAAAATAGGATTTTATTTTGCTGAGATATTTAACTTTAAAGTTATCATCTTGATTATCGGCTACCGCCGGTGTTAGCATAACCCAAAATGTAACGCGCGGGTAAAAATCCTAAATGTGTGTGGGCGCGTGTGCGCATGTGCGTGTGTGTGAGCTTGGGAATGTCACATCAAGGTGACTTTAAATTACGTATTATTACAATCGGCCTCGGTGATACAAAATGGACCTTGTCTACGATTTTAACATGATTTCATGTGTACACATTTCGGTAGTCGCTACTTTAACGTTACTCTTTTTTTTTACAGTTTTATGAAAAAAAAGGAAGAAAAAAAACTTGCATCAACAAATTACCACTGAGGCTGATTATAGACTCAGCACTCATTGGCCGCAGCGCGCATACAAAAAGATGGTGCAGTAAAAAATAGGCCAAAAATATAAAAAATAACTCAGCAGCAGAACAGTTGATGATGATGACCACAGCAGAGGTGATCACACAGCAGCAGGAAGCAGATGTCTCAGCAGGATCGATGCACAGAAGGCCTCAGAACCGGTAAGTATGAGCTCACAGACGGTCACACCGGCTCTGCTCACCGTTCCTAACCAGAATGAGGTGGGCAGCCATGGCTGCGATTGGTCGGTCGTAGGGGGGGGGGGTTTATTCAGCGCCATCTAGATGGTACATGGTAAGGATTGGTGCTGTCCTAGACAGCCCCAATTACCATCATATCTGTCACGATTTGTGGGTATGTGGGCCCACTAGGCCGCACCGCCGTAGCGGGGAGGCAGCTGGCCAAACAACAGGTTTTCCCAGCAATACAAAGTCCCGCACAAGGGTACCTGGATAGTCCAGACAGTGGCCGCAGCTCTGGCACTGAAGGAGATGGGTGCAGCAGGTAACACCAGACGTGGCGGATGACAACAGGTGCCGCAGGTTTCGCCAGACGCGGCGAATGCCCCTGGACGTGGCAGATGACACAGGACGTGGTGGATGACACAGGACGTGGCAAACAACAGCAGGTGCAGTAGACATGACTCCAACTAGTAGGCACAGGAACAAGAACACAGCACGGGATACAGGAACAGGTAACAGGGCACGGGTAACAACTGGAACGGGAAACACTAAGGGAACATTTGCAAGACAGACTTGGGATAAACTAACAACGCACAGGCAAGGATCAGATGGGTAGGGCCTTCTTATAGTCCAGGAAATCATGTGTGTGATGATGATTTCTTTCATGTGCGCACGCTCGTGCCCGCTCTTAAAGGGACACAGCGTACCGGAGCGGAAGTGAGCGCTGGCGTCTCCTAGGAAGGAGATGGGGACCAGCGCTCACAGATCCATGGCTGCGGGCATCAGGAGATGAGTAGACCCGACGGCCCGCGGCCATGGATGCTACAATATCAATGTGCCCTGTGGCACAGTAATTGGCTAAGCCCGCAAACGGCCGCAATTGGCCGGTCTGAATTGACCAGCCAATGGCAGCAATCGTCGATGCAGGGGGGGGGTGACATTCTTATTTTTTACTATAACCGTTTTTCGGTTTGTCGTAAGTATGCGACATTTTGTGGGAAGTACTAGCCTTCCATGACCTATACTTACGACAAGTGTCGTCAAGGGGTTAAATAATAGGTAAATATAATTATAGGTATACAGTTTAACCCCTTCCCGCCGCAGCCATTTTTCAGATTTTAATTTTATTTTTTTCCTCCCCACTTTCCAAAAGCCATAACTTTTTTATTTTTTCGTTGATATAGTCCTATGAGGGCTTGATTTTTGCTGGACGAGTTGTAGTTTTTTGTAGCACCATTTATTGTGCCATATAATGTACTAGGAAACAGGGAAAAAATTATTTGTGGGGTAGAAAATGAAAAAAAACAGTGATTCTCCCATTGTTTTTTGTGTTTCGTTTTTATGGAATTCACTGTGCAATTAAAACAACATGTTAACTTTATTCTGTGGAACAATATGATTACGGCGATACCAAATATATATATATTTTTTCTATATTTTACTACTTTTACAGGTAAAAACCTAAGTGTAAAAAATGTAACTTATTTTCTGTCGCCAAATTCCGAGAGCCATAACTTTTTTATTTTTCCGTCGATTAAGTGGTATAAGGGCATATTTTTTGCGGGATAAGCTGTAGTTTTTAATGATACCATTTTGGGGTACTTGCGACATTTTGATCATTTTATATTTAATTTTTTGTGGGAGATGAGGTGACCAAATAACAGCGATTCTGGCGTTTACATATATTTATTTTTTACGGCGTTTTCCGTGCGGTTTAAATAATGATACATTGCAATAGTTCAGACTTTTACGGATGCGGCGATACAAATTAAGTTTATTTTTTAATTTTTTTACTATGCTCTAGGGGGAAAATGGGAAAAGGTTTTTTTTTTAATGTTTTTTTATGTTTTTTTTTATTAGTCCCCCTAGGGGACCTCAACCAGCGATCATTAGATCATTAGATTGCTTGCATTATATACTGCAATACTAATGTATTGCAGTATATCGTGATTCTGACAGGCTTCTATTAAGCCCTGCCGGAGCCAGCGCTTAATAGGTGCACAAAGATGGCGGACCTGGGGGCCTTCATTAGACCCCCAGGCAGCCAAAGCAATCATCGCCACCCCGCCTATTGCATTGCAGGGGGCGCGATGAACTGCTAGAGAGGGTCACCCCCCTATTTCTAATGATTTAAATGCAGCGGTCGCTATTGACCGTGGCATTTAATGAGTTAAACGAGCGGGATTACGGTCGAGTGCGATCCCGCTCATTACTCTGAAGTGTCGGCTGTAACATACAGCCGGCACCTGCATCGTATGGAGCGGGTTCACTCCGTGAGCCCGTTCCATACTTCCCATTACCCGACTATGGTGTATGGATATGTCAAATGTCGGGAAGGGGTTAAATAGTATTTTATAGAATAACAAAACACTTAAGTACAATCTCTTATATGCTTAAGCTATTTACACATTGCTGTAATCTAGTTTTTACACTCACACTTTGGCACAAAGTTCTATATTGGCATTCATTTAGTGGCATGCTTCTTTTGTGAAATGAATCAGGTTATCAACCGTGCGCGGTTTCTTGAATATACCTTATGTTTGATAACTTCCCAAAAGAAAAAGTCCATCGGGGTAAAGTCTGGTGATCGTGGTGGCCATTCAACCCGGTCTCTATCCACTTATTGGGTAATTTCTAGTCAAGAAAATGACGCACCACTAAAGCATAGTGAGGAGGGCTCCATCTTGCTGAAAATACAATCTTTCTTTTCATGCTCCAACTGCAATTGTGGTATTACATTTTCTTGGAGCATGTTATGGTACAGATCTGAGATAACCGATGTATTGTAGATGATAGGTCCAATTACCCCTATACATGAAAGGACCGCCCAAACAGTAACCCCAGGTTGATTCAATTGTTCTTCAATTGTTGCAAGGGGGTTTTCTGTTGAGTATTAAACACAGTTGTGCCTATTAACAGCACCTGAAAGTTTGAAGTTGGCTTCATCCGACCGTGTTCTTTTTCTAATAATGCCATCTCCTTGTGTTTCTTCATTCAGAATTACCTCACAAAATTGTAATTAGACTGTTTGAAAAATCTCCCCATGTACACCTACTTATGCACCCCCCTATAATTTTTATTTTATTTTTTTTCTTCAAAATAACACCAAGCCCTTCGCTACTCCTCAAAAAGGGATCACTTTTTGGAGCACTTGTTAAAAAAGCCATTGCTTCTTCCGATACGAACATGTGTGTGTGTGTGTGTGTGTGTGTGTGTGTATAAACACTGGCAGGTATCGGCCGTGCGTGTCATGCTGAGACAATAGGCATTGAGAATGTATAGATTTGGTGAATATTACACTCACACCATAAGCATAAACCTATGACCTATTCATGATCTATTTAATAGAGAAGTTTTGTTTTTTTCCAAATGTTTTTTCTGGAGACATATTATGGCCGGCAAATACGTCTATACAAAACCAAATTCAGTGGGGGTTTTTTAAGGCATGCCCCAACCCTCAAACATTCCATGTCATGAATGTTACTGTACTAGCCATTTTTCAATCACCCAAAATAAAGTACCCAAATAGCCAACACAACCAAGAGACATGTCCCTATGTTGCTTGGAATCTATGTTAGGATACAATAGATCTGTTGGAAGAATGTAGCAGAAGAGCAGTGCATATTAAACAGAAAAACAATTAACAATAGAAAGTAGCAATAGAAAAATCAGCAAAAAGATACGGTCTGCTAACATCTCCTAACCAGACCAGGGCACCAGTCCTCCATGAATCTGGAAAAAGGCTGTGAATGGTGTTCATCCAGCAGACTGACTGTTCATGAGTACACTGAAATTACAGGATGACCCTCAATATAGCATCAACTAGGAGACCTCAGCAGAATAGTCGGAAAATAAAGCAATTTTGTGATCATTAACAGCAATATATGGCATGTTACGCAGTATAGTGTCCCAGACTTTTTAGAGAAGTAGCTTACTGAGAACTGGTCATGGTGGCGCCCCTGGTGGCAACGGGCTAGTGGGCACTCATTGTGCTCTTTTAACTGCATACAATGGCGAAAGAGTGTTTGCACCAAAGGTCAGTTTCAGCCAAGCTTCAAAATAGTCCATGGGATTATTGCCCTCTGTTTTCCCAGGCACCCCAATTTGCCACACATTATTTTGCCACAACCTGTTTTCCAAGTCATCCATTTTGGCCATTGGCATAGAAATAAACAGGACATGTCTGCAGACTTCACAAGTGATGGGGTATAATCTATCTTCTATCTCGCTCACACAACACTCTACCACAGCCGTGCGCTTATAAATTTATTGCAAATCTTGCCGCAAAAAGGACAATGCCTTGCTGCTTATTTGCTGATTTAATGAAGACAAGGCACTGTATCACAGCTTTAAAAACATCATTCAAATTGGGTTCTGCATTTGGTGCAGCTGTCTCACTGCTTTAGCAGATACCTATGTAGACCTATGTAGATGTGTTCACAGGCCTCCACCTCTGTACTCCATTCCAAAAGGTAAGTAGGACACGGTAGTGCAAAAAAATAATAATCGTCTTCTAGGAGTCCAAACGATAGTTTGTCAGAAGTAGATGGTAGAAGCTTTCACGCTGTACGTCTGCCTACATCACCACCCAAGCTATGCCCCCTTCGATTTCACTTATTTTTCTGTTTGCTTTCACTCTTTCTTTATTCTAGACAAACTCATCCCCAAGCAGGATAGATGCTGTCAACAAATCTAAATATAGTGTATGACTATTTTTACTGTATTTTTTGGACTATAAGATGCACTTTTTGTCCTAAAAACTAATCCAAGCAGCTGCCAGTGTCTGAAGAAGCAGGAGACTGAGCTACGTGATATTATAGAAGCAGCATGTCCTGTGCTGTGTATAAGAAATCTCTGTTACCAGGAAATTGAACAGTCACATCTTACAGACACAATTCTGTAAAATCTGACTGTTCAGTGGGCAAATAATATTTGTGCACACAGCACAGCAAATGTATGCAGGTACTGTTCTGCAAGGACCTTCTAGCCACTCCCCCTCCTATGAACGGGCAGCATTAAATCTAAAGCAGTGACCTGAGCAGCTTCATCCCCATTAAAATCTGCCTCTCCACTCCTCTGATGTCTGAGTTCAGGAGAGGGTCAGGGCATAATAGCTGCCAATACATTGTATCACTGTAGCTAGCATTGTATTGGGGCACTGTGGCTGGCATTCTGGTGGGGTACTGGACCTGTACCATATCGCCTGAATATTATCCATAGGAAATGTATACTAACAAAACCCTTTTTCTCCTCTTTTAAGCTTCAAATTATGCGTGCGTCTTATGGTCTAGTGCATCCTATAGTCTGAAAAATACAGTAACCCAATGAATGCATAATACTTGTTTTGTGTATTAATTAAATTATGAACTGGGGATGAAGTATTAGGATATTATTATGAAAATGAGACCCACAACCTAATTAGAACAATAAACCATAATTCATTAAATTCATTATCCAGTTAAATAGTTATTCAACAGTTTAATACACTTTTTGTTTCAATTCCTCACCATTTGTTTCAATTCCTCACTTTTAGCTTATAGAGTTAAGGGTTGCGTACAGATTTAGCTTAACACTTAAACTTTGCGGCAACCGTGTATTTAGCATACTAAGTGCCAAGTTAAACTTTGCTACATTTATATAATGTGGGAAGTATCTCTATTCAGTATATCACTGGGTGAAAACCATAAAAATCTATATATATATATCACTGTATACATTTCTAATAAAGGCTCAATACCACAGGGTACTAGCATATAATAGTGCAAAAAAATATCTGATTTCCCATGCTACATGGGCTTTAGGTGTCATAGTAGGGAATATCTGCCAATTATAGCAATGATGAATATTATTATTTGATTCCAAAAATTTGATACAAAATTAGTCACTGTCAATTTGCAGAAACAAAAATATATATATTTAAACTGTCTTATCAAAAAGGAAATTGTCACGATTTGTGGGTATGTGGACCCACTGGGCCGTACCGCCGTAGTGGGATAACAGCTGGCCGAACTGTCTATCAAGTCAATGTCTATGTAGTCCAAGCACAAGGGTACCTGTAGCAGTTCAGACAGTCGTAACGGCTAGGCTCGGATGGGACCTTGGCAGCAGACACCAGGCATGGTGTAACACAGCAGTTATAACCGATGGCACAACACGACTCCAACTTTCTAAGGCACAGGAACAACAGTAGCATGGGACACAGGATACGGGTAGCAGGTACGGGAACACTGGGAACAGGCTAACACTATAACACTAAGGGACCATTTGCAAGACTAACACGGGTAAACACAACAACGCTCAGGCAATGAGTGAAAGGGCAGAGCCCTTTTTATAGTCCAGGGTGATCATGGATTAATTGATTATTATTTTCATGTGCGCGCGCTGGCCCTTTAAAGGCGGGCATGAGTGTGCGCGCGCACCTTACGAAACACAGCAGAAGGGAGGAGGAGATGCGGGCCAGCGCTCACAGATCCATGACTGCGGCCATCGGGGGTGAGTAATCCCGACAGTCCGCAGCCGTGGACGCTACAGAAATGTGCTAAATGTCCTAAACATTTTAATGGCAAGTTAACTTTTAACATTTAAGGAACTTTGCTGAATTACTCTATTCTTTTGGCAAATTAACTCAAATCATTATCCTCTTACCTAACTTCCAAAAAACTGGACAGTCTTCACAAGAAGATTTGAGTTTTCTTCCAAGGAATAGGCTTTTCTCAAGTGAGATCACAAGAAAGTTACAAGAAAACAAGAACCAGGAGTATCTCCGGTGGTTTAAAAATGTGCTGCTAAATCCTCGATTAGACGTCCTAATTTAGTGGATAACAAAAATGATTTCAATGCATCATGTTGTTTAACTAAATATGAAGCTACACAAAAAGATCATTTTAGATTTATATATATCTATATCTATCTATATATATATATATATATATATATATATATATATATATATATATATATATATATATATATATTTATTTATTTATATATTATATGGCCAAAAGTGTCTGGACACCTGACTATCACACCTATATGAGCTTGATGGACATCTCGTTCCAGAACTATGAATGTCAATAAAGAGTTGTGCACCCTTTTATGACTATAACAGTCTCTGCTCTTCTGGGAAGGCTTTCCACTAGATTTTCGGATGTGTTTGTGGGAATTTGTGCCCATTCAGCCAAAAGAGCATTTGTAAAGTCAGGCACTGATGTTGGGTGAGAAGTTCTGGTTTGCAATTGATGTTCCAATTCATTCCAGATGTGTTCAGTAGGTTTTAGGCCAGGGCTCTAAGCAGGCCGCTCGAGTTAGTCTAAACCAAACCATCTCAAACCATGACTTTATGGACCCTGCTTTGACCCAGTAGCACAGTCATGCTGACACAAGAAAGTTTGCCACAAACTACTGCCACAAAGTTGGAAGCATACATTGTCTAAAATGTCTTTGTATGCTGTTGCCTTAACATTCCCTTCACTGGAAATAAGGGGCCTAGCCCAAACCAAGAAAAATAGTATAATTGGTCAGTATTTGAAGAGGGTCTGCAGTACCCTCTAACTGCTAAATAGGATAGTAACAGTGGCAGACAGTCAGTGAGACATTGCGTTTAAAACATAGCAAGAAGCTCCCCCCCGACATGTTTCGCTACGAACGTTGCGTCCTCAGGGGTTCAAATGGGGCTACTGACTGCGTGTTGTCAATCCACCCTTTTTAAAGCCTCGGGCCGCCATGACAGTGGGCGTCGGTCCACAGGGACCCAATGGAAAGAGGTTAAACAGACCAGCCGTCATCAGTAAGACGAGCGGTCATAAGGAATATCAGAATGGCCAATAGACTGCACCAATCAGAAATCCAGGAGAGCGCGCCTGTGTTGCTATCAGTGTGTGAAGAGTGGGAAAAGAGGGTTGCATTGACAATCAAACACAATGGGCAGCACTTTGAAAACATTTTATAAGTGGTCAGAAACTTGTAAATAACTCATGAAATAATAAAGTAACGTTAAAATCAAGCACACCATTGTTTATCTTGTGAGATTCTCGATAAGTTTGATGTGTCACATGACCCTCTTCCCATTGAAAAAACTAAAGTTGGATACAAAATGGCCGACTTCAAAATGACCGCCATGGTCAACACTCCCATTTTATTTAGGTGTATCCATATAAATGGCCCACCCTGTATAGTAAATGCATTTATTATTCTGCATGCTTCTCTAAATAAGTTATTTTTCTTTGCTACTCCCTGCTTTCTACGAGAATACAATGCATTTGTATCTATTGTATTGTTTTGTATTTATCTGTGGGTCCATAATTGTTAACATGACGGTATTTTGTCCTAAAAAGCATTTGCACTGGTCTCTCTTCTCTTCCTCTTCTCTAGTTTTCAGACAGTGTCTGACTTGCTCGCTCTGCGCATGCCCCGACTTTTCTGCCTTGGGCATGCGCGGTGCAGTTACCTGGATGCCGCTCGTGGCTTGAAATGGGAGGACTGCATAAGGGCTGTATTTGGAGATAATTGTAATTGGGGGTTTTCTATCCCTTTATTGATTCATCTATCTATTCATCTGTTTCTAATTCTTAGTAATTTATAGAACGTCTTAAAATAATTTACACTAATGGGTTTATTCTACTAACCCCTGATGAAGCTGCACTGAGTGGGGCCATTTGACCTTATCCCACAGTTTGCCTGGGTTATGTATCACCTTCTTTCATAATGATTATTATTCATTAAGTTTTAGTACTCATTTTGTGCAGAGGCGTAGCTAGGTTCTCAAGCACCCGGGGCAAAGATTCCGTTTGGCGCCCCCCCCCCCCAACCTCTTTCCCGACATCTCCTTCCCCCTCGCCATGTTTGTTTTCTCTACCAATCAATGACGTGTTATTTATTTTCAACATTTTTTTATGTAACTCGAGCATAAAAACATTTTGTACATTTTACAAGCAATATAGTTCTATACACAACACCAGAACCAAGCTCTTTACATATATACAGCATCAGAACCAAGCTCATTACATATATACAGCACCAGAACCAAGCTCATTACATATATACAGCACCAGAACAAAGCTCAGTACATAAATACAGCTCCAGAACCAAGATCATTAAATATATACAGCACCAGAACAAAGCTCAGTACATAAATACAGCTCCAGAACCAAGCTCAGTACATAAATATAGCCCCAGAACCAAGCTCAGTACATATATATAGAACCAGAAGCAAGCTCAGTACATATATACAACACCAGCACAAATACAGCTCAATTTAGTTCAACCCCTGCCGTATAGGTTTGCACTAAATTGTTTCTAGCTCCCAGCATAACCCAAACAATGGTAAGGATATGCTGGGAGTTGCTGTTTCACAAAAAAAAAAAATCATATCATAATCATACCACCCATCATCTCGCTGCAGATCATACAGTGACTACAGTACTGATTAGAGGCAGAATAAACATTTACATTGAGTGACTCACCGGTGACGTTTCAGATTCTAGTTCTTTTTCTCCATCCGGTCCAGACCTCTATGATGACTTCTCCCTGTCACAGCCCATTTCTGCAGTTTGCCGATCAGATGTCTTCAGCTTCTCACTTGTCCAACATTTCTACACCTATAAACAAAGATACAGTTTTCATTATACCACACACAGGGCCGCCATCAGGGGGGAATTAGGGGTAGTGGTGTGAGGAGCCCGGCCAAACCTAATTGAAAGGGGGGCCCGGCCACTGCTGCGACTTGTCTTTGGTAGAAAAAAACGGGCCCCTGCAAATGAATGTCGTGAGCTGCGGGCCCCCCCGTCAAACACCGCCGACCGATCACGCGCACCCGCAAACTCGCGACCGTCCGAGCACGCACCTGGCAAAAGCGCGCAACCGCGACAACACGGGCGCTCGCAGAAGCAACAGCACGCACGCTCGCAGCCTCGACAGCACGCGCGCACCCGCGATCGGCCGCGGACACACATGGACCCAACTTACCTGGAGCCTGGCTGGAGGTGAAGGACTGGACGTCTGGACCGAAGACCTCGCCTGGAAGACCTCGCCTGAAAGACCTCGCCTGAAAGACCTAGCCTGAAAGAGAGGACTGGAGTGGGAGCAGCTCTTCTGACACGGTGAGTAAAGTGTGTCAAAGTGCTGTTTATGTATGGCCCTGTTCACACAAAGTATTTTGCAGGCAGAAAAAAAATCTGCCTCAAAATTCCTTAAAAAATTTTGAGGCAGATTTTGATCTGCACACACTATCTTGCCGCGTTTTTTTGCTGCGTTTTTTGCCCGCTGCGATTGAGGACAGCAGACAAAAAACGCAGCGAATAATGCATTTTCTGCCTCCCATTGATTTCGATGGGAGGTCAGAGGCGGAACCGCGGCAAGAAAGGACGTGCTGCTTTTTCTTTTTTCCGCGACTGGCTCCCATTGATTTCAGATTAAATCAATGGGAGGCGGTTTTGGAAGTTGTTTGGTGCTGATTCTGACGCAGTGTCCGAGTCAATATCAAGGCCCAAAAACTCTGTGAACTGGGCCTTATTGTTAGGGCTTATTCAGACGAACGTGTAATACATCCGTGCAACGCGCGTGATTTTCACGCGCCTCGCGCGGTCCTATGTTACTCTATGGGGCCGTGCAGACTGTCAGTGATTTTCACGCAGCGTGTGTCCGTGTGTCCGCTGCGTAAAACTCACGACATGTCCGATATTTGTGCATTGTTCGAGCATCACGCACCCATTGAAGTCAATGGGTGCGTGAAAATCACGCCCAGCACTTCCGCAGCCGTATAAACTATGAATGAAAACAGAAATGCACCACGTGCTACAAACATACAAACAGAGTGTCATAATGATGGCGGCTGCGCGGAAATCACGCAGCCGCACATCATACGCTGCTGACACACGGAGCTGTTATGGACCTTTTGAATGCGCAAAACGCCACGTTTTTGCGCGTGCCAATAGCATACGCTTGTGTAAATCCGGCCTTAGGGTAGGAACACACTAGGCATGAACACTGCGGATTTTATGCAGCACATTTTATTGTGGAAAATCCGCAGCGTATTACAGTCGCAGCAGAGGGGATGAGATATGAACAAATCTCATTCACACGCTGCAAAAATAATGGACCTGCAGTGTGGCTTTTTAAGCCGCAGCGTGTCAATGTATTCTGTGGGATCGCTGCTCCTCTGTTGCGGAAATGCTGCGGTTCTGCCGCAAAAATCACAAATGAGAAAAAATAAAAAGGCACTTTTTTAAATTTATAAAAAAGTTTAGACTTGCCCCGGCCGTAGTCCTAGTGACGCAATCCTCTATTCTTAGCGCAGCCCCGCCTCCTGTCATGACGTTTCATCACATGTGACTGCTGCAGCGGTCACATGGTCTACAGCGTCATCCCAGGAGGCGGGGCTACGTTCAGAAGAGAGAGATGCGTCACCAGGACTACGGCCGGGCCAAGTCTAAACTTTTTTTTCCCTGCAGGATTCCCGCAGCGGACACGCCTCACCAAACCTGCGCCACTATTTGGTGCGGTTTTGCTGGCAGAATTCCCTGCGGCTCCCGGGATAAGCTGTGGAGTTTTACTCAGCATATCCGCCTAGTGTGTCCCTTATGATGTCGCTCCTGGGGCTGCTGCCGGTCTCTAAATAGGCAGTTGGTCCAGTAGAATTTGGAATTATTTTTTTTGTGAACCAGCTTAAAAAAATACAAAACTTTTGTGTTAGGGCCGGTTCACATCACCGTTCGCTTCCGTTCCGGGGTTCCGTCTGAGGTTTCCGTCGGGTGAACCCCGCAACGGAAAGTGAAAGTGACAGCACAGCTTCCGTTTCCGTCACCATTAGCGCAGTCGACTACGCTATTGATTCCGTCCGAAAACCAGCCAGAATGGTGACGAACGGAAACCATTAGCGATGTTTCCGTCACCATTAAGATCAATGGTGACTGAAACGGAAGCTGTGCTGCGTAAAACTCACGACATGTCCGATATTTGTGCATTGTTCGCGCATCACGCACCCATTGACTCACGACATGTCCGATATTTGTGCATTGTTCGCGCATCACGCACCCATTAACTTTATGTTAGTTAAAAAATTTGGTCGATAAATTCAATATTTTTTGTGAAAAACACAAAAATTTAGAGAAAATTTGCACAAATTAGCATTTTTCTAAATTCAAATGTATCTGCTTGTAAGACAGATAGTTATACCACACAAAATAGTGACTAGTTAACATTTCCCATATGTCTACTTTATGCTTGCATAATTTTTTGAACATCCTTTTATTTTTCTAGGACGTTACAAGGCTTATAAGTTTAGCAGCAATTTCTCATATTTTCAAGAAAATTTCAAAAGGCTATTTTTTTAGAGAATAGTTCAGATCTGAAGTAGCTTTGAGGGCCTTCTATATTAGGAACCCCCACAATGCACCCCTTAAAGTATTCAAAACAGCATTTAGTAAGTTTCTTAACCCTTTATGCGTTTCACAGGAATTAAAGCAAAGTGGAAGGGAAATTTGCAAATTTCATTTTTTTTGCAGAAGTTCCATTTTAATCCATTTTTCCTGTAATACTGAAGGTTTTTACAAGAGAATCACAACTGAATATTTATTGCCCTGGTTCTGCAGTTTTTAGAAATATCCCACATGTGGCCCTAGTGTGCTATGGGCCTGAAACAAAGGCCCCAGAAGCAAAAGAGCACCTAGTGGATTTTTCGGGCTTCCTTTTCTTAAATTATATTTCAGGCACCATGTCAGGTTAGAAAAGGTCTGCAAAAACAAAGGAAACCCCCCAAAAGAGACTCCATTTGGGAAACTACACCCCTAGAGAAATTCATCTAGGGGTGTAGTGATCATTTTGACCACACAGGTATTTCATAGATTTCATTAGAATTGGGCTGTGAAAATTACATTATTTTTCAATAAGATGTAGCTTTACCTCAGAATTTTTAATTTTTTCAACAAATAAATGAGGAAAAGCACCCCAACATTTGTAAATAAACTTCCCCAGAGTACGGAAATACCCCATATGTGGTAATAAACCACTGTTTGAATACACATCAGGGCTCAGAATGGAAGGCACGCCATTTAGCTTTCGGAGTGCAGATTTTGCTGGATTAATTTCTCGGCACCATGTCACATTTGTAATGCTCCTAAAGTACCAGTACAATGGAAACCCCCCAAAAGTGACTCCATTTGGGAAACTACACCCCTAGAGGAATTCAACTAGGGGTGTAGTGAGCATTTTTACCCCCAAGGTGTTTCATAGATTTCATTAGAATTGGGCAGTAAACATGAAAAATTACTTTTTTTCCCACTAAGACCTAGCTTTAGGTCAAAATGTTTCATTTTTTCATCAAATAAAGGAGAAAAAGCACCATAACATTTGTAAAGCAACTTCTTTGGAAATACGGAAATACCCCATATGTGGTAATAAACCACTGTATGAATACACATCAGGGCTCAGAAGGGAAGGAGCACCATTTGGCTTTTGGAGAGCAGATTTTGCTGGATTGGTTTTATCGCTTTTGCAAAGCCCGTTAGGTACCAGTACAGTGGAAACTCCCCAAAAGTTACTCCATTTGGGAAACTACACTCCTAGAGGAATTCAACTAGGGGTGTAGTGAGCATTTTTACCCCCAAGGTGTTTCATAGATTTCATTAGAATTGGGCAGTAAACATGAAAAATTACTTTTTTTTTCCACTAAGACGTAGCTTTAGGTCAAAATGTTTCATTTTCTCATCAAATAAAGGAGATAAAGCACCATAACATTTGTAAAGCAACTTCTTTGGAAATACGGAAATACGGAAATACCCCATATGTGGTAATAAACCACTGTATGAATACACATCAGGGCTCAGAAGGGAAGGAGCGCCATTTGGCTTTTGGAGAGCAGATTTTGCTGGATTGGTTTTATCGCTTTTGCAAAGCCCGTTAGGTACCAGTACAGTGGAAACTCCCCAAAAGTTACTCCATTTGGCAAACTACACCCATTGAGGAATTCATATAGGGGGGTAGTGAGCATTTTGACCCTACAGGTGTCTCACAGATTTTATTAGAAATGGGCAGTTAAAATGAAAAATGACATTATTTTCCAATAAGACGTAGCATTAGTTAAAAAAAAATTATTTTTCAACAAATAAAGGAGAAAAAGCACCGTAACATTTGTAAAGCAACTTGTTCAGAGTAGGGAAATACCCCACACGTGGTGATAAACTGCCATTTGGACACACAGCAAGGCTCTAAAGGGAAGGAGCGCCATTTAGTATTTGGAGTGGAAATTTTACAAGATTCGTTTTTTGACACAATGTTGCATTGAGTTATAGTATCAGTACAGTGGTACCCCCGAAAAATTACCCCATTTTGGAAATTAGATCCCTCAAAGAATTTATCTAGGAGTGTAGTGAGCATTTTGACCGCACAAGTATTTTGCAAAAATGAGTAAACAATAGATGTTGCAGATTGAAAATTGCCGTTTTCCACAGATATGCCATTTCAGTGCCCAATGTGTTGTGCCCAGCTTGTACCACCATAGACACACATCCCATAAATTGTTAAGCGGGTTCTCCAGAATACAGTAATACCCCATATGTGGTCATAAATTGCGGTTTGGGCACACTGCCAGGCTCAGTTGGACCATCATTTGGCTTTTGAAGCACAGATTTTGCTTGGTGTTTTACTGGTATTTCAGCTTATAATGTGGGGGCATACGTAAGCTGGGCGGAGTACATCAGGGTATATGTAAGCTGGGCGGAGTACATCAGGGCATATATAAACTGGGCGGAGTGCAACAGGTCATAATAGGATGATGTAATAAGGGGGGAATGAATAATCCATGAATTGGTGTGGTGCGCTTTGAACCATTCCTTTATGCACAGGCTGGGTTTATTGGGTATTATACAAAATATCTGCGCTCGAGTATTGCCTTATATTTTACTTCTTCACTAGCCCTGTAAGCTGCACAAGGCCCTAAAGTTTCTTCATCTCCGCTGCATCTACAGGGTCCACCTGTGGGGTCCAGAAAATGACAATGTAGGGTATTTAGTGAAATTCTACTTGACCTAAAAAATTAGTCTGGGCCATCATTTAGCATCATTTTTTACAGTGTTCACCGTGCAGTATTAACACCATGTTAACTTTATTCTGTGGGTCGATACGATTACAGAGACACCAAATTTATATAGTTTTTTTTACGTTTCACTACATTCCCACAATAAAAATACTCTTTTCTAAAAAAAAATCATCTTCTAGTGTCTCCATTTTCTGACAGCCATAACTTTTTTATTTTTTAGTTGATATCGCTGCGGGAGGACTTGTTTTATGCGTGACAAACTGTAGTTTATATTGGTACTATTTTGCTTTACTTGCAACTTTTTGATCACTTTATATAAAAAAAATGTTGAGACAAGATGACCAAAAAATAAAATGCTGTCATTGGTTTTTATTAACATTTTTTTACAGTGTTCACCGTGCAGTAAAAATAATGTGACATTTTTATAGATCAGGCCGTTCCGAACGTGGCAATAGCTATTATATATAGGTTTTTTTTCATGTTTTCATTTTCTTTCTAATAATAAAGGAGTTGATCAGGGAAACAGGGTGATTATTGTTTTTATTAGTTAAAACGTTAAATTATTTATTTTTCTTTAATATTTTTTTTTACTTTTTTTACTTTTTTTTTTACATTGACCTGGGGACTTGAAGATCTGGTCTTCTGATTCCCGGTACAATACACTGCACTACTTATGTAGTGCCGTGTATTGTAACTGTCATTCATCATCTGACAGTTAGAGTATTAGGTCCTGCCATCGCAACCGTCACCACCTGCGATCCTTCGCGGTAGGGCCCGGGGGTACAGAGGGAGCTCCCTCCCTCTGTCAACCACTTCAATGAGGCGGGCGCCATTGACAGCCGCATTGAAGGGGTTAAATGGCTGTGATCGGCGGTAACAGCCATCGCAGCCATTGCAGCGGGATGTCAGCTGTGTATGACAGCTGACAGCCGCTGAAGATAAAGCGGGAACGCACTTTGTATCTGGACGTACAGTCACACCCAAAGGCGGGAAGTGGTTAAGGCCAATAGAGTGGAGCATGGTAAGTAGGAGTTTGTGGTCTACATTGTCAAAGGCTGCAGAGAGATCCAGAAGAATCAGGAGAGAGTATTTACCGTCCGATTTAGCCGCCAAGAGATTATTTGAGACTTTAGTAAGGGCAGACTCTGTGGAGTGTAGAATGCGGTAACCAGATTGTAAGGGGTCTAGAATGGAGTTAGTAGAGAGATAGCGGATAAGGCGAGAGTAGACTGAGCAATCCAGGAGTTTGGAGATGAAGGGAAGATTAGAGACTAGTCAGTACTTAGCAGCGCTAGATGGGTCAAGAGTTGTTTTTCTCAGTAATGTGTTTATAATGATATTGTAACACCCATGGCCGCGGACCGTCAGGATTACTCCCCCCCCCCCCCCCATGGCCACAGACATGGATCTGCGAGCGCTGGCCCCGATCTCCTCCTCAAGAGACGCCAGCGCTCACTTCCATCCCGTTCTGCAGCATCCCGTAGCGTGCGCACGCACACTCGTGCCCGGCCTTAAAGGGCCAGCGAAGGCACCTGGAGTAATGTTCCAATTAGCCTAAATCACCCTGGACTACCTGAAGGGCTCTGCCCCTTCCTTCATCGCCTGAGCGTTGTTGTTGTATACCCGTGTTAGTCTTTGCAAATGGTCCCTTGAGTGTTTTCCAGTTCCCAGTGTTCCCGTTCCTGCTACCTGTATCCTGTTTACCGTGCTACCGTGTTCCTGTGCTGTACACTGTTGGTGTCGTGTTGTGTCACCTGCTACACCCGCTGTGTTTCACCGCACCTGTTGTCTGCCTGCTGCCAGAGTTACATGCGAGCCTAAACCATCGCTACTGTCTGAATTGCCACAGGTACCTTTCTCCAAACTATAGACATTGACTTTGTACCCTGTTTGGCCAGCTGCTATAATGCTACGGCGGTATGGCCCAGTGGGTCCACATACCCACAGATCGTGTTACATGATCTATGTTACACCTATGACAAGTGTAATTTTATCTACTTCCCATACTATATGACAGTTTAGGAGTATAGTAAAAGCGGTGTACCAACATAAATTTGGAGAATCTATGTGAATAGTTCAGTGGCACACTATTAACCCCTTTAAAAACCTCCCTCCATGTAAATATATTATCGTTCCCCAAATCTTTCCCCCATTTTCCATTTAAATCAGCCCCTACAGGGCTATCTCTATTTGCAAACATACTTAATTCATTATACACCAAAGAAGTGACCCGTTTTCTTTTCCCCCTTTTATATAGTTTTCTAAATAGTTCTGAACCGATCTTAAAATATTATTTTTCTCGTCTTGCTTCCCAAGCGTTAATTACTTGAAAATTATGCAAATAAAGGGACCCAGATGAAATACTGAACTTTCTCTGTAATGTGTCCAAAGTTTTAATTACCCCATTAATAAATAGGTATGATAATTGAGTGATACCCCACTTCAACCAAAATCTATTACCTTATCAAATTCAGTGAGCAGTTCATTCCCTCATATAGGGATAAAGGAAAAATACCTAACTCTGAATTTCTGTTTCACTGCACACCACACTTTATGCAGCATGCTAAAAAAAACTTTATACCAAGGTGACATCTTACTAAAGCATCCTGAATCCAGAGCCTGGAAAATATTCTCCCTCCATACAGAGCCCCCAGAGGCCAAGATCAATCTATTTGCTGCAGAATATTCCCAATCAATAAGCTGCTGGATCTCCGAAGATAGGAAATACAACCTAAAATCAGGTAATGCAAAACCTCCCTCTACCACTGGGTGCGATAATTTAATATGTTTATTACCAATTTTATTTCCACGCCATATTAGATCATTGACAATTAATTCCAGCATGTTGAAGATCCTACCCGGAATCCAGACTGGGGAATTGCCAAATATATGCAGAACCATAAGTAATATAACCATTTTGATTAAGGCAATCCGCGAGTCCCTGGACAACGGGAGACGATTCCAAGTCTTTACCTTACTTCTTAAAGTACCCATTAGGGGGAAAATATTTAAAGATGTATAATCCTCAATTATTTTTCAAATAACAACAACCAAGAAGCGAATCTGGTCACAACTTGGATATCTCCGTGCAGTTGATTGGCTGAATCTACACTCGCAAAAGGAAGGAACATAGATTTGGACCAGTTTATCTGGATACCCGACAGTGCCGCAAACTCCTAATACATGCGAACGACATGTTCCACATCCGATGCTTGCCTAAGATACAGGAGCATGTCATCTGCATATAAGGAAATATTTTCCTCCTTCCTCCTGAACAAAAATCCCCTAATATATGGATCGGCCCTTATCTTCAACGCAGGACCTTCAATAACAATTGCAAATAAAAAAAGGACATAATGGACATCATTGTTGGGTACCTCTGGCTAATACAAAAAAGTTGAGTTTATCTTACCCGCCTGAGCCCAAGGAGTACGATACAGAAGCTAGATCCAGGAGACAAAGTTTTCTCCAAACCGAAACCTGAGGAGAATTGCCCACAAAAACTCCCAGTTAACAGAATCAAACGCCCTAACTGCATCAGTTGAGAGAAGGCCACCTTCTGGCTCATAATTATCTCTATATTGCAAATTAGTAAAAACTTTATGCAAATTGTAATTAGTAGCTTTTAGAGTAAATCCTGTCTGGTCTGGATGGATAATATCCGCAATAACGGAGGCCAAACAATTTGCCAGATCCTTGGCTGTATCGGTCGATACAATATGTATCGAAAATTTGGCAAACATTTTTTAAAATTTTAATTTAAAGACAGATAGACATACCACACAAAAGTTTAGAATTAAAATTTATCATATGTCTACTTTATGTTGGCCTAACTTTTTAAATACGCTTTTATTTTTATATAATTTTTGGAAGGCTTATAAGTTTAGTTTCAAGAAAATTTCCAAAACATATTTAAATTTTTTTGACCAATTGAATTCTGAAGTGGATTTGAGGACTTATATATTAGAAATACTGCTATAAATCACCCCAATTTTGAAGACCTCACCCCTCAAACTATTCAAAAATATACAGGACTTAAAGCAAAAAGGAGGTAAAATGTAAACATTTCATTTTTTATCAGATATTCAATTTGAATTCATTATTTTCTCTAACACAGCAAGTGTTAACAGAGAAACACAACAACATATTTCTAACACTGTTTCATTCGTTTTTAGAAATATTCCATATGTTTTTCTAGTGGAAAACTTGACTCAAACACAGGCCTCAGAAGCAGCACCATGTGGGTTTTGGTACTTCCTTTTTATTAGAATACTTTTCATGCACCATTTCAGGTTTGCAGAGGCCTTGAGGCACCAAAACATAAGAACTACCACCCCTTAAAGGCTGTGTAAACCTCTGAAAGGCCCAATATTTTTTTTTTTTAATAAAAAGGTGTATCAGTGTGTTTTGTGTAATTTTGTAAATTATTTTTATTAAAAAAAAATAAAAATTCACTTGTTTAGATACAGCTGCTCTGTATTCTATACAGGGCAGCTATATCTAGCGCTATTCACGCCATCCGTCAGTACCTGACGGGTTCAGTGAAAGCGGGTCCTGCATGTCTCTGACATGCAGGATCCACCTGTAAACTACCTGTATAACTATCACCTGTAAAATATCACAAGATATAATAGATTACAGGTGGATCCTGCGTGTCTGACCCGCTGTCACTGAACCCCGTCAGGTCCGCGGGACTGACGGATTCAGTGAATAGCGCTAGAGACAGCTGCTCTGTATAGCGAATACAGAGCAGCTGTATCTCAAAAAGTAAAAATATTTTAAAATTTAAAAAGTATTTACAAAGTTACACAAAACACACTGAAACACCTTTTTATTAAAAACAAAATTTGCCTTTCAAAGGTTTACATAGCCTTTAACCCCTTCCCGCTCCTGGACGTACTATTAGGTCATGGTAACTATAGCGTTCGCGCTCCATGACCTAATAGTACGTCTCGGGAGTAACGGCCGTTTCGGCCGTCCTCCCGACACATACAGGAGCTGTGACAGCCGCTGTCTTGTTCAGCAGCTGTCACAGCTCCTACAGCGGGGACCGATCGCTGTGTCCCCGCTGATTAACCCCTTAAAAGCCGCGTTCTATAGAGATCGCAGCTTTTTAGGGGTTAAGCTGCCATCGCCGGCCTGCTACACGATAGCGGCCGGCAATGGTGACTATGGCAACCGGACACCAAACAATGGCGTCCAGCTATGCCATAGACGGAAGCCTAGTGGGTCCTGACAACGTCAGGACCCACTATGCTTGCTGTCAGTGAGTAGCTGACAGTTCTAATACACTGCATTACGCATGTAGTGCAGTGTATTAGAATAGCGATCAGGGCCTCCTGTGCTCAAGTCCCCTAGTGGGACAAAGTAATACAGTAAAAAAAAGTTAAAAAAAGATGTGTAAAAATAAGAAAATAAAAGTTTTAAAAGTATTAAAAGTAAAAATCCCCCTTTTTCCCTTATCAGTCATTTATTATTAATAAAAATATATAAACAAACAAATAAACTATACATAATTGGTATCGCTGCGTCCGTAACGGCCTGATCTACAAAATTATTTCGTTATTTATCCCGCACGGTGAACGCCGTAAAAGAAAATAATAATAAACCGTACCACAATCACAATTGTTTGGTCACTTCACCTCCCAAAAAATGGAATAAAAAGAGATCAAAAAGTCGCATGTACCGAAAAATGGTACTGATCGAAACTACAGTTCGTTACGCAAAAAATAAGTCCTCGCACGGCTTTATTGATTGAAAAATAAAAAAGTTCTGGCTCTAAGAATAAGGTAGCACAAAAAGTGAATGATTTTTTACCAAACGTATTTTATTGTGCAAACGCCATAAGACATAAAAAAAAACTATAAACATCTGGTATCGCCGTAATCGTATCGCCCCGCAGAATAAAGTGAATATGTCATTTATAGCGCACGGTGAACGCTGTAAAAAAAATAGAATAAAAAAACAATAGTAGAATTGCTGTTTTTTAGTCACCACGCCACCTAAAAATAGAATAAAAACTGATCAAAAAGCCGCGTGCACCCCAAGAAAACTACAATGGATTCCTCAAGGGGTCTAGTTTCCAAATTGGGGGGTTTCCAATGTTTTGGCACCACAAGACATCTTCAAACCGGACATGGTGCCTAATAAAAAAGAGGCCTCAAAGTCCCCTAGGCGCGCTTTTGCTTCGGAGGCCGGTGCTTCAGTCCATTACCGCCCGAGGGCCACATGTGGGATATTTTTCTAAACTGCAGAATCTGGGCAATACGTATTAAGTTGTGATTCTTTGATAAATCCTTTTGTGTTATAAAAAAAATGGTATAAAGAGGATTTTCGGACAAAAAAAAAATGGAAACTTCACCTCTACTTTGCTCTAAATTCCTGTGAAACACCTAAAGGGTTCATAAACTTTCTACATGCTGTTTTGAATACTTTGAGGGGTCTAATTTCTAAAATGGGGTGTTTGATAGGGGTTTCTAATATATGGGCCCCTCAAAGCAACTTCAGAACTGAACTGGAACCTAAAAAAATAAATAAATGAGGCAATACTTCTTACATTATACAGATAATTAGCCGTGCCCACCCCGAGATGACCCCAGTTTTGACCGTTTGCATAAACGGAGACCCCTATTAGACCGTTTCAGTGCCCGGTTTTCCCAGCATTCACCCCCAAGAAGTGTATTTCTATTGATGAGTCCCTGGTACATTTTAAAGGGAGGGTTCAATTCCGCGAGTACCTGCCGGGTAAGAGGGCAAGGTGTGGCGTGAAGATGTATAAGCTGTGCGAGAGTGCATCAGGGTATACCTACAGGTTTAGGATATATGAAGGAAAGGCCACCCCCAAACCAGACTGCATCCTGGACTACAATAGGTACATGGGAGGGATGGACTTGTCAGATCAAATCCTGAAGCCCTACAGGCCATGCTGTGAGGTATAAGAAGCTGGCCGGGCACATCATACAGATGGCTTTGTACAATGCGTACGTGCTACGTCGATGTGCAGGCCAGACGGGAACTTTCCTGGAATTTCAAGAGGTGATTATCAAGAACCTAATCTTTAGGGACCAAGAAGGGGGGGAACCCAGTACTTCTGGAAGCGGGGCCAAACGCATCGTACCAGGGCGGCAACACTTTCCAGGAGAAGTTCCCCAAACTGGCAAGAAGGGAAAAAGTCAAAAGAGGTGCAAAGTCTGCTATAAGGGATGACACAATATATCAATGTGACACGTGTCCCGAATAACCAGAGCTCTGTATGAAAGAGTGTTTTAAAATTTATCATACATCCCTTGGTTTATAATTTACCCCAATTTTACTTACCCTGATGCACTCCGCACAGCTTATCCCCCCTCGTCTTTCCCCTCTGAGCCCTGCTGTGTGCCCAGGCAGCTGATAACAGCCACATGTAGGGTATTGCCATACCCGGGAGAACCCACATTACAGTTTATGGGGTGTAGGTCTCCGGTCAAAATGCTCACTACACCTCTAGATGAATGCCTTAAAGGCATTGTGTTGCCAGAAAAACATGTTTTTTTTTTTTAAATTAAACATTTAGTGTGTGGGTGATTAAACATTGTTCAAATTTTTTTTATTTTTTTCACGCGTCAGGAAATATTATAAATTAATTCTAAATTTATAATACTACCCATTTTTGGTCACTAGATGGAGCTATTCCCAAAATTGCAGCATTGCAACATTGGGTTAAAAGCCCTCGCTCTAGTGAGCTCTCAGCATCCCCCCCTCCTTTATCCTGGCTAGTGCCGGGATAAACGAGGGGTTTGAACGGTGTAACCTCCTACACTGTGTGTCGCCATTTTTTGAGCTAACACACAGTGTAGTAGGTTTACATACAGTAGTAAACACACACAAACACGAACATACATTGAAATCTCTTACCTGCTCCTGCCGCCGCGGCTCCCTCCGGCCCGTCCGCTCCGTTTGCTGCCGCTGGTCCAAGTGCACAAATCCGGAAGCCGCGACCGGAAGTAGTAATATTACTGTCCGGCCGCGACTTCCGGTCCACAGGAAAATGGCGCCGGACGGCGCCAATTTCGAATTGGACTGTGTGGGAGCGGCGCATGCGCAGTTCCCACACAGACGCCGTACACGGAAGTCAATGGGACGGGAGCCGTTCGCAGTCCCTATGGGACTGTGGCTGCCATATTCCATGTCTGTATGTGTCGTTAATCGACACAGACAGAAATGGAAAAAAAATGGCAGCCCCCATAGGGAAGAAAAAGTGTAAAAATAAGAAAAAGTAAAACACAAACACACAAATGAATATAAACGTTTTTAATAAAGCACTAACATCTTTAACATATAAAAAAATAATTTGTGATGACACTGTTCCTTTAAGGGTGTAGTTTTTAAAACGGGGTCAGTTCTTGCGAGTTTCAACTGTACTGGTACCTCAGGTGCTTCTGCATACATGACTTCACACTAGAAAATCCCCAGTAGGCCAAATGGTGGTCCTTTCCTTCTGAGCCCTCCCATGGGTCCAAACGGCAGTTTATCACCACAAATGGGGTATTGCGGCACTCAAAACAAATTGCGCAACAGAATGGGGTATTTTGTTTCTTGTGAAAATAAGAAATTTTCAGCCAAAACTACATATTATTTGAAAAAAATAATTTTGTTTTCATTCCCAGCCCAATTTAAATAAGTTCTGTGAAAAAACTATGGGGTCAAAATGGTCACAACACCCATAAATGAATTCCTTGAGGGGTGTAGTTTCCAAAATAGGGTCACTTCTGGTGGGTTTCCATTGCTTTGATACCTCTGGGGCTCTGCAAATGCGACATGGCACCCGAAAACCAATCCAGCAAAATCTGGACTCCAAAGAACAAATAGCGCTTCTTTGCTTCTGAGCCCTCCCATGGGCCCAAACAGCAGTTTATCACCACAAATGGGGTATTGCCGCACTCAGGACAAATTGGACAACAAAATTGAGTATTTTATTTCTTGTGAAAATAAGAAATTTTGATAAAAAATTACATCTTATGGGGAAAGTGAATGCAGGTTTTGGAAAATAGTTGGGATCTATGATGGCGCTGCTGCGTGATGAAGACGAGATACAGATACGGGAGCCGGTTCTCATAGAAGGGTATTTATTGCTTATTGCAACGCGTTTCAACGCCGAACTGGCGTCTTCGTCAGGCATAAGGAAAACACAGGAAAGGAAGCATGTATATATACACAAAGATGGGCCCATCTTGTTTGGGCCAGTTCAGACTGAGCAATTGGGCAAAAAAAAACGCCAAAAATCGGGCAGGTCAAAGTTCAGATGATACATTTTGTTACACTGACATTTAATATAAGTTTTAATACAATTGAATAACAATAAAAATAAAAATAAAAGTGCATAGACAGTAAAGGGTGAGATGTCACGATAAAAACTCCTTTTGTGGAGAAAATATAAAATGGTAGATAAAAGCAGTGTGACCTGCATGGGGGACGGCAAAACTTTGTTATCTGATCGTTTTCCTATGCTGTCATAAAAGGACGGGTGATGGACAAGCGATAACTAAATTTTATATATTCAGACAGAAGCTGTTTGTGACAGCAGGACAGTGAGTATGAGAGAAGTATACATAATCGATTTTGAAATAGTACCTTGATTAATATAGTAGTTTGTTGTGATGTTTGTTTAAGGGGTCTGATAAAATAAAGGGTTAGCAGTTGAGGATGGCATCAATTGATCTTATTGAGGCAACCTGGATAATAACTGTGGTCTGATGTAGGTGATTAGTTGGAATGTGGTAGTGAATGGGTGCATACATTTTTTTTACGTAATTAGTTTCCTTGAGGACTCTCTGTTAGGAACCATGGGTGCCGTAGGGTTTGTATGGGAATCCTAAAATAAATACAGAAGGGGGTTTGTTGCCTAGTTGTTTTAGTATTTACTGGGAATGCGGGGGTGGTGGTTGTCTAGTTGCTTTAGTATTTGTTGGAACTGTGGCGGTCGTTGGTGTGTTAGATCGGAGGGCAGTAAGCTGCAGAGGTCTGTATATGGTCTTTTTAGATGAAATGGTCTAATCAAAGTTAATCCAAAGAGGACTCTGTGATGTCATTTAAACCCAATGGGTGTAGTGTGTTCATTTTATAAATCCAATAGTTTTCTCTTTGTTTTAGCTTGCTAAATCTGTTCGGGACGTCAAGATGGATGCGTTCAATTGGTGTGATCTTAATTTCGTTGAATTGGCACTCATGTGCCTGAGAGAAGTGACGAGATACACTGTGTTTGAGAAAGCCAGTGTTTACGTTAAACCGATGGTTATTAACTCGGGTTCGCAAGCATTGGGTAGTTCTTCCAATATACTGCAACTGACAGGGGCACTCCATTAGGTAAATGACATATGAGCTGCCACAATTAAGGAGTGTTTTGATTGTGAATGTTTCGTTGGTAACGGTAGATGTATAAGTGTATTTTTTATGACTTATGGTGGTGTTCCCCCACAATAAAGGCATAGAGGTAGCCCACGCATTTCTCTCATCTAACAATGCAATTCCCGAATCCCAGGTAGGTTTCCTAATCAATTGTATTGAATTCATCCTCAAACACAATACCTTCAGTTTTAACAGCAATTTCTACAACCAAATTAAAGGATGTGCAATGGGCACCCGCTTCGCACCTTCCTATGCAAACCTGTACATGGGATCCTTTGAAAAGACACATATCCATGGCGAACATCCGTACAAAAATAATATACTGTTTTATAAACGGTACATTGATGACCTGTTTCTGGTATGGAAAGGCACTGAGGAGGAAGCTGTCCGCTTCATTGAAACTCTAAACAATAACAATTACGACCTATCATTCACACACACATTCTCCCCCACCTCTATAGATTTTCTTGATCTCACAATCAATTACGACAGTGACAACAACAAATTTGTGACGAAAACACATTTCAAACTAGTGGATGTCAACAGTTACATTGACTTCAGAAGCGCCCACTATCGCCCCTGGCTCAAAAATATACCCTTTGGGCAGTTCAGGAGGGTGAGAAAAAACTGTAGCACCGATGAAGACTTCAAAAAAGAGTGCTTAGTCTTAGAAAAAAGATTTAAAGACAAACTTTTTCCTACAAACCTTATAAAAGGCGCACGATTAAAAGCCTCGGAACTCTCACAAGAGTCCTGCCTCAACCCTCCCCTCAGGAAACCTAAATCTGGTTCTAATGACTTTAATACCAACTTCATTACCACCTAGAACAGAGGCAATAAGACGATTAGGAACATTCTCTGTAAATATTGGCACATCCTAAAAAATTACCCTCACTTAAAGGACAAAATACCAGATAAACCGAATATTACATTCAGACGGTCCCTAACCCTTAAAAACATTCTGGCGCCTAGCCGAATAAAGAAACATACAACATCTCACACAAACTTCCTCTCCAATCTCAAAGGTTCCTATAAATGTGGTCATTCACGCTGCCTTTGTTGCAACACCATAAGTCATAAAAAATACACTTACACATCTACCGTTACCAACGAAACATTCACAATCAAAACACTCCTTAATTGTGGCAGCTCATATGTCATTTACCTAATGGAGTGCCCCTGTCAGTTGCAGTATATTGGAAGAACTACCCAATGCTTGCGAACCCGAGTTAATAACCATCGGTTTAACGTAAACACTGGCTTTCTCAAACACAGTGTATCCCGTCACTTCTCTCAGGCACATGAGTGCCAATTCAACGAAATTAAGATCACACCAATTGAACGCATCCATCTTGACGTCCCGAACAGATTTAGCAAGCTAAAACAAAGAGAAAACTATTGGATTTATAAAATGAACACACTACACCCATTGGGTTTAAATGACATCACAGAGTCCTCTTTGGATTAACTTTGATTAGACCATTTCATCTAAAAAGACCATATACAGACCTCTGCAGCTTACTGCCCTCCGATCTAACACACCAACGACCGCCGCAGTTCCAACAAATACTAAAGCAACTAGACAACCACCACCCCCGCATTCCCAGTAAATACTAAAACAACTAGGCAACAAACCCCCTTCTGTATTTATTTTAGGATTCCCATACAAACCCTACGGCACCCATGGTTCCTAACAGAGAGTCCTCAAGGAAACTAATTACGTAAAAAAATGTATGCACCCATTCACTACCACATTCCAACTAATCACCTACATCAGACCACAGTTATTATCCAGGTTGCCTCAATAAGATCAATTGATGCCATCCTCAACTGCTAACCCTTTATTTTATCAGACCCCTAAACGAAACCATCACCTTTTCCTTAAACAAACATCACAACAAACTACTATATTAATCAAGGTACTATTTCAAAATCGATTATGTATACTTCTCTCATACTCACTGTCCTGCTGTCAGTGGGCTTGTTCCCCTTCATTACTCCCGTTGCGCAGCCGGGCGACCCCTGGCGTTCTGCGGGTCACCATGCGTTCCACCTCCATTTGGACCTCATCGGTCACCATAGTATAGATGTCTCCTTGACAACGACTGACAAGTCATAACACAAGAATTTCTTTCATTTAACCATCGTAACTAATCACCCACACTCCAAACAGACACCACAAACAGCTTCTGTCTGAATATATAAAATTGAGTTATTGCTTGTCCATCACCCGTCCTTTTATGACAGCATAGGAAAACGATCGGATAACAAAGTTTTGCCGTCCCCCATGCAGGTCACACTGCTTTTATCTACCATTTTATATTTTCTCCACAAAAGGAGTTTTTATCGTTTCATCTCACCCTTTACTGTCTATGCACTTTTATTTTTATTTTTATTGTTATTCAATTGTATTAAAACTTATATTAAATGTCAGTGTATCAAAATGTATCATCTGAACTTTGACCTGCCCGATTTTTGGCGTTTTTTTTGCCCAATTGCTCAGTCTGAACTGGCCCAAACAAGATGGGCCCATCTTTGTGTATATATACATGCTTCCTTTCCTGTGTTCTTTATGCCTGACGAAGACACCAGTTCGGCGTTGAAACGCGTTGCAATAAGCAATAAATACCCTTCTATGAGAACCGGCTCCCGTATCTGTATCTCGTCTTCATCACGCAGCAGCGCCATCATAGATCCCAACTATTTTCCAAAACCTGCATTCATTATACCTAAAGCGGTTACTCCATTAACCGGCTCAGATCTGGCAGCAGCTATTCGTGGACCCCACTGCTTAACTCTTCTAACCTCACGGTGAGCATATATTTATTTATTCCTCACCTACATCTTCATTGATCCACACCAAGTGGCGCCGTGGTTTTTGCTCTCTTCCCTATCTTATGGGGAAAAATGTCATTTTTTTAAATGTCACAGCCCAATTGAAATAGGTGCTGTGAAAAAACTGTGCTGTCAAAATGCAAACAACAACCATAAATGAATTCCTTGAGGGGTGTAGTTTCCAAAATGGGGTCACTTCTGGCGGGTTTCCATTGCTTTGATACCTCTGAGGCTCTGCAAATGCGACATGGCACCCGAAAACCAATCCAGCAAAATCTGTACTCCAACAAACACATAGCGCTCCTTTCCTTCTGAGCCCTCCCATGAGCTTAAACGGCAGTTTATCACCACAAATGGGGTATTTCCACACTAAGGACAAATTGAGCAACAAAATGGGGTATTTTGTTCCCTGTGAAAATAAGAAATTTTGATCACAAATGACATTTTATTGGAAAAAATGACATTTTTTTCATTTCACAGCCCAATTAAAATACGTGCTGTGAAAAAACTGTGCGGTCAAAATGGTAACAACAACCATAAATGAATTTCTTGAGGGGTGTAGTTTCCAAAATGGGGTCACTATTGGGGGATTTCTACTGTTTTGGCACCTCAACACCTCTTCAAACCTGGCATGCTGCCTAAAATATATTCTAATAAAAAAGAGGACTCAAAATGCACTAGGTGCTTCTTTGCTTCCAGGGTTTGTGTTTTATTCCACGAGCACAGTAGAGCCACATGTGGGACATTTCTAAAAACTGCAGAATCTGGACAATACATATTTCGTAGTGTTTCTCTGGTAAAACCTTCTGTGTTACAGAAAAAAAAATGAATAAAATTGAAATTCACCAAGAAAAATTAAATTTGCAAATTTCACCTCCACTTTGCTTTAATTCCTGTGAAATGCCTGAAGAGTTAAAAAACTTTCTAAATGCTGTTTTGAATACTTTGAGGGGTCTAGTTTTTAAAATGGGGCGTTTTATCAGGGTTTCTAATACATAGGCCCCTCAAAGCAACTTCAGAACTCAAGAGGTACCTTAAAAAAAAGGCTTTTGAAATTTTCTTAAAAATATGAGAAATTGCTGTTTATGTTCTAAGCCTTGTAACGTCCAAGAAAAATAAAAGAATGTTCAAAAAACGATGCCAATCCAAAGTAGACATATGGGAAATGTGAACTAGTAACTATTTTGGGTGGTATAACCGTCTGTTTTACAAGCAGATGCATTTAAATTCTGAAAAATGCTATTTTTTCAAAATTTTCTCTAAATTTTAAGCATTCCGACGTTATTACCACATAAAGTGAAATATGTCAGATTTGAAAAATGGGCTCTGAGCCTTAAGGCCAAAACTAGGCTGCGTCCTTAAGGGGTTAAACCTTTCCCATCACAAGCATTTTTTTGATTTTTATTTACATTTTTTCCTTCTCACCTTCCAAAAGCCATAACTTTTTATTTTTCCGTCAATAAAGCCATATGAGGGCTTGTTTTTTGCAGGACGAGTTGTAGTTTTTCAAGGCACCATTTATTGTACCATATAATGTATTGGGAAACTGGAAAAAATTATTTGTGGAATAGAATAGCAAAAAAACTGTGATTCCTGAATTTTTTGAGAGGTTTCGTTTTGACAGCTTTCACCGTTTGGTAAAAATGGCATATTAACTTTATTCTACAGGTTAATACAATTACGGTGATACCAAATGTATTTAGTTTTTTTATGTTTTACTACTTTCACAAGGAAAAAACTAATTGTTAAAAAATGTAATTTGTGTATTATAGCAATATCTTGAGAGCCATAAAATTTTTATTTTTCATCAATTGAGCGTTTTGAGGGCTTATTTTCTGTGTGACATGCTGTAGTTTCTATTTGTACCAGATATTTTTCAGATATTCAATTTTAATTCATTATTTTCTCTAACACAGCAAGTGTTAACAGAGAAACACAACAACATATTTATAACACTGTTTCATTAGTTTTTAGAAATATTCCATATGTTTTTTTAGTGGACAACTTGACTCAAACACAGGCCTCAGAAGCAGCACCATGTGGGTTTTGGTACTTCCTTTTTATTAGAATACTTTTCATGCACCATTTCAGTTTGCAGAGGCCTTAAGGCACCAAAACATAAGAACTACCACCCCTTAAAGGCTGTGTAAACCTCTGAAAGGCCCAATATTTTTTTTTTTTTAATAAAAAGGTGTATCAGTGTGTTTTGTGTAACTTTGTAAATTCTTTTTATTAAAAAAAAAAACTTCACTTGTTTAGATACAGCTGCTCTGTATTCTATACAGGGCAGCTATATCTAGCGCTATTCACTGCATCCGTCAGTACCTGACGGGTTCAGTGAAAGCGGGACCTGCGTGTCTCTGACATGCAGGATCCACCTGTAAACTACCTGTATAACTATCACTTGTAAAATATCACAAGATATAATAGATTACAGGTGGATCCTGCGTGTCTGACCCGCTGTCACTGAACCCCATCAGTTCCGCGGGACTGACGGATTCAGTGAATAGCGCTAGAGACAGCTGCTCTGTATAGCGAATACAGAGCAGCTGTATCTCAAAAAGTAAAAATATTTTTTAATAAAAAGTATTTACAAAGTTACACAAAACACACTGAAACATCTTTTTATTAAAAACAAAATTTGCCTTTCAAAGGTTTACATAGCCTTTAAACGTTTCCCGTCACAGGCATTTTTTTGATTTTCATTTACATTTTTTCCTTCCCACCTTCCAAAAGCCATAACTTTTTATTTTTACGTCAATAAAGCCATATGAGGGCTTGTTTTTTGCAGGACGAGTTGTAGTTTTTCAAGGCACCATTTATTGTACCATATAATGTATTGGGAAACTGGAAAAAATTCTTTGTGGAATGGAATAGCAAAAAAACTGCGATTCCTGAATTTTTGGAGAGGTTTAGTTTTGACTGCTTTCACCGTTTGGTAAAAATGGCATATTAACTTTATTCTACAGGTTAATACAATTACGGTGATACCAAATGTATTTAGTTTTTTTATGTTTTACTACTTTCACAAGGAAAAAACTAGTTTTTTTATATGCCATAAAATGTTTATTTTTCATCAATTGAGCGTTTTGAGGGCTTATTTTTTTTTGTGGGACATGCTGTAGTTTCTATTTGTACCATTTTGGGAAACATAAGATTTTTTGATCACTTTTTATTTCATTTTTGTGGGATATGAAGTGACCAAAATGTTAGGAAATGTCCGTTCCTTTAAGATTACCATGACTACTAGTCTAGCTTTGGGGCGGTTCTGGTTTTAGTTGTTGAGCCTTTCCCACTTCTCTGTCCATCGTCCTATCATATTGAAGGGTGTAGTATTTAAATCTGGGTTGGTTCTGTTTTCTTTGCTTGTGATTTTCCTGGTTTCCATGTGTTTGATCAAGCTACTGACTATACCCCGTACCTTTGACGTTTTGCACTTTTTGGAACTGGACCTCGGCTTGTCTCTGGATTACCCTATCAAGCTATTGACTATACCCCGTACCTTTGACTATTTGCACTTTTTGGAACTGGACCTCGGCTTGTCTCTGGATTACCCTCTGCTTACTGATTTGGACTTTCTGCTCCTGGCTGGTTTTGACCTCTGCAATTTCTGATATCCTTTAGCTTTGTGATTTGGGCTTTCTGTTTACCCTCTGGCTGTCTTGTTATCTGCTCTGGTATTGCCTGCATTGCACCTCTTATCCAACACCGAACTCTATTAAAGCAACCTGGGTTCTATGCAGCAAAATTCATCCTGCCTTGCGGTGGGTTCTGGCGAAAACCATAGAGTAGACTTAGACTCTGTTGATCAGAGTTGTAAAGGATTTGGAGTTGCGGATTTATTTGCACGCTTCTTCCTGACAGTCTCCAGCAGCCTTTGGGGAATCACTCACCTAGCAAATCCATAAACTTCGACCCTGGGAATTGCTCAACTGGTGACTCCATAACATAATCATAAGCCATTTAATATTATCTGTTTTTCACTATGGAACCTATGCAAGCCCTGGTGGAACAGATGCATGATTTGACTCAGCTGGTACAAGGACTGGCCGTAAGGATTCAACATCATGAAACGGCGTGGGTATGTGTACCCACTGGGCCATACCACCGTAGCGAGATAGTAGCTGGCCATACAGTGTACTAAGTCAATGTCTATATAGTCCAAGCACAAGGGTACCAGTAGCAGCTCAGAAAGTAGTAACGGCTAGGCTCAGATGGTACAACACGACTCCAACTTTCTAATGCACAGGAACAACGGTAGCACGGGATACAGGATACAGGTAGCAGGTACGTGAACACTGGGAACAGGATAACACTAAGGGATCATTTGCAAGACTAACACGGGTAAACACAACAACGCTCAGGCAATGAGTGAAAGGGCAGATCCCTTTTTTTAGTCCAGGGTGATCATGGGTTAATTGATTATTTTCATGTGCGCTGGCCCTTTAAGGCCGGGGCCCGAGCTTGCGCGTGCACCCTACGGGACACAGCAGAACGGAGCGGAAGTGAATGCTGGCTTCTCCTGGGGAGGAGATGTGGGCCATCGCTCACAGATCCATGGCTGCGGCCGTCGGGGTGTGAGTAATCCCGACGGTCCATGGCCGTGGACACTACAGTATCCTTTGCCCCCTCTTCTTGGGACCAGAGCGAGAGAGGAACTTTTAATGAGGGCAGGAGCATTGAGGTTCTCTTCTGGCTCCCAGGACCTCTCCTCTGTACCAAACCCCTTCCAATCCACCAAATTAAACGTTCTTCCTCCTACTTTTTTGAAGTCAGGTATCTCCTTAAGCCCGAATACATCGGAGCAACTGCAGGGTTAGGCGTTTTTGTGTAGCCATTCAGGACCACAGGCTTCAGGATGGACACATGAAAGGAGTTGGGGATCCTGAGGGTAGGAGGCAGCCGAAGCTTGTAAAAGACAGGGTTGATTTGCTGTAGAATCTCAAAGGGTTCGAGAAACCTGGGAGCAAACTTGTATGATGTCACCCTCAGCTGGATATTCCTTGAGCATAGCCAGACTTTGGTACCTGGAAGATATAGAGGTGGCTCTCTTCTCTTAGCATCTGCTTTTCGCTTCATGCGATCGACATCCTGCAGAATAGAGGACCGGGTTTGCTGCCAGACCTGTAGAAAATCTCCAAATGCAGAGTCAGCTGCGGGTATCAGGGATGTAGCCGGAACAGGAAGAGGAATATGTGGATGTTGGCCATAGACAATGTAGAATGGTGTGGAGGTGGTGGGCTCACTTGTGTGGTTGTTGTACGAGAACTCGGCCCATGGAAGAAGCTGTACCCAATTATCATGCTGCATGGAGATGAAGTGGCGAAGACAATTCTCCATGTTTTGGTTAATCCTCTCGACTTGGCCATTAGACTAGGGATGATAGGCTGAAGAAAAGTCCAACTTCACGTCTAGGAGTTTACAGAGGGCTATCCAGAATTTCGAGGTGAACTGAACCCCCTGATCAGACACGATATGAAGAGGCAAACCATTCAAATGGAAGATGTGCTGGATGAAGATATTCGCCAGCCGATGAGCAGAAAGGTAGGCTGGTCAGCGGGATAAAATGAGCCATCTTCGAGAAACGGTCCACCACCAGCCACACCGTATTGCATCCTGCAGAGGAAGGAAGGTCAGTGACAAAGTCCATTGCTATATACTGCCAGGGAGCATTGGGCACAGGCAGAGGTTGGAGAAGACCGGCAGGCTTGACGTGAGCAACTTTGTTGGAAGCACACACAGTGCAGGACGAGACAAAGTCCACAATATCTTTGGGCAGCGTGGGCCACCAGAAATGAGGGGCAATCAAATCTCGGGTCTTACAAGCACCTGCGTGCCCAGCCAGTTTGGAGCTGTGCCCCCAGCGAAGAATTCTCCTCCTGTCTGCCAACCGCACAAAAGTCCTCCCCGGATGGATGTCTCTAACTTGCAGAGGATTAGCAGAAATAATACAGGATGGGTCAATGATTGTTTGCAGAGGCACCATGGTGTCCTCTGTTTTAAATGACCTGGACAGAGCATTGGCCCTCACATTTTTGTCCGCAGGCCGGTAGTGGAGCACAAACTGGAACCGGGTGAAGAACAGCGACCACCTGGCTCGACGGGGTTCAGCCATTGAGCCGACTGGAGATATGTAAGGTTCTTGTGGTCGGTGTATATCAGGATGAAGTGGGCTGCGCCCTCTAGCAGATGTCTCCACTACTCCAGAGCCAATTTAATGGCCAGCAACTCCCGATCCCCAATAGAGTAATTGTGCTCTCTGGAGGAAAAAAGTCTCGAGTGATAGCCACATATCACTGCCTTTACTTTGAGGCCTCTCTGGAACAGAAGTGCAACTGCACCAATAGAGGAAGCGTCCACCTCCAATGAGAACTATCGAGAGATGTCAGGATGATGGATGATTAAGGCTGAGCTAAAGGCATTCTTGAGGCTATTAAATGCAGATTCTGCCCTGGAGTCCACACCTTGGCGTTCACACCCTTCTTGGTAAGGGCAGAGATGGGAGCCATCAATGATGAGAAGTTTGGGATAAACTTCCGGTAGAAGTTGGCGAATGCCAAAAAACGCTGTATAGACCGCAGGCCCTGAGGATGTGGCCGTTCCACGATGGACATTACTTTCTCATGATCCATGCTGAGACTTTGATCCGAGATGATGTAACCCAGGAAGGGCAAAGAGTTATTTTCAAAGACGCACTGCTCCAGCTTGGCATATAGACGATTCTCCCTTAATCGCAGTAGAACTTGATGAACATGCCTCCGATGAGTCGTTGGATCTGGAGAGAAAATCAGAATATCATCGAGATAAACCACAACGCAGACATAGAGAAGATCTTGGAAGATATCATTGACAAATTCCTGGAAGTGATACGTCCTTTTTCTTGACAAAGAAGAACCCGGCCCCGGCCGGGGAGGAGGATTTTTGTATGTAACCACTCTCCAGATTCTCCTTGATATAGGCCGACATATACTGAGTCTCTGACAAGGAGAGAGGGAATACCCAACCATGGGGAGGGGACGCATTTGGAACCAATTCATTCGGGCAGTCATAAGCCCAGTGTGGAGGAAGCGTCGCAGCCTCCTTCTTGCTGAAGACATCCGCAAACTGAGAAAAATTATGGGGTAATCCTGCCAATGACTGATGCAGTGGAGGCTGGACAGGATGGATCTGTAACAGACAGCGGCTGTGACATTTGGAGCCCCATTTGAGAACTTCTCCGGAATTCCAGTCCAGGACTGGGTCCTGTAGTCAGAGCCAAGGCAGGCCCAGTGGGACAGGATTGACGGCTTTAGGCAAAACAAGAAACGAAATGAGTTCCGAATGAAGGGCTCCAACTTGGAGCTTCAGCGGCTTGGTTTCAGATACGATCGAGTCGGGCAGAGGCAGTTCATTCACCGAGGAAACAACCAAAGACGTCTCCAGAGGGACTGTGGGTAACTGGAGACTAGGTATTTTTGGATGAAGTTTGCCACGGACCCTAAATCCAGATATGCAGGAACCTGGTGCGTCTTTTCACCAGACACTATGGTTACGGGAATGGACAGTTTCGAGGAGAACTTTCTGTCTAGCGCAGTTCCACCTAGGGTTGTCTCTTTAACCAATCCTAGGCATTGGAGTTTCTTTTGCTTCTGAGGGCACAAACGCACAACATGGCCTCCGAGGCCGCAATACATACAAAGTCCTGAAGTGCATCTGCAGTGTTTGAGCCGGTCCAACTGCATAGGCTCCTCTGGTGGGAAATCTGGTGAGGGCAACAGGGATTGCTGGAAGATAGGAGCCAGCTTAGGGAATCTTCTCTCCCGACAAACCTCTAGGGATCACTCCCGGATCCTCATGTCATTCCGGGTGGCTAGAAGTATGAGGTCATCCAAGGCCTCGTTGTTCCAGGACAGCTCTGCCGCCACGGTGCAGAACTTAATGGCGTACTTGCCGACTGAGGTGTGTCCCTGGTGAAGTATCAGAAGAGATGCAGCTGCTGAGGAGACTTGTCCAGGTTGCTCAAATACCATGCGAAAAGTCTGTAGGAAACACTGGAAGCCACAGGTCTCTGGTCCCTGATGTTCCCAGATAGGGTTAGCCCCTGCTAGGGCATTGCCAGTAAGGAGTTAGACTATAAATGCGATCCTTGTTCCAGCAGTAGGAAATGCTCTGGCATGTAGATTGAAGTGGATCTGGCACTGGTTCAGAAATCCCATGCAGGTCCTTGCGTCTCCGTCGTAGCGAGGAGGTAGTGGCAGCGAGAATCGGGAGTCAGCACTGGTACTGACAGGTGGTGTAGCAGGAGGAACAGCCGCAGCAACAGGAAAGGATGCAGAGATGACTGCAGCTTGTGCATCCAGCCGATATGTAATGGTGTTCACCGCCTGAAGGAGTTAGTCCTGTCGTAATTGGAAGACTAGCATATCCGCCTGCATGGCTTGTGATGTTGTCACGGTCTTTGGTTGACCAGCAGGGTCCATGGCCTGAGTGTACAGTCATGATCCGTGGGTATGTGGACCCACTGGGCCGTACCGCCATAGCGGGATAGCAGCTGACCAAACAGTGTTCCAAGTCAATGTCTATATAGTCCAAGCAAAAGGGTACCTGTAGCAGTTCAGACAGTAGTAACGGCTAGGCTCAGATGGGACCTTGGCAGCAGACACCAGGCATGGTGTAACACAGCAGGCGTGACCGATGGCACAACACGACTCCAACTTTCTAAGGCACAAGAACAACAGTAGCACAGGATACAGGTAGAAGGTACGGGAACACTGGGAACAGGATAACACTGTGCAGGCTCAAGCAGTCATTCCAGTCGCAACTACGGTTGAACCTAAAGTGAACTTACCTGATCATTTTTCTGGTGATCGTAAGTCTTTTGTTAATTTTTGAGAGAGTTGTTAGTTGTATTTTCGACTGAGACCTTTCTCCTCTGGAACTGAGCAGCAGCGAGTTGATGTCATAATTTCACTTTTGCAGGGAGATCCTGAAACCTGGGCCTTTTCGTTGAGACCTGATGCCCCTGAACTTTTTTTTGTGGAGATCTTTTTTGAGGCCTTAGGTTTAATTCATGGAGAGCCAGATATCACTGCAGCGGCTGAGGCCAATTTGTTATCCCTCCAGCAAGGACGGCATCCTGTCGATGATTATTGTTCGAAAATTAAATGGCGGTCTATCTCTTTGCATGAAATGATGCTGCACTCCGATGTCAATTCCGCCGAGGTCTTTTTGAGACTTTGAAAGATCTCCTAATAAATTACCCTCCGCCCTTGACTTTAGAGGATACTATGACTCTTGTTGTGCAACTGGACCGACGACTACGATAGCGCAAAAATGAAAGATCAGCAATGGCCTATCCCCTTCCCTGCGCTGAGGTCCCTTCATCTGATGCACAAGAACCCATGCAGTTGGGCTCCACTATGTTTTCTAAAGAACGGAGAGTTTTTCCATAGCGCAGAGGACTGTGTGTTTTATTGCAGGGATGCTAGTCATACGCTCAAGAACTGTTCCAAACGTCCAGAACATCCAACTCCGGGAAACTTCAGAGGCTCGATGGTCCCCGGAAATGCCATCTGGGCAGTCAGGTTTTTCCCACATTTTCTCAAAAAATCCTTTTGACTGTGTATGGTTTAATAATGTTTATATTTCTGGTTAAGCTTTTGTAGATTCTGGTTCTGCGGATAATTTCTTGGATTTCCAGGTTGCAAAAAGATTAGCTATCCCCCTTGTTCATTTGAGTAGCCCGGTCAAAGTATCTGCTATTAATAATACTCCTCTCTCTCTCAGGGGTACGGTCAAGTTCTCCACTCCGCCTGTAACTTTGGAAGTGGGTACTTTGCATACTGAACTAATCTCTTTCTTTTTCCTAGAAAATTTGCCTTCTGAGGAAATATTGGGTATTCCATGGTTGCAGACACATAATCCTGTTATTGATTGGGTAAAAGCAGATTTGATTAAGTGGATTTCTAAATGTTATGATTCTTTCATGTCTTTGTCTACTACTAACGTATCTTGCAACGCACTATCGTTGCCAGAGTGTATTCAAGATTTTGAGGATGTCTTTTCTGAAATCGGTTGTGAATCTCTCCCTCCTTATAGACCGTATGACTGCCCCACTATACTTCTCCCTAATGCTAAGCTGCCTAAAGGGCGGATTTATAATCTTTCTGCTCCGGAAAGACAGGCCATGAAAGATTATATTAAAGATAGTCTCCTTCAATCTACTTCTCTGGTGGGTGCAGGTTTTTTTTTTGTTGAAAAGAAAGATGGCGGTTTAAGACCCTGTATCGACTACCATGAATTAAATAAGATTACCGTTAAGAATCAATATTCTCTTCCACTCATCCCGGACCTGTTTAATCAGATCTAAGGAGCCAGGTGGTTCTCTAAACTGGATTTACATGGGGCCTACAATTTGGTTCGTATACGCAGAGGGGATTAGTGGAAGACAGCGTTTTTGACAGATGGTCATTATGAGTATTTGGTCATGCCTTTTGTTTTAACCCCTTCCCGCCGGATCACGTACAGTAACATCATTAAAACTGGTGTCTTACCGCATTTTCACGTTACTGTACGTCATGGAGCTGAAGCTGGCTCAGGAGCTGAGCCAGCGACATCACCGCTGGGTGACAGCTGTATGTTACAGCTGGCACCCTGAGGTATCAGGCAGGACAGGAGCTAGCCTCCGATCCGACCGATTAACCCCTCACATGCTGCGTTCAATAGAGATCGCAGCATGTGAGGAGTTTATAGCCACCGTCACCCCAGCAACGTGATCGCTGGGTTGCCGGTGGCTGCAAAGGCGATCGGAGGGCTAATGCTTACCTCCCGGTCCGCCAGTAATGGAATCCTCCTATGCCCCGTCGTCGGCGGGGCCCAGGAGGCTTCCGGTACCATCGGCAAGATGGCGCCGTCTCAGCTTCCGGTTCAGAAGCTGAGCCGGCGTCATCAGCAGTGGGTGTCCGCTGTATGTTACAGCGGACACCCCGATCTAACGCCAGGAACCGGAGCTAGCTCCGATTCCCGGCATTAACCCCTTCGATGCAGCGATCCATTGTGATCGCTGCATCCTAGAGGTTTGTAGAAAATCGGCAGCCTTGCCATGCGATTGCAAGGCTGGCGACTGCTACTATGGCAACAGGAGCCCTAACAATGGACTCCTGTCTGTCATTGTGTAAGCTGATTAGGCCCCGCCCAGAGGCGGAGCCTGATCGGCTTGCTGTCAGTGAACAACTGACAGTTCCAATACATTGCACTACATAGGTAGTGCAATGTATTAGAACATCAAACAAACAGTTGGACATTCAAGTCCCCTAGTGGGACTAAAGAAAAGTGTAAAAAAAAAGTGTAAAAAAAAGTACAAATAAAAGTTGTAAAACATACAATAAAAGTTTCAAACAATAACACAAAACACAATCGCCCTTTTTCACTTATCAAGTCATTTTATTATAGAAAAAAATAATAAAGCCATACATATTTGGTATCGCAGCGACCGTCACGACCTGAACTACAAAAATATTATGTTATTTATCCAGCGTAGTGAACGCCGTAAAAAAAACCTCAAAAACACTGCCATAATTACGTTTTTTTTGGTCACTGTCTTCCAAAAATTTTAATAAAAAGTGATCAAAAAGTCGCATGTATCCAAAAATGGTACCTAAAAAATCTATACCTCGTCTCGCAAAAAACAAGCCCTCACACAGCTCCATCGACGAAAAAATTTAAAAGTTATGGCTCTCACAACTTGGCGACAGAAAAAATACATTCTCTTTCCAAAAGTAATTTTATTGTGCAAAAAGTTATAAAAAAGTGCTATAAATTTGGTATCGCCGGAATCGTACTGACCCGCAGAATAAAGGTAACATGTAGTTTATAATGTACGGTGAACGCTGTATATAAAAAAAAAGTGGCACAAGCTGGGCACAACATATTTGACACTGAATTGGCATATCTAGGGAAAAATTTAAATTTGTACCTTTCGCAGCGCAATCATTTATGGAAAAGACACGTGGGGTGAAAATGCTCACTACACCTCTTAATAAATGCCTTGAGAAGTGCAGTTTCCAAAATGGGGTCACTTCTCAGGGGTTTCTTTTATTATTTCACATCAAAGCCCCTGCAATTGTGAACCAATACATTATATGTCGCCAAATTAGGCCTCAATTTTACACGGTACTCTTTCACTCCTGAGCCCTGTCGAATGTCCAGGCAAAAGATTAGGGCCACACGTAGGGTGATTCTAAAACAGGGAAACACCGCATAATAATTGAGAGCTGTCTTGTTATGGTGGCACATGCTGGGCACCACATATTGGCGTATCTAAGGAAAAATTCCCATTTCATTCTCCCACATCGTGTGCACACGAATTTCTGCAAAACACCTGTGAGGTTAACATGCTCACTACACCCCTAGGTGAATACCTTGAGGGTGTTGTTTCCAAAATGGGGTCACTTCTGGGGGGGATCCACTGTTTTGGTCCCACAGGGACTTTGCAAATGCAACATAGCGACCAGAAACCAAATGCAGCAAAATCTGTACACCAAAAGCAAATGGCGCTCCTTCCCTTCTGAGCCCTGCCTTGTGCCCAAACAGCATTTTATGACCACGTGTGGGGTATTGCCGTACTCCAGAGAAGTTGCTTTACAAATGTTGGGGTTCTTTTTTCCTCTATTTGTTGAGAAAATTAAAAATTTGGAGCTAAAGCTACGTCTTATTGAAGAAAAAGGATTTTTTTTAATTTTCATTTCCCAATTCTAATAAAATCAATGAAACACCTGTGAGTGCAAAATGCTCACTACACCCCTAGATGGATTCCTCAAGGGGTGTAGTTTTCTCAATGGAGTCACTTTTTTGGCGTCTTCACTGTTTTGGTCCCTCAGGGGCTTTGCAAATGCGACATGGCCTGCGCAAACCATTCCTGCTAAATTTGAGCTCCAAAAGCCAAATAGCGCTCTTTCCCTTCTAAGCTCCGCCGTGTGTCCAAACATCCGTTTATAACCACATGTGGGGTATTGTTTTACTCGGGAGAAATTGCTTTACAAATGTTGTGGTGCTTTTTCTCCTTTAGTCCTCGTGGAAATTAGAAAAAATTAGCTAAACCTACATTATCTTTGAAAGAATGACGATTTTCATTTTCTCGGCCTACTTCCAATAATTTCTGCAAAAAACCTGCGGGGTCAAAATGCTCACTATACCCCTAGATCATTTCCTCAAGGGGTGTAGTTTCCCAAATGGGGTCACTTTTGGTGGATTTCCACTGTTTTGGCACCGAAAGAGCCCTTGAAACCTGACATGGTGCCTAAAATATTTTCTAATAAAAAGGAGGCCCAAAATCCACTAGGTGCTCCTTTGCTTCTGAGGCCGGTGCTTCAGTCCATTACCGCACTAGGGCCACATGTGGGATATTTCTAAAAACTGTAGAATCTGGGCAATAAAAATTGAGTTGCGTTTCTCTGGTAAAAACTTCTGTGTTACAAAAAAAAATAGATTAAAAATGAATTTCTGCAAAAAAAAATGAAATTTGAAAATTTCTCCTCTACGTTGCTTTAATTCCTGTGAAACGTTTAAAGGGTTAAGAAACGTTCTAAATGCTGTTTTGAATAGTTTGAGGGGTGAAGTTTTTAAAATGGGGTGACTTTTTGGGGGTTTCTAATATATAAGGCCCTAAAAGCCGCTTCACAACTGAACTGGCCCCTGTAAAAATAGCCTTTTGAAATTTTCTGGAAAATGTGAGAAATTGCTGCTAAAGTTCTAAGCCTCGTGAAGTCATAGAAAAATAAAAGGACGTTCAAAAAATGATGCCAATCTAAAGTAGACATATGGGGGATGTTAATTAGCAACAATTTTGTGTGGTATAACTGCCTGTCTTACAAGCAGATACATTTACATTTACAAAAATGCTAATTTTTGCAATTTTTAACCAAATTTTGGTGTTTTTCACTGGTAAATATTGAATTTATCGACCACATTTTTCCACTATCATAAAGTCCAATGTGTCACGAGAAAACAATCTCAGAATCGCTTTGATAGGTAAAAGCATTCCGGAGTTATTACCACATAAAGTGAAATATGTCAGATTTGAAAAAATGGGTCTGGTCCTGAAGGCCAAAATGAGCTTGGTCCTGAAGGTGTTAAGCAATGCTCCAGCGGTTTTTCAGAACCTGGTTAATGATATTTTCAGAAATTTTATTGGACGCTTTGTGGTTGTGTATCTGGATGATATTCTTGTGTTTTCGTCCGATCGGTCCTCTCATGTTCCACATTTAAGATCCGTCCTTCAAGTACTGAGGGAAAATTGTCTTTACGCAAAATTTGAAAAATTTCTTTTTGAAGTTCAAGAAGTTAATTTATTGGGGTATGTTCTTTCTCCTCATGATTTTCGTATGGACTCCGCTAAGGTTCAGAGGATTCTTGATTGGGTCCAACCCACTTCTCTTAAACTCCATGTCGCATTTGTAGAGCCCCTGAGGTAACAGAATTGTGGAAACCCCTGAGAAGGTACCCAATTTTGGAAACGTAACCCCTTATAGAATTTGTCTAGGAATATGTTAGAATTTTGACACCACATGTGTTTTATAGAATTTTTTTGCATTGGGCCATGAGAATGCTAAAAAAAAATGTCCCTAATTTTTTTACGCAATTTCTCCTGAGCATAGCAATACCCCATATGTAAGCTGCTATTTGGGCAGATGGCAGGGCTCAGAAGGGAATGAGCACCTTTTTAATATTTTAAGTGCAGATTTTGCTTTAATGGTTGTCAGGGGCCATGTCACATTTGCAGAGCCCCTGAGGTACCAGTACGGAAAAAAAACCCCCAGAGAAGTGACCACATTTTGGAAACTACAACCCTTAATCCCTTCCCGCTGCAGCCCTTTTTCAGATTTTCATTTTCGTTTTTTCCTCCCCACCTTCCAAAAGCCATAACGTCTTTATTTTTTCCGTCAATATAGTACTATGAGGGCTTGATTTTTGTGGGACGAGTTGTAGTTTTTCATAGCACCATTTATTTTGCCATATAATGTACTAGAAAACGGGAAGAAAATTATTTGTGGGGTAGAAAATGAAAAAAACAGCGATTCCTCCATGGTTTTTTGCACGCCGTTTTTACGGAATTCACTGTGCAAGTAAAACAACATGTTAACTTTATTCTCTGAGCCAATATGACTACGGCGATACCAAATATATATAGTTTTTTCTATATTTTACTACTTCTACAAGTAAAAATCTAAGTGTAAAAAAGAAAATTTATTTTGTGTCGCCACAACTTTTTTATTTTTCTGTCAATTAAGTGGTATGAGGGCTTGTTTTTTGTAGGATAAGCTGTAGTTTTAATAATAACATTTTGGTGTAAATGCGACGGTTTGATCACTTTTTATTACATTTTTTGTGGGAGATTAGGTGACCAAAAAATAGACATTCTGGCGTTTACAATTTTTTTTTACGGCGTTCACCATGCGGGTTAAATAATGATATATTGTAATAGTTCAGACTTTTATGGACGCGGCGATACCAATTATGTTTATTTTTTTTATTTTTTTTACTATGCTCTAGGGGGGAAATGGGAAAAGGTTTTTTTTTTAACTTTTAATATTTCTTTTTTTTTTTACACAGAGAAAAAAACTTTATTTAACTCATTTTTACTTTATTTTATTAGTCCCCCTAGGGGACTTCAACCAGCGTTCGTTAGATCGCTTGCACGATATACTGCAATACTAATGTATTGCAGTATATCGTGATTCTGACAGGCATCTATTAAGACCTGCCGGAGGCAGGGCTTAATAGGTGTACAAAGATGGCAGACCTGGGGGTCTTCATTAGGCCTCCAGGCAGCCATAGCAACCATCGCCCCCCCCTCCGCAATTGCGTTGCGGGGGGCACGATGAGCTGTTAGAGGGGGTCGCCCCCCTCTTTCTAACGATTTAAATGCTGCGGTCTCTGTTGACCGCGGCATTTAATGAGTTAAACTAGCGGGATCGCACTTGAGCGCGATGCCGCTAGTTACTCTGAGGTGTCAGCTGTAACAAACCGCTGACACCGGCATCGTATAAAGCGGGTTCACTCCGTGAGCCCGCTCCATATTTCCCCTACCCGACTTTGGCGTATGGATACGTCAAATGTCGGGAAGGGGTTAAGGAATTTATCAAGATGTGTAGTGTACATTTTAATCCCACAGGCGGATGGTGTAAAGTGAAAATTGCCTTTTTTCCAAAGATTTGTAATTTCCCTTCTTAATATGTTGTGCTCAGCTTGTGCCATCGGAGACACACACACACCCCCCCCCCATAACTTCTTATGTGGGTTCTACCGGGTATAGCAATGCCATATGTGGATGTAAAGTAAGAGCTCCATTTGGCTTTTGGTGTGTAAATTTTGCTAGATTGTTTTTTGGTCGTCATGTCGCTTTTTTAAAGCTTCTGAGGTGTCAGCACAGTGGAAACCCTGAAGTAGTGACCGCATTTTGGAAACTACAACCTTAGAGTGTTCAAATAGGGGTATAATAAGAAGTAGTAGCTGATAGAGCAAGGTGTTGGGTGTGAAATACAGCAGGAACGCGCAAGTGTTGGTGCAGACTTACCTGCTGAGCCCGCACCATCTTACCGCCATAAACGTATGACAGAAGCCGCAAATCATTTGGCAGCACCATATATATATATAAGGGGTTAAGCATTGTAAAATTTTGGAAAAACTTACATGTTTTGTCATCCTTCATAAGTCCTGTAGAGTGTAGATGTTAGGAAACGTCCGTCACTTTTAGGTTGTCATGACTACTAACCAAGGCCCAAGGGTGGAGTATTTGAGTCTGTTCAGTTTCTTGTTTGTTGCCTGTTACCGATCAAGCTCCTGGTTACACCCTGAATTACCTTGTCTACTTTGACTCTTTGAACTGGATTTCAGCTTTGCCTTTGGATTTACCCTCTGCTCACTTATTTGGATATTCTGCACACAGCTGGTTTCGAGCTCTGCAACTCCTGGTAAACTTCTATTTTGCAATTTGGACTTTTAGTCTCTCCTGGTTTGAACTCTGCTTGTTTATTAGCCCTCTGGCTGTCTGGTTATCCGTTCTGTTTATGCCTGCAAGTCCACCTCCTGTCCAACATCTTATTCTGTTAAAGCAACCTGGGTTCTATGCGGCAAGCTCTGGTGAAGACCATAGAGTAGCCTAAGGCTCTGCTGACCAGAGTGGTGACGGACTTGAGGTAGCTGATTTACTTGTACGCTTGATCCAGACAGTCTCCAGCTGCCTTTGGAAAATTGCTCGTATAGCAATTCCATAATCTTTTACTCTGGGAAATTGCTCAAGTAGTGATTCCATGAGAGTAGAGCCCCCGAAACGTGGTCACTTATTAAATTTTTTTAAATTAAAAATATAAACATAAAAAATATAAAACAAGATACTAGAAGTTCCTTGACACATATCCTGTATTTAGATTGTTCTCCCTAGTAAAGATTTTATTACATTTTGTTGCTGAGGTAATGTAATGGAATAAATAAAATATAATAGAAATGCTTGATCGCTTCTTTTATTTTTCTAAAACACAAAACACATTTTATTTGTAGTTTTTCAAAAACGTTGCTCTTAAAATGTTAACGTTAAGTACAAAAGAAACAAACACAAGCACAAAGAACTGAATGATTGAGGAAACATCCCTGCAAAATCATATCTAATTTAGGAAATTGCCGCTAATTGCATGAAGTGGGATCACTGTGTCTTAAGAATTAAGGTCATCTTCAAGATAGAGATTAGAAACGTATTCTTTCATGTAACCTAGAAGGTAATTTGAAATGTATTCAGAGAACAATAAAGTTGTGCAATTACATATTCTAAATTATTTGTTGACTTTAAGTTCTCAGGTAATATTTTCTGTTCTTCGTTACCCAAACAGGGGAAAAAAAACTTGCTGCCTATTGCTAAATTCTCTTCTTTTCACCATTGATATTCATATTCTCTGCAAAAGAAAATTAAAAATGAAAAAGACAGAAAAATAAATAAATAAATGGGGACCCAGAGTAATTTATAGTCTATTAACCCTTAAAGAGGATCTGTCACTAGTTTATTAATGCCCTATCTCACAACTAATCTACTAGACGCTGTCATGCTGATAAAGACAGTGTAAATTGGGTTTCTGAAAAGTTTATTATTTTTTCAAAGTTATTACCTTGTTTTCTAAATATGCTAATGTGGCTGGACTAGTCAAATTGGAGGTAACTCTCAGTTTTCTCTGTGGGCAGTGTATTATTTTTTTGTAGCTTCAATCACGAGATCACACTGTGCTGTCACTTTAGGCCGCAGGTCCATCAACACAGTGACAAAGCGCTCCTTCAGGAAGATGGTCCCTGCATCGTCTCCAGCCGTGCCAGGACGACTCTCATCCACAGCAGCTGTGACCTTCTTCATGGAGGACCGCTGAGTCGCTGTGTTGAAGGACCTGTGGGCCGAAGTGACAACACAGCGTGATCTCGCAGTTGAAGCTGAGATCACGCTGGGCTGGGAAGAGGAGAACTGTATGATGCTGATTGGAGCGCGTAATACAGAAAATAATTTACCGCTCAGAGAGAAAATAAAGAGTTACCTCCAATTTGGCAAGCATAGCCAAATTAGCATATTTAGAAAAAAGGTAATAACTTTGAAAATAATAAAAGTTTTTAACCCCTTAATGACACAGTCTAGCTTGGGCTTTAAGGCTCAGAGCCCATTTTTCAAATCTGACGTGTCACTTTTGTGGTAATAACTTTGGAATGCCTTTATTAATCCAAGCGATTCTGAGAATGTTTTCTTGTGACACATTGGACTTTATGTTAGTGGTAAAATTTGGTCGATACATTCAGTGTTTATTTTTTTAAATATCAAAATTTGCAGAAAATGTAGAAAAAATAGCAGTTTTCCAAATCTAAATGTATCTGCTTGTCAGCCAGATGGTTATACCACCCAAAATAGTTACTAGTTAACATTTCCTGTATGTCGGCACCATTTTTTTTAACATTCTCTTATTTTTCTAGGATGTTGCAAGGCTTATAAAATAAGCAGCAATTTCTCATATTTTGAAGAAAATTTAAAAAGCCTTTTTTTTAGGTACCTGTTCAGTTCTTAAGTGGCTTTGAGGGGGCTATATATTAGAACCCCCCCCCCCCATAAAACACACGATTTAAAAAAAAAAACTAGACCCCTCAAAGTATTCAAAACGGCATTTAGAAAAGTTTTTTTTAACCCTTTAGGTGTTTCACAGGAATTTAAAGCAAAGTAGAGTTGAAATTGAGAAATTTCATTTTTTTATGCAGAAAATCATTTTTGTTAATTTTTTTAATGTAAAACAGAAGGTTTTACCAGAGAAACATTTTATTGCCCAGATTCTGCAGTTTTTAGAAATATCCCACATGTGGCCCTAGTGTGGTAATGAAACACAGGCCTCAGAAGCAAAGGAGAACCTAGAGGATTTTGGAGCCTCCTTTTTATTAGAATATATTTTAGGCACCATGTCAGGTTTGAAGAGGTCTTGTGGTGCCAAAACAGTATAAACCCCCCAAAAGTGACCCCTATTTGACAAACTACACCCCTCTAGGAATTATTGAGGGTACATGCGACTTTTTGATCTCTTTTTATTCTATTTTTTGGGAGGTGAAGTGACAAAAAAAATTGTTATTCTGGTATGGTTTATTATTTTCTTTTATGGCGTTCACCATGTGGGATAAACAACTAAATACTTTCGTTGGTCAGGCTGTTACAGATGAAGCGGTACCAATTATGTATAGTTTATTTATTTTTTTGTATTTATTTTTTTTATAATAAAGGACTGATAAGGGAAAAAGGGGGATTTTTACTTTTTTTTTTCTTTTTATTATTTTGTCCCACTAAGGGACTTGAAGGCAGGACGCCCTGATCGCATTTCTAATACACTGCACTACCTGCGTAGTGCAGTGTATCAGAGCTGGCAGTTACCCACTGACAGCAAGCATAGTGGGTCCTGCCTTTGGCAGGACCTACTAGGCTTCCGTAGATGGCAGACCAGAGGCTATTGTTAGGCCTCCGGTTGCCATAGCAACCATCGGCAGCCTGCGATTGTGTCACGGTACCGCCAATGGGTTTGTAACCCCTTAGAAGCCCCTTAGGTCCCTGCACACTGAGCTGTGATAGCCTGCTCTTGGAAACAGCAGGTATCAGAGCTCAAACACATGCCGGCTAAAAATGGCAGTGTGCTAAATCAGGTCAGTACTATTACTGAGCTGAGCGCGAACGATGCGCTCAGCCCGACATAATAGTACTGAGTTGAGCGGAAAGGGGTTAAACACAATATACACTGTACTTATCATCATGACAGAGCCTATTAGATTAGTTAGAAGATAGGGCATTAATAAACTAGTGTCAGAACCTTTTTAAGCAACATTCTGACTTCAGTAATTGCATTATTATGATTTGCCAGTATACCTCTATTACTTTGATTTGTAATGAGCTATTTATCATTAGCTGTTATTGTATTTGTATGCATAAGGCCCCCAGTCCTCCTTGTTAACCTGTTGTAGACAATGATGTGATGTCACTTCATGTCATCATAGTGGTCAATGAAGATTCCGTCCATGCTGAAATTGCACCATTGCTCTATTAGCCACACAGGAGAGCCGCTAACATTGTCTTATTCTTATTGACTCTGTCTGGCCATGTATTGTATGATAACTAATTCATACATAAGTTTCATGTCATACTAAATTTTCCCTGTTTTATGTTCTTAATGGTATGACAATTATAGTTAATATTTTGCAGTCTACAATTTCTACTATGTTAAGTTGTCTCTAAACTGTTTCTAATTCTTAAATTGGAAGTCAAATGTATAAAGTTATTACATAAACAATGATAACTATTGCTTGGAGACATCTGTATTACAGCACAATATATATATATGTATATTTTATTTTTTGGGGGGAGGGGGTTTCTTGTCAACTTACCCAAACATTTTCAAAAAATGTTATGGACTAATTGGAATATCAAAAGGAATCATAGAGATTATAAGTAATATCTACAGCTCAGAATATTAACAGATTAGCAACATTTATTGTAAATGTACTGTAAAATTAGAATCCCAATAACCTGCAAAAGCTCCTGGACACATCTATTTCTTATTATTGACACAGACCAGTTGGCCGGCCTTATATTGGCTAACTTTTATAACCTTTGCACTATTTCTTATTGATTGTGTAAGAGTGTAGTAAACTTTTTGGGGGTTTTATTCAACACACATTTGCCTTCCGCTTTACAATTATTATTATTAACCCCTATCATCTATAAGATTTAGTTTTACAATATATAAATAAAAATTTAAATATGTTTATAAGCATATTGTAAAATAAGATTCTCACTATTTATAACTATCTTTGATGTCTTAGGCCTCATGCACATGACCTTATTTTTTCCCACCCGTAAATACTGGCGTAAATATGGGTCCGGTGTCACACGTATTCGACCCGTTTTGCACCAGTATTTACGAACCCGTGCCCGTAAATATGGGTCCGGTGTGACCCGTATTCCACCCGTATTTATGGGCACGTTTTTGGCGGCAAAATAGCACTGCACTAATCGGCAGCCCCTTCTCTCTATCAGTGCAGGATAGAGAGAAGGGACAGCCCTTTCTGTAATAAAAGTTAAAGAAATTCATACTTACCCGGCCGTTGTCTTGGTGACGCGTCCCTTTCTTCACATCCAGCCCGACATCCCTGTATGATGCGGCAGTCCATGTGACCGCTGCAGCCTGTGATTGACCTGTGATTGGCTGCAGCGGTCACATGGCCTGAAACGTCATCCAGGACGTCGGGCCGGATGTCGAGAGGGACGTGTCACCAAGGCAACGGGCGGGAGACCGGACTGGAGGAAGCAGGAAGTTCTCGGTAAGTATGAACGTCTTTTATTTTTATTTTCTACAGGTTTATACTGATCGGTAGTCACTGTCCAGGGTGCTGAAAGAGTTACTGCCGATCAGTTAACTCTTTCAGCTCCCTGGACAGTGACTATTTACTGACGTCGCTTGCCGTAATGACGGGTGCACACATGTAGCCACCCGTCATTACGAGAGCTCCATAGACTTCTATGGACTGTCCGTGCCGTTATTACGGCCTGAAATAGGACATGTTCTATCTTTTTCAACGGCACGGGCACCTTCCCGTGAGAAAACGGGAAGGCACCCGTCGCCAATAGAAGTCTATGAGCCCGTTATTACGGGTCGTAATAACGGGAGTTTTTACGGTCATGTGCATGAGGCCTTAGGCTATGTTTGCTGAAGGCAAATCCGACCTGTATTTACTGCAGGTTTTATGGCAGAAATTCGAAGCTTATCTGCAGCAAATTTGCAATTTATGTAAACCGCGAATACACGTGTGGAAATCCGCCGGCTTTTTATGGCACTAATTGACGCAGATTTTAAATCTGCGCAGAAAAAATTTCTACCCCGTTTGCGCATGCCTATTTGCGTCGGGAAAGGGTATTTAACGATGGTGCCCTCTCAGAAGCAGAGCAGATGCCATAGCTGCCGGGTCTCTGCTGTATTATAAAAAGATAAAACTTCAAATCAACCCCCTTCATATAAACATAAATAAACATGGACGTCGTAGCGGAAAAAAAGGTAAAAATTGCAGAATCACAGTTATTTTGCCAGTTTAACCCCCACAAAATAGTGAATAACAATTGATAGAAATGGCAGACATTCCCCCAAATGAAATTAATAAAAGCTACATCTTTCCACGTACAAAAATAAGCCTTACACAGCTCTGTGCACACTTTTTTTTAACCCCTTAACGCTATGTGACGTAATAGTCTGTCACAGGAGTTGTCCTGTTAAAGCAAACTGATGGATTATTACGTCACAGCATTAACAGGGTACGGTGTCGGCAGAATATGGAGCGGCAGGGCTCTGTTTGGTAGGGAGCTGTAATGGAGCTGCTATAGAGGTGCACGAGGCCTCTACTGTACCACCGCATGCCTCAAATTTTATAAAGAGGCATTTAAAGTTATTTTAGACAGTATCCTACAGGAACAAAATCGTGGTATGCTCCATCGGACTCTGTATGTACAGAGGAATTCTTTCCTAGAATCGTAAATAGTAAATTAATGGCATCAAAATCGTTTCAAATCATGTAGCCACACAGAGAAACGAAGACCAGTCCAAACAGTCTATGGAGTAGATTTACTAAGACTGGCGTTTCATTCACCAGTCTAAGCTTTCTGCTCCACTGGAGTAAGATGCGATAGATTTGTTAAGAGGCACATGTACAGTTAGGTCCAGAATTATTTGGACAGTGACACAAGTTTTGGCATTTTAGCTGTTTACCAAAACATATTGAATATACAGTTACACAATCAATATGGACTTAAAGTGCAGACTCTCAGCTTTAATTTGAGGGTATTCGCATCCTAATTTGAGGTTTGGTTTAGGAATTGTAGCTCTTTAATATGTAGCTGCCTCTTTTTCAAGGGACCAAAGGTAATTGGACAATTATCTCAAAAGCTATTTAATGGGCTGCATGGGCTATTCCCTCGTTAATCCATCAACAAATAAGCAGGTTTAGAAGGTCTGGAGTTGATTCCAGGTGTGATATTTGCATTTAGAAGCTGTTGCTGTGAACCCACCACATGAGGTCAAAGGAGCTCTCAATGCAAGTGAAACAGACCATCGTTAGGCTTAAAAAAAATGAAGAAATCCATCAGAGAGATAGCACAAATGTTAGGAGTGGCCAAATCAACAGTTTGGTACATTCTGGAAAAAAAGGAGCACACTGGTGATCTTGTGAACTCCAAAAGTCCTGGATGTCCACGGAAGACAACAGTGGTGGATGATTGCAGAATCCTTTTCATGGTGAAGAAAAACCACTTCACAACATCTACCCAAGTGAAGAACACACTCCTGGAAGTAGGTGTATCAGCATCAAAGTCTACCATAAAGAGACTTCATGAGAGCAACTACAGAGGGTTCACAACAAGGTGCAAACCATTAATCAGCCTTAAAAATAGAAAGGCCAGATTAGACTTTGCCAAACAACATCTAAAGAAGCCAGCCCAGTTCTAGAACAGCATTCTTTGGACAGCTGAAACTAAGACTGTACCAGAATGATGGAAGGAAGGAAGTATGGAGAAGGCTTGGAACGGCTCATGATCCAAAGCACACCACATCCTCTGTAAAACATGGTGGAGGCTGTGTGATGACATGGGCATGCATGACTGCTGAAGGCACTGGGTCACTAGTTTTTATTGATGATGTGACTGAAGACAGAAGCAGCCGGATGAATTCTGAAGTGTTCAGGAAAATACTTTCTGCTCAGATTCAACTAAATGCAGCAAGGTTGATTGGACGTCGCTTCACAGTACAGATGGACAATGGCCCAAAACATACTGCGAAAGCAAAACAGGAGTTTTTTAAGGCAAAGAAGTGAAATATTCTGCAATGGCCAAGTCAACCACCAGATCTCAACCCGATCGAGCATGTATTTCACTTGCTTAAGACAAAACTTAAGGCAGAAAGACTCACAAACCAGCAACAACTGAAGACAGCTGCATAAAGGCCTGGCAAAGCATCACAAAGGAGGAAACCCAGCATTTGGCGATGTCCATGGGTTCCAGACTTCAGGCAGTCATTGCCTGCAAAGGATTCTCTACAAAGTATTAAAAAAAAAACATTTTATTTATAGTAATGTTAATTTGTCCAATTACTTTTGAGCCCCTGAAATGAGGAGGCTGTGGAGAAAAATGGTTGCAATTCCTAAACGTTTCACAGGATATTTTTGTTCAACCTCTCGAATTAAACCTGAAAGTCTACACTTTAATTGCATCTCAGTTGTTTCCTTTCAAATCCAATGTGGTGGCATGCAGAGCCCAAATCATCACGATTGTGTCACTGTCCAAATAATTCTGGACCTAACTGTATCTGTCACATATTTCCGATGGCTGTGCATCACAATTGTGGCATAACAATAGTAGTCGCATTGCCGGGCCCCATCCCCTTTCCCGTCCTGGTTTGGAGATAAAATAAAAAAAAATGTATTCACCACTCCGCTTCTCCCCCCAGATCTTCTCAGCCTTCATCATCAGGCCGCAGTGCCTGATGTGGGAGCCTGAGTTTATAAATTCCCTTTTTTGTATCCAATAATCAAAAGAAAATTCTTAGTGGCTACAACACCAGATGAAAGTCAGCATAGTCACTTTCAGTAAATGTAACTCACATCCCTTGTTTCAATAAAGGGAAAAAACAGTTTCAGGTAAGATATCTAGTCGGTAGATATCTCCAAACATTCAGAGTTTGACAGAGACTGCATGTTTTTTTGTGTTGGTTTTTACACAGCTACATAGTGCTAATGTTTGATACCAAATTATAAAAAACAAAACATGTTTAATAATTTTTAATCATAAACTATAATCACAACAAATCTGGCAAAAAAATAAAAGTGATAAGTTCCTTCTCTATTTACAATGGTGTAACTAATGTAGTTGTCCTGCTTGTACATAATGTTTTCTGGTAGATTCAAGTAATTAAAAAACGCTTTCTTTGATTTTTTTTTATATTTTATTCATGCCATTTCTTTTGTCAATTTTTTTTACACTTTTTGTGTACAGGTGTATAGATTTTTAAAGTGGATCTCTAGGATTATTAAGGCCGTGGTATTTAGGTAAGTATTTCGTATCAGTATTTGGAAGCCAAAACCAGGAGCGGAACCTGCACAGAGAAAAAGTATAATGGACAGATTTGTACCTCTTCCGTGTTATGGACCCACTCCCGGTTTTAAGACTAAAAGGGCATTAGCCAGCTTATAAGGAGTCATCAGGGGAATGAGACACAGGTGTGTCCCAATCCTCTGATGACGCTGTGTAAGCTGTAAGGCTGGGTTCACACGAGCACATTAACGTCCGTAATGGACGGACGTATTTCGGCCGGAAGTCCCGGACCGAACTCAGTGCAGGGAGCCGGGCTCCTAGCATCATAGTTATGTACGATGCTAGGAGTCCCTGCCTCTCTGCAGGACAACTGTCCCGTACTGTAATCATGTTTTCAGTACGGCACAGTAGTTCCACGGAGAGGCAGGGACTCCTAGCATCGTACATAACTATGATGCTAGGAGCCCGGCTCCCTGCACTGAGTTCGGTCCGGGACTTCCGGCCGAAATACGTCCGTCCATTACGGACGTTAATGTGCTCGTGTGAACCCAGCCTAATACATGATGGGGGGATACTACCATTATTTTTAAGCTCTGTGTCAGGGTATGGCTGGAGGTCTGTACATTCAGCTCCTGATGCACTAATAAGAGCGCTATGTGATGCCTTATGAATGTCTCTATTGTACAATAACTAACCTTTGGCACCCCGTCAGTTTTAACATTCAATTTGTATATTAGCCTTTCACTGGATATAATTTATAATATGATTGAATAAAAATGTTTTTTATGGCCTGTTAGAGAATGGCTGGATCACTAGTGGGGCTAATTCTCCTTTAGTAAGCCATTTGGTGTCTTGAACCACTTCCCTTCCCATTCAATTTCTGTTGCATGTTCACTCAGTTTTGGCTTATTATTTACAAATAATGAAGCAAAATACTGACCAAAATAATGCTTTTCTGAATAAGGCCTAAGGCCCTGTTCACACAACGTTTTTTGCAGGCAGAAAAAAATGTGCCTCAGAATTCCTTCAGGGATTTTGAACAGCCTGCGCTTTTTTTCCCGCGGTTTTTGCTGCGTTTTTCGCCCGCGGCCATTGAAGCTAATGCAAGGGCTGTGGGCAAAAAACACTGCAAGAAACACTTGGAAATTAGCGCCCCAGGTTTTTTTCTGTCTCCCATTAATTTCAATGGGAGGTCAAAGGCGGAAACCACGACAAGAAAGGACATGCAGATTTTTTTAAAAAGTGATCAAAAAAATCGCATGTACCCCAAAATGGTACCAAAGAAAACTACAGATTTTCCCGCAACAATTAAGCCCTCACACAGCTCCGGTGGAGAAAAAAATAAAAAAGTTCTGACTCTCAGAATATGGCGATGCAAAATGTTCAGAGTGAGTTCCAAAAGCGGATAAGATTGGGCACCATTTATCAGTGCGATACCGACCATACATCTGCAAATTATTATTTATTTACCACATTATTATACCCTCTTATTATGCCCTAATGTACATGTTATGGATTTGCCTGACATAGCTTCTTTGTCGACGCCCGTGGTTAAACAGCCTGCATCTGTGCCTAGGTCTGTTAGAGCTACTCTATCTGCTACCAATCAGGTTGGGAGGCTGAGGAGTGGGAGAACCTATCACAGCCTGGCCAGACGGAGCTAGCTCCCGCCCTCTGTCTAATTATACCTTCATTTCCTGCTCCTCCTTTGCCTGTGATTCTTTCCTGTTTCCTGGCTCTGCTGCTCCTGCTATTATTATTGACCTTGCTTCATTTTGACCCTGGCTTTACTGACTATGCTTCTGCTCTGCGTTTGGTACCTCGTACACTCCTGGTTTGACTCGGCTCGTTCACTACTCCTGTTGCTCACGGTGTTGCCGTGGGCAACTGCCCCATTTTCCCTAGCTTCTGTGTACATTTATCTGTTTGTCTGTCGTACAAATATTGAACGTAGGGACCGTCACCAAGTTGTACGCCGTCCCCTAGGACGGGCCGTGCTAGTAGGCAGGGACTGAGTGGCGGGTAGATTAGGGCTCACCTGTCTGTCTCCCTACCCCGTCATTACAGTACACCTCACAGATTACATATACCCTGATATACTCCGCACAGCTTACATATGCCCCCAAGCTAAATCTGCACTCCAAAAACCAAATGGTGTTCCCTCCCTTCTGAACCCGACAACCAAACAGCAGTTTACATCCATATACAGTGAAGGAAATAAGTATTTGATCCCTTGCTGATTTTGTAAGTTTGCCCACTGTCAAAGACATGAACAGTCTAGAATTTTTAGGCTAGGTTAATTTTACCAGTGAGAGATAGATTATATAAAAAAAATAAATAAATCACATTGTCAAAATTATATATATTTATTTGCATTGTGCACAGAGAAATAAGTATTTGATCCCTTTGGCAAACAAGACTTAATACTTGGTGGCAAAACCCTTGTTGGCACGCACAGCAGTCAGACATTTTTAGTAGTTGATGATGAGGTTTGCACACATGTTAGATGGAATTTTGGCCCACTCCTCTTTGCAGATCATCTGTAAATCATTAAGATTTCGAGGCTGTCGCTTGGCAACTCGGATCTTCAGCTCCCTCCATAAGTTTTCGATGGGATTAAGGTCTGGAGACTGGCTAGGCCACTCCATGACCTTAATGTGCTTCTTTTTGAGCCACTCCTTTGTTGCCTTGGCTGTATGTTTCGGGTAATTGTCGTGCTGGAAGACCCAGCCACGAGCCATTTTTAATGTCCTTGTGGAGGGAAGGAGGTTGTCACTCAGGATTTGACAGTGCATGGCTCCATCCATTCTCCCATTGATGCGGTGAAGTAGTCCTGTGCCCTTAGCAGAGAAACACCCCCAAAATATAATGTTTCCACCTCCATGCTTGACAGTGGGTACGGTGTTCTTTGGGTCATAGGCAGCATTTCTCTTCCTCCAAAAACGGCGAGTTGAGTTAATGCCAAAGAGCTCAATTTTAGTCTCATCTGACCACAGCACCTTCTCCCAATCACTCTCAGAATCATCCAGATGTTCATTTGCAAACTTCAGATGGGCCTGTACATGTGCCTTCTTGAGCAGGGGGACCTTGCGGGCACTGCAGGATTTTAATCCATTACGGCGTAATGTGTTACCAATGGTTTTCTTGTTGACTGTGGTCCCAGCTGCCTTGAGATCATTAACAAGTTCCTCCCGTGTAGTTTTCGGCTGTGCTCTCACCTTCCTCAGGATCAAGGATACCTCACGAGGTGAGATTTTGCATGGAGCCCCAGATCGATGTCGATTGACAGTCATTTTGTATGTCTTCCATTTTCTTACTATTGCACCAACAGTTGTCTCCTTCTCACCCAGCGTCTTACTTATGGTTTTGTAGCCCATTCCAGACTTGTGCAGGTCTATGATCTTGTCCCTGAAATCCTTAGAAAGCTCTTTGGTCTTGCCCATGTTGTAGAGGTTAGAGTCAGACTGATTAATTGAGTCTGTGGACAGGAGTCTTTTATACAGGTGACCATTTAAGACAGCTGTCTTTAATGCAGGCACCAAGTTGATTTGGAGCGTGTAACTGGTCTGGAGGAGGCTGAACTCTTAATGGTTGGTAGGGGATCAAATACTTATTTCTCTGTGCACAATGCAAATAAATATATAGAATTTTGACAATGTGATTTTCTTATTTTTTTTTTATATAATCTATCTCTCACTGGTAAAATTAACCTAGCCTAAAAATTCTAGACTGTTCATGACTTTGACAGCTTACAAAATCAGCAAGGGATCAAATACTTATTTCCTCCACTGTATATGGCATCAGCATACCAGGGAGAACCCTCTTGACATTTTATGAGGTATTTGTCTTCAGAGGCACAAACTGGGCACAACATGTTGTGCACTAAAATGTCATATCAGTGGAAAATTGCAATTTTCTCTTTGCACCATCCGCTGTGCATTAACCCCTTCACACACCATGACGTAATAGCACGTCATGGTGCGGGAGGGTGATGTATAGTGCTGGTTCACGCGCTGAGCCCGCACCATACGGTGGGGTGTCAGCTGTGTATTACATCTGACACCCGGGACTAACGGACAGGAACAGCGATCGCACTGTAAGGGTATGTGCACACACACTAATTACGTCCGTAATTGACGGACGTATTTCGGCCGCAAGTCCCGGACCGAACTCAGTGCAGGGAGCCGGGCTCCTAGCATCATAGTGATGTACGATGCTAGGAGTCCCTGCCTCGCTGTGGAACTACTGTCCCGTACTGAAAACATGATTACAGTACGGGACAGTTGTCCTGCAGCGAGGCAGGGACTCCTAGCATCGTACATAAGTATGTGTTCGGTCCGGTACTTGCGGCCGAAATACGTCCGTCAATTACGGACGTAATTAGTGTGTGTGCACATACCCTTACAGAAGCCTGTAAGAATGACAATATACTACAATTCATCAGTATTGCAGTGTATTGTACCAGTGATCGTTAGTCCCTAGAGCGACTAATAAAATGTGTAAAAAAAGTTAAATAAAGTTATTAGTAGTGAAAAAAAAAACATATTTAACTGCTTCCCCACCGCCCACAGTAAATTCACGTCGGCACTTGCTGGGCTCTGTGCAGCGCCAACGTGAATTCACGGTGGGTGTTAAAAGCGCGATCCGGGAATCTCAGAGTAGCGCTGACACCCGGATCGCACTGTTAACCCCTGCCTCTAGTCCCGGAGATATGATCGGGACCTGATAGGTTCAGGTCCCGATCATGTGATCACAGGGAAAGTTTGTTGTAACAACGAACTGGAAAGTTTGTTACTGTAACAAACTGGAAAGTTTGTTGCTACAACAAACTTTCCCGTGGAACGATTGCGGGTGCTGCAGTCTGTTGCATGGCAAAACCGGAGGCCATACAACAGCCTCCGGGTCTGTCATGCATGGCAGCCTATGAGTACCAGCCGGAGGCTGGTCCTCGTAGGCTTCCTGTCAGTGTGACTCTCAGCATCACACTGACAGTTTATAATATGTTACACTACCTAGGTAGTGTACTTTATTATAGCAGCCAGCAGTGCTGCAGGTCTTCAAGTAAAACAAGTAAAAAGTAATAAAAATGTTTTATAAAAGTGTAAAAACAAGTTATAAGTTACAAAAACAAAAAATGCTTTTTTTCCTCTGATAAGTCTTTTATTATAGGAAAAAAATGAAGATCTTAAAAAAAAGTACACATATTTGGTATCACCGCGTTTGTAATGACCCAAACTATAAAACTGTAATATTATTTTTGCCGCACGGTAAACACTGCAATAAAAATATTGAAAAACAATGTCAGAATCACAATTTTTTTGGTCATCACCCCTCCCAAAATATAGAATAAAAAGTGATCAAAAAGTCACCCCTAAATACTACCAATAAAAACTACAACCCGTCCCGCAAAAAAACAAGCCCTTACACCGCATTTTTGACTGAAAAATAAAAAGTTATGGCTCTCAGAATATGGTGACACAAAAAAAAAATAATTTTATCGAAAAGTGATTTTATTGCGCAAACGCCACAAAACATAAAAAAAACTATATACATATGGTATTGCCGTAATCATATCGACCCGCAGAGTAAAGTATAATGTCATTTATATCGCACGGTGAACACTTTAAAAAAAAACACAAAAAACATTGTCAGAATTTATGTTTTTTGGTCATTTTGCTTGCTGAAAAAAAATCTAATCAAAAGTGATAAAAAAAATCAAATGTACCCTAAAATGGTACCAATGAAAACGACAGATTGTTACGCAACAAATAAGCCCTCACACAGCTCCGGTGGAAAAAAAATAAAAAAGTTCTGGCTCTCAGAATATGGCGACAGAAATTGTGCAGAGCGTTCCAGAAGCGGATAAGATCGGGCACCATTTATTAGTGCGACACCGGCCACACATCTATGGATTATAATTTATTTACCACATGATTATACCCTCTTATTATGCCCTAAAGTACTCTGCCCAGCTAACATATACCCCCACATTATAAACTGAAAAACCAGCAAAACCCCAAACAGAACTATTACCAAGCAAAATCTGCGCTCGAAAAGCCAAATGGCGCTCCATTCTGAACCCTACAGCATGCCCAAACACCAGCTTACGTCCACATATATGACATTTTATATCCGGTAGAACCCGCTCAACATTGTATGAGGTATTTGTCTTCAGTGGCACAAACTGGGCACAACTTATTGTGCATTAAAATGGCATATCAGTGGAAAATTTTAATTTTCCCTTTGCACATCCGCTGTGCATTAACTCCTTCGCGCACCACGACTTAATAGCATGTCATGGTGCGGGGGATTATACATGGAGTGGGCTAATGTGCTGCACCTGCTCCATATTCTGCAGGTGTCAGCTATGTATTACAGCTGACATCCGGGACTAACGGACAGGAACAGCAATCGTGCTGTTACAGGAGCCTGTAAAAATGACATTATGCTGCAATACATTAGTATTGCAGTGTATTGTACCAGTGATCTAATAATCACTCGTTCCAGTCCCCTAGGGGGATTAATAAAATGTGTAAAAAATTATTATTATTATTATTATTAGTGAAAAAAATATATAATATATTCAAAGTTCCAAAAATCCCCCTTTCCCATGTTTCCTCTAAAGTAATGTAAGAAATAAAAAAATAAACAAAATTGGTATCGCTGCATCCATAAAAGTCCGAACTATTACAACATACCATTATTTAACTCGCCGTAAAAAATAAGGAATTTAAAACGCCAAAATCTCTGTTTTTTGGTCACCTTAGATTTAAAAAAACAAATCATAAAAAGTGATCAAAAAGTTGTATGTAAAAAAAATTATACCAATTAAAACTACAGCTCGTCCCGCAAAAAATAAGCCCTCACACCGCTCAATCGACCAAAAAATAAAAAAACTGGAATGTGGTGAAACAAAGGTTTTGTTTTTTTACCAAACAGTTTTTACTTTGTAAAAGTAGTAAAATATAAAAAAAAAAACAGTATAAATTTGGTATCACCGTAATCATATTAATTCTAGTTAAAAATTTAAGTTGTTGTTTTTACCACACGATGAAAGCCTTAAGAACGAAACCCAAACAACAATGGAAGAATCGCAGCTTTTTCCAATTTCAGGCTGCAAAGAATTTTATTTTCCATTTCTCAGTGCATTAAATGGTACCTGAAATGGTGTCACTAGAAACTATAACTCCTCCTGCAAAAAATAAGCCCTCACACCACTCTACTGATGGAAAAATAAAAAAGTTATGGCTCTTGGAAAGCGGGGAGGGAAAAACTAAAATGTTAAAGGCAAAAAATGGATCAGTCCTGAAAGGGTTAATTAATTTCTACTGAGAAAGCATTTATGACCATGTATTGGTATTGCCATACTTAGGAGAAATTGCTTTACAAATGTTGCGGTGGTTTTTCTCCTTTATCCTTTGTGAAAATGAAAAAATGCAACATTTTTGTAAAACAAATTTTGCTATTCATGTTCACGGCCTAATTCTAATAAATTCTGCAAAAGACCTGTGGGATCTAAATGCTCACTATACCCCTAGATAGATTCCTTAAGGGGTGTAGTTTCCCAAATGGGGTCAGTTTTGGGGTGTTTCCACTGTTTTGGTACCTCAGGGGCTTTGCAAATGCAACATGACACCCAAAAACTATTCCAGCCAAATTTGAGCTCCAAAGCCAAATATTGTTCCTTCCCTTCTGAGTCCTGCCATTGGTCCAAACAGCAGTTTATTACCACATATGGCGTATGGCTGTAATCAGGACAAATTGGTTTACAAATTTTGGGGTGCTTTTTCTCCTTTATTTATTGTAACAATTAACCCCTTCCCTCTTTGGCCACTTTTGACCTTCCTGACAGAGCCTCATTTTTCAAATCTGACATGTTTCACTTTATGTGGTAATAACTCCGGAATGCTTTTACCTATCCAAGCGATTCTGAGAATGTTTTCTCGTGACACATTGGACTTTATGTTACTAGCAAAATTTGCCCAATACATTCAGTATTTAATTGTGAAAAACACCAAAATTTAGCGAAAAATTGCAAAAATTAGCATTTTTCTCAATTTAAATGTATCTGCTTGTAAGACAGGCAGTAATACCACACAAAAATGTTGCTAACTAACATCCCCCATATGTCTATTTTAGATTGGCATCGTTTTTTTGAAAATCATTTTATTTTTCTAGGACGTTACAAGGCTTAGAACTTTAGCAGCAATTTCTCACATTCTCAAGAAAATTTCAAAATGCTATTTTTACAGGGGCCAGTTCAGTTGTGAAGTGGCTTTGAGGTCCTTAGATATTAGAAACCCCCAATAAGTCACCCCATTTTAAAAACTGCACCCCTCAAAGTATTCAAAACAGCATTTAGAAAGTTTATTAACCCTTTAGACATTGCGCAGGAATTAAGGCAAAGAAGAGGTGAAATTTACAAAGTTCATTATTTTTTTCCAGAAATTAATTTTGAATCCATTTTTTTTGTACCACAGAAGTTTTTACCAGAGAAATGCAACTCAATATTTATTGCCCAGGTTCTGCAGTTTTAGGAAATATCCCACATGTGGCTTTAGTGTGCTAGTGGACTGAAGCACCGGCCTCAGAAGCAAAGGAGAACCTTGTGGATTTTGGGCCTCCTTTTTATTAGAATATATTTTAGGCACCATGTCAGCTTTGAACAAGTCTTGTGGAACTAAAACAGTGGAAACCCCCCAAAAGTGACCCCATTTGGGAAACTACACCCCTCGAGGAATTTATTTAGGGGTGTAGCAAGCATTTTGACCGGCCAGTTTTTTTGCAAAAATTTTTGGAACTAGGCCATGAAAATGAAAATCTACATTTTTTCAAATTACATGTAGGTTTAGCTAATTTTTTTCATTTCCAAAAGAACTAAAGTAGAAAAAGCACCACAACATTTGTAGAGCAATTTCTCCCGAGTAAAACAATACCCTACTTGTGGTAATAAACGGTTGTTTGGACACACGGCAGGGCTTAGAAGGGAAAGAGCGCCATTTGGCTCTTGGAGCTCAAATTTAGCAGGAATGGTTTGCCATGTCACATGTCAGCAGGAATGGAGGCCATGTCACATTTACAAAGCCCCTCAGGGGACAAAACAATGAAAACCCCCAACAAGTGACCCCATTTCGGAAACTATACCCCTTTAGGAAATTATCTATTTTTGAAAGTAGGCTGTGAAAATGAAAATCTACATTTTTTAAAATAAAATGTAGGTTTAGCTAATTTTTTTTTCATTTCCACAAGGACTAAAGGAGAAAAAGCACCATAAAATTTGTAAAGAAATTTCTCCCGAGTAAAACAATACCCCACATGTGGTAATAAACGGATGTTTGGACATACGGCACGGCTTAGAATGGAAAGAGCGCCATTTGGCTCTTGGAGCTCAAATTTAGCAGGAATGGTTTGCGGAGGCCATGTCACATTTACGAAGCCCCTGAGGGGACAAAACAGTGGAAACCCCCAGCAAGTGACCCCATTTTGGAAACTATACCCCTTGAGGAAATTATCTAGGGGTATAGTGAGCATTTTGACCCCACAGGTTTCTTGCAGAAATTTTTGGAAGTAGGCTGTGAAAATGAAAATCTACATTTTTTTCAAATAAAATGTAGGTTTAGCAAATTTTTTTTCATTTCCACAAGGACTAAAGGAGAAAAAGCACCATAAAATTTGTAAAGAAATTTCTCCCGAGTAAAACAGTACTCCACATGTGGTATTAAACGGCTGTTTGGACACACGGCGAGGCTGAGAAGGGAAAGAGCGCCATTTGGCTTTTGGAACTCAAATTTAGCAGGAATGGTTTGCGGAGGCCATGTCGCATTTGCAAAGCCCCTGAGGGGACAAAACAGTGGAAACCCCCAACAAGTGACCCCATTTTGGAAACTACACCCCATGAGGAAATTATCTAGGGGTACAGTGAGCAGTTTGACTCCACAGGTGTTTTACAGAACTTATTGGAATAGGCCGTAAAAATGAAAATTTACATTTTTTCAAAGAAAATGTAGGTTTAGGTATTTTTTTTTCATTTCCACAAGGACTGAAGGAGAAAAAGCACCATAAAATTTGTAAAGCAACTTCTCCCGAGTAAAACAATACCCCACATGTGGTCACAAAAATCTGTTTGGACACAATGTAGGGCTCAGAATGCAACTAGCACCATTTGGATTTTGGAATGGTTTCTGGGCGCCATGTCACATTTGCTGGGTGCCTGTAGTACTAGTACAGTGGAAACCCCCCAAAAGTGACTCCATTTGGGAAACTGCACCCCCTGAGGAATTATCTAGGGGTATACTGAAAATTTTGATCCCAAAGGTTTTTTGCTGAATTAATTAGAATTAAGCCATGAAAATGAAAAATAATTTTTTTTTCCAACAAGATGTAATTTTAGATCAACATTTTCATTTTTACAAGGAATAGAGAAGAAAAAGCACCCCAACATTTGTAAAGTAATTTCTCCCGAGTACGGTAACACCCCATATGTGGTTATAATCAGCTGTTTATGTATATGGGAGCATTCAGAAGAAAAGGAGCGGTATTTATCTTTTGGAGCGTAGATTTTGCTGGAATAGGTTGCGGATGCCATGTTGCATTTGCAAAACCACTGATGTACCAAACAAAAGTGACCCCGTTTTAGAAACTACACCCCTAAAGGCATTTATCAAGGGGTGTAGTGAGAATTTAGACTCCACAGGTGTTTTGCAGAAATTAATACGCAGTGGATGGTGCAAAGTGAAAATTGCAACTTCTCCACTGATCTGCCTATTCACCACACAATATGTTGTGCCCCTGGAGAATCTTACCCCATAAATTGTTAAGCGGTTTCTCCTGGGTATGGTAATGCCATACTTGTGGACATAAATTGCTGTTTGGGCACACTGTAGGGCTAAGAAGGGAAAGACCGCCATTTTGAGCATGGATTTTGCTTGGTAGTATTTCTGTTTGGGGTTTTGCTGGTATTTCAGTTTATAATTTGGGGGCATATGTAATCTGTGCGGAGTACATCAGGGCATAATAAGAGGGTATAATAATGGGGTAAATAATACTATTATCCATAGATGTGTGGTATGATGTGAAGTGATCTGTTATGCACAGGCCGGTGTCACACTGATAAACGGTTTTCTTTCTTATCCCCCTTTTGTAACGCTCTGCACCTTTTGTGGACTTTTTCTCCTTCATGGTTTGGGAAATTTTGCTGGGAAAGTTTTGCGCTGGTATAATACGGGCGCCCTCGCTTCCAGCGGATGTGCTATGTCCCTTCCCTTTCCTAGTTCCTAAATACTAGGGGCCTGAAACTGAAGGAATGTTCCCCTCCGGCCTGCGCATTGAGATGTTTTTTCATCACCGCATTACTAGTGCCATAACTTTTTTGTTTCTCAGTTGATTGAGAGGTGTGCGGGCTTGTTTTTTGCGAGACGGGCTGTAGATTTTATTGGTACCATTTTAGAACACATACGACTTTTTGATCACTTTTTATTTCATTTTTTGGAAAAGGAAGTTACCAAAAACAAGCAATTCTGGAATAGTTTTTTATTGGGTTTTTTTTCGGCATCCACAGTGCGCCCTAAATTACATGTTAGCTTTATTCTGCGGGTCGATACGATTACGGCGATACCAAATTTTTATAGTTTTTTTTATGTATTGCAGCTTTTGCACGATAAAATCACTTTTATTATAAAATCATTTGTTTTCTGTGTCGCCATATTCTAAGACCCATAACTTTTTTAAAAACAAAGATTCTGGCATTGTTTTTCATGGTTTTTTTTTTACGGCGTTCACTGTGTGGGATAATTTAGATAATTGTTTTGTAGTTTGGGTCGTTACGTATGCGGCGATACCAATTATTTATCGTTTTTTTATGTATTGCAGCTTTTGCACAATAAAATCACTTTTTTTATAAAATCATTTGTTTTCTGTGTCGCCATATTCTAAGACCCATAACTTTTTTATTTTTGCGTGCACAAAGCGGTGTCAGGGATTATTTTTTGCGGGACGGATTGTCGTTTTTATTAGTACTATTTTGGAGTAAATGTGACTTTTTGATCACTTTTTATAGCATTTTTGGGAAGGAGATGTGACCTAAAAACAAAGATTCTGGAGTTGTTTTTCATGGTTTGTTTTTTACCCTGTTCACCGTGCGGGATAATTTACATAATAATTTTGTAGTTTGGGTCGTTACGGACGCGGCGATACCAATTATGTATAGTTATTTTAATTTTTACGGTTTTTCCCATCATAAAAAACTTACTAAGTCAGTTTAGCTTTATTTTTATTTGAAATGTGTGTGTTTTTATTGTTTTACCACATTTTTATTAGATTTTTTTAACTTTTTGGACTTGTCCCACTAGGGGACATGAGGGCCTGATGCCCCGATCGCTACTCTAATACACGGCACTACATACGTAGTGCCGTGTATTAGCGCTGTCAGTTATTCACTGACAGCAAGCCTATAAGGACACGCCGCAGGCTCCCGTACAAGGCAGACTCGGACGCCATTTTCTGGCGTCCGATTGCCACAGCAACCCAGCGATTGCGTCACTGGGTTGCCGGTCGGGTGAAAACCTATCAGATGCTGCGATCTATTGAGCGCAGCATCTGAGGGGTTAATCTGCTGGATCGAAGAATAGCTCCGGTCCTGGCAGTTACAGGAGGGTGGCAGCTGTATAATACAGCTGTCACCCCGCGGTGATGGTGCCGGCTCTGCTTCTGATGGTGATGGTGCCGGCTCTGCTTGCGGGAACACCTTCCTGGCAGCGCCGTATATATACGGCGGATGTCGGGAAGGGGTTAAACATTTCTATTTTTTTTAAGAAAAAAGTAGATTTTCATTTTCACGGTCTAATTCCACTAAATTCAGCAAAAAAAACTGTGGGGTCAAAATGCTAACTATACCCCAAGAAAAATTCCTTGAGGGGTGTAGTCTTCAAAATGGGGTTACTTTTGGGGGATTTCCACTGTTTTGGTCCCTCCAGGGTGTTGCAAACGCGACATGGCACTGAAAACTATTCCAGCAAAATTTGCGCTCCAAAATCCAGATGGCGCTCCTTCCCTTCTGAGCTCTGCTGTGGGTCCAAACAGCCGTTTAGTACCACATATTGGGTATTACCGTAATCGGGAGAAGTAGCTTTACAAGTTTTGTGGTGCTTTTTATTCTTCATTACTTGCAAATATTTTTTTTTATATTTTTTTCAGAAAAAAAGTAGATTTTCACTTTCACAGACAAACTCCAATAAATATAGTAAAAGACCTGTGGTGTCAAGAAGCTAACTATACCCCTAGATAAAATCCTTGAGGTGTGTAGTTTCCAAAACCGTGTCAATTTTGGGGGATTTCCACTGTTTTGGCCCCGCAAGACCTCTTCAAACCTGACATTGTACCTAAAATATATTCTAAAAAAGGAGGCCCCAAAATCCACTAGGTGCTCTTTGCTTCTGAGGCCTGTGTTTCAGTCCATTACCACACTAAAGCCACATGTGGGATATTTCTAAAAACTGCAGAATCTGGGCAATAAATATTGAGTTGCGTTTCTCTGGTAAAACGTTCTGTGTTACAGAAGAAAATGTATTACAAATTAATTTCAGCAAAAAAAATAAAAAATTGTACATTTCCCCTCTACTTTGCTTTAATTCCTGTGAATTGCCTAAAGGGTTAACCCCTAGGCGCACCATGACGCAACTGTATGTCCGGGTGGCCAGTGTCTTAGCGCACGGGGACGTACAGTTACTGCGCAGTTCCCGGTGCACACTGTCGGCGATAGTGTGCACTGGGAACCGGGAGGCCAGCTGTTCCTGACAGCTGACACTCCACTGTATGCCGATCAGTGGCTTATTTCCGTTTATTTAGGCAATTAACCCCTTAATTGCGGTGATCGATTGCAATCACCGCAATTTAGGGGTTTCTAGCATATCGGCAGACCTCACAATGAAATCGTGAGGTTTGCAGATGGCTAGCATGGCGACCGGAGGCCAAGTAATGGCCTCTGTGTCTGCCATATACGGAAGCCTATCAGGACCAGCTTCCTGATAGACTTCCTGTCAGAGTCACAGGACGTCACTGCCGTTCGCGATGCACACTGTCGGTGACAGTGTATGTGACAGTGTGCATCAGGAACCGGGACGTCAGCTGTCCCTGACAGCTGACACTCCACTGTTGCCGATCAGCGGCTCATTGCCGCTGATTTAGACAATTAACCCGTTAAATGCGGAGCTCGATTGCATGTATGGAAGCCTATGAGGACCAGCCTGACGTCAAACTGACAGGTGGAATACGTTACACTACCTAGGTAGTGTATTGTATTCTAGCAGCGATCAGAGCTGCAGGTAAATAAAAGAGTGTAAAAAGTAAAGAAAAAAGTTACAAAAAAGTTAATAAAAATGTTTTACAAAAGTGTAAAAATAAAATATTTTTTTTCCCTATAATAAGTCACTTATTATAGGGAAAAAATAAAAATGTTAAAAAACAGTACAAATATTTGGTATCACCGCGTTCGTAACGACCCAATCTATAAAACTATAAAGTTTATTTTTACTGCGCGAAAAAAACAAAACTAAAAACAATGGCAGAATCACTATTTTTTGGTTACAACCCCTCACAAAATATAGAATAAAAAGTGATCAAAAAGTTGCATGTACCCCAAAATAGTACCAATAACAACTACAACCTGTCCCGCAAAAAACTAGCCCTTACACCACTTTTTTGACAGAAAAATAAAAAAGTTACGGCTCTCAGAATATGATGACAGAAAATAAATAATTTTATAAAGAAGTGATTTTATTGTGCAAACGCTGCAAAACATAAAAAAACTATATACATATGGTATCGCCGTAATCGTACTGACCCGCAGAATAAAGCAAAATTGTCATTTATAGAGCATTATGACCGCCGTAAGAAATAAAGAATTTAAAACGCCAAAAATCACCGTTTTTTGGTCACCAAAGCTCACCAATGCTCTAAATAAAATAAAAAAGTTATAGCGTTTGGAAGGCGTGGAGTGAAAAACTAAAATGGAAAAGCAAAAAAGGATCAGTCCTGCAAAGGTTAATTAATTTCTATTAAAAAAAGAAATTATTACCACTTGTGGGGTATTGTCATACTCGGGAGAGATTGCGTTACAAATTTAGGGCGACATTTTCTCCTTTATCCCTTGTGAAAATGAAAAAATTTAACATTTTAGTGGACAAAAATGTTTATATTCATTTTCATGGCCTAATTCTACTAAATTCTGCAAAACACCTGTGTGGTATAAATGCTTACTATAACCCTAGAAAAATTCCTTGAGGGGTGTAGTTTCCCAAATGGGGTCACTTTTGGAGTGTTTCCACTGTTTTGTTGCCTCCAGGGTGTTGCAATCGCGACATGGCACTAAAAACCAATCCAGCAAAATCTGCGCTCCAAAATCCAAATGGCGCTCCCGCCATTCTGAGCCCTGCTGGGTGCAAACATCAGTTTATTACCACATATGGGGTATTTCCGTAATCGGGAGAAGATGCTTTACAAATGTTGGAGTGCATTTTCTTCTTTATTAATATTACAAATTTCTATGTTTTTTCAGAAAAAAAGTAGCTAACTCCAATAAGTATAGCAAAATACCTGTGGGGTCAAAGTGCTAACTATACCCCTAGATAAATTCATTGAGGGGTCTAGTTTCCAAAATGGGGTCACTTTTGGGGAGTTTCCACTGTTTTGACACCACAAGACCTCTTCAAACCCGACATGGTGCCTAAAATATAATCTAAAAATAAGCAGGCCCCAAAATCCTGTAGGTGCTCCTTTACTTCTGAGGCCGGTGTTTTAGTCCTTTAGGATACTAGGGCCACATGTGGGATATTCCTAAAAACTGCAGGACCTGGGCAATAAATATTGAGTTGCGTTTCTCTGGTAAAACCTTCTGTGTTACAGAATTTTTTTATTACCAATTAATTTCGGCAAAAAAAAAGGAAATTTGTAAATTTCCCCTCTACTTTTCTTTATTTCCTGTGAAACGCCTAAAGGGCTAAGAAACTTTCTGAATGCTGTTTTGAATACTTTGAGGGGTGCAGTTTTTAAAATATGGTGATTTATTTGGGTATTCTAATATATAAGGTCCTCAAAACCACTTCAGAACTAAACTGGTACCTGTAAAAATGGCCTTTTGAAATCTTCTTGAAAATATGAGAAATTGCTGCTAAAGTTCTAAGCCTTGTAACGTCCTAGAAAAATAAAAGGATGTTCACAAAATGAAGCAAATATAAAGTAGACATATGGTAAATGGTAACTAGTGACTATTTTGTGTGGTATTACTATCTGTTTTACAAGCATATACATTTAAAATTAGACAAATGCACATTTTTGCAAATTTTCTCAAAATTTTTGTGTTTTTCACGAATAAATATTCAATTTATTGACCAAAGTTTTCCACTATCATAAAGTCCAATATGTCACGAGAAAACAATCTCAGAATCGCATGGATAGGTAAAAGCATTCCGGAGTTATTACCACATAAATTGACACGTCAGATTTGAAAAAATCAGCTGTGCCACAAGGCCAAAACAGGCTGCGTCCTAAAGGGGTTAAGAAACTTTCTGAATGCTGTTTTGAATACTTTGAGGGCATGCAGTTTTTAATATTGGGTGATTTATGGGGTCTATCCAGTACATAAGGCCCTCAAAGTCACTTCAGAACTGAACTGGTCCTTGACAAAATAGCCTTTTGAAATTTTCTTGAAAATTTGAGAAATTGCTGCTAAAATTCTAAGCCTTGTAACGTCCTAGAAAAATAAAATAATGTTAAAAAAACAATGCAAATATAAAGTAGACATATGGAATATGTGAAATAGTAACTATTTTGTGTGGTATTACTATCTGTTTTACAAGCAGATACATTTAAAATGAGATAAATCATAATTTTTTAAAATATTCTTAACATTTTGGTGTTTTTCACAAATAAGCAATGAATTTATTGACCAAATTTTTCCACTAGCATAAGGTACAATATGTCACGAGAAAACAATCTCAGAATCGCTTGGAAAGGCAAAAGCATTCCAGAGTTATTACCACATAAATTGACAGATGTCAGATTTGGAAAAATGGGGCAGGTCCTGAAGGCCAAAATGAGCTAGGTCCAGAAAGGGTTAAAGTCCAAAAACCCCCCCTTTTCCCATTTTTCCTCTAAAGTAATGTAAAAAATAAAAAAAATAACTAAATTGGCAGCGCTGCTTCTGTAAAAGTCTGAACTAGTGCAATATACCATTATTTAACTTGCACGATGAATGCCGTAAAAAATAAAGAATTGAAGATGCCAAAATCTCTTTTTTTTTGTCACCTTAGCTCTAAAAAAAAGTAATAAAAAGTGATCAAAAAGTTGTATGTACCAAAAAATGGAATCACTAAAAACTAGAGCTCGTTCCGCAAAAAAATAAGCTCTATCACCGCTCAATCAACCGAAAAATAAAAAGTTATGGCTCTCGGAATGTGGTGAAAAAAAACTATTATTTTTTTTAACAAATAGTTTTTTCTTTGTAATAGTAGTAAAATATATAACAAAACTATATATATTTGGTATCACCGTAATTGTATGGAGCCGCAGAATAAATTGAAGTTGTTGTTTTTACCTCACGGTGAAAGACGTAAAAACGAACCCCAAAAAACAATGAATGAATCACATTTTTTTTCCAATTTCAGCCCGCAAATATTTTTTTTTTAGTTTACCAGTACATTATATAGTGCTTTAAATGGTGTCAATAGGAGACACAACTCCTCTTGCAAAAAATAAGCCCTCACACCACCCTATTGATGGAAAAAGAAAAAAGTTATGGCTCTTGGAAGGCGGGGAGTGAAAAACTAAAATGAAAAAGCAAAACAATTGATCAGTCCTGAAAGGGTTAATTAATTTTTAATGAAAAACATTTTCTGACCACATGTGGGGTATTGCCGTACTCGGGAGAAATTGCTTTACAATATTTGCTTGGGGTGCTTTTTCTCCTTTGTCCTTTGTGAAAATTCAAAAATACAACATTTTATTGTAAAAAATGTTGATATTCATTTTCACGGCCTAATTCTAATAAACCCTGCAAAAGACCTGTGGGGTCTAAATGGTCACTTCATGATAAAGATATATATATATGCCCAAAACTCAGAATACTGGTATGAACACATTAACACCATAAACTACGAACTGTAAAATCATGACAATTACAATATCCTGTGCAAGCTCCTCCGCCTTAAAAAAAAAATAACATTTATTATTTATTTCAGACATTAGCCAAAAGTCCTCTATTATTGCAGACTGCTTGAATTTACAGACAGACTTGAGACGCATTGTATTTTACATTAAATGCTGTGTGTGCCATTTAGCTTACAAAGAGTTTAATTTAAGAAGGCACCATGCAAAAATATAATCTATGTGGAAGTCCGATATATACAGTATGTGAACTAAGTGGTTAATATACATGGGTGCCTTTTTATCTACGTTTAATATTCCATAATAGAAAGGCGCTATTGAATAAGCAGAAGTCAGGAATATCTGTATCAGCACAATCAATGACTACCTTTAAAGTTGCATACATTTTCTTTGGCAGTTTGTACAGGATGTCCTTTCTTTTCTAGCCAGACCACGTAAACTAAAATGATACCAAATGTAGCAAATTACTTTAAATGAAATTTCCAGGTCCTTTTCTCAGTTGCTTGAATTCTGACGGCACAGAAACATGATACTGAACTTTAATGTAATTTCAAGAGCCTGCACAACCTTATTAGTTTCAGCACAAATATGTCTGGAAAATGAAACCCTTTTTTCTCTTTTACAACCCCAGGAAAGAAAAATTTCATATGATCCAAAAATATAAACAAAACCAAAGTAATTGAAAGTATTTTCATTAACATTATCACACAAAGAAGACAAATAACAGGATACTTCTTCTTTACATCCTAGACATTTAGCCTTGTGTGTGTGTGTGTGTGTGTGTGTGTGTGTATATACACGTGTGTGTGTACGTGTGTACGTGTGTACGTGTGTGTGTGTGTGTGTGTGTGTGTGTGTGTGTGTGTGTGTGTGTGTATATATATATATATAATAAGATTGGAAGAAACAGAGGTCCATTAGGTCCAAGCTATGATCTTACCGTGTTGATCTGAAGAGGTGGCAGTCACACCTTGGCCTTAGTGTTTGAGGGGACTCTCTGTAACATGAGAAGAAATAAGTATGATAAATGGCACATTTTAGATGGGGGGCCCTGTTAGGGTATGTTCACACGCAAACTCAAAAACGTCTGAAAATACGGAGCTGTTTTCAAGGGAAAACAGCTCCTGGTTTTCAAATGTTTTATAAGCCACTCACGATTTTTGCAGCGTTTTTTGCAGCCATTTTTGGAGCTGTTTTCAATAGAGTCTATGAAAAACAGCTCCAAAAACGTCCCAAGAAGTGACCTGCACTTCTTTTTCAAAGCCATTTTTTTACGCGGCCGTTTTGAAAAACGGACACAAAAAAAACTGCACGTCGGAACAGAATGCCGTTTTCCCATTGAAATCAATGGGCAGATGTTTGGAGGCATTCTGGTTCCGATTTTTCAGCCGTTTTTCGGGACGTTTACGGCCTGAAAAACGGTAAAAACTCTCTATGTGCACATACCCTTACAGATTTTGTATTGGGTCATTCAAGTTACTACTGATAATAATCATAAATACATTTTTTATACATTTTTGCTAATTTTGTGCAGTCAATGACTGCCTCAAGTCAGGAACCAGGACTGGTGATACGTGGGCCCTTGGGCAAAAAAGACACAGTGGGCCCCACTGTGGATAAATGTATTTCACCAAGACAGTATACAGTACAGTACACAGTACCACACAGCAATAAAAAAAAAGTTCACACATAACATTTTGCTGCTGAATTATTCTAGCTTTTTTTAAAAAAAACAAAACTGCATGAATATGTTTTTTTCTTTTTCTGTAAAAATTCCATAATTATATTTTCCTTTTTACCAAAGAACATCAAGAGACCCAGCAAAAACTCCATATTTGAACATATCCTAGAGGCAGCTGCATGTAGCAGAGTTTGCAATTTAACCCTTTCACTGTCAGAAACTTTGGTGCTGTATTTGCTCATGTGGTCGGGAGAATTTTTTGTTTTTGCTTTCCGCATTGCAACAGCCATAGCTTTTTTAATATTATATCAATATAGCTGTATATCCTGATTGTTGCGGAACAACTGGATTTATTTTCGACACATAAGTTAGCGTTGATATTTCATTAACCTTTTGGATTTTCCTTTTTTTACGTTATTTACTGGTCACCGCAAATAATATGTTCACTGTAATGAACAGGTTGTAACGTTTATGAGGATTTCAAATACGTCCATGTTATTTACTCTTTGCTGATGTTTATTTAAAAAAGTGTATTATAAAAAAAATCTGTGTATTGTAATTTGCTTTAATTTTGGTAAGGACTGCAATTTCTCATAAAACCAATACAATATTGCAACTTGCTAACAAAACCCTTTACAGACTGCAATTCACATCACAACAACTGGGCGGCTACACATAGACACATATAGCATAGGCATCTCATCATACAGCATAGATATCTCATGTTTTTTCAAAGCTGGTCATCTCACAGCACACATCTCAGGAAATGTTGAGATAAGAGGTAAGGTAAAGAAGGACACATCTGTAACAGTGGAGCCTGTAGCTCACTGTTAGAGCTTCTGCCTCCTATTCAGCAGGTCCTGTTTTTTTGGACCCAGCAGAGGTACATTAGAAGAGGCCTAATAATAGTTAAATATGGAGAAGATTCGGAGGGCCCCTCCCCCTAATGTCAAAATAGCATTGAGCCAGAATAGGAACACAGCAGCGTCCTGCGTATCAGAGACTACACAAGATGTACAGTAAGTGCAGACAGCAGTGGAGCCCCCTGGCATTTGCCTGACCTTGCTGGATGTTGACACCTGCCCTGTGAGGAACTTATAGACTTTACCAAATGCTGGGTTTCTATCATAGTGAAGCTCCATGTGTTTTAATTTCAATTTTGACTTTAGCAAGCAAATACATTCCCAATTGGACTGAGGTCAAGTGAATGACTTGGCCATTGAAGAACATTGCACTATTTTGCGTTTAAAAAAATCTTGCGTTCTGTCTGAAGTATGTTTTGTGTCCAACAGCAACGTGAGGTGTCGTCTTCAGTAAGAACAGTTTTAGGCCGAGCTACACAGCAAGTCTTCGTAAAATCGTAAAAATTTCCCATTGCAAAGATAATTTATAGCGAAATTGCAATGGTCACAAAAATTCAACCATGGACGCTTCTGTAAGTTGCAGTATGGCCTGGGCCCTATGCAATAATCATTTTTATTTACCAACTATTCAAGATTGTACACAAATCTGAGACAATACCTTCACGCAAAGCCGAACTTGCCATCTAGCCAGATGGGCTGGAGCACAGTGGGCTGGTTGGCTGCCATCCACGCAGTTCTTAGTAGTTATAGCTAAAGACTGAAACTTATTATCTCTAGGTGTCTGATCAAGCTTATCTGTAAGCGGCTGCTGATCAGACACTCAGAGAGATGACAAGTGGGGGAAGCATGGTGAGGACGGCTGCCTCTGTACTCAAGAGCAGTACTTCATCACAGCAGAAGGAAAGAGCCTGCCCACCAGCCCAGCATTGGTTAGTTCACCGTTTGGTCCGTGGGGACGGGGCTGCACTGGCAGATTTCACAGACTTTATTACATGAGAGAAAGAGAAAATGTCACTGCTAAATGGCTGTTGAATTCTGAGTCAAAATGAAGGCCCTGGATCTGACCTACAGCTCCTGCTCAGCAGTGCCACTTTCTCTATATCTGTTTGCAATAAACAAACACCCACCCCATAGTAGTTGCAGGAAAATGTTCACATCTGTGTTGATGCCTCACAGTCACAGTTGTCACATGCTGCATTATTTTTCCCATTAAAACAATGGACGCCATCCTGGAACCCAACGAACCACATGAAAATTCAATGTCCTAGGTTTGAGTGGCGCAAGTGCGGTATGTGTCCTAGGTGTGAGTGGCACATGTGCTGCATATGTTCCATGTTATTCATGTGAACGGTATTTATCGGAATCATTATTTATATGTACAGTATACAGGGTCATCAATTATGTGTAAAGTATATATGACGGCATAATTCATGTGTATAGTATATAGTTGTGTTATTCATGTGTACAGTGTATATATAGTGTCCTTATTCATGTGTATAGTATATAGTGGCGTTATTCATGTGTACAGTATATATAGCATCATTATTTATGTGTACAGTATATAAGGCGGCATTATTCATGTGTACAGTATATATGGCAGCATTATTCACGTGTATAGTATATAGTTGCATTATTCATGTGTGCAGTATATATAGCACCACTTTTAATGTGTGCAGTAAACAGTGGCATTATTCATGTGTACAGTACATATGATGGCATTGTTAATGTACACGGTATATGCTGCATTATTCATGTGTACAGTATATAGGGACATTTTTGTGCACAGTATATGTGGCAACAATATTTATGTGTATAGTATATTTGATGCCATTATTCATGTGTACACTATATAGTGTATACCGTATATAAGGCCATTATAAAGAATATGATGCGTTTTGACAGTAAGGATTATTAAAATATAAATTTTATCCACCTAATAATTAAAGGGGTTATCCACCGGATATGTCATCAGTACATGATCTGTGGGAGTCCGACACCCGGACCCCGCACCGTTAAGCTGTTCCGGCTGCCTCCGAGCACGGGACGTAAATGCCGGAAGCAGTTGGCTCCGGTCACTAAATAGTGGCAAGCTGCCGTACTGCAGCTCTGCTCTTATTCCAGCTAATAGGAGCAGAGCTGCAGTTTGGCAGCACAGCCGCTATGCTATGTATGGAGCCAACTGCATACATAGCATAATGGGACATAACATCCGATGCCCGGAGATAGCGGGAGCGACTTAATGGTGTGGGGCCTGGGTGTTGGACCCGCACCAATGATATACTAATGACCTATCCGGTGCCTAGGTCATCAGTTGTTCAGTAGTGGACAACCCCTTTAAACTAATTTGCCATTTCTAATTACTGCTCAAAATTAATTAATTAATAAATTACCTACACATATTCTATATACTGGGGGTGTATGAAATATTAGATATATTCCACACATATATTTTTACTATTTCTGTAATACTTTATTTATTACTAAAAAATGTAACCAAAAAATGTAACGGTGTTTGGGTAGAGTCCATTTCCGTATATCATCACCCCCATTTTTGCTGCCTTCCTTCTGTCCTGCTCAAGAATCTTATAATCAGACATTGTTCATGTGTGACTTGTGTATGCATTCAGTCCATTACATGCTGGTCCCATTCAGAATTTTTGTGGGATTTGCTGATTTATAAAAAATGGGTGGCACAATAGGAAGGCAGCATTTTAAAGAGTATTAGAAACAAAGTACAATGTTTTTGTATAGCTGGAGGGTGGGCCTGCAACCGTGCAAACATATTGCATGGAGGTGGGCTTGTGTGCTTTCAAATGCCAGGGCTGATTGTAGGTCCCAGTCCAGCCCTGCCTCCACGTGACGTTGCATCCCTCCTAAATTACCTCTATGCACATCTATGGCGGACAGTACCACTACAAACATAAACTTATAGAGTACTGTGTTTTAATAGGAGCAGTTTATCGAATTTCAATGTGACAATGGCTATTTTGTGTCTTTGCTTTTCTCTTGGTTTCTGCTGAGCTGCTAGGAGAAATATTCAAAGTTCTTTTGCCTCGATTTGATTGCACTCTGCTATACATCCCTTTGTGTTTCTGTCAATGTGACACTGATTCCCTGCACTGTCTTGAGAAAACTGGTTAGCATTACCTTTTTGTGAGATCTAAGTGGCTGTTCCGTATTTTTACTGTGAAAGCTGGGTCATTTGATTTGAGTGTTATTGCATTTGATAGCTACCTTCGGGGGAATGTCTTTTTCAAATGTTTATTTCTATATATTCTTGTCGGTTGTGAGGACAGAAGGCAAAGAGAAGCCTTGACTTTTTATAGCGTGGCATCCAAATGAGATGGAAGTTCTTAGGGTTTACTAAGTTTTTTCATGTGTGTGTGTGGAATGCATTTTAACAGGAGCAGATCTGAACTGGAAAGATGTATTTGAAATGAGCAATATCATTGGAATGAATGTGTTGATAAGCCTGCGGTTCAACTCCAGGGCTGAATTATTTGATGGCAAATCTCTTCCTTGACTAGCACATTGCCATCTTATGGAAATTCCAAAGGACGCCAAAAAGAAAATGGCTTATGTTTTCTTATCTCTAGTTGACACTTTGCATTTTCAAATTATGATAGTTTTAACTTTATTTAAAAACAATTATTTTAGCTACAGCATAATATACATTGTACTCTATTACACATATCATAGTCGTAAAACAAAATGCTTTAAATGCCTTTATTGTTCAATTTTAAATAATTCGTTGTAAGTCACAGAGAGGATAAAAAATATTTACCGTGTCTTTATTAAGACAAGAAAATCCTGTTATCGCAGAAGCCATCCGAATCAAATATTATTTGGGAGCAGATATCATCTAGAAAATGATATAATCGCTACTATAATCATCTATTATTTGGTGAAATATCGTGGGTGTAGATAGCACTTGTCAACTCTATCTCTCTTTTAAAAAAAGGTGGCTTTGTTCACCTTTTACCACCAGGCCATTTTTAGGTCAACAATACGTGTTAATACACACCAGACATTCTGAAAAGACATTGCAAATCAATTCTATACAAATCGATTTCAGTCCAAATTTCCCAAAAATTCTCATACACAGCAAAGTCCCAAACTTTTTGAGTTCATGACGCACAAATCGCGGCAAAATGGCAAATGCCAGCCACCATTTTACAAATTTGAACAAGTATCACATGACTTCGAGCAGATCGATTAGGACCTGAAATGAATTTTGGGGAAATTCGCTCATCTCTAATGTTGGAGGTTTATTTTTCTCTGAATTTATTCAGGAAGTACAAATGATTTTATGAATAACATAATAACATAGATATGCATGGTATCCAATCATAATAGAGGCTCAAACACCATTGGAAACATTGATTTACCAATAATTAAATAGAATTAGATCATGAATAAAATACATTATATCACATTATCTTACATGATCATTTCACCTAGTTTCTATTCCGTCAGATAAATACATCCATTTATTAAAAAATATTATTTTTTTTTCCAAGTTTGAGCACATGATGCATTTTATCTCAACACCAGGCTGAGAGAGGCCTGAGTTGCTCCTCTCACCAGAAGATGTGCGGTGGCAGAGGAAAAAGGAGAACAGAGCATTAAACTGTATAATTTTATAATTAACGCCATTTTGTTTTTACATTAATTATTTGAAATTTAGATATAATTAAACACATGGTCATTCCTTACCTAATTTCTCCTACATGAATAGATAATTTAAAAAAATCTATATGACCATGACTTTCTATATCAGTGGTTGTTAATGGATTAAAAAAAAAAAAGTATAGTCTAATTGTTAGCGGAGATGAAGATAGAACAACTTCAGAAAAGTTTGTTTTTTGGCATATGTTTGAGCCACTGAGAAACAGAATGTTGGCTATCCTATGATACAAGAATAATTATTGCAGATACTGAATTATAGCTGGCAACATTTCATAAGTCCATTATCTTCTTTATTGTCCATAGTCCTCAATAATCCTGGATAAATTCTTTTTTCTTAGAGCATGCAACATAAATTTGGCACAGACTGTGATCATTTGAGTTGGTGCCAATGTAGAACTGCTTGGCTATTACAATTTTGTATTGTGCTAAACATTTAGACACAATTGTTTACATTACTGTTATGCACGTAGAAATCTGTTCCATAATGGCGAGTAATAAAGAGCAATTAACTTCCAAATGCGGCTTGTCATTTCAGTTTTCATCTTTTCTCCACAATGTGGCCGGTTTCTGTATTTATTATATTTCTTTCATTTTGGTTTACTTTTTATATTTATTTTGAATGCAATTGTATAGATGGAAATTAATGGAATTTGGGAAAATGGTATTTAATCATTGAAATTCATTGCAGAGTAATAATGCTTAAGTTTAAATTAATGTGGACATTTTACCTATACACAGTAGAGACATTGCACAGGTTCAAACAGTGAGTTGCCTATCATCTTGATAAGATGCCAGGACATATTTTCAAAATTGCATTACATTTAAAGAAAAAAAAAAGAAAGGATGACAGGGACAATTATGACCACATATGCAATTATATTGTTTGGGTGGAAACAGTGGTGTAACTATAGGGGTCGCAGCAGTCACAATTGCGACCGGGCCCCGAAGCCAGGGGTGCTCACGGCCCTCCACACCACATCAATACAAAGTTAATATAGTAACTGGGGCCTATGTAATAAACTACATGGGCCCCTGTTACTATAGTAACTGACAGCACTTACTCACCTTGTTCCGGAGCGCAGCGGAGGTTCTGACGTCACAACGCTGTGCGCAGCACATGACGTTGCGACACTTTGCGTCGCGCACAACATCCCCATGGAGTCAGGACCTCCACTGCGGCCGATCAGGAGGGTACGTTTAATATCACTGCTGAAACTGATAGGTTGGGGTCCGACTCCTGGGACCCCCACCAATCAGCAGTTTTGAAGGGGCCGCAGCTATCCATAGCTATGGGGTTGTAGTGCTATAGATATGCTGTCTCATATATATATATATATATATATACACACACAGGTATACATACACATATACAAACACATTGTCATGCCTTAGGCAGTCTTTCTTATGTATAGCTACTGTATTCTGTTTTCATGTTGTAATAGCTCCCTCTAGTGGCTGTTTTGTGCAAACCGTTTAAGTGAGTTAGCATACAAGCCTTTGTATGTCCCATGAAAGCCACCATATCCATCACCTATGACCTTGTTGACATCACCAAGTCAGCTCTTTAGCAGCCATTTTCTGAATTTGCAGTTGAACATGTATATCTAAACACATCCTCTTCATCCAAACCTATGGTAGCATCGCTGGTATGTCCAAATTACCATCTAGCATTGTAGGTTTATATGTTGATGCATATTATTGTGTTTTGAATGTTTCCTGCTATTATTTTCCAGTCTATAGATACCAGTCAGAGACCATGCCTGTTACAGGTAGGACAGCATCTTCCTGGTGTGTATCTACACTCATCATCTCTGTGCTCACGTACTTGTATATCATGCACATGTTCATGTTTGTAAAGCTTTGTATAGTAGTGTGTTGTTACATGCAGGTGTACTGCAGTAAGCACATTATCTTTCTGTTTCTGAGTTTCACACTATCCTTGCAATAAAAGTTGAAATTTGGACATCGCTCCTGAGTCAATGAATTGCTGGGAGAGAGTTTAGCCTTTTTGTCAACTTATGCCCCTCTCACAGATAAGGAGGGCAGAACACATATATACACACACACACACACACACACACACACACACACACACATATACATACACGCACAAACATTTTTTGGGGGGACACATATGTATTTCCCCTGACGTTTTAAGACCTTAGTGACGCCCCTGGCTGCTTGTGCTGCATCGTTGAGTCACTTAGGAGACCCAGCGATGCAGCTGAAAGCTGCGGGCCACCGGCCATGAGAAGTTTGGGGGGGAGCCCAAGAAGAACTTTTGGATCAGGGACCATGAGCCTTTAGCTACACCCCTGGGTGGAAATTTGCCCTAAGTAAAGCTAAAATAACAATAGCATTCACTAAAACAAACCATTCGGTCAATAAAACAATTAATAGAATTTCCAGAGACAGTGTTATAGTTAACATTGATTAAATTTGTTGTGTAGCTTTCAATAGCAATACTACAGGGTTTTCCTTAATCATATCTGTTTCTGTGAATTGCTAAATAACATTCTTATACAAATTAACACCAGTCTCCAATATTATTTTTAGAATGATTGCCCAACCTACATTGTGGCTACTTCTATTCAGAGGGCGACTTTACAAACTATTAAAGGGTTATTCCCATTTTATAATGTGATGGCATATCGCTAGGATATGCCACCATGTTATAATCGGTAGGGGTTCAATCTCTGGTACCCTCATTGACCCTAAGAATTAATGGACCGCTGCACTGATGTAATGGCAGGAAGGAGGTGAAGGGAAAGTGAGCCCTAATCTACCCACCGCCCTGTCCCTGCCTACTTGCAACGACCCGCCCTAGGCGACGAGGTACAACTGGGCGGCGGTCCCTACGCTGGCTAAGTGCACAGGAAGACAAACAGGGAACACGCAAGGGAAGGGGCAGTAGCCACGGAACGCCACGAGGAAACGGGGCGGCGAACGAACAGTCAGGACCAGGACGAAGTGAGTACACCCGAGCAGGCACGGAGACAGAAGCAAGCCAGGGCAAGCAAGCAGGTCAAGCAGAACTGCAGCAAGGCAGAAGCACGGCAGAAGCAGGCTGGAGCAAGCAGCAGTGGGGCCAGGAATCCAAAAGAATTACAAGCACTGAGGGAGAGCACAGGGCAGGTAATAAAGGGCAGGGGGCGGAGCTAACTCCGAGAGACCAGGCCGCGATAGGCTCTCCCACTCCTGAGCCTGCCACCCTGGTTGGTGGGAGATGGTGTCAGTCGAGCAGGTCTGGCCTCAGGTGTGGATTGATTAATCCCAGGAGTATAGCTAGATGAAGTACCTGGCAGATCCCTAACAGTACTCCCCCTTTTATGAGGGGCCACCGGACCCTTACTAAGGGGACCCGGTTTAGTGGGGAAGAGGAGGTGGAACCTCCTGATCAATACCCCAGCGTGAACATCACGGGCAGGTACCCAAGTCCTCTCCTCCGGCCCGTATCCTCTCCAATGGACCAGGTACTGGAGGGAGCCCTGGACCATCCTACTGTCCATAATCTTGGCCACCTCGAATTCCACCCCCTCAGGGGTGAGAACGGGAACAGGAGGTATCCTCGAGGGGGACCAGGACGGGGAGCAGCGTTTAAGGAGGGAGGCATGGAAGACGTCATGTATGCGAAAGGATGGGGGGAGCTCCAGACGGAAGGATACAGGGTTGAGGACTTCAATGATCTTATAAGGTCCAATAAATCGGGGAGAAAACTTCCTGGACGGGACCTTAAGGCGCAAGTTCCTGGACGACAACCAGACCAAATCCCCGACGACAAACCGGGGGTTAGCAGAACGTCTACTATCCGCCTGAATCTTTTGTGCGCTCTGGGACGCCTCTAGGTTCTTCTGAACCTGGGCCCAGACAGTGCACAGTTCCCGATGAACCTCCTCTACCTCAGGATTATTGGAACAACCAGGGGAGACGGAGGAGAACCTTGGGTTAAACCCGAAATTACAGAAAAACGGGGAGACCCCTGACGAGTTACTGACCCGGTTATTCAGGGAAAATTCAGCAAGGGGAAGGAATGAGACCCAATCGAATTGACAGTCAGAGATGAAACACCTTAAATATTGTTCCAGGGATTGGTTGGTCCTTTCCGTTTGGCCATTAGTTTCGGGATGGAAGGCGGAGGAGAAGGACAGATCAATCTCCAACTTTTTACAAAAAGCTCTCCAAAATAAGGAAACAAATTGTACCCCTCTGTCAGAAACGATATTGACTGGGGCCCCATGGAGACGCAGGATGTGTTTCACAAACAAAGAAGCTAACGTCTTGGCGTTAGGTAGCTTCTTAAGGGGCACAAAGTGGCACATCTTGCTGAAGCGGTCGACTACCACCCACACCACCGACTTGCCCTGAGATGGAGGCAAATCGGTGATAAAATCCATGGAGATATGGGTCCAAGGTCTCTGGGGAATGGGCAAGGAACGTAGTAGGCCCGCAGGTCGGGACCTAGGGGTTTTGGACCTAGCGCAAACCTCACAAGCGGCGACGTAAGCCCTAACATCTTTAGGCAACCCAGGCCACCAATAGTTTCTGGTAATGAGGTGTTTGGTGCCCAAGATGCCAGGATGACCAGATAGAGCGGAGTCATGGTTTTCCCTGAGTACCCTCAGCCGGTATTGCAGGGGAACAAACAGTTTGTCCCCAGGGACGTTCCCGGGAGCTGCACCCTGATCAGCCGCGATATCAGAAGCTAAATCAGAATCCGTGGCAGAGACGATTATACCAGGGGGTAAAATACAAGCGGGATCCTTCTCGGAAGGAGGATTGGCCATGAAACTACGTGACAGAGCGTCAGCCTTAATATTCTTGGACCCAGCCCTATAGGTAACCAAGAAATTAAATCTGGTAAAGAATAGTGCCCACCGAGCTTGTCTAGGATTAAGCCTCCGGGCCGATTCTAGGAAAACCAGATTCTTGTGATCCGTAAGGACCGTTACCTGGTGTCTGGCCCCCTCCAGGAAGTGCCGCCACTCCTCAAAAGCCCATTTAATGGCTAGAAGTTCGCGGTTACCAATATCATAGTTACTCTCCGTGGGCGAAAACTTCCTAGAGAAGTAAGCACAGGGGCGGAGATGGGTGAGGGAGCTGGTACCCTGGGACAAGACGGCCCCCACTCCCACCTCGGAAGCGTCAACCTCCACAATAAATGGCTCCTCTTGGTTGGGCTGAATCAGCACGGGGGCCGAGATAAAGCACTTCTTGAGAGTCTCAAAGGCCTGGACGGCCTCAGGGGGCCAATGGAGGACATCGGCACCCTTGCGGGTAAGGTCCGTAAGAGGCTTAGCGACGACCGAGAAGTTGGCAATAAATCTCCTGTAATAGTTGGCGAACCCTAAAAAACACTGTAACGCCTTAAGGGAGGCAGGTTGGACCCATTCCGCCACAGCTTGAACCTTGGCAGGGTCCATGCGGAATTCATGAGGAGTGAGGATTTGCCCTAAAAATGGTATCTCCTGTACCCCAAAGACACATTTTTCAGTCTTAGCAAACAGATTATTCTCCCGAAGGACCTGGAGCACCTTCCTGACATGCTCCACGTGGGAGGACCAGTCCTTGGAAAACACCAGTATGTCATCAAGGTACACAACAAGAAAATTACCCAGGTACTCTCTCAGGATTTCATTAATAAAATTCTGGAAGACAGCAGGGGCATTACACAACCCAAAGGGCATGACCAGGTATTCGAAATGACCCTCGGGTGTGTTGAACGCAGTTTTCCACTCATCCCCCTCTTTGATGCGGATAAGGTTATATGCCCCCCCGTAGATCGAACTTAGAAAACCATTGGGCTCCCTGAACCTGATTAAAAAGATCCGGAATCAAAGGAAGTGGGTACTGGTTCCTTACGGTGACCTTATTCAGGTTACGATAATCAATGCACGGCCTAAGACCACCATCCTTCTTCCCCACGAAGAAGAAGCCAGCACCTACAGGAGAAGTCGAGGGGCGAATGAAACCCTTGGCCAGGCATTCTTGGATATACACCCTCATCGCTTCACGTTCAGGACATGAAAGATTAAATATCCTACCCTTAGGAAGCTTGGCACCAGGCACCAAATCGATAGCGCAATCGTAATCTCTATGGGGGGGCAACACCTCGGAGGCCTCCTTAGAAAACACATCGGCGAAGTCCTGAACAAACTCAGGAAGCGTGTTTACCTCCTCCCGGGGAGAAATAGAGTTAACAGAAAGACATGACATAAGACATTCATTACCCCATTTGGTGAGATCCCCAGTATTCCAATCAAATGTGGGATTATGCAACTGCAACCAGGGAAGACCTAATACCAGATCAGACGATAATCCCTGCATCACCAGTACAGAGCACTGCTCCAAATGCATGGAGCCAACCAGGAGTTCAAAAACAGGAGTATGCTGAGTAAAATAACCATTAGCAAGGGGGGTTGAGTCGATTCCTACTACAGGGATGGGATAAGGTAAATCAATACAAGGCATCTTTAGAGACATAGCAAAATCCACAGACATGATATTAGCAGATGAGCCAGAATCCACGAAAGCACTGCCCGTGGCAGACCGGCCAGCAAACGAGACCTGAAAGGGAAGCAAAATTTTATTGCGTTTCACATTAACGGGAAATACCTGTGCGCCCAAGTGACCTCCCCGATGATCACTTAGGCGCGGAAGTTTTCCGGCTTCTTATTCTTGCGCCTGGGACAGGTGTTCAGTAGATGCTTGTTGTCCCCACAGTAGAAGCAGAGACCATTCATTCTGCGAAACTCTCTACGTTGTCGAGGGGACATGGAGGCCCCGAGTTGCATAGGTACCTCCGAGTCCTCCGTGGAGGGGCGAGGAGACGGGACCTCGGGGGGAATCGCAGAAAAGTCAGAGGGGAGCACACTGAAGCGTTCTAGCTGACGTTCCCTGAGACGTCGGTCAAGTCGTACTGCTAGGGCCATAACCTGGTCAAGGGAGTCAGGCGAGGGGTAGCTAACCAGCAGATCCTTCAGGGCGTCAGATAATCCTAACCTAAACTGGCACCTTAGGGCCGGATCGTTCCACTGAGAAGCTACGCACCACTTCCTAAAATCAGAACAGTATTCCTCAACCGGTCTCCTACCCTGACGTAAGGTCACCAGCTGACTCTCGGCTAAAGCAGTCCTGTCAGTCTCGTCGTAAATGAGTCCGAGGGCAGAGAAAAAACGATCAACAGAGGAAAGTTCAGGGGCGTCAGGAGCCAAGGAGAAGGCCCACTCTTGGGGCCCTTCCTGGAGTCGGGATATGATGATACCCACCCGCTGGTTCTCGGAACCTGAGGAGTGGGGCTTTAGGCGGAAATACAGTCTGCAACTCTCCCGGAAGGAGAGAAACGTCTTACGGTCCCCTGAAAACCGGTCAGGTAACTTGAGGTCGGGTTCTAGAGGTGAGGTGAGGGGTACTACTAAAGCAGCGTCACCCTGATTGACCCTTTGGGCCAGGGCCTGGACCTGTAGGGAGAGGCCCTGCATCTGCTGGGTCAGGGTCTCAAGGGGGTCCATGATAGCGTCAGCGTAGGAGAAATGGTAGACTAGGTAAGGGCTTGTAATTATGTAATGGCAGGAAGGAGGTGAAGGGAAAGTGAGCCCTAATCTACCCACCGCCCTGTCCCTGCCTACTTGCAACGACCCGCCCTAGGCGACGAGGTACAACTGGGCGGCGGTCCCTACGCTGGCTAAGTGCACAGGAAGACAAACAGGGAACACGCAAGGGAAGGGGCAGTAGCCACGGAACGCCACGAGGAAACGGGGCGGCGAACGAACAGTCAGGACCAGGACGAAGTGAGTACACCCGAGCAGGCACGGAGACAGAAGCAAGCCAGGGCAAGCAAGCAGGTCAAGCAGAACTGCAGCAAGGCAGAAGCACGGCAGAAGCAGGCTGGAGCAAGCAGCAGTGGGGCCAGGAATCCAAAAGAATTACAAGCACTGAGGGAGAGCACAGGGCAGGTAATAAAGGGCAGGGGGCGGAGCTAACTCCGAGAGACCAGGCCGCGATAGGCTCTCCCACTCCTGAGCCTGCCACCCTGGTTGGTGGGAGATGGTGTCAGTCGAGCAGGTCTGGCCTCAGGTGTGGATTGATTAATCCCAGGAGTATAGCTAGATGAAGTACCTGGCAGATCCCTAACAACTGATTTACCACTGCGTCAACTAAGTTTTCCCTCCCCACACTGAAACACCTGGATGTGCAGGGTATTACAGGAAAGTGCAGCACTTGAATATGTTCCCTGAAAAACAGGTGGGCAGGATGCGGCCGTGCAGGAAACAAAAGTGGCGAGGACACAGCTCTAAAACAGAGCTGCAGCCCTTCATTCTCAGGATCAATGGGGGACCCTAGCGATATGCTATCATTTTTAAGATTGGAATACTCTTTTAAACCGGAGTTAAAAAGAGGAGTTAAAGCCCCTGTAAGTACTCTTCTTTTCTTTTACTTTAACAATTATTCACAGTTTTTTTGTAAGTGTGATAATGGATAGCAAGATTGGAGGTTTTCTTCTGTGCACACTTTGCCATATCCCTCTACAGGAGCGGTGCTGCGGTGGCGGTAGCCGCCATGCGGTGCTGCAACCGCTAGAGTAGGGACCCACTTTAAAGAGGTCGCCGTGAAGTGGCAAGTGGGCTTATACAGTTTGATCAAAATGTTTACAAAGAACCTCATGTTCATGTTTCCAAATTATGCCTAGCGGCTCAGATCAACGTATATACTGTGGATTGTGCGGTCCATGTCTAGTTTCTCACAATGCTGATATTGTATAGTCTATCCTCCTCATTTCCTTTGTTTTACTTGGTACCAGCACTCCACACATTTGAAAAAATACCCAGCTGATTTAAATTACAGAATGACCTCATAAGTGTTTCTGCTCTTGCTTGTGCTCTCAGTTTGCCGCTCGGGCGCATGGCAAGGTGAGCGCATTCCATCTGTTCACATGTTGTGGTGCTGTATGGTGGTGTCTGTTGCTGTAGTGCTGCACTTGTGGGGGGACGTGGCCCAGAACCAAGGAGGCTTGGCACGGTCTGAAGGCATGGGTGCTTTTGGGCCCCTGGGTTGCTCCCTCTGCAGGAGCGGTGCTGCGGTGGCGGTAGCCGCCATGCGGTGCTGCAACCGCTAGAGTAGGGACCCACTTTAAAGAGGTCGCCGTGAAGTGGCAAGTGGGCTTATACAATTTGATCAAAATGTTTACAAAGAACCTCATGTTCATGTTTCTAAATTATGCCTAGCGGCTCAGATCAACGTATATACTGTGGATTGTGCGGTCCATGTCTAGTTTCTCACAATGCTGATATTGTATAGTCTATCCTCCTCATTTCCTTTGTTTTACTTGGTACCAGCACTCCACGCATTTGAAAAAATACCCAGCTGATTTTAATTCCAGAATGACCTCATAAGTGTTCCTGCTCTTGCTTGTGCTCTCAGTTAGCTGCTGGGGGCGCATGGCAAGGTGAGCGCATTCCATCTGTTCACATGTTGTGGTGCTGTATGGTGGTGTCTGTTGCTGTAGTGCTGCACTTGTGGGGGGACGTGGCCCAGAACCAAGGAGGCTTGGCACGGTCTGAAGGCATGGGTGCTTTTGGGCCCCTGGGTTGCTCCCTCTGCAGGAGCGGTGCTGCGGTGGCGGTAGCCGCCATGCGGTGCTGCAACCGCTAGAGTAGGGACCCACTTTAAAGAGGTCGCCGTGAAGTGGCAAGTGGGCTTATACAGTTTGATCAAAATGTTTACAAAGAACCTCATGTTCATGTTTCTAAATTATGCCTAGCGGCTCAGATCAACGTATATACTGTGGATTGTGCGGTCCATGTCTAGTTTCTTACAATTCTCACACTTTGCCATATGTATGCACGACTAGAGCCGGAGTTCCAGGGTGAATACCTCTGTGGCAGATGTGAGCATGTTGTTCACCTGGATGCTCGCATTAGAGATCTGGAGGAGAAAAATGCAACACTGAGGACGACAGACAATCTTGAGCGGAGCATGCTGCTGACTGAGCAAGCAGTTAGTGGGGTAGAACTGGAGGGTGAAGACATGGGTCAGCAGGATCAGGCAAGTAGCTGGGTTAATGTAGTTAGGGGCAGTAGAAAGGGGTCCAAGAAAAGGAAGGTCAATCCTGTTTCTGATATCCCAAGCAAAATTGCCAAGTTGGATGATGTTGCGAGAGTGTCGGTCTCAGAAATGGCAGCCCTAGTGGATACTGATCTCCCTAACAGCCGGGAGAACAGCCCAGCTAGTAGTCGGCAGGATGTTAATGCAGGTAAGGCAAGACAATTGGTAGTTGTAGGGGATTCTATAATCAGGAAGACGGATAGAATAATTTGTCGCCAGGACCGCCTCAACAGAATGGTTTGATGTCTCCCTGGTGCCAGGCTTTGGCATGTGGTGGAACGGGTGGATAATTACTGGTAGGGGCTGGTGATGATCCAGCTGTCATGGTCCATGTAGGTACCAATGACAGAATAAATGGTTGGTGGAGGAGACTTATGAATAATTTTAAAGAACTAGGCTACAAGCGGAAGGGAAGACCTGCAGGGTTGTATTCTCAGGAATACTGCCTGGGCCATGCGCATCACAGGAAAGACACGGCAGCTGAGGGAGTTAAATGCATGGCTGAAGTCTTGGTGTAGAGGAGAAGGCTTTGGGCAGTGGCGTAACTACCGCGGTAGCAGCAGTAGCGGCTGCTATGGGGCCCGGGGCTTTAGGGGGCCCGGGCCGCCAGCCGACACGCCCTCCCAAATGCCCGGTGGCGCCGCTAGCAGCCGTTATGGCTGCTACAGGGGTAGCACCGCTACTGTGGGGCCCGCGCCACCGAGCCTTACACAGGCACTCTCATGCCTATAGGTGTCGCTAGCACCGGAGGGGGCCCCGGTGCTAGCGGCAGCCAAATACATGTATTAGCACTGAATGGCCGGGCATGTTCCGTGCCTGACCATCCAGTGCCTTACAATGACATTGATTGGCTAGCGGCGCGATTACATCATCGCGCCGCTTCCATGCTTGGAAGGTGCTGATTGGCGGGGCAAGTCATTCTGCCCCGCCAATCAGCGTCATTGAAGGACGCTCATTCAGCTCCTGCAGACATGCTCAGAAGAGAGCATGTCTGCATCGCCAGTGAACAGCGTGGGAACCGGAGAATGTGAGTATGTCAACTTTATATATTTTTTTCCTCATAAAAATGTGAATGGCATTATCTATAGTGGGGGGTCTATCTACAGGGGGGGTCGTCTTTATGTGGGCTATTATATATAGGGGGGTCTATATGTGGGGCAGTAGCTACAGGGGGGTCTATATGTGGGGCAGTAGCTACAGGGGGGTCTATATGTGGGGGTGTGGGCCACTATATACAGGGGGGTCTATATGTGGGCCACTATATACAGGGGGGGTCTATATGTGGGGCACTAGCTACAGGGGAGGTCTGTATGTGGGGATGTGGGCCACTATCTACAGGGGGGTCTATATGTGGGGCAGTATATGTGAGACACTATACAGGGGTGGGCTATATGTAGAGCACTATCTATAGGGGAGCTATTTTTTAGGGTACTTTCTATAGGGGTGGGCTATGTGGGGGACACTATATACAGGGGTGGGTTACCTGTGGGGCACTAGCAACAGGGTGGCTATATGTAGTGCACAGTCTACAGGGGTGGGCTATATGTGGGACAATATCTACAGAGGTAGGCTATACGTGGAGCACTAACTATAGGGGAAGCTATATATAGGGCAGCACGGTGGCTCAGTGGTTAGCACTATTGCCTTGCAGCTCTGGAGTCCATATGTGGGCACTATCTACAGGGGCTTCTATGTAGGTCACTATCTACAGGGGGCACTATCTACAGGGGGCACTATCTACAGGGGGCACGGTGTGTGTGTGTGTGTGTGTGTGTGTGTGTGTGTGTGTGTGTGTGACAGTTATATTTAGATGTGTTGAGAATTTTAACTTTGTTTACAGGTGCAGAAATGTTTTAAAAGTGAGAAGCTGAAGACATCTAAACGGAAAACTGCAGAAATTGGTCATGCCCACGAGAAATCCATCATAGATGTTTGAACCGGAGGGAGAAGAAAAGAACTAGAATCTGAGACGTCACCGGTGAGTCACTTAATGTAAATGTTTATTCTGCCTCTAATCAGTATTGTAGTCACTGTATGATCTGCAGCGAGATGATGGTGGTATGATTTTTTTTTTGTGAAACCGCATCTCCCAGCATATCCTTATCATTGTTTTCGGCCATGCTGGGAGCTGTAGTTTTACGCCGTACAAACCTATGCGCAGTGGCGTAACTACCGCTATAGAAGCCGTAGCGACTTCTACGGGGCCTGCAGCATGCACCGTAGAAGTGCCCACCGGCACGGCCCCTCCCATGGCCGCAGGCTCCGCTAGCAGCCGCTATGGCTGCTACAGCGCGACGCCACTGAAGGGGTTGTTCCTACAAAAGACATGCATCCCCTAACCACAGGATAGGGGATACATGTGGGATCGCTGGGACGCCCAGCGATGAGGAGAACGGGGGACCGAAAGTCCCCCCTAAGTTCTCCATGACAAACCTCGGACTTCCGTAGTCTGTCTGCAGCTCCATGGAAATGACTTGCGCACCGGTCGTGCTTGTGCGCATGCGTGACCAGCGCTCCTTTCATTTTTATTGAACTGCGCAGACGCCGGAAGTCCGAGGTTAGTCATGGAGAACTTCGGGGGACTTTCGGTCCCCCGTTCTCCTTATCGCTGGCAGCGATCACACATGTATCCCCTATCCTGTGGATAGGGGATGCATGTCTTTTGTAGGACAAACTATAGGCCGTTTTTTTTTTGGGGGGGGGTGTCTGTATGGCGTAATCTACAGAGGGGGCTGTATGGCGTTATCTACAGAGGGGGTCTGTATGGCGTTATCTACAAAGGGGGCTGTATGGCGTTATCTACAGGGGGCTGTGTATGGTGCTATCTATAGGGGGGCGCTGTGTGGTGGAATCTATAGGGAGGCACTATCTACAAGGGGGGGGTTGTGTGATACCCAGCAGAGGGGGGGGGGCCCAGTCAAAAGTTTGCTATGGGGCCCAGTCTTTCCTAGTTACGCCCCTGGCTTTGGGTTCCTAGAACACTGGGCTGACTTTTCATTGGGGTACAAACTGTATTCTGCAGATGATTTGCACCTAAATAAAAAGGGTTCTGCTGTGCTGGGACATAGAATTCTAGCTGGGTTGGCGGAGTATTTAAACTACGGCTGAGGAGGGAGGTCAATGTAGAAAATAAAGGGGTAGTCAGGTTAGAGAGGGGTCAGACTTTATTGGTGGGGGGAGAAATAGACTGTGGAAAGAGGACTAGACAACAGGATAGGGAGATCCTTTTGTTACAAAACGGCAATGAAAATAAAAATGCCCAAATAATGTCAAATAATCACATTTCTGATACTGAAAGTGAAAAAATTAAAGGCAAGTTAAAGTGTATGTTCACAAATGCTAGTAGTCTAGCAAGCAAAATGGGGGAGCTGGAGGCCTTGGTAGTGGAAGAAAATATAGATATAGTTGGTGTTGCTGAAACATGGCTAGACTCTTCGCATGATTGGGCTGTAAATCTACAGGGTTTTACACCGTTTCGGAAAGACAAGACAAATAGGAAAGGAGGTGGTGTATGTCTGTATGTGAGATGTGATATGAAGGTGAGTGTAAAAGAGACTATTGTGGGTGAAGCTTGTGAGGAGATTGAAACCTTGTGGGTGGAATTACAAAGGGAGGAAAACACTGAAAAAATTACTTTTGGTGTAATCTATAGACCCCCCCCCCCCCAATATAACTGAAGAGATAGAAGGTCAAATATATAAACAGATGGAGAGGGCTGCACAGGCGGGTACTGTAGTGATAATGGGAGATTTTAATTACAGGGATATTAATTGGTGTCATGGTTCGGCTTCAACTGAAAAGGGCAGAAATTTTCTCAACCTGTTGCAGCAAGATTTTTTGGGCCAGTTTGTGGAAGACCCGACTAGAGGTGAAGCTCTGTTGGATTTGGTCATTTCTAATAATGCAGAGCTTGTTGGGAATGTCAATATTCGTGAAAACCACGGTAACAGTGATCACGATATAGTTACATTTTACCTATACTGTAAAAAACAAACACAGGCTGGGGCAAAAACACTTAATTTTAAGAAGGTCAATTTCCCCAGGATGAGGGCTGCAATTCAGGATATAGACTGGGAAGAACTAATAGCAAATAATGGTACAAATTATAAATGGGACATTTTCAAATCTACTTTGGGTAATTATAGTGCAAAATTTATTCCTGCAGGCAACAAGTATAAATGACTAAAATGAAACCCCACATGGCTTACACCTTTTGTAAAAAGGGTAATACATGACAAAAAAAACGGCATTTGAAAAATACAAATCTGAGGATACTGCTGTAGCCTTTGTAAATTATAAAGAGCTTAATAAAATCTGTAAAAAGGTAATAAAATCAGAAAAAATACAAAATGAAAGACAGGTGGCCAAGGATAGTAAAACAAATCCCCAAAAATTCTTCAAGTATATAAATGCAAAAAAAGCCAAGGTCTGAGCATGTAGGGCCCCTAGATAGTGGTAGTTGGGAGTTGTTAACGGGATCAAGAGAAGGCAGAGTTACTAAATGGGTTCTTTAGCTCTGTATATACAACAGAAGAAAGAACAGCTGATGTATCCAGTGCCAGTGCTGTTAATATGCCAATATTTACATGGCAGACCTTGAGAAATCTGTCGTCTATGTGTCCCACCATTTTTCCAAGGTCTTGGGATGGTGGAGATACATAGACGACATATTCCTCATTTGGACGGACACACAGGACTCTTTGCAAGAGTTTTTTGTGGACCTGAACGGGATGGACCAGGATATTACGTTTACCATGGTTAGCTCTACTGAATCAATACAGTTTCTTGACACCACTGTTTTTGTTAAAAATGACCATCTAGTGACAGACCTTTTTATAAAAAGCACAGACCGTAATAGCCTTTTAAGTTATGAGAGTCAGCATCCTAGAAGGATGGCCAGATCCCTTCCATTTAGTCAAATGTTGAGGATTAGAAGGATAGTGGATGACGAGTCTAAAATGGTCGATCGGTTGAATGAGATGGGAGATAAATTTTGGTCTAGGGGTTACCCTGGTAGACTCATTGAGTCCCACATTGCCCGAGTTAGGAATATTGAGGGCCATGTTAGGGATACTAGATGTCCCAAAGAGGTAAAACGTGTTCCTTGTGTCACCACTTATGGTACACATAGTTCTAAAATCATGCAAGTTATTCGTAGACATTGGCCTATGTTAGGCAATTTTTATGACATCCCCTCATTCAAATCCCCCCCCCTGTTTTCGTATAGGAGATCATCCAATTTGAAGAATAGATTAGTGAAAACTGATATAGGTTCGAAAGGCAGCGGAAATTCAGCTAGACAAGATCTTATTATTCGCAGTGGCTGTTATCCATGTTTGAATTGTGCCAATTGTGGTTTGATGTGCAAGGGAGATTCGTTTACACATCCAAAGATCGGTAAGACGTATAGAATCAGACACTATTTGACCTGTAGATCGAGTTATGTGATCTATAGCCTCATGTGTCCATGTAAACTTTTGTATGTAGAGGACTACTGAATGTAGGATCAGGCTCAATACACATAAATCCACTATCAATACAAATAAGACTGAATTACCTATTCCCAGACACTTTTGCGAAGCCCAACATAGGGTTAATCTACTTCGCTTCTGGATCATAGCTCATATACCTCCTCTTAGAAGAGGCGGGGATAGGGAGAAACTACTCAAGAGAAAAGAAGTCGAGTGGATCAGTAAACTCGATACGTTACAACCTAATGGATTCAATTTTGAGTACAATCTAAAAGCATTTTCATAAGTCCTCTTACTCCGGATACTGAGGGATGTGATTATTTTCCCATATTACCATCGAATGATATTATCCCCTTATATAGTAAGATATAGATTATATATATTTTTTATTTTTTTACTAGGGGTTCAAATCACATATATTTATTTTTCACAAAATCGTCTAGTCCTTTTGAATTTTCATTATTATTATTTTTATATTGGTAATTATTATTTATACTTGCAATTATATTGATTATTATTCATTTATTTTTCAGGTTTTGTTTATAACAAAATGGATTTGGATTACTTTGCTGGATGCTGGCCCAAGCCGAGGGATACATTTGCGTTGAGAGTCTTTTTATCTGCTGATCTAGATGTTGATCAGTATTTAGTACATCTAATTATTACACATTTGACCTCTTGCTAGTATATATCTGTTGAGATAGGTCCATTTCTTCTCTCAGGATTATCAGAACCCTTTATTATCTCAACACTATGGCATGGGTTGCTCATAGCCATATTTTGTTGGGATTTTAGACCTTATTATCTGTTGTGGGTGATGTCAATTAAGCATATTGGATATCATAGACTTACACTGGGGTCGTAAATTTACTCTTTTTTCTTCTTCCTCTCCGGCACTCATGTACGCATGCGCAGTAGATTTCCCTTTGGTTGCTAGACACTAACATAGAACTGCTTTGTCATGGTTTGTGGGTATGTGGACCCACTAGACCGCACCGCCGTAGCAGGGAGGCAGCTGGCCAAACAACAGAGAACCCCAGAAATGCAAAGTACCGCACAAGGGTACCTGGATAGTCCAGACAGTGGCCGCAGCTCTGGCACGGATGGTGGTGGGTGCAGCAGGTAACACCAGATGTGGCGGATGACAGCAGGTGCCGCAGATTGCACCAGGTGTGTCGAATCCCTCTGGACGTGGCAGATGACACAGGTGCCGCAGTTTGCGCCAGACATGGCGAATCCCTCTGGACGTGGCAAAGCAACAGCAGGTGCAGTAGACACAACTCCAACTAGTAGGCACAGAAACAAGAATACAGCACGGGATACAGGAAAAGGTAACAGGGCACGGGTAACAACTGGAATGGGAAACACTGATGGACCATTTGCAAGACAGACTTGGGAATAACTAACAATGCTTAGGCAAGGATCAGAAGGGCTGGGGCCTTCTTATAGACCAGGAAATCATGTGTGTTGATAATGATGATTGTTTTACAGGTGCGCACGCTGGCCCTTTAAGAGCGGGCCCGAGCTTGCGCGCGCACCCTATGGGACACAGCAGACTGGAGCGGAAGTCAGTGCTGGCGTCTGCTAGGAAGAAGATGGGGACAAGTGCTCACGGATCCACGACTGCGGGCGACGGGAGGTGAGTAAACCCGACGGCCCATGTCCATGGATGCTACATGCTTGACAGCCGTTCATGTGATACTTATATCACATGACTTAGTGCTAGGCATGCGCAGTTGTGTTACAAGGACGCCGCGGAAGAAGCAGTATGACGCATTATACCCGTTGCTATGTTCCTTCGTTTTGGGTGAGTGCCAGCTTTTATATACTAATGCACCAATATATACTTACGTGTATTAACGCCTTCCACCTGAAACTTCACAGCTGTTGAATTTTTTATTCAAATTAGGATAATACGCGATTATTTTCACTATGTCACTTTTTCCAAGTAGAACATTGTTGTTTATACAGTGAAGGAAATAAGTATTTGATCCCTTGCTGATTTTGTAAGTTTGCCCACTGTCAAAAACATGAACAGTCTAGAATTTTTAGGCTAGGTTAATTTTACCAGTGAGAGATAGATTATATTTAAAAAAAAAAAGAAAATAACATAGTCAAAATTATAATTCCTGAGTTATTACCACATAAAGTGAAACAAGTCAGATTTGAAAAATGAGGCCATGTCAGGAAGGTCAAAAGTGGCCAAAGAGGGAAGGGGTTAAAATAAATAAATAAACAAACAAATAAACTATACCTAATTGGTATCGCCGTGTCTGTAACGGCCTGAACTACAAAATTATTTAGTTATTTATCCCCCATGGTGAACGCCATAAAAGATAATAATAATAAACTAAACCAGAATCACAATTTTTTGGTCACTTCACCTCCTAAAAAATGGAATAAAAAGAAATCAAAAAGCCACGTGTACCTAAAAATGGTCCAGATCAAAACGACAGTTCGTTACGCAAAAAATAAGTTTTCTTGATGGAAAAATAAAAAAGTTATGGCTCTTATATGGCATCACAAAAAGTAAATGATTTATTACAAAAAGTATTTTATTGTGCAAACGTCATAAGACATAAAAAAACTATAAACATATGGTATCGCCGTAATCGAATCGCCCCGCAGAATAAAGTGAATATGTCATTTACAGTGCACGGTGAACGCTGTAAAAAAAATAGAATAAAAAACAATAGTAGAATTGCTGTCTTTTAGTCACCACGCCTCTTAAAAACAGAATAAAAACTGATCAAAAACTTGCATGCACCCCATGAAAACTATGAATGAATTCCAAAATAGGGTCACTTTTGGGAGGTTTCCACTGTTTTGGCACCACAAGACCTCTTCAAACCGGACATGGTGCCTAATAAAAAGGAGGCCTCAAAAGTGAGGTGCTCCTTTGCTTCGGAGGCCGGTGCTTCATTCCATTACTGCACTAGGGCCACATGTGGGATATTTCTCAAAACTGCATAATCTGGGCAATAAATATTGAGTTGCGTTTCTCTGGTAAAACCTTCTGTTTTACAGAAAAAAAATTGAATAAAAAGGATTTTCTGACAAAAAAAAAACCATATGTAAATTTCACCTCTACTTTGCTCTAAATTCCTGTGAAATACCTAAAGGGTTAAAAAGCTTTCTATATGCTGTTGGGAATACTGTTAGGGGGTCTAGTTTCTAAAATGGGGTTTCTGATATATAGGCCCCTCAAAGCAACTTCAGAACTGAACTGGAACCTAAAAAAAAAATTAGGCAATTTTTCGCTTCTTACATTATACTGACAATGAGCAGCGCCCACCCCGAGATGACCCCAGTTTTAACCGTTTGTATAAACTGAGACCTCTATTAGACCATTTCAGTGTATTTCTATTGATGAGTCCTTGGTACATTTAAAGTGAGGCTTCAATTCAGCCAGTACCTGCCGAGTAAGAGTGCAAGGTATGGTGTGAAAATGTATAAGCTGTGCGAGAGTGCATCACTGTATATCTACAAATTTAGGATGTATGAAGGGAAGGACACCAGTATTCAGCCCCCAGAATGCCCCCCCCCCCTTGCTGGGAGTTAATGCTAAAATTGTGTGGGATTTGGTGCACCCACTGCTGGACCAGGGTTACCAGCTCTACCTGGATAATTTTTATACCAGTGTCCCACTCTTTAAGTGCCTCGCTTCCAGAAGTACTGCGGCATGCGGCACTACTAGAAGAAATCTGAGAGGCCTCCCTAAGACACTGCTTTGGCAAACACTCAGAAGGGGTGAGAGCAGGGCACATTCTAGCAGCAACATATTGTGTGTCAAGTACAAGGACAAGAGAGATGTCCTTGTATTGACAACAATACATGGCCACACCAGTACCCATGTACCTGTATGAGGTACCAGTACATAGACCCCCAAACCAGACTGCATCCTCGACTACAATAGGTACATAGGTGGGGTGGACTTGTCAGATCAAGTCCTGAAGCCCTACAGCGCCATGCGGTGTGGTATAAGAAGCTGGCCGTGCACATCATAGAGATGGCATTGTACAATGCGTAAGTCAATGTACAGGCCAGATGGGAACTTTCCTGGACTTTCAAGAGGTGGTTATCAAGAACCTAATCTTTAGTGACCAAGAAGGGGGACACCCAGTACTTCTGGAAGCGAGGCCACACACATCATACCAGGGCAACACTTTCCAGGAGAAGTTCCCCAAACTGGCAAGAAGGGAAAAAAGTCAAAAGAGGAGCAAAGTATGCTATAAGAGGGGGATAAGGAAGGACACAATATACCAATGTGACACATGTCTCTAAAAACAAGGGCTCTGTATGAAAGAGTGTTTTAAAATGTATCATACATCCCTTGAATTTTAATCTACCCCAGTTTTACTTACCCTTATGCACTCCGCACAGCTTATCCCCCTCACCTTTCACTTCTGAACCCTGCCGTGTGCCCAGGCAGCTGATAACAGCCACATTGAGGGTATTGCCATACCCAGGAGAACCCACATTACAGTTTATGGGGTGTATGTCTCCAGTCAAAATGCTCACTACACCTCTAGATGAATGCCTTAAGGGGTGTAGTTTTTAAAACGGGGTCACTTCTCGGGGGTTTCAACTGTACTGGTACCTCAGGGGCTTCTGCATACATGACTTAGCACCAGAAAATCCCCAGTAGGCAAAATGGTGGTCCTTTCCTTCTGAGCCCTTCCATGGGCCCAAACGGCAGTTTATCACCACAAATGGAATATTTCCACACTCAGGACAAATTGGGCAACACAATGGGGTATTTTATTCCTTGTAAAAATTGAAACTTTTGAGCCAAAACGACATCTCATTGGAAAAAAATTAAATTTTTGTTAATTCACAGCCCAATTCAAATAAATTAAGTGAAAAAACTGTGGGGTCTAAATGGTCACAACACTCATAAATGAATTCCTTGAGGGGTGTAGTTTCCAAAATGGGGTCACCTCTGGTGGGTTTCCATTGCTTTGATACCTCTGGGGCTCTGCAAATGCGACATGGCACCCGAAAACCAATCCAGCAAAATCTGGGCTGCAAAGAAAACATAGCGCTCCTTTCCTTCTGACCTCTCCCATGGGCCCAAACAGCAGTTTATCACCACAAATGGGGTTTGACCGCACTCAGGACAAATTGGGCAACAAAATGGGGTATTTTATTTCTTGTAAAAATAAGAAATTTTGAGCCAAAACGACATCTTATTGGAAAATATTAATATTTTTTTAATTCACAGCCCAATTCAAATAAATTCTGTAAAAAAAACTGTGGGGTCTAAATGGTCACAACACCCATAAATGAATTCTTTGAGGGGTGTAGTTTCCAAAATGGAGTCACTTCTGGTGGGTTTCCATTGCTTTAATACCTCTGGGGTTCTGCAAATGTGACATGGCACCGAAAACCAATCCAGCAAAATCTGAACTCCAAAGAACACACAGCGCTCCTTCCCTTCTGAGGCCTCCCATGGGCCCAAACGGCAGTGTATCGCCACAAATGGAGTATTGTTGCACTCAGGAGAAATTGGACAACAAAATGGGGTATTTTGTTTCCTGTGAAAATAAGAAATATTGATGAAAAATTATATTTTATTGGAAAAAAAATCTTTTTTTTAATTTCACAGCCCAATTCAAATACGTGCTGTGTAAAAACTGATGGGTCAAAATGGTAACAACAACCATAAATTAATTCCTTGAGGGGTGTAGTTTCCAAAATGGGGTTACTTTTGGGTGATTCCTACTATTTTGGCACCTCAACCCTTCTTCAAACCTGGCATGCTGATTAAAATATATTCTAATAAAAAAAGAGGCCCCAAAATGCACTAGGTGCTTTTTTTCTTCTGTGTTTTAGCCCACGAGCACACTAGAGCCACATGTGGGACATTTATAAAAACTGCAGAATCTGGGAAATACATATTTAGTAGTGTTTCTTCGGTAAAACCTTCTGTGTTACAGAAAAAAATGGAATAAAATTGAAATTCAGCAAGAAGAATGAAATTTGCAAATTTCACCTCCACTATGCTTTAATTTCTGTGAAATGCATAAAGGGTTAAACAAAACTTTCTTAATGCTGTTTTAAATACTTTGAGGGATCTAGTTTTTAAAATGGGGTGTTTATGGGGGTTTCTAATACATAGGCCCCTCAAAGCCACTTCAGAACTGAACAGGTACCTTAAAAAAATGGCTTTTGAAATTTTCTTAACAATATGAGAAATTGCTGTTTATGTTATAAGTTTTGTAAAGTCCAAAAAAAATAAAAGAATGTTCAAAAAAACGATGCCAATCTAAAGTAGACATATGGGAAATGTGAACTAGTAACTATTTTTGGTGGTATAACCATCTGTTTTACAAGCAGTTGCATTTAAATTCAGAAAAATTCAATTTTTTCTAAATTTTCTCTAAATTTTGCAATTTTTCACAAATAAACACTGAATATATCAACCAAGTTTTACCACTAACATAAAGCCCAATGTCTCACGAGAAAACAATCTCAGAATCGCTTGGATAGGTTTAAGCATTCCGAAGTTATTACCACATAAAGTGAAATATGTCAGATTTGAAAAATGGGCTCTGAGCCTTAACCCCTTCCCGCTTTTGGGCGTGACTGTACGTCCAGATACAAAGTGCGTTCCCGCAATAGGGCATACAGTCATGCCCTGTAGATAAAACGAGCACAGGAGCTGTGCGCGTTTATCTTCAGCGGCTGTCAGCTGTCATACACAGCTGATATCCCGCTGCAATGGCTGCGATGGCTGTTACCACCGATCGCAGCCATTTAACCCCTTCAATGCGGCTATCAATGGCGTCCGCCGCATTGAAGTGGTTGACAAACGGAGGGAGCTCCCTCTGTACCCCCCGGAGCCCCCCGCAATGGATCACGGGTGGCGATGGTTGCTATGGCAACCAGGAAGCCGTTGCTAGGCTTCCTGGTTGCCCAGGTACGGAAGCCTATTAGGTCCTGCCCGAAGCAGGACCTAATACGCTAACTGTCAGATGATGAATGACAGTTACAATACACTGCACTACATAAGTAGTGCAGTGTATTGTACCGGGGATCAGAAGACCAGATCTTCAAGTCCCCAGGTAAGTGTAAAAGAAAAAGTGAAAAAAGTAAAAAAAAAATGTTAAAGAAAAATAAATAAATAAAAGTTTTAACTAATAAAAACAACACTTTCCCTGTTTCCCTGATCAACTCCTTTATTATTAGAAAAAAATGAAAACATGAAAAAAACTATACATAACAGGTATTGCCGCGTTCGGAACGGCCTGATCTATAAAAATGTCATTATTTTTCCCGCATGGTGAACACCGTAAAAATTTTGAATAAAAAACAATGACAGCATTTTATTTTTTGGTCATCTTGTCTCAAAAAAAATGTAATAGAAAGTGATCAAAAAGTTGCAAGTAACGTAAAACGAGTCCTCCCGCAGCGATATCCACTAAAAAATAAAAAAGTTATGGCAACACTAAAACATAATTTTTTTTAGAAAAGAGTATTTTTATTGTGGGAACGTAGTGAAACGTAAAAAAACTATATCAATTTGGTGTCGCTGTAATCGTATCGACCCACAGAATGAAGTTAACATGTTGTTTACACTGCACAGTGAACACTAAAAAAATTAAAAAAAACGTGCTAAAAATTGCTGTTTTTTGGTTTCCTCATCTCCCAAAAAATGAAATAAATAGTGATAAAAAAAAATCGCATGTACCTCAAAATGGAACCAATAAAAATTACAGCTCGTTCCACAAAAAACGCGCCCTCACACAGCTCCGTCACCGGAAAAATAACATGTTATGACTCTCAAAACGCAATGATGCTAAATGATGCTAAATGATGGCCCAGACTAATTTTTTAGGTCCACTAGAATTTCACTAAATACCCCACATCATCATTTGCTGGACCCCACAGGTGGACCCTGTAGATGCAGCGGAGATGAGGAACCTTTAGGGCCTTCTGCTGCTTATAGGGCTAGTGAAGAAGTCAAAGATTAGGCCATACTGGAGCGCAGATATTTTGTATAATACCCAATAAACTAGGCCTGTGCATAAAGGAATGGTACACAACACAGCGTACCACACCAATCCATGGATTATTCATTCACCCCATTATCACATCATCCTATTATGAACTGTTGCACTCCGTCCAGTTTACATATGCCCTGATGTACTCCACCCAGCTTACATATACCCTGATGTACTCCGCCCAGCTTACATATGCCCCCACATTATAAGCTTTAATACCAGTAAAACACCAAGCAAAATCTGTGCTTCAAAAGCCAAATGGTGGTCCAACTGAGCCTGGCAGTGTGCCCAAACTGCAATTTATGACCACATATGGGGTATTACTGTATTCTGGAGAACCCGCTTAACAATTTATGGGATGTGTGTCTACGGTGGTACAAGCTGGGCACAACACATTGGGCACTGAAGTGGCATATCTGTGGAAAACAGCAATTTTCAATCTGCAACATCTATTGTTTACTCATTTTTGCGAAACACTTGTGCAGTCAAAACGCTCACTACACCCCTAGATAAATTCTTTGAGGGATCTAGTTTCCAAAATGGGGTAATTTTTTGGGAGTACCACTGTACTGGTACTATAGCTCAATGCAACATGGTGTCAAAAAACTAATCTTGTAAAATCTCCACTCCAAATACTAAATGGCGCTCCTTCCCTTTAGAGCCTTGCTGTGTGTCCAAATAGCAGTTTATGACCACATGTGGGGTGTTTCCCTACTCTGAAGAGAATGCTTTACAAATGTTATCATGCTTTTTCTCTTTTATTTGTTGAGAAAATGAAAAATTTTGAACTAATGCTACGTGTTATTGGAAAATAATGTAATTTTTAATTTTCACTGCCCATTTGTAATAAAATCTATGAGACACTTGTGGGGTCAAAATTCTCACTACCCCCCTAAATGAATTCCTCAATGGGTGTAGTTTGCCAAATGGAGTCCCTTTTGGGGAGTTTCCACTGTACTGGTACCTAAGGGGCTTTGCAAAAGCGACATGGTGCAGAAAAACCAATCCAGCAAAATCTGCTTGCCAAATGGCGCTCCTTCCCTTCTGAGCCCTGATGTGTATTCATACAGGTGTTATTTACCACATATGGGGCATTTCCGTACTCTGGAGAAGTTGCTTTGCAAATGTTACGGTGCTTTTTCTCCTTTATTTGATGAGAAAATCAAACATTTTGACCTGAATCTACATCTTAGTGGAAAGAAATTTAATTTTTACTGCACAATTCTAATGAAATCTATGAAACACCTGAGGGGTCAAAATGCTCACTAGACCCCTAGTTGAATTCCTCTAGGGGTGTAGTTTCCCAAATGGAGTTACTTTTGGGGGGTTACCACTGTACTGGTACCTTTAGGAGCTTTACAAATGCGACATGGTGCCGAGAAATCAAACCAGGAAAATCAGCGCTCCAAAAGCTAAATGGCGTGCCTTCCCTTCTGAGCCCTGATGTGTATTCATACAGTGGTTTATTACCACATATGGGGTATTTCCGTACTCTGGAGAAGTTGCTTTACAAATGTTGGGGTGCTTTTCCTAATTTATTTGTTGAAAAAAATTTACAATTCTGAAGTAAAGCTACATCTTATTGAAAAATAATGTAATTTTTCATTTTCACTGCCCAATTCTAATGAAATCTATGAAATACCTGTGTGGTCAAAATGCTCACTACACTCCTAGATTAATTCCTCTAGGGGTGTAGTTTCCCAAATGGAGTCACTTTTGGGGGGTTTCCTTTGTTTTTGCACCACAAGACCTCTTCTACCCTGACATGGTGCCTGAAATATAATTTAACCCCTTAATGCTCAGTGACGTACTATTACGTCATGGAAAGCGCCCTGTTCGCGATCCATGACGGAATAGTACGTCTCGGGAGTAACGGCCGTTTCGGCCGTCCTCCCGACACATACAGGAGCTGTGACAGCTGCTGTCTCATACAGCAGCAGTCACAGCTCCTACAGCGAGGACCGATCACTGTGTCCCCGCTGATTAACCCCTGAAAAGCCGTGTTCAATAGCGATCACGGCTTTTTAGGGGTTAAGCTGCCATCGCCGGCCTGCTACACGATAGCGGCCGGCGATGGTGACTATGGCAACCGGACACCAAACAATGGCGTCCGGCTAGGCCATCAATGAAGTCAGGACCCACTATGCTTGCTGTCAGTGAGTAGCTGACAGCTCTAATACACTGCACTACGTATGTAGTGCAGTGTATTAGAATAGCGATCAGGGCTTCCTGCCCTCATGTCCCCTAGTGGGACAAAGTAAAAAAGTTAAAAAAAAGTTAAAAAAAGATGTGTAAAAATAAGAAAATAAAAGATTTAAAAGTAATAAAAGTAATAAAAGTAAAAATCCCCCCTTTTCCCTTATCAGTCCTTTATTATTAATAAAAATATATAAACAAACAAATAAACTATACATAATTGGTATCGCCGCGTCCGTAACGGCTTGAACTACAAAATTATTTTATTATTTATCCCGCGCGGTGAACGCCGTAAAATAAAATAATAAACCGTCCCAGAATCCCAATTGTTTGGTCACTTCACTTCGCAAAAAATGGAATAAAAAGAGATCAAAAAGTTGTATGTACCTAAAAATGGTATTGATGGAAACTACAGTTCGTTACGCAAAAAATAAGTCCTTGCACGGCTTTATTGATGGAAAAATAAAAACTTTATGGCTCTTAGAATAAGGTAACACAAAAAGTGAATGATTTTTTACAAAACTTATTTTATTGTGCAAACGCCATAAGACCTAAAAAAAACTATAAACATCTGGTATCGCCGTAATCGTATCGCCCCGCAGAATAAAGTGAATATGTCATTTATAGCGCACGGTGAACGCTGTAAAAAAAATAGAATAAAAAAGCAATAGTAGAATTGCTGTTTTTTAGTCACCGCGCCACTTAAAAATAGAATAAAAACTGATCAAAAAGTCGCATGCACCCCAAGAAAACTACAATGTATTCCTCAAGGGGTCTAGTTTCCAAAATGCTGTCACTTTTGGGCGTTTTCCACTGTTTTGGCAGCATAAGACCTTTTCAAACCGGACATGGTGCCTAATAAAAACGAGGGCTCAAAATCCACTAGGCGCTCCTTTGCTTCTGAGGCCGGTGCTTCAGTCCATTACCGCACTAGGGCCACATGTGGGATATTTCTCAAAACTGCAGAATCTGGGCAATACGTATTAAGTTGTGTTTCTCTGGTAAACCCTTTTGTGTTATAAAAAAAAGTGGTATAAAAAGGATTTTCTGACAAAAAAAAAAGTACATTTCACCTCTACTTTGCTCAAAATTCCTGTGAAACACCTAAAGGGTTCATAAACTTTCTAAATGCTGTTGTGAATACTTTGAGGGGTCTAGTTTCTAAAATGGGGTGTTTGATTGGGGTTTATAATATATGGGCCCCTCAAAGCAACTTCAGAACTGAACTGGAACCTAGAAAAATAAATAAATTAGGCAATACTTCGCCCACCCCGAGATGACCCCAGTTTTGACCGTTTGTATAAATGGAGACCCCTATTAGACCGTTTCAGTGCCCGGTTTTCCCAAGCATACACCCCCAAGAAGTGTATTTCTATTGATGAGTCCTTGGTACATTTTAAAGGGAGGGTTCAATTCCGCCAGTACCTGCCGGGTAAGAGGGCAAGGTATGACGTAAAGATGTATAACCTGCGAGAGTGCATCAGGGTATACCTACAAATTTAGGATATATGAAGGGAAGGACACCAGTATTCAACCCCCAGAATGCCCCCCCCCCTTACTGGGAGTTAATGCAAAAATTGTGTGGGATTTGGTGCACCCACTGCTGGACCAGGGTTGCCACCTCTACCTGGATAATTTTTATACCAGCGTCCCACTCTTCAACTGCCTCGCTTCCAGTCCTGCGGCATGCTGCACTGCTAGAAGAAATCTGAGAGGCCTCCCTAAGACTCTGCAGGGCAAACGCTCAGAAGGGGTGAGAGCAGGTCATAATCTAGCAGCAACATATTGTGTGTCAAGTACAAGGACAAGAGAGATGTCACACCAGTACCCATGTACCTGTACGAGGTACCAGTACAGAGTCCCCCAAACCAGACTGCATCCTGGACTACTATAGGTACATGAGAGGGGTGGACTTGTCAGATCAAGCCCTGAAGCCCTACAGCGCTATGCGGTGTGGTATAAGAAGCTGGCCGGGCACATCATACAGATGGCATTGTACAACGCGTACGTGCTACATCGATGTACAGGCCAGACGGGAACTTTCCTGGAATTTCAAGAGGTGGTTATCAAGAAACTAATTTTTATGGACCAAGAAGGGGGGGGGGCACCCAGTACTTCTGGAGGCGAGGCCACACGCATCGTACCAGGGCAACACTTTCCAGGAGAACTTCCCCAAACTGGCAAGAAAGGAAAAAACCAAAAGAGGTACAAAGTCTGCTATAAGAGGGGTATAAGGGAGGACACAATATATCAATGTGACACATGTCCCAAAAAACTAAGGCTCCGTATGAAAGAGAGCTTCAAAATTTATCATACATCCCATGATTTTTAATCTACCCCAGTTTTACTTACCCTGATGCACTCCGCACAGCTTATCCCCCCTCGTCTTTCCCCTCTGAGCCCTGCTGTGTGCCTAGGCAGCTGATTACAGCCACATGTAGGGTATTGACGTACACGTGAGAACCCACATTACAGTTTATGGGGTGTATGTCTCCGGTCAAAATGCTCACTACACCTCTAGATGAATGCCTCAAGGGTGTAGTTTTTAAAACGGGGTCACTTCTTGGGGGTTTCAACTGTACTGGTACCTCAGGGGCTTCTGCATACATGACTTTGCTCCAAAAAATCCCCAGTAGGCCAAATGGTGGTCCTTTCCTTCTGAGCCCTCCCATGGGCCCAAACGTCAGTTTATCACCACAAATGGGGTACTGCCGCACTCAGGACAAATTGGGCAACAGAATGGGGTATTTTATTTCTTTGGAAAATTAGACATTTTCAGCCAAAACTACATATTATTGGAAAAAATTATTTTGTTTTAATTCCCAGCCAAATTCAAATAAGTTCTGTGAAAAAACTGTGGATTCAAAATGGTCACAACACCTATAAATTAATTCCTTTAAGGGGTGTAGTTTCCAAAATGGGGTCACTTCTGGTGGATTTCCATTGCTTTGATACCTCTGGGGCTCTGCAAATGCGACATGGCACCCGAAAACCAATCAAGCAAAATCTGGACTCCAACAAACACATAGCACTCCTTTGATTCTGAGCCCTCCCATGGGCCCAAAAGGCAGTTTATCACCACAAATGGTGTATTGCCGCACTAAGGACAAATTGAGCAACAAAATGGGGTATTTTTTTCCCTGTGAAAATAAGACATTTTGATAAAAAATGCCATCTTATTGGAAAAAATGACATTTTTTTTATTTCACAGACCAATTCAAATAGGTGCTGTGAAAAAACTGTGTGGTCAAAATGATAACCACAACCATGAATGAATTCCTTGAGGGGTGTAGTTTCCAAAATGGGGTCACTTCTGGTGGGTTTCCATTGCTTTGATACCTCTGGGGCTCTGCAAATGCGACATGGCACCCAAAAGCCAATCCAGCAAAATCTGGACTCCAAAGAACAAATAGCGCTCCTTTCTTTCTGAGCCCTCCCATGGGCCCAAACGGCAGTTTATCACCACAAATGGGGTATTGCTGCACTCAGGACAAATTGGGCAACAAAATGGAGTATTTTATTTCCTGTGAAAATAAGAAATTTTTAGCTAAAACTACATATTATTGGAATTTTTTTTTTTTTTTAATTTCCCAGCCCAATTCAAATAAGTTCTGTAAAGAAACTATGGGGTCTAAATAGTCACATTACCCATAAATGAATTGTTTGAAGGGTGTAGTTTCCAAAATGGGGTTACTTCTGGTGGGTTTCCATTGCTTTGATACCTCTGGGACTCTGCAAATGCGACATGGCACCCGAAAACCAATCCAGCAAAATCTGGACTCCAACAAACACATAGCGCTCCTTTCCTTCTGAGCCCTCCCATGGGCCCAAACGGCAGTTTATCGCCACAAATGGGGTATTGCCGCACTCAGGATAAATTGGGCAACAAAATGGGAAATTGTGATCATAAATTACATCTTATTGGAAAAAATGACATTTTTTTAATTTCACAGCCCAATTAAAATAGGTGCTGTGAAAAAACTGTGTGGTCAAAATGATAACAACAGCCATAAATTAATTCCTTGAGGGGTGTAGTTTCCAAAATAGGGTCACTATTGGGGGATTCCTACTGTTTTGGCACCTCAACACCTCTTCAAACCTGGCATGCTGCCTAAAATATATTCTAATAAAAAAGGGGCCTCAAAATGCACTAGGTGCTTCTTTGCTTCTAGGGCTTGTGTTTTAGTCCACGAGCGCACTAGAGCCACATGTGGGACATTTCTAAAAACTGCAGAATCTGGACAATACATATTTAGTAGTGTTTCTCTGGTAAAACCTTCCGTGTTACACAAAAAAAATTGAATAAATTTGAAATTCAGCAAGAAAAATGAAATTTGCAAATTTCACCTCCACTTTGCTTTAATTGCTGTGAAATGCCTGAAGGGTTAAAAAACTTTCTAAATGCTGTTTTGAATACTTTGAGGGGTCTAGTTTTTAAAATGGGGTGTTTTATCAGGGTTTCTAATACATAGGCCCCTCAAAGCCACTTCAGAACTGAAGAGGTACCTTAAAAAAAAGTATTTTGAAATTTTCTTAAAAAAAAGAGAAAGAAAAATAAAATAATGTTCAAAAAACGATGCCAATCTAAAGTAGACATATGGGAAATGTGAACTAGTAACTATTTTGGGTGGTATAACCGCCTGTTTTACAAGCAGATGCATTTAAATTCTGAAAAAAGCTATTTTTTATAAATTTTCCCTAAATTTTGCACATTTTCACCGATAAACACTGAATATATCGTCCAAATTTTACCACTAACATAAAGCCCAATGTGTCACGAGAAAACAATCTCAGAATCGCTTGGATAGGTTTAAGCATTCCGACCTTATTACCACATGAAGTGAAATATGTCAGATTTGAAAAATGGGCTCTGAGCCTTAAGGCCAAAATAAGGCTGCGTCCTTAAGGGGTTAAGAAAAGGAAGGCCGAAAAATCCACTAGGTGCTCCTTTGCTTCAGGGGCCTTTGTTTCAGGCACACTAGGGCCACATGTAGGATATTTCTAAAAACTGCAGAATCAGGGCAATAAATATTCAGTTTTGTTTTTCTTGTAAAAACCTTCAGTATTACAGGAAAAATGGATTAAAATGGCATTTCTGCAAATAAAATGAAATTTGCAAATTTCCCTTCCACTTTGCTTTAATTCCTGTGACACGCATAAAGGGTTAAGAAACTTTCTAAATGCTGTTTTGAATACTTTAAAGCGTGCAGTTTTTAAAATGGGGTGATTTGTGGGGGTTCCTAATATATAAGGCCCTCAAAGCTACTTCAGATCGGAACTGTTCCCTAAAAAAAATAGCCTTTTGAAATTTTCTTGAAAATATGAGAAATTGCTGCTAAACTTATAAGCCTTGTAACGTCCTAGAAAAATAAAAGGATGTTCATAAAATGATGCAAACATAAAGTAGACATATGGGAAATGTTAACTAGTCACTATTTTGTGTGGTATAACTATCTGTCTTACAAGCAGATACATTTGAATTTAGAAAAATGCTAATTTTTGTAAATTTTCTCTAAATTTTGGTGTTTTTCACAAAAAAAGATTGAATTTATCGACCAAATTTTTTCACTAACATAAAGTACAATATGTCACGAGAAAACAGTCTCAGAATCGCTTGGTCCAAAAGTGGCTGCAACCTTAAGGGGTTAAGGCCCAAACTAGGCAGCGTCCTTAGGTCACACTGTTTTGCACAACAGTTCCAGCCTTTTACCACTATGCTATGTCCTGTTAACATTTCTAAGACTATCTTGTGTATACTGCTCTTGTCTTGACTTTGGTCTTCTATTCCGACTACCAGTGTTTTTCTCTTGGCCTGACCAGTTGCTATGAACAAGCACAATTCTATACCTTGCTTTTGGATGTGTGGCAAAGTTTTGCTGTCACTGAAGGAGGACCCACTGTCCTGCATTAGGTTCTGTGTAGTTTCTTACACAGGGCAGTACACAGCTGCGTCCTCAGGGGATCCCTCTCTACATTTAATTTTTATTTAGCATTTTCTTTTAATGAATCTCTACCAGGTCTACTCAAAACCTGCTGAGTTTTTTGCAGGCAGAAAATCTGCGTCAAAATTCAGTTTTAGTTTCCGCTCGTGGGAAAAAAACGCCTCCCATTGAAATCCATGGGAGGCATTTTTGGCCGTTTATTTGGCGCATTTTCCGACGCGGTTTCCGCGCCAAAAAATATGTCAAAAAAACTTAGTGTGAACTGACCCTAACAGTTAGCCCAGGCTGCAGTGTTATCTATGAGAGCAATACAAAGGAAAAAGGAAGAAGCACTCCAGGTAAAGTGACTACAGTGGTTTATTCACCAATGATGCAGACAAGCTACATTTCAGCTCCTTCTTTGGAGCCATTATCAAGCGGAATTCTTAACGTTATCTATGAGAGGATTTTCTCTGACTAAAAACCTTAATATTCCTCTTTATAGGCATAATGTACTTGTACATAAAGATATATCTCTTTATGCTAATACATTATCGGTGGATAAGAGGTGAAAAGTAAAATCATGCCTCCCCCCCTGGTATCTACATCGCTATAATATTGGGCGGAGTGGTATTGTGTAAGGCAAAACAAAAACAGAACAATTACCTAGAAAATAAATGTTAAGTATGCTTACCTAGGGTAGTTGTGCAAGCCAGACATAACTCTATAGAAAACCTTGTCACAAATATCTGTGAAACCAGTAAAAAAAACATTGTCTGTCTGAAATTGTCACGAGAACCAATACTAGTTACTAAATGTAGTTAATTGGTAACGTGTTTTGGAACTACACACTCCTTTCATCAGACCAGGTGTTAAGAATATATTTATTAACATCATGATGTTATATGGATTTATAATGATGATACAATGTGTTTGTAGTCCTGAATAGCGTTACAGATATTAGGAAGTTGATTCTAAACTTTGATATTTACTTTAGGCCTAAATAGGATATAGAATAACCAGTGTGGGGTATCAAGTTTTCAGATGTACATAACTGCAAGCACAGTTATATAATTGAAGACTGATTCACAGACACCTTTGTACACCGTGTTCCAAATTATTATGCACATTGGATTTAAGTGTCATAAACATTTAATTATTAGTTTTTCAATTAAACTCATGGATGGTATTGTGTCTTAGGGTATGTTCACACGTAGTCAACCAAAACGTCTGAAAATCCAGAGCTGTTTTCAAGGGAAAACAGACCCTGCTTTTCAGACGTTTTTTACCAACTCGCATTTTTACCAACTCATTTTTTTACCAACTCGTTTTTGGAGCTGTTTTCATTGGAGTCTATGAGAAAACAGCTCCAAAAACGTCTGAAAGAAGTGTCCTGCACTTCTTTTGACGAGGCTGTATTTTTACGAGTCGTCGTTTGACAGCTGTCAAACGACGACGCGTAAATAACAGGTCGTCTGCACAGTACGTCGGCAAACCCATTCAAATGAATGGGCAGATGTTTGCCGACGTATTGTAGCCATATTTTCAGACGTAAAACGAGGCATAATACGCCTCGTATACGTCTGAAATTTGGCCGTGTGAACATACCCTCAGGGCTCTTTGGATCATTGTAATCAATCTCAGACACCTGTGATAATTAGTTTGCCAGGTGTGCCCAATCAAAGGAAAACTACTTAAGAAAAACGTTCCACATTATTAACCCCTTAAGGACGCAGCCTTGTTTTGGACTTAAAGAGGCTCTGTCACCAGATTCTCAAATCCCTATCTCCTATTGCATGTGATCGGCGCTGCAATGTAGATAACAGTAACGTGTTTTTTTTTTTTAAAAACGTTCATTTTTGGCCAAGTTATGAGCTATTTTATATATATGCAAATGAGCTTTGAAATGGACAACTGGGCGTGTTTTTATTCGTATGTCCAACTGGGCGTGTATTGTGTTTTTAACTGGGCGTGTTTACTTGTTTTACTAACTGGGCGTTGTGGAGAGAAGTGTATGATGCTGACGAATCAGTGACCAATCAGCATCATGAACTCCTCTCCATTCATTTACATAGCAGCATCGTTCTTACTAGAACGATGTGCAGCCACATACACAAGTGTCCTGATAATGAATACACATGACATCCAGCCTGGACGTCATGTGTATTCAGAATCCTGACACTTCTGAATCCTTTCTGTGAGATTTCCAGCAAGGGAAACAAAATCTCGTTTACCTCGTAATCTCGCGAGATTACGCGCGGCTTTCTGGAATCTCACAGAAAAGATTCAGAAGTGTCAGGATTCTGAATACACATGACGTCCAGGCTGGATGTCATGTGTATTCATTATCAGGACACTTGTGTATGTGGCTGCACATCGTTCTAGTAAGAACGATGCTGCTGTGTAAATGAATGGAGAGGAGTGCATTATGCTGATTGGTCACTGATTCGTCAGCATCATACACTTCTCTCCACAACGCCCATTTAGTAAAACAAGTAAACACGCCCAGTTAAAAACACAATACACGCCCAGTTGGACATACGAATAAAAACACGCCCAGTTGTCCATTTCAAAGCTCATTTGCATATATATAAAATAACTCATAACTTGGCCAAAAATGAAAGTTTTTCAAAAAAACAAAACGTTACTGTTATCTACATTGCAGCGCCGATCACATGCAATAGGAGATAGGGATTTGAGAATCTGGTGACAGAGCCTCTTTAAAGGGAATGTGTTGCCAGAAAAACATGTTTTTTTAAAAAAAATGAAACATTTAGTGTGTGGGTGATTAAACATTGTTCAAATTTTTTTTATTTTTTTCACGAGTCAGGAAATATTATAAATTAATTCTAATTTATAATACTACCCATTTTTGGTCACTAGATGGAGCTGTCCCCAAAATTGCAGCTTTGCAAAATTGGGTAAAAAGCCCTCGCTCTAGTGAGCTCTCAGCATCCCCCCCTCCTTTATCCTGGCTAGTGCCGGGATAAACGAGGGGTTTGAACGGTGTAACCTCCTACACTGTGTGTCGCCATTTTTTGAGCTAACACACAGTGTAGAAGGTTAACGTACAGTAGTAAACACACTGAAACACGAACATACATAGAAATAACTTACCTGCTCCAGTCGCCGCGGCTCCCTCCGGTCCATCCGCTCCGTCTGCTGCCGCTGGTCCAAGTGCACAAATCCGGAAGCCGCGACCGGAAGTAGTAATATTACTGTCCGGCCGCGACTTCCGGTCCACAGGAAAATGGCGCCGGACGGCGCCAATTTCGAATTGGACTGTGTGGGAGCGGCGCATGCGCAGTTCCCACACAGACGCAGTACACTGAAGTCAATGGGACGGGAGCCGTTCGCAGTCCCTATGGGACTGTGGCTGCCTTATTCCATGTCTGTGTGTGTCGTTAATCGACACACACAGAAATGGAACAAAAAATGGCAGCCCCCATAGGGAAGAAAAAGTGTAAAAATAAGAAAAAGTAAAACACAAACACACAAATGAATATAAACGTTTTTAATAAAGCACTAACATCTTTAACATATAAAAAAATAATTTGTGATGACACTGTTCCTTTAAGGCTCAGAGCCCATTTTTGAAATCTGACATATTTCAATTTATGTGATAATAACGTCGGAATGCTAAAACTTATCCAAGCGATTATGAGATTGTTTTCTCGTGAGACATTGGGCTTTATGTTAGTGGTAAAATTTGTTCGACAAATTCAGTGTTTATTTGTGAAAAACGTCAAAATTTTGAATTTGTTGGGAAAAAATAGAATTTTTCTGAATTTAAATGCATCTGCTTGTAAAACAGATGGTTATACCACCCAAAATCGTTACTAGTTCACATTTCCCTTATGTCTACTTTAAATTGGCATCATTTTTTGAACATTCTTTTGTTTTTCTTTGACGTTACAAGGTTTACACCGCATTCCAAATTCTTACGCAAATGTTATTTTTCGCTGATTTTCCTAAATAGTCGATGCAAATGACAGTCAGTATAATCTTCAAGCCATCAACCGTTGGAGTATAATGCAAATTTTATTGAACAAATCTCCTAATGATAACAGATTTTTTTTTAGAAGTAAAAAACTCAAAATGCACTGTTTCAAATTATTATGCACAACAGAGATCAAAACATTTTAAAGGTTGTAAAGAGAACTAAAATGGTAATTTGTTGAATTTGCAGCATCAGGAGGTCATATTTACAGAAATCAAAAGCTCTTTCAATAAAAAATTACTTTTCAGGCCAAGTTACATGTTAACATATGACCCCTTCTTTGATATAACCTTCACAATTCTTGCATCCATTGAATTTGTGAGTATTTGGACAGTTTCTGCTTGAATATCTTTGCAGGATGTCAGAATAGCCTCCCAGAGCTTCTGTTTTGATGTGAACTGCCTCCCACCCTCATAGATATTTTGCTTGAGGATGCTCCAAAGGTTCTCAATAGGGTTGAGGTCAGGGGAACATGGGGCCACACCATGAGTTTCTCTCCTTTTATGCCCATAGCAGACAATGACACAGAGGCATACTTTGCAGCATGAGATGGTGCATTGTCATGCATGAAGATAATTTAGCTACAGAAGGCACGGTTCTTCTTTTTGTACCACGGAAGAAAGTGGTCAGTCATAAACTCTACGAACTTTACAGAGGTCATTTTCACACCATCAGGGACCCAAAAGGGGCCTACCAGCTCTCTCCCCATGATTCCAGCCCAAAACATGACTCCGCCACCTCCTTGCTGACGTTGCAGCCTTGTTGGGACATGGTGGCCATTCACCAACCATCCACTACTCCATCCATCTGGACCATCGAGGGTTGCACGGCACTCATCAGTAAACAACACGGTTTGAAAATTAGTCTTCATGTATTTCTGAGCCTACTACAACCGTTTCTGCTTGTGAGCATTGTTTAGGGGTGGCCCAATAATAGCTTTATGCACACTTGCAAACCTCTGGAGGATCCTACACCTTGAGGTTCGCGGGACTCCAGAGGCACCAGCGGCTTCAAATACCTGTTTGCTGCTTTGCAATGGCATTTTAAGAGGGCTCTCCTAATCCTATTAATTTGTCTGGCAGAATCCTTCCTCATTATGCCTTTATCTGAACGAACCCGTCTGTGCTCTGAATCAGCCACAAATCTTTTCACAGTACGATGATCACACCTAAGTTTTCTTGAAATATCCAATGTTTTCATACCTTGTCCAAGGTATTGCACTATTTCACGCTTTTCGGCAGCAGAGAGATCCTTTTTCTTTCCCATATTGCTTGAAACTTGTGGCCTGCTTAATAATGTGGAACGTCCTTCTTAAGTAGTTTTCCTTTGATTGGGCACACCTGGCAAACTAATTATCACAGGTGTCTGAGATTGATTACAATGATCCAAAGAGCCCTGAGACACAATACCATCCATGAGTTTAATTGAAAAACTAATAATTAAATGTTTATGACACTTAAATTCAATGTGTATAATTATTTGGAACACGGTGTAAAACATAAACAGCAATCTCTCATATTTTTAAGAAAATTTCAAAAGCCTTTTTTTTAAGGTACCTGTTCAGTTCTGAAGTGGCTTTGAGTGGCCTATTTATTAAGCACCCCTATAAAACACCCCATTTTAAAAACTAGACCCCTCAAAGTATTCAAAACAGCATTTAGAAAGTTTTTTTTAACCCTTTAGGCATTTCACAGGAAATAAAGCAATGTGGAGGTGAAATTTGCTAAATTTTATTTTTCTTGCTGAATTTCAATTTTATTCCATTTTTTTTCCGTAACACAGAAGATTTTACCAGAGAAACACTACTATATATGTATTGTCCAGATTCTGCCGTTTTTAGAAATGTCCCACTTGTGGCTCTAGTGTGCTCGTGGACTAAAACACAAGCCCCAGAAGCAAAGAAGTGCCTAGTGCATTTTGGGGCCTCTTTTATATTAGAATATATTTTAGGCAGCATGCCAGGTTTGAAGAGGTGTTGAGGTGACAAAACCGTAGAAATACCCCAAAAGTGACCCGATTTTGGAAAGTACACCCCTCAAGGAATTAATGTATGGTTGTTGTTACCGTTTTGACCACACAGTTTTTTCCCAGCACGTATTTGAATTGAGCTGTGAAATTTAAAAAATGACATTTTTTCCAATGAGATGTCATTTTTTATCAAAATGTCTTATTTTCACAAGAAATAAAATACCCTATTTTGTTGTCCAATTTGTCCTGAGTGCGGCAATACCCCATTTGTGGTGATAAACTGCCGTTTGGGCCCAAGGGAGGGCTCAGAAGGAAATTAGCATTATGTGTTCTTTGGAGTCCAGATTTTGCTGGATTGGTTTTCGGGTGCCATGTCGCATTTGCAGAGCCCCAGAGGTATCAAAACAATGGAAACCCACCTGAAGTGACCCCATTTTGGAAACTACACCTCTCAAGGAATTAATTTATAGGTGTTGTGACCATTTAGACGGCCACAGTTTTTTCACAGAACTTATTTGAATTGGGCTGTGAATTTTAAAAAAATTAATTTTTTCCAATAATATGTAGTTTTGGCTCAAAATTTCTTATTTTCACAAGAAATAAAATACCCCATTTTGTTGCCCAATTTGTTTTGAGTGCGGCAATACCCAATTTGTGGTAATAAACTGTCGTTTGGGCCCATGGGAGGGCTCAGAAGGAAAGGAGCGCTATGTGTTCTTTGGAGTCCAGATTTTGCTGGATTGGTTTTCAGGTGCCATGTCGCATTTGCAGAGCCCCAGAGGTATGAAAGCAATGGAAACCACCAGAAGTGACCCCATTTTGCAAACTACACCCCTTAAGGCATTCATCTAGAGGTGTAGTGAGCATTTTGATCCCCCAGGTATTGTCTAAAAGGTAATGCGCAGCAGATGGTGCAGTGTGAGATTTGCAATTTTCTATATATGTATGACATTTCAGTGTCCAATATATTAAGCCCAGCATGCGCCACCGGAGATATTTACCCTATAAATTGTAATGTGGGTTCTCCTGGGTACGGCACTACCCTACATGTGGCTGTTATCTGCTGCCTGGGCACACGGCTGGGCTTAGAAGGGAAGGACCACCATTTGGCCTACTGGAGCTTTTCTGGTGCTAAGTCATGTATGCAGAAGCCCCTGAGGTACCAGTACAGTTGAAACCCCCAAGAAGTGACCCCGTTTTTCAGTGTCCAATATATTGTGCCCGGCATGCGCCACCCGAGACATACACCCTATAAACTGTAATGTGGGTTCTCCTGGGTATGGCAATACCCTACATGTGGCTGTTATCAGCTGCCTGGGCACACAGCAGGGCTCTGAAGGGAAAGATGAGGGGGATAAGCTGTGCGGAGTGCGTCAGGGTAGATTAAAAATCTAAGGAACCTATGATAAATTTGAAAACACTATCATACAGAGCCCTGGTTTTTCGGGACATGTGTCACATTGGTATATTGTGTCCTCCCTTATCCCCCTCTTATAGCAGACTTTGCACCTCTTTTGACTTTTTCCCTTCTTACCAGTTTGGGGAACTTCTTCTGGAAAGTGTTTCCCTGGTACGATGCATGTGGCCTCGGTTCCAGAAGTACTGGGTGTCCCCCTTCTTGGTCCCTAAAGATTAGGTTCTTGATAACCACCTCTTGAAATTCCAGGAAAGTTCCCGTCTGGTCTGTACATCGACGTAGCACGTATGCATTGTACAATGCCATCTGTATGAGGTGCCCGTCCAGCTTCTTATACCATAACGCATGGCGCTGCAGGGCTTCAGTACTTGATCTGACAAGTCTACCCCTCCCATGTACCTATTGTAGTCCAGGATGAAATCTGGTTTGAGGGCCTCTTTTCCTCGTACCTCATACAGGTACATGGGTACTGATGTGACATCTCTCTTGTCTTGTACTTGACACACAATATGTTGCTGCTAGATTGTGCCCTGCTCTCACCCCTTCTGAGTGTTTGCCCAAGCAGAGTCTTAGGGAGGCCTCTCAGATTTCTTCAAGTAGTGCCGCATGCCGCAGTACTTCTGGAAGCGAGGCAGTTGAAGAGTGGGACGCTGGTATAAATATTATCCAGGTAGAGGTGGTAACCCGGGTCCAGCAGTGGGTTCAAATTTTTGCATTAACTCCCAGTCAGGGGGGGGGCATTCTGGAGGCTGAATACTGGTGTCCTTCCCTTCATACATCCTAAATTTGTAGGTATAACCTGATGCACTCTCGCATAGCTTATACATCTTCACGCCACACCTTGCCCTCTTACCCGGCAGGTACTGGCGGAATTGAAGGCTCCCTTTAAAATGTACCAAGGACTCATCAATAGAAATACACTTCTTGGGGGTGTATGATTGGGAAAACCGGGCACTGAAATGGTCTAATAGGGGTCTCCGTTTATACAAACGGTCAAAACTGGGTTCATCTCGGGAATTTTTTTAGGCTCCAGTTCAGGTCTGAAGTTGCTTTGAGGGGCCTATATATTAGAAACCCCTATCAAAACCCCCATTTTAGAAACTAGACCCCACAAAGTTTCACAACAGCATTTAGAAAGTTTATTAACCCTTTAGGTGTTTCACAGGAATTTAGCGCAAAGTAGAGTTGAAATTTACATATTTATTTTTTTTTGTCAGAAAATCCTTTTTATTCAATTTTTTTCTGTAAAACAGAAGGTTTTACCAGAGAAACGCAACTCAATATTTATTGCCCAGATTTTGAGAAATATCTAGTGCGGTAATGGACTGAAGCACTGGCCTCAGAAGCAAAGGAGTACCTAGAGGATTTTGAGGCCTCCTTTTTATTAGGCACCATGTCCGGTTTGAAGCGGTCTTGTGGTGCCAAAACAGTGGAAACCCCCCAAAAGTTACCCTATTTTGGAAGCTAGACCACTTGAGGAATTCATTGTAGTTTTCAAGGGGTGCATGCGGCTTTTTGATCAGTTTTTATTCTATTTTTAAGTGGCGTGGTGACTAAAAAACAGCAATTCTACTATTGTTTTTTTATTAAAAATTTTTTACAGCGTTCACCGTGCGCTATAAATTACATATTCACTTTATTCTGCGGTGCGATACAATTACGGCGATACCATATGTTTATAGTTTTTTATGTCTTATGGCGTTTGCACAATAAAATAAGCTTTGTAAAAAATCATTTACTTTTTGTCAGCATTGTGAGAAACTAGACATGGACCGCACAATCCACAATATATACGTTGATCTGAGCCGCTATGCATAATTTAGAAACATGAACATGAGGTTCTTTGTAAACATTTTGATCAAACTGTATAAGCCCACTTGCCACTACACGGCGACCTCTTTAAAGTGGGTCCCTACTCTATCGGCTGCAGCACCGCATGGCGGCTACCGCTCCTGCAGAGGGAGCAACCCAGGGGCCCAAAAGCACCCATGCTAACAGACCGTGCCAAGCCTCCTTGGCTCTGGGCCACGTCCCCCCACAAGTGCAGCACTACAGCAACAGATACCACCATACAGCACCACAACATGTGAACAGATGGAATGAGCTCACCTTGCCATGAGCCCCCAGTGGCCAACTGAGAGCACAAGCAAGAGCAGGAACACATGGATCTCATTCCATCTGTTCACATGTTGTGGTGCTGCATGGTGGTGTCTGTTGCTGTAGTGCTGCACTTGTGGGGGGACGTGGCCCAGAGCCAAGGATGCTTTGCACAGTCTGTTAGCATGGGTGCTTTTGGACCACTGGGTTGCTCCCTCTGCGGGAGCGGTGCTGCGGTGGCGGGGGCCGCCATGCGGTGCTGCAACCGCTAGAGTAGGGACCCACTTTAAAGAGGTCGCCGTGAAGTGGCAAGTGGGCTTATACAGTTTGATCAAAATGTTTACAAAGAACCTCATGTTCATGTTTCTAAATTATGCCTAGCGGCTCAGATCAACGTATATATTGTGGATTGTGCAGTCCATGTCTAGTTTCTCACAATGCTGATATTGTATAGTCTATCCTCCTCATTTCTTTTGCTTTACTTGGTACCAGCACTCCACGCATTTGAAAAAATACCCAGCTGATTTTAATTCAGGAATGACCTCATAAGTGTTCCTGCTCTTGCTTGTGCTCTCAGTTGGCCACTGGGGGAGCATGGCAAGGTGAGCTCATTCCATCTGTTCACATGTTGTGGTGCTGTATGGTGGTGTCTGTTGCTGTAGTGCTGCACTTGTGGGGGGACGTGGCCCAGAGCCAAGGAGGCTTGGCACGGTCTGTTAGCATGGGTGCTTTTGGACCACTGGGTTGCTCCCTCTGCGGGAGCGGTGTTGCGGTGGCGGGGGCCGCCATGCGGTTCTGCAGCCGATAGAGTAGGGACCCACTTTAAAGAGGTCGCCGTGAAGTGGCAAGTGGGCTTATACAGTTTGATCAAAATGTTTACAAAGAACCTCATGTTCATTGTAATGATGGGGTAGGGAGACAGACAGGTGAGCCCTAATCTACCCGCCACTTAGTCCCTGCCTACTTGTAACGACCCGTCCTAGGCGACGGGGTACAACTGGGCGATGGTCCCTACGCTCAGTAAGTGCATGACAGACAAACAGACAAGGGTACACAGAAGCTAGGGAAACGGTGCAGCTGCCCACGGAGACACCGTGAGCAACAAGAGTAGTGATCGAGCCGAGTCAAACCAGGAGTGCACGAGGTACAAAACGCTGAGCAGGAGAGTAGTGAACGAGTCGAGTCAAATCAGGAGTGTACGAGGTACCAAACGCAGAGCAGGAGAGTGGTCAGTAAGCCAAGGTTAATAGCAAGCAGAGGATCAGTAGTTCAAGCAGCAGCAGCAGAGCCAGGAAACAAGCAGAGCAGAATCACAGGCAAAGGAGGAACAGGAAAGACTGATTACCCACGGGCGTCGACACAGAAGCTGTGTCTGGCAGATCCTTTACATTCATGTTTCTAAATTATGCCTAGTGGCTCAGATCAACGTATATATTGTGGATTGTGCGGTCCATGTCTAGTTTCTTACAATGCTGATATTGTATAGTCTATCCTCCTCATTTCTTTTGTTTTACTTGGTACCAGCACTCCACGCATTTGAAAAAATACCCAGCTGATTTTAATTCAGGAATGACCTCATAAGTGTTCCTGCTCTTGCTTGTGCTCTCAGTTGGCCACTGGGGGAGCATGGCAAGGTGAGCTCATTCCATCTGTTCACATGTTGTGGTGCTGTATGGTGGTGTCTGTTGCTGTAGTGCTGCACTTGTGGGGGGACGTGGCCCAGAGCCAAGGAGGCTTGGCACGGTCTGTTAGCATGGGTGCTTTTGGACCACTGGGTTGCTCCCTCTGCGGGAGCGGTGCTGCGGCGGCGGGGGCCGCCATGCGGTGCTGCAGCCGATAGAGTAGGGACCCACTTTAAAAAGGTCGCCGTGAAATGGCAAGTGGGCTTATACAGTTTGATCAAAATGTTTACAAAGAACCTCATGTTCATGTTTCTAAATTATGCCTAGCGGCTCAGATCAACGCATATATTGTGGATTGTGCGGTCCATGTCTAGTTTCTCACAATGCTGATTAACTTTTTGTGTTGCCATATTCTAAGAGTCAGAACTTTTTTATTTTTCCATCAAGAAAGCCGTGCGAGGACTTGTTTTTTGCGTAACGAACTGTAGTTTTGATCAGTACCATTTTTAGGTACATGCGACTTTTTGATCTCTTTTTACTTCATTTTTTGGGAGGTAAAGTGACAAAACAATTGTGATTCTGGTACGGTTTATTGTTATATTCTTTTATGGCGTTCACCGCGTGGGATAAAAAACTAAATAATTTTGTAGTTCAGGCCGTTACGGACGTTGCAATACCAATTATGTATCATTTTTTTTTGTTTATTTTTCTATTTTTATTAATAATAAAGTACTGATAAGGGAAAAAGGAGGATTTTTACTTTTATTACTTTTAAAACTTTTATTTTCTTATTTTTACCCAACGTTTTTTTTACTTTTTTACTTTGTCCAACTAGGGGACTTGAGGGTAGGAGGCCCTGATCGCTATTCTAATACACTGCACTACATGCGTAGTGCAGTGTATTAGAGATGTCAGCTACTTACTGACAGCAAGCATAGTGGGTCCTGACTTTGTCAGGACCCACTAGGCTTCCATCGATGGCATAGCCAGACGCCATTGTTAGGTGTCCGGTTGCCATAGTCACCATCGCCGGCCGCTATTGTGTAGAGGGCCGGCGATGGTAGCTTAACCCCTAAAAAGCCGCAATCACTATTGAACGCGGCTTTTAAGGAGTTAATCAGCGGGGACACAGTGATCGGTCCCCGCTGTAGGAGCTGTTGCAACTGCTGTACGAGACAGCAGCTGTTACAGGTCCTGTATGTGTTGCAAAGATGGCCGAAATGGCCGTTACTCCAGTGGCGTACTATTAGGTCATGGAGCGCGAACGATACAGCTACCATGACCTAATAGTATGTCCAGGAGCGGGAAGGGGTTAAGTAGGCCACAGGTTTCAAGCAATATGGGAAAGAAAAAGGATCTTTCTGCTGCCGAAAAGCGTGAAATAGTGCAATACCTTGGACAAGGTATGAAAACATTGGATATTTCAAGAAAACTTAAGCGTGATCGTCGTACTGTGAAAAGATTTGTGGCTGATTCAGAGCACAGACGGGTTTGTTCAGATAAAGGCATAATGAGGAAGGTTTCTGCCAGACAAATTAATAGGATTAGGAGAGCAGCTGCTAAAATGCCATTGCAAAGCAGCAAACAGGTATTTGAAGCCGTTGGTGCCTCTGGAGTCCCGCGAACCTCAAGGTGTAGGATCCTCCAGAGGTTTGCAAGTATGTATAAAGCTATTATTCGGCCACCCCTAAACAATGCTCACAAGCAGAAACGGTTGCAGTGGGCTCAGAAATACATGAAGACTAATTTTCAAACCGTATTGTTTACTGATGAGTGCCGTGCAACCCTGTATTGTCCAGATGGATGGAGTAGTGGATGGTTGGTGAATGGCCACCATGTCCCAGCAAGGAGGTGGCGGAGTCATGTTTTTGGCTGGAATCATGGGGAGAGAGCTGGTAGGCCCCTTTTGGGTCCCTGACGGTGTGAAAATGACTTCTGCAAAGTACGTAGAGTTTATGACTGACCATTTTCTTCCGTGGTACAAAAAGAAGAACCGTGCCTTCCGTAGCAAAATTATCTTCATGCATGACAATGCACCATCTCATGCTGCAAAGAATACCTCTATGTAATTGGCTGCTATGGGCTTAAAAGGAGAGAAACTCATGGTGTGGCCCCATGTTCCTCTGACCTCAACCCTATTGAGAACCTTTGGAGCATCCTCAAGCAAAATATCTATGAGGGTGGGAGGCAGTTCACATCAAAACAGAAGCTCTGGGAGGCTATTCTGACATCCTGCAAAGATATTCAAGCAGAATTTGTCCAAATATTCACAAACTCAATGGATGCAAGAATTTTGAAGGTGATATCAAAGAAGGGGTCCTATGTTAACATGTAACTTGGCCTGTTAAGTTTTTTTTTTATTGAAAGAGCTTTTGATTTCTGTAAATATGACCTCCTGATGCTGCAAATTCAACAAATTACCATTTTAGTTCTCTTTACAACCTTTAAAATGTTTTGATCTCTGTTGTGCATAATAATTTGAAACAGTGCATTTTGAGTTTTTTACTTCTAAAAAAAAATCTGTTATCATTAGGAGATTTGTTCAATAAAATTCGCATTATACTCCAACGGTTGATGGCTTGAAGATTATACGGACTGTCATTTGCATCGACTATTTACGAAAATCAGCAAAAAATTATGCAGGTTATGCAGTGGTTGGTGTCGGAAGCAGATGGCTCCAATCACAGTATAGCGGCTGTGCTGCAGTACTGTAGTTCTGATCTACATAATTCAAGTGAATAGGATCAGAGTTGCAGTACTGCAGCACGGCCGCTATATAGTGTACAGAGCGATCTGCTTCTGAGACCAACCACTGTATAACATCCGGTGCCCATAGTAACTGTGCTTATAGTTATGTATATCTGAAAACTTGATACCACACACTGGTTATTTCATATCTTATTTAGGCTTAAAGTAAATATCTACGTTTAGTATCGATTTCTTAACATCTGTAATGCTATTCAGGACTACAAACACATTGCATCATCAAACCATCCTGATGGTTATAAATCCATATAACATCATGATGTGTAATGTCCGTGGCTGCGGGCTGTCAGCTCCGGGCCCCTCCTGACAGCCGCAGCCACGAGTCGGCAAGCGCTGGCCCCAGCCTCCTCCTCAGGAGACGCCAGTGCTCGCATCCACTCACCTCAGCCGGATCCTGTAGGGTGCGTGTGCACGCTCATGCCCGCTCTTAAAGGGGCAGCGCACGCACCGGACCTTTTGACGAACTTGCACTGGTGAATGTCTATAGTTTGTATAGGTACCTGTGGCAGATCAGACAGCAGCAAGGCAGGCTCAGCTGGAACTAGGCAGCAGGTAGATGTCAGGCGAGGTGAAGCAGGTCAGACGTGGATACCCTTAAAGAGCGGGCACGAGCGTGCGCGTGCACCGGACCTTTTGACGAACTTTGACCCGTGAGTACCCTGGACTATAAGAGGGGTCCAGCCCCCTGCTTCCATGCCTGAGTGTTGTTGTTGTTCCCTAGTTTGTCTATGTGATGGCCTCCTAGTGTGTTCCCTGTTCCTGTACCTGTACCTGTTCCAGATTCCTGTTCCTGTTCCTTGCATTCCATACCATCCTGGTCTAGCACTGTGCTGTGCCAAAGTTGTGCCGTGCTGTATCCACGTCTGACCTGCTTCACCTCGTCTGACGTCTACCTGCTGCCTAGTCCCAGCCGAGCCTGCCTTTCTGCTGTCTGAGCTGCCACAGGTACCCATACAAACTATAGACATTCACCAGCGCCATGTTGGCCAGCTGCCTTACCCCCAAGGCGGTACGGCCCAGTGGATCCACAGACCCTTCGTGACAGTACGCTCATGCCATGGACCCCGCTGGTCGATTCCAGACCATGTCGACGTCACAGGATATGCTGGACCTCCGGTCTGGACAGGACCAACTCTTCCAGGCTTTAAACATCCTTGCACGTCGGCAGAAGGCACAAGCTGCTGTTCCTCCTACTACACCTTCCGGCAGTATTGATCCTCAGACTACACCTCTTGGCAGTGTTGACCTGCGTGTTTCTTTGCCACTTCCTGACCGCTATGATGGAGAAGCAAGTACCTGTCATGGATTTCTTAATCAATGCCAGATCCACTTCAGCCTGTATAGTAGGACATTTTCGTCTGATGGTTCAAGGGTTGCTTTCATCATTTCTCTCCTCACCGGCAAGGCTCTTGCATGGGCAAACCCTATTTGGGAGAGACAAGGTCAAGAGACCCGTGACTACCCAGCCTTCCTCCGGACTTTTCGCATGGTATTTGAGGAGCCAGGACGAGTCTCATCTGCAGCGGCATCTTTGATTAACCTACGCCAAGGAGACACCTCCGTGAGTTAGTATGCTATCCTCATCCGCACCCTGGCGGGAGAGCTGTTATGGAACAATGAGGCTCTGGTGGCTGCATTCTGGCATGAACTGGCTTCTAGAATTAAAGACAAACTTGCTGCCCGAGATCTGCTGTCTACCCTGGACGACCTCATCCTTCTGTCCGCCCAAATTGATATACGGATCCGAGAACGCCTCCAAGAGGTTCGATGGGAGGGAGCCCTTCCCAGTTTGGCTCCTACTTTGCAGCAACCCCTGCTGTCTTTAGATGTCGATCCACCTAAGGAGTCTGTGATAAGGGAACAGTATAAGTTATCCACCCAGGAGAGGCAACGTGGACGCACATCTGGACTCTGTCTTTATTGCGGCCTCGGTGGCCATGTTGTGCGCCTGTGTCCCCAAAGATCCCAAAACCTAGGGTTGCTAGGAGTGACAACCTTGGGTAAGTATGCCCTTCCATCTAGATTGTCCATACCTGTGACCATAATGTCCGGCGAAAAAACGCATCAGGTTTCTGCGTATCTAGACTCTCGATCTGCTGCTAATTTCATCCGTAGAGACCTGGCGGATCTTCTGCAATTACCCACCACCCCTCTGGAGAACCCGTTGACAGTTGCTTCAATGAATGGACTACCTCTGCCAGACCCAGTTATAGCTGTGACCAAGCCGCTGAGGCTCCAAGTGGGAGCCCTTCACTCCGAACTTCTGCCTTTCTATGTACTATCCAAAGCTGTTAACCCTGTGTTGCTGGACCTGCCTTGGCTCCGACTGCATGCCCCAGTACTGGACTGGAATTCTGGAGAGGTTCTCCAGTGGGGCCCTGAGTGTCAAGGTCGTTGCCTGGTGCAGATTCGGTCGGCTCAGACTTCGCTGCCTCAGTCATTGGCAGGATTGTCTGGTCACTATGCAGCAAATTCGAACGTCTTCAGCAAGAGGGAGGCAGAGACATTGCCTCCACATCGGGCATATAACTGTCCTATCGAGCTGATTCCTGGTGCATCCCTTCCCCGTGGTAGGGTATATCCTCTCTCCTTGCCAGAGACTTTGTCCATGTCCGCCTATGTGAAAGAGAACTTGGAGAGGGGCTTCATACGAAAGTCTTCCTCCCCGACAGGAGCTGGGTTCTTCTTTATCAAAAAGAAAAATGTCTCTCTTCATCCTTGTATCGACTACAGAGGTCTCAACCAGATCACGGTGAAGAATAAATATCCGTTGCCACTGATCTCTGAACTGTTTGATCGTATACATGGTGCCAGGATTTTTTTTAAACTAGACCTGCGTGGGGCTTACAACCTAGTCCGGATTCGCCAGGGTGATGAATGGAAAACTGCATTTAACACCCATGATGGACACTATGAGTATCTAGTAATGTCCTTCGGCCTGTGTAATGCTCCCGCGGTCTTCCAGGAGTTTGTGAATGACATTTTCCGTGACTTCCTCTATGTTTGTGTAGTAGTCTACATTGATGACATCTTGATTTTTTCTCTAGATCCTATAACGCACCAGAGACATGTCCGTCAAGTTCTGCTATGGTTAAGGGAGAATCGTCTGTACGCCAAGCTGGAGAAGTGTGTGTTTGACAAAGATGCTCTACCCTTTCTGGGCTACATCGTCTCGAATCGAGGTCTCGAGATGGATCCTGAGAAGGTAATGTCTGTTCTGAAATGGCCACGTCCTTAAGGCTTGAGGGCCATACAGCGCTTTCTGGGATTCGCTAATTTTTACAAGCAGTTTATTCCAAACTTCTCCTCACTGACTTCTCCCATCTCTAACCTTACTAAGAAGGGTATGAACGCCAAGCTGTGGACTCCTGAGGCAGAGTCCGCATTCACGAGCCTGAAGAGTGCCTTCACGTCAGCCTCTATCCTTTATCATCCGGATGTCTCTCTGCAGTTCTCGTTGGAGGTGGACGGATACTCTGTCGGTGCTGGTGCACTCCTGTTCCAAAGAGATTCCAAGGGCAAGTCAAGGGTATGTGTAGATTTTTCTAAGCTCTTCTCTTCCGCAGAACGCAACTTCTCAATTGGGGATCGGGAGTTATTGGCCATCAAATTGGCCTTGGAAGAATGGAGACATCTACTAGAGGGCGCAACTCATCCGATTCTGATTTTTACAGACCACAAGAATCTGACCTACCTCCAGACGGCCCAACGGCTGAACCCTCGTCGGGCCAGGTGGTCACTGTTCTTTACAAGGTTCCAGTTTGAGCTCCATTATCGACTGGCCGACAAGGAGGGCCGATGCCTTGTCCAGGTCGAGACGGAAGACACCATAGAGTGTCCACGGAACATTATTGATCCATCTTGCATTGTTTCTGTCAATCCCCTGCAAGTTGGGGACATTTCTCCAGGGAGGACTTGTGTGCGCCTGGCTGATTGTGGAAGAATCCTCCGCTGGGGACACTCCTCTAGACTGGCAAGTCACGCGGGGGTCCGTAAGACCCGGGATCTGATTGCTCGTCATTTCTGGTGGCCCACGCTGCCCAAGGACATTATGGACTTCGTTTCTTCCTATTCTGTATGTGCAACCAACAAGGCCGCTCACTCCAGACCTGCTAGTCTGCTTCAGCCATTGCCTGTGCCCAATGCTCCCTGGCAGCATATAGCTATGGACTTTATTACGGATCTGCCTCTCCCTGCTGGATACAGTGCTGTCTGGGTGATGGTGGACCGATCTTCGAAGATGGCCCACTACGTTCCTCTGACCGATCTTCCTTCTGCTCCTCAGCTGGCCAAGCTGTTCATCCAGCACATCTTCTGCCTGCACGGCTTGCCGCAGGATATTGTGTTTGATCGGGGGGGTACAGTTTACCTCGAAGTTCTGAAGAGCCCTCTGCGGTCTCCTCGGTGTGAAATTGGACTTTTCATCAGCCTACCATCCTCAGTCCAATGGTCAGGTCGAGAGGATCAAACAGATCTTGGAGAACTACCTATGCCACTTCATTTCCAAGCAGCATGATGACTGGGTGCAGTTGCTCCAATGGGCAGAATTCTCCTACAATAATCACACCAGTGACTCTAAAAGGAATACACCGTTCTTCCTTGTCTACGGCCAGCACCCACTAATTCCTCTCCCGGTGCCCGATACTTCCGAGGTTCCAGCGGCTGACTCCACCTTTAGAGACTTCCTACAGATCTGGCAGCAAACTCGATCCTCCATCCTCATGGCAGTCGACCACATGAAACAGAAGGCTGACACAAGGAGAAGAGAACCTCCTCAGTTTCTTCCTGGCATGAGGGTCTGGCTGTCTTCCAGGAATATCCGACTAAAGGTGCCATCATGCAAATTTGCTCCCAGGTTCCTCGGACCCTTCGAGATCCTGCAGCAGATCAACCCTGTCGCTTATAAGCTTCGGCTGCCTCCCACCCTTAAGATCCCCAACTCCTTTCATGTCTCCCTCCTGAAGCCGGTGGTCCTGAACCACTACACCAAGACTCCTAGCCCTGTGGTTGCCTCCAGCGGCCCTTCAGACACCTTTGAGGTTCAAGAGATCCTGGACACTAAAAAAGTGAGAGGAAAGAACTTTTATTTGGTGGATTGGAGGGGGTTTGGTCTTGAAGAAAGGTCCTGGCAGCCAGAGGAGAACCTCAATGCTCCTACTCTTCTGAAGAAGTTTCTCTCTTGCTCTGGTCCCAAGCAAAGGGGGTGTAAGAGGGGGGATACTGTAATGTCCATGGCTGCGGGCTGTCAGCTCCGGTCCCCGCCTGACAGCCGCTCTTGCCCGCTCTTAAAGGAGCAGCGCGCGCACCGGACCTTTTGACGAGCTTTGACCCGTGAGTACCCTGGACTATAAGAGGGGTCCAGCCCCCTGCTTCAATGCCTGAGCGTTGTTGTTGTTCCCTTGTTTGTCTATGTGATTGCCTCCTAGTGTGTTCCCTGTTCCTGTACCTGTTCCAGTTCCTGTACCTGTACCTGTTCCAGTTCCTGGTACTATTCCTTGCATTCCATACCATCCTGGTCTAACACTGTGCTGTGCCAAAGTCGTGCCGTGCTGTATCCACATCTGACCTGCTTCACCTCGCCTGATGTCTACCTGCTGCCTAGTTCCAGCCGAGCCTGCCTTGCTGCTGTCTAATCTGCCACAGGTACCTATACTAACTATAGACATTCACTTGCGCCCTGTTGGCCAGCTGCCTTACTGCCAAGGCGGTATGGCCCAGTGGGTCCACAGACTCTTCGTGCGTGACATGATGTTAATAAAACGATTCCTGATGAAAGGAGTGTGTAAATCCGAAACATGTTACCAATATTCTAAATTTACTTGCAAACATTGATGAAAAACAGAAATTAGGTTTTGAAGGGGTTGTCCAGGCATGGTGCGGCTGTTCATACTGATGACCTATCCACTGGATATGATCTGTAGGGGTCCGACACCGCCTCCGGGAACCAGAAGTTTTGCAGTGGTCGGTGTCAGAAGCAGTTGGCTCCGTACACTATATAGTGGCCGTGCTGCAATACTTCAGCTCTGCTCCTATTCACTTGAACTAGAGCAGAGCTGCAGTACTGCAGCACGGCTGCTTTACTGTGATCATAGCCATCTGTTTCCGACACGAACCACTGCATAACTTTCAGTTGCCGGAGGCAGTCGGAACAGCTGATCGGTGCGAGGTCCTGGTGTCAGAACCCCACCGATCATATATCGATGACCTATTCTGTGAATAAGTCATCAGTATGAAAAACCACCCCATGCCTGGACAACCCCTTTAAGCTGTCCATACATTTGAGATTATTGTTGGTCGAATGTTCATTCAGCCAACAGCTATTACTTGCAACTCTAGCATAAATATGCTTTGTGAGCCGATGACTAAAATGAAGTGGACTTTGTCTGCAATGACCTCTACATGCAGGAGTTAATATGAGCAGTTGCTGATTGATCACCCTCAGTAACTTCCTGTTTACTGGGCATGGAGTGGTGTAAATGAAGTAAAATAAGTGATAAATCGCTCATACAGAGGGCACTGTAGCTGGCTGTTGTGGGAGGAACTGAAACCATCATCATTTTGCAGGCAGGATATGTGGGGCACTTAGGTTTAAAACGTTGTGAGTATAATTACGCCCCTTATACTTTCTCTGGGTTTAGCATTGATATATCTGGAACTCCAAGCCTTATTGATGGCACTGCTATTAAAATGAATGGGACTGTAATGTACATGCAATGCACACTCTTAGCTCAGAAGCTTTGACATTTATACCTTTGTACTCTTTTCGTTTCCCCAAGTTTAATAAAATACCTTAGTACTGCAGCTTTAATAATTGTATTTTACCCATATCCATACTTATTAGATGATTCCCAGCTCTGCTTTACTTACCGTAATTGTCTTCTTCAGTTTAATGGCATTCAGTCATCTATTGCAATAGACAGTGCTTAACACTTTCCCTTTGCTCAAATTGTCCAAAACGTTTTGTAGAGCAATATCTGAAATGGGGTTCTTAATGGCGCTGTGGAGTACTCACTAAAGCTGTGATAAGAACAATAAAGATGCAATTCAGCAAGCTTGAAAAAACGAAGAGCTCAGAACAGTTATGCGCACAAATTTTACAATAAGCTGAAACCTGCACTTTATCTCCTTTTTTTAATTCCATTTTTTTTGTGTTTAAATTCTTCTTGCTCAAAATTTTTCCTTTGTAAGGTTATAATACATATAGACTTCATAACCAGTGACGGAGATTGGTGTTGTGATCCTCACATGCTTGTGACTCTCCTTCCACTTGTAAATTCATTAGCTTAGTTTAACAATTGTAGAACTTTAATAAAGTTCCTCACACTGCAACTATAGGATGCTTTTAACAATAATCTTTGTTGCATAAATGATTCTGTAAGCTCCACAATGCGTAAATCTTGCTGCAGTCCTGTATAGTTGGAGCGAATGTTAAGAGCAGGCCTTTTGAAATATGCCATTAGAATTCCCAAACATGCTGTCACGGTCACAGGGTATGTGAACCCACTAGGCCACTCCGCCGTAGCGGAGAGGCAGCTGACCAGGTCTCAATCTATACAAAGTCTATAGCAGTTTGTAACACTCGGGTACCTGAACTAGTCCAGACAGTGGCTATGGCTTCAGCACGTATGGAGGTCAGTGCAGCAGGTTGCGCCAGACGTGGCGGACAGTACAAAATGTGGCAGAAGACACTGGACGTGGCAGAAGACACTGGACGTGGCAGCAGACACTGGATGTGGCAAACAGCAGATGCAGTAGGACACGACTCCAACAGTAGTAGGCACAGGAACAATAACACAGCACGGGATACAGGAACAGGTAACAGGACACGGGTAACAACTGGAACGGGAAACACTAAGGGGCCATTTGCAAGACAGACTTGGGATATACTAACAACGCTCAGGCAAGGATCAGAAGGGCTGGGGCCTTCTTATAGTCCAGGAAATCATGTGAGTTGATGATGATGATTGTTTTCATGTGCGAGCGCTGGCCCTTTAAGAGCGGGCACGAGTGTGCGCGCGCACCCTACGGGACACAGCGGATATAAGTGGCAACGGTTTTGTTCTTGACCATTATCTGGTTGAGACCACGGTAGTCAATGCAGGGCCGAAGAGATCCCTCAATCTTCTTGGCGAAGAAGAAGTCGGCCCCTGCCGGGGAGGAAGATTTTCATATAAAACCCCTCTCCAAATTCTCCTTGATATAGGCTGACATGGATCCATGGAGAAGAGAAGCATTTGGAACCAGTTCAATGTGAGTCATAATTCCAAAGTGGAGGCAACGTCTCAGCCTCTCGCTTGCAGAAGACATCCGCAAAACTGGCATAGTGAGATAGTAGATCGGAGAGTGACTGAGGCAGAGGGGGCATAACAGGACAAACTTGTGACAGGCAATGGCTATGGCATCTGGAACCCCATTGAAAAATCTCTCCGGAACTCCAGTCAAGAATCGGGGCGTGTAGGCGAAGCCATGGCAGACCCAGCAGGATAGGATTGATAGCCTTAGGTAGTACAAGGAAGGCGATCTGCTCCGAGTGAAGAGCTCCGACCCGTAGTGTCAACGGCTCCGTGATGAACACAATCGGATCAGGCAATGGTAGACCATTCACTGAGGCAACAGCCAGGGGTCTCTCCAGAAGAACTCTGGGTAGATGTAAATGATCCACTAGATCCTGCTGGATGAAATTAGCAGCTGCCCTGGAGTCAAGATAGGCAGAAGAGGGATGTGACGTCTCTCCAGAGACGATGGCCACAGGAATCAATAATTTGGAAGATGTTTTAATGTTTATAGACGTCCCACCTAGGGTTGCCTCTCCAACCAACCCTAGGTACTGGAGTTTCCCAGTTTCTGTGGGCATTGGCGCACAAAATGACCCTTAAGTCCACAATACATACATAGTCCAGAAAAGCGCCTGCGCTGCTTCTCTTATTCAGACAACGGGACTCGGTCTACCCTCATGGGTTCTTCAGGTAGCGCACTAGGGGAAGGTAATAGTGGTCTTTGGACCGAGGGTGCTGGTCTGTGGCCCCGGCTCTCCTGTTGAACCTTTTGAGTGCGCTCCCGGATTCTCATGTCAACCCGAGTGGCTAAACGGATAAGGGCATCCAAGGTAGAAGGAAGGTCGCGGGCTGCCAGTTCGTCCTTGATGTGAGAGGACAGTCCCTGCCAGAAGGTCGCCACAAGTGCCTCATTGTTCCATGCCAGCTCTGCAGGAACAAGGCTAGGTCTGAGGATACAGGTCCTTGTTGCTCCAAGATTGAGTTTGCCCTTGCGAGGGCCTTGCCAGCAAGAAGGGAGATGATAAATGCTACTTTGGCCTCCTCGGATGGGAAGAGATGAGCCCATAGCTTAAAATGAACCATGCATTAGTTAATAAATCCTTTACATGCTCTGGGATCACCGTCATAGCGAGGAGGAAGAAGCAGAGGAACTGTGGATCCAGAACAAACAGGAGGAGCAACGGGCAGTGGCACAGCAACAGCCTCTGGAGGAAGAACCGGAGGTGGAACAGTGAGTTGCTCCAGACGGACCATGATAGAATTTACAGCCTCAAGGAGTTGATCCTGACGTGTGCGTGGGTCATGCATCTCCGTCTGTATCTTCTGGACTGTGGTCTTGGGCTGGCCAGCGGGTACCATGGCCTGAGCGTACTGTCACGGTCAGAGGGTATGAAGACCCACTAGGCCGCTCCGCTGTAGTGGAGAGGCAGCTGACCAGGTCTGAGTCTATACCAAAGTCTATAGCAATTCGTAACACTCGGGTACCTGAACTAGTCCAGACAGTGGCTGTGGCTTCAGCACGGATGGAGGTCGGTGCAGCAGGTTGTGCCAGACGTGGCAGACAGTAGAAGATGTGGCTGGAAACACGGGATGTGGCAGAAGACACTGGACATGGCAGAAGACACTAGATGTGGCAGTAGACACTGGACGTGGCAGAAGACACTGGACGTGGCAAACGACAGCAGGTGCAGTAGGACATGACTCCAACACTAGTAGGCACAGGAACAAGACCACAGCACGGGATACAGGAACAGGTAACAGGGCACGGGTAACAACTGGAACGGTAAACACTAAGGGACCATTTGCAAGACAGACTTGGGATATACTAAGAACGCTTAGGCAAGGATCAGAAGGGCTGGAGTCTTCTTGTAGTCCATGAAATGATGTGCGTTGATGATGATGATTGTTTTCATGTGTGCGCTTGCCCTTTAAGAGTGGGACACAGCGGACCTGAGCAGAGGTGAGCGCTGGCGTCTCTCAGGAAGGAGATGGCTGCGGGCGTCGGGAGGTGAGTAAACCTGACGACCCGCAGCCATGGACGCTACACACGCCTTAGAGTTTAAAAATACACCAGATCTGCCACATGAAAAAACTTGCGGGCTGGGAAAATAAAAATAGGAAAGCCTAATAGCAAAACATGGTTGGACTCTACGACTGGGTGAGTCTGGCTCCTTGGCTGTTATTCATTGAACTGTTAGGGTTTAAGACAACCATTTAGTTATATACTTCCTTTACAACGTCTACTTAACTATATGAAATCAATATATGTGATAAAGAATCTTTGTTCCTAGTTAGCATTTGGTTTTTAATTATTTATAACAAGGCTTTCTTACTCTTAAGTGATGTTATGAGAATTCTATGTGGTCTCTATATACAATTTCTTGCGCTTTGTGTATGGATGAAAGAATCCAATCTTTTAACCCTTTTGGCATATCAAGCTCGTGAACATGCTGTTGTGTATTATTGCATTTCATCACATATTGTTTTGTAATGTCTTAAAGGGGTTTTCCGGAAGCAAACAATCACATTTAGTTAAACTAAACAATGCAAAACAAGTAACTTTGCGATATACTTACGTTGGATCTGATGAATGTTGCGTCGGATCCCATCTTCAGTCACGTGACCACATGCTAATCCAAAATTGGCACTTCCTCTGCAGACCCGTCCATTAGCTAAGATATCTAACTTCCTGTTTCTGGTTATCAGAGTGTACGGTTACGCCACAAATGACGTAACTGTACCACGTGTTTCCTCATCTGTTTAGCCACGTCCGGGCGGTCCGCAATTTACTCTGCAGGGCCGTCCCAGAACGTCCTGCAGAGTTAGCATGTTTGCCGCTCCCCGGCGGCATTTAACTCCGTGATACAGCTGTCTCTAGACAGCTATATCATGGAACTTTAACCTGTCACAACGATCACATTGCTCCTAACAGCATCGCTTATGTGCCAACTGTGAGGAGCTCTGTGATACAGCTGTCTAGAGACAGCGGATATCATGGAGCTTTCACCCGGAGACCACTAACTGTGGTTTCCGGTCATGTGATCGTTGTGACAACCTGTCACAACGATCACATTGCTCCTTACAGCAGCGCTTATGTGCCGACGGTAAGGCGCTTAGCTATGTAAACGTTGTGACAGCCTTTCACAGCGATCACATACGTGCCGACGGTAAGGAGCTCCATGATACAGCTGCCTAGAGACAGCTGTATCACCGGGCTTCAGTGGGGTCTCTCTGGCCAGATAATCGCTGTCACAGCGATCACCAGTTGCATCTTCTCCCTCTCTGGCATTCTCCCAGAGAGGAAGAGAAATAATGTAATGTAAAAAAAAAAACACACTTTTTTTTTTTTCAATAAAAATGTCCTCTATAAATAAACATGTCTATCTGCTACATGGTGACTTTGGCCACGTACGACACAGGTCGACCAGCCAAAGATCGCTATGTCCTGTAGCCTACATTGCATGTAATACAAGCCAATGTGGTTGTGTTGCAATGCGCAAGTTGCCACGACATGACAGTTGCAAGAAATCCAAACTGTCGTGTCGCAGTTACTTGCAGGTCTCAACGCGACCACATTGACTTTCATTACTTGCGGTTTAGGCTATGGGACATAGCAATCTTTGGTCGGACAACCTGTGTCGTGGCCAAAGTCACCATGTAACACACGGAGTACAAGGCAAGTAGATGAGATTTTACAAAACTCATCTGCATGCTGCAGACATTTTACACGGCAGATTTTCCAATCTTTGATATGTCGTTAAATTAATACCTTGGGGTCTACTTTCCATAAAGTAATCATATTTGGGGTGTCAAAGGGGTTTTCCAGTCCACAAAAATTGATGGCCTATCCTCAAATAAGCCATCAATATCTGATGGGTGGTGGCCCGTCACCCTGCAGATCGGCTGTTTTGAAGGGGCCGCGATGTACGTACGAGCGCTGCTTCCCCTTCATTTCCTTTACTGCTCACACTGTGAATTGCGGACACACTTGTAGCGACGGTTCACAGTATTACAGTATACACTTGAATGGGAAAAAGCTGTAATACTGTGAACCGCCGCTACAAGTGTGTCCGTGATCCACGATGTGAGCAGTAAAGGAAATTGAGGGGAAGCAGCGCTCGTACGAGCACTGTGGCCCCTTCAAAACAGCCGGTCAACGGGGGTGCCGGGTTTCGGACCCTGACAGGTCAGATATTGATGGCCTATACTGAGGAAACCGCTTCGGAAAACGCGCCAAAAAAAGTCCGAAAATGCCTCCTATTGGTTTCAATTGGAGGCGGTGGCGTTTTTACCAGTTTTACCGCTCGCAGGGAAAAAGAAGTAGCAAGCCGTAATTTCAGACAGAATTTTCAGGCAGAATTTTCTGCCTGCAAAAAAAACTCAGTGTGAACAGGGCCTAATACAGGATCTCTTGGAACAAATCCAGCAGCAGGTGAGGAAAATGTGCTGACTGGATTGTGTGTACCAAGATGTCTGACATAGGTGGAGTGGGCAGACTTACATTTATCAGGCTGTGAAAGGGGCGGGGGAGTGAGATGGTTGCCAGTACTTAGATCAGGGATAGATGGAGGCACAAAGGATAATGATAATTATTACTGTGTAAGACAGTGTGCAGGGAGGGAGCTGACTGTAATTAGAGCAGGGAAGGACCTGTCAACATAGAGGGGTGTGGCAGTATGCAAATAGCTGAGATGCTTTGGAGGAAGGGAGGGTGCAAGCTGTCTCCTCAGATGCAGCAGGGGATCATGGGTATGGTGGTGTAATGGCAGGAAGGAGGTGAAGGGAAAGTGAGCCCTAATCTACCCACCGCCCTGTCCCTGCCTACTTGCAACGACTCGCCCTAGGCGACGAGGTACAACTGGGCGGCGGTCCCTACGCTGGCTAAGTGCACAGGAAGACAAACAGGGGACACGCAAGGGAAGGGGCAGTAGCCACGGAACGCCACGAGGAAACGGGGCGGCGAACGAACAGTCAGGACCAGGACGAAGTGAGTACACCCGAGCGGGCACGGAGACAGAAGCAAGCCAGGGGCAAAGCAAAGCAGGTCAAGCAGAACTGCAGCAAGGCAGAAGCACGGCAGAAGCAGGCTGGAGCAAGCAGCAGTGGGGCCAGGAATCCAAAAGAATTACAAGCACTGAGGGAGAGCACAGGGCAGGTAATAAAGGGCAGGGGGCGGAGCTAACTCCGACAGACCAGGCCGCGATAGGCTCTCCCACTCCTGAGCCTGCCACCCTGGTTGGTGGGAGATGGTGTCAGTCGAACAGGTCTGGCCTCAGGTGTGGATTGATTAATCCCAGGAGAATAGCTAGATGAAGTACCTGGCAGATCCCTAACAGTACTCCCCCTTTTATGAGGGGCCACCGGACCCTTACTAAGGGGACCCGGTTTAGTGGGGAAGAGGAGGTGGAACCTCCTGATCAATACCCCAGCGTGAACATCACGGGCAGGTACCCAAGTCCTCTCCTCCGGCCCGTATCCTCTCCAATGGACCAGGTACTGGAGGGAGCCCTGGACCATCCTACTGTCCATAATCTTGGCCACCTCGAATTCCACCCCCTCAGGGGTGAGAACGGGAACAGGAGGTTTCCTCGAGGGGGACCAGGACGGGGAGCAGCGTTTAAGGAGGGAGGCATGGAAGACGTCATGTATGCGAAAGGATGGGGGGAGCTCCAGACGGAAGGATACAGGGTTGAGGACTTCAATGATCTTATAAGGTCCAATAAATCGGGGAGCAAACTTCCTGGACGGGACCTTAAGGCGCAAGTTCCTGGACGACAACCAGACCAAATCCCCGACGACAAACCGGGGGTTAGCAGAACGTCTACTATCCGCCTGAATCTTTTGTGCGCTCTGGGACGCCTCTAGGTTCTTCTGAACCTGGGCCCAGACAGTGCACAGTTCCCGATGAACCTCCTCTACCTCAGGATTATTGGAACAACCAGGGGAGACGGAGGAGAACCTTGGGTTAAACCCGAAATTACAGAAAAACGGGGAGACCCCTGACGAGTTACTGACCCGGTTATTCAGGGAAAATTCAGCAAGGGGAAGGAATGAGACCCAATCGAATTGACAGTCAGAGATGAAACACCTTAAATATTGTTCCAGGGATTGGTTGGTCCTTTCCGTTTGGCCATTAGTTTCGGGATGGAAGGCGGAGGAGAAGGACAGATCAATCTCCAACTTTTTACAAAAAGCTCTCCAAAATAAGGAAACAAATTGTACCCCTCTGTCAGAAACGATATTGACTGGGGCCCCATGGAGACGCAGGATGTGTTTCACAAACAAAGAAGCTAACGTCTTGGCGTTAGGTAGCTTCTTAAGGGGCACAAAGTGGCACATCTTGCTGAAGCGGTCGACTACCACCCACACCACCGACTTGCCCTGAGATGGAGGCAAATCGGTGATAAAATCCATGGAGATATGGGTCCAAGGTCTCTGGGGAATGGGCAAGGAACGTAGTAGGCCCGCAGGTCGGGACCTAGGGGTTTTGGACCTAGCGCAAACCTCACAAGCGGCGACGTAAGCCCTAACATCTTTAGGCAACCCAGGCCACCAATAGTTTCTGGTAATGAGGTGTTTGGTGCCCAAGATGCCAGGATGACCAGATAGAGCGGAGTCATGGTTTTCCCTGAGTACCCTCAGCCGGTATTGCAGGGGAACAAACAGTTTGTCCCCAGGGACGTTCCCGGGAGCTGCACCCTGATCAGCCGCGATATCAGAAGCTAAATCAGAATCCGTGGCAGAGACGATTATACCAGGGGGTAAAATACAAGCAGGATCCTTCTCGGAAGGAGGATTGGCCATGAAACTACGTGACAGAGCGTCAGCCTTAATATTCTTGGACCCAGCCCTAAAGGTAACCAAGAAATTAAATCTGGTAAAGAATAGTGCCCACCGAGCTTGTCTAGGATTAAGCCTCCGGGCCGATTCTAGGAAAACCAGATTCTTGTGATCCGTAAGGACCGTTACCTGGTGTCTGGCCCCCTCCAGGAAGTGCCGCCACTCCTCAAAAGCCCATTTAATGGCTAGAAGTTTGCGGTTGCCAATATCATAGTTACTCTCCGTGGGCGAAAACTTCCTAGAGAAGTAAGCACAGGGGCGGAGATGGGTGAGGGAGCTGGTACCCTGGGACAAGACGGCCCCCACTCCCACCTCGGAAGCGTCAACCTCCACAATAAATGGCTCCTCTTGGTTGGGCTGAATCAGCACGGGGGCCGAGATAAAGCACTTCTTGAGAGTCTCAAAGGCCTGGACGGCCTCAGGGGACCAATGGAGGACATCGGCACCCTTGCGGGTAAGGTCCGTAAGAGGCTTAGCGACGACCGAGAAGTTGGCAATAAATCTCCTGTAATAGTTGGCGAACCCTAAAAAACACTGTAACGCCTTAAGGGAGGCAGGTTGGACCCATTCCGCCACAGCTTGAACCTTGGCAGGGTCCATGCGGAATTCATGAGGAGTGAGGATTTGCCCTAAAAATGGTATCTCCTGTACCCCAAAGACACATTTTTCAGTCTTAGCAAACAGATTATTCTCCCGAAGGACCTGGAGCACCTTCCTGACATGCTCCACGTGGGAGGACCAGTCCTTGGAAAACACCAGTATGTCATCAAGGTACACAACAAGAAAATTACCCAGGTACTCTCTCAGGATTTCATTAATAAAATTCTGGAAGACAGCAGGGGCATTACACAACCCAAAGGGCATGACCAGGTATTCGAAATGACCCTCGGGTGTGTTGAACGCAGTTTTCCACTCATCCCCCTCTTTGATGCGGATAAGGTTATATGCCCCCCCGTAGATCGAACTTAGAAAACCATTGGGCTCCCTGAACCTGATTAAAAAGATCAGGAATCAAAGGAAGTGGGTACTGGTTCCTTACGGTGACCTTATTCAGGTTACGATAATCAATGCACGGCCTAAGACCACCATCCTTCTTCCCCACGAAGAAGAAGCCAGCACCTACAGGAGAAGTCGAGGGGCGAATGAAACCCTTGGCCAGGCATTCTTGGATATACACCCTCATCGCTTCACGTTCAGGACATGAAAGATTAAATATCCTACCCTTAGGAAGCTTGGCACCAGGCACCAAATCGATAGCGCAATCGTAATCTCTATGGGGGGGCAACACCTCGGAGGCCTCCTTAGAAAACACATCGGCGAAGTCCTGAACAAACTCAGGAAGCGTGTTTACCTCCTCCCGGGGAGAAATAGAGTTAACAGAAAGACATGACATAAGACATTCATTACCCCATTTGGTGAGATCCCCAGTATTCCAATCAAACGTGGGATTATGCAGCTGCAACCAGGGAAGACCTAATACCAGATCAGACGATAATCCCTGCATCACCAGTACAGAGCACTGCTCCAAATGCATGGAGCCAACCAGGAGTTCAAAAACAGGAGTATGCTGAGTAAAATAACCATTAGCAAGGGGGGTTGAGTCGATTCCTACTACAGGGATAGGATAAGGTAAATCAATACAAGGCATCTTTAGAGACATAGCAAATTCCACAGACATGATATTAGCAGATGAGCCAGAATCCACGAAAGCACTGCCCGTGGCAGACCGGCCAGCAAACGAGACCTGAAAGGGAAGCAAAATTTTATTGCGTTTCACATTAACGGGAAATACCTGTGCGCCCAAGTGACCTCCCCGATGATCACTTAGGCGCGGAAGTTTTCCGGCTTCTTATTCTTGCGCCTGGGACAGGTGTTCAGTAGATGCTTGTCGTCCCCACAGTAGAAGCAGAGACCATTCATTCTGCGAAACTCCCTACGTTGTCGAGGGGACATGGAGGCCCCGAGTTGCATAGGTACCTCCGAGTCCTCCGTGGAGGGGCGAGGAGACGGGACCTCGGGGGGGATCGCAGAAAAGTCAGAGGGGAGCACACTGAAGCGTTCTAGCTGACGTTCCCTGAGACGTCGGTCAAGTCGTACTGCTAGGGCCATAACCTGGTCAAGGGAGTCAGGCGAGGGGTAGCTAACCAGCAGATCCTTCAGGGCGTCAGATAATCCTAACCTAAACTGGCACCTTAGGGCCGGATCGTTCCACTGAGAAGCTATGCACCACTTCCTAAAATCAGAACAGTATTCCTCAACCGGTCTCCTACCCTGACGTAAGGTCACCAGCTGACTCTCGGCTAAAGCAGTCCTGTCAGTCTCGTCGTAAATGAGTCCGAGGGCAGAGAAAAAACGATCAACAGAGGAAAGTTCAGGGGCGTCAGGAGCCAAGGAGAAGGCGCACTCTTGGGGCCCTTCCTGGAGTCGGGATATGATGATACCCACCCGCTGGTTCTCGGAACCTGAGGAGTGGGGCTTTAGGCGGAAATACAGTCTGCAACTCTCCCGGAAGGAGAGAAACGTCTTACGGTCCCCTGAAAACCGGTCAGGTAGCTTGAGGTCGGGTTCTAGAGGTGAGGTGAGGGGTACTACTAAAGCAGCGTCACCCTGATTGACCCTTTGGGCCAGGGCCTGGACCTGTAGGGAGAGGCCCTGCATCTGCTGGGTCAGGGTCTCAAGGGGGTCCATGATAGCGTCAGCGTAGGAGAAATGGTAGACTAGGTAAGGGCTTGTAATTATGTAATGGCAGGAAGGAGGTGAAGGGAAAGTGAGCCCTAATCTACCCACCGCCCTGTCCCTGCCTACTTGCAACGACTCGCCCTAGGCGACGAGGTACAACTGGGCGGCGGTCCCTACGCTGGCTAAGTGCACAGGAAGACAAACAGGGGACACGCAAGGGAAGGGGCAGTAGCCACGGAACGCCACGAGGAAACGGGGCGGCGAACGAACAGTCAGGACCAGGACGAAGTGAGTACACCCGAGCGGGCACGGAGACAGAAGCAAGCCAGGGGCAAAGCAAAGCAGGTCAAGCAGAACTGCAGCAAGGCAGAAGCACGGCAGAAGCAGGCTGGAGCAAGCAGCAGTGGGGCCAGGAATCCAAAAGAATTACAAGCACTGAGGGAGAGCACAGGGCAGGTAATAAAGGGCAGGGGGCGGAGCTAACTCCGACAGACCAGGCCGCGATAGGCTCTCCCACTCCTGAGCCTGCCACCCTGGTTGGTGGGAGATGGTGTCAGTCGAACAGGTCTGGCCTCAGGTGTGGATTGATTAATCCCAGGAGAATAGCTAGATGAAGTACCTGGCAGATCCCTAACAGGTGGGTTACAAGACAGGAAACAGTCAGGACCAGAAGCAGGGGATGTAAACAAACAGAGCAGCAGTGACGGTGGAGATCAAACAGAAACTGGTTAGAAGTTTAATAGGGGGTATTAGGGAAGGCAAACCAAGGCTGGGGGATACTTTTTAGAAAAAAATTTTTCCCTGGACAACCCCTTTAATATAAAAAAGGATTTACAAAAACTTTAGTAAAGAGCGTTTTCCCCTTGTGCCGATCCTCTTCTCCAGCACGTTGCATACAGCCTTATCAAATTCACCCACAATTATCTGTTCCTTAACAATACAGGGGTATAAGTGTACGTGACACTTGTGCTAGCTGCACTTTATTATTGTAAACATTGCCCACACTGGTCTCCAACTGGTCTCCACAAGTGCAGGGAGATCTACAATGATCACCATCTCTTGTTAGGCAGCTGTATGCATGTGCGGCCTATGTAGCTCTGCACCTGTTGAAATATTTTTATTAGAGAGTCTGAAGGAGTCTTTAATGAGTAATTATATTGGAGAACTCCAGGTTTCACTTACTTCCACTTTGAGATGCAAAAGCTTACATATTTCTCCAGCTTGATCTACAGCTAAAGCAAAAAAAAAACTATAGGAAAATACAATAATTTTAGCTTCTCTCTGGTATTTACAGCACAGAACGTGTAGGCATATCATCAGGATATTCAATCACTTTCTGATCGATGGGGTCCCCACACCGATCCGAGCCCCCACCAATCTTAAAAATGAAGGGACGTTGTGAACCTGTAATTTTTTCCCTGCTCCATTCAAGTGACTACTTGACAGTTTTGCGATAGTGTGTACCTTGCACGACATGTACATCAATATTAAAAGGGAACGCTCTCTTCAACAGTGTCAGACTGAGATACACCAGGCCCACAAGAAGAAAGTATACGGAGTAGACAAGGGTTTCAGTGAGCAATATATAGATGCAATAATAAAATCCTAAATTAAGCTGCACCAGGTCAGCTATGGACATATATGGACAGTGATCTGCCCCTGGATTCCGGTCCAAGAAAATCTACTGACATCACTGTTCATATATGGACAGTGATGTCAGGGGCTTCCCTAGAGCCAGATTCCTCAGGCAGAGCGCTAGTTGACGCTCTGCCACAGGACTCTGGCCATAGGAAAGCTCCTGACGTCACTGTCCGTATATGGACAGTGATGTCAGTAGATTTTCTTGGGAAAACAACCAAAATTAAAATTATCGTTTAGGCCAAACAGTTTAACGGAGTTCATGCGAAATATCCACTCGCTTTCCCTCCTCAAAAGGGCCTCATCCAGATTGCCCCCTCTAATACCCATGTTGATTTTACAAATGGCCCAACCTTTCAGAGTCGGCCATTCCAGCTTATGTCTCTCTCTGAAATGTCTGGCAATTGGGGTAGGTGTAAATATTTTCTTTTGGAGTTTACATTCCTTCTCAGTTCTATCATAGTTCATGATTGTCCTAATATGTTCTCCAATACGGATTTTGAGTGCTCTGGTCGTTTTACCCACGTATTTCAAACCGCAGAGGCACTCCAAACAGTACACTACTCTTTTGGAATTACAATTCATATGTTCTCTGATCCTATACTGTACCCCAAATCCATAAGTGAATTGCTTTGTTGTAGTCAGGATTCTGCATGCCTTTTATAGCTTACATGGGAAAAACACGTTGTTCTGGACTTTCTTAGTAGCATCAACCCGTGTGAAATGAGGTTCAATATGCTGGTTCCTTTACGATACCCAGAAAGGGCTCTCTCTCCCAAAACCGCATTTAAATTGGGGTCAGATTTGAGGACATGCCAGTGTTTATTTATGATCTGCATCATGCTGTCCCAGTCTGCAAGGTAGTTGGTAATACATCTGGGCTGTGTAGGGGGTTCAGGCATTTTATTATCTTTCTCGGCTTGTGTTTTTTTTTAGGAATAAGTAGTTCTTCACGGTTAGTTCTTAAGGCTATGTTATAGGCCTCTTTGATATTACGGTTAGAATAATGTCTTGCCTGCAACCTAGCCTTCAATTCCACTGCTCGTTTTTTAAAAATAGAAAAGTTTGAGCAATTACGCCTCAGTCTTAGGGCGGATTTAAATGAACGTGATATACGTCCGTGCAACGCGCATGATTTTCATGCATGTCGTACGGTCCTATGTTAGTCTATGGGGCCGTGCAGACAGTCCCTGATTTTTGCGCAGCGTGAGTCCGTTGCGTAAAACTCACGACATGTCCTATATTTGTGCGTTTATCGCGCATCACGCACCCATTGAAGTCAATGGGTGTGTGAAAATCACGCGCACCACACGGAATTCGCGCAACAGCAGTCAAAAGAATGTTTGCAAACAGAAAAGCACCATTTGCTTTTCTGTTTACAAACATCCAAACGGAGTGTCATAATGGTGGCGGCTGCACGAAAATCACGCAGCCACACATCCTATGTGATGCCACACGGAGCTGTTAAGTGCCTTTTGCGCACGCAAAACGCCGCTTTTTTTGCGTGCGCAAAATGCACACGCTCGTGTAAATCCGCCCTTAAGAATTTACCCTTCGGAATGGCCATAATCATGTTTTTGGAGTGTGCATTTTCAGCAGCTAATAAGCTGTTGGTCGTGTGACTTTTCTTTAGAGATCAGTATGGAGGTTCCTCTCCAGATCTGTGTAAATGAGAACATCCAAAAAAGGAATCGGCTGTTGGTTGTATACAAGGGTCAATTTAAGATTAAAGTCATTGTTGTTTAATTTCATAATAAAATTCTCCAGATCCAGGATCGTGCACCCACCAGATGACAAATATGTCGTCAATATAGCGCCTCCAAAAGGCACACATTATCTGTCAAGATTTTCATCTCATCGCAAAAGCCAATTTCCTCTTCCCACCAGCCAAGGTAAATGTTGGCAAACATAGGGGCCACAGCTGCTCCCTTTGCTGTGCCCCTAATTTGTAGATAAAACCATACGTCGAAAATAAAGTAATTACGTGTGTGAATGAATGTCAGTGCTCTGAGAAGTCTATCCTTTTAGGGTTCAGATTTTGATTCCTAGACAAGAAATAGTCTACTGCTGAACAGGCCCTGGAGTGATCAATGCTGGTATATAGACATTCCACATCGCAGGTTACCAAAATGTAGTCTTGATTGAGATTAATTCAATCTAACTCTTTGAGTATTTGTATAGTGTCTCTTGTTTGGGAAAGTAATTTTGACACAGTGTCACGTAGTTCATTGTCGAGCCACTTATTACACTTCTCCATGAGATTTCCCACACCAGAGACAATAGGCCTACCTGGAGGGTTATCGAGATTTTTATGGACCTTAGGGAGCATGTAAAAGGTGGAAACCCTAGGGTACTTTACAGATAGAAATTTTTTTATTAACAGTCATCGCTCCCAATGTGAGACCTTCTGAGGTCATAGCAGTGTATTCGTCTAAAAACTGAGCTGTCGGATCCTTGTATAGCGGTTTATAACATTGTTTATATTGATTCATTCCTAGAACTAGCCCGAAGTATCACGTTGCATTGTTACATTGTTTCCAATCTACAATTGTCCTGATTGGTCTCCATTCCTGTTAATCAGGAATTTTTAGTATATCTGGGCCGCGAGTACGACGTTCACCACCCCTGGAAGAAGCTGGAAGTACCGGCGAAACGCGCGTCATTGATCACACTACTTTCCCCTTTTCCTTTCCTGTTATTATACATACTATATCAAATTTGGTGGTGTACACCTAGTGTGAATCTTATTGCTCCAACATTATATATAAAATTGTGCGAGGGTAATACCTATCAATACATATTACTAATATTTTTTGTCCTGCTTGGATAAGTCTGAGTTTTTACCTTCATCTCTCAGTGTAGAGGCCTTTTAGATGGCTCAATCTAAGATAATGGATAAGTTACAATCAAGGAACTTACGACAGAAACAAGAATTATCTAATGTGTTTTGATCCACAAAAGAAATAGAATCTCCAAATCGTAATGGGATTGAGGACACTAGTAACCTCCTTAGATGTTTCAAAGATCTACAAATAAGACAGATACAATCCACCTGGACATAATCAACCCTGGAACAATATTTAGAGCAAGGTCTTATTTCAAGGGACCTCTGAGTACCCCTTTTTCCCTCTTATGATTGTCCAAACCGGGTCTTAAAGACAGATGGGAAACAATACTGACAGATTGTTCTAGGGCATTGATGGCTGTTCTTATTGAGGATGAATCGCACATTTTAGACAATGTGGAGAGGGAATTGGAAGTCTTGACCCCTAAACTTACAGCCCAAGAGACAACATATGGCTTTGAGGATGCCTTTTCTAAAACCTTGAGGATAATGCGTATAAGAAGTTCCCACTAGACGGTGCTGATCCACCCAATTAGAAGGAAGTGAATCCTATAGGCTCCTTGTGATAATAAGCTACCGGTGAATGTTCCAAAAATATCCTAAACTGGCAGGTAAGGGTCTTTAAATTATTTTTGCGTTTTTATAAAATACATACAGGAAATGCAACGCGTTTCGAGACCGAACCAGTCTCTTCGTCAGGAATGGAAAAAACACAATGACGATGCCTCGCCTTGGTTGGGAATATATAGCCTGTCAGGGATTCACAAGGAGGCTCTGGGTCAGAGTTCAAAGGTAAACCAAAATAAAACATTATATACAAAAGGATACATAGTTTAAACATTCCGATTATTTTAAATTGTAACATTGTATATGGTATAAATAGTCATTATATTGGTGAATACTTTTAGCAAGGTACACCTATGTGAAATTTCTGGAACGAAATTAAATTGAATTGGAACTGATTAAAAGGCATGAGCGTTAGCGGGATAAAAAACGCTCAATGCAGACTATGACTGGTGTTTTTGTTCAAATCTGATAAAAACGGTGTTAAAATAAGATGAATACAAAATATATGTGTCAGAGTTTTTTTGAAAAATATATTAATGTAGTAAACTCTACATTCGATATGAAGGCATCAATAGCTTCTCCCTGTGTCATTTTACTTCATATCAGTATTCAATGATTCTATAGGGAAATAATTACAACACACTTACCTGACCTCTATGGATGGGTGACGGTCCTGGGATATCGCTCTTCTGTTGGAGGTGGTAACCGTCCTGTCGTTCACGTTCCCTCTTTTGAGGTGTTCCTCCGAGTTATTGTATAGGACTGAACCTTACCAAGATAGTCATATGATCAAATAATTAAACAGATTAAGTTCAGATGGCTAGTATTATGTCCTCCCTGGTAAGAACATGCCAATAAAATTATGTTCTTTTTATAAACAAAGTTTTCTTCAAATAATTCCTGACAGTGCGCATATGCAGCACACTAATAAACAATTGACATACGAATTATTACATTCTATAGTAGAGTTTACTACATTAATATTTTTTTCAAAAAAACTCTGACACGTATATTTTGTATTCATTTTAGTTTAACACCATTTTTATCAGATTTTAACAAAAACACCAGTCATAGTTTGCATTGAGCGTTTTTTTATCCCGCTAAAGCTCGTGCCCTTTCATCAGTTCCAATTTAATTTAAATTTCACATAGGTGTACCTTGCTAAAAGTATTCACCAATATAATGACTATTTACACCAAGTACAATGTTACAATTTAAAATAATCGGTATGTTTAAACTATTTATCCTTTTGTATTTAATGTTTTATTTTGGCTTACCTTTGAACTCTGACCCAGAGCCTCCTTGTGAATCCCTGACAGGCTATATATTCCCAACCAAGGCGAGGCATCGTCATTGTGTTTTTTCCATGCCTGACGAAGAGACCGGTTCGGTCTCGAAACGCGTTGCATTTCCTGTATGTATTTTATAAAAACGCAATAAATAATTTAAAGACCCTTACCTGCCAGTTTAGGATCTTTTTGGAACATTCACCGGTAGCTTTTTATCACAAGGAGCCTAGAGGATTCGCTTCCTTCTAATTGGGTGGATCAGCACCGTCTAGTGGGAACTTCTTTTACGCATTATCCTCAACTATTGACAACGGAACCCTACGGGTCACCGGACATATCCCAGGCCGCAGACCCCCTTTGACTTCCACGCTATCAAGGACGTTGTGCTCCAAGCACAAGGAGATCAAATGAGCACCGTCCAGCACTTATCATTTATTTCAATCCCCCTGGGATGATGCACCATGTGCGCCGTGTTTCTTTTTATCTCTTCTCCATAGTTAGTTTTCTAGAACCTTGGATCATATAGACTTAGTGGAATCCAAGGTCAAAAGGAAGAAAAATAAATATATAAGAGACAAACTTGATTACACTAAGGGCGTGGTATACAACTGGGGCAGGATGAAATCCAATCGCCTAGATACAAAACACGTGCATTTACAGGCCAAAACCAAGAGATCACATGATTTCTCAGACACTGACACTGACCTCACTGAGGCCTCTGGGTCTGATACCGAGATCAGAAATTTTGTTCAAGATAGAGGCCATGCTAACTCCCCGAGGAGACATTCAGCCATAAGGAGCAATTATAACACAGTCCCTGAAGTCCCTTTTTTACAGGACAGAGAGAGATGGGGCTTCAGAGGTTCTCAGAGAGTCAAAGGAAAGAAAAAAGATCAACAATGGAGATGACTTCTCATGGGACTGAGTCAGTGGGAGACTCTATGAGAGTGATCAACCTCTCGCAGCATTCCCTTACTGACACACAATCACAAGTCCTGAAGAAGGGCCTTAATTTTTGCCTCACTACACGACTTAACAAATTCACAGTGATTAAAGACCTGCATATTTTTTGTTGGAAACTGATATATAAAAAGATCTTCTCACAACGAGATACTTACCCGAGTGGATTGGTAGAAGATCTGGCAATCCATTCTCCAGATTCATTAGACCTCATAGGACAAGAAGCAGTGACTCTGAGAGATCTAAAAGCACTCCTATTAGAAAACACTACCAGTTGAAATACACACATAGCGGAACCCCAGAGTAGAAAACACCTGAAAGCGAAATTGACCATTATGCCATTATGCCACCTATGGACACTTGTCCAGCGGTTAAAGTTTTTCTAGACCTCGTGAGCCAAGATATAATTTCACTTCCGCATAATAGATAGGAGGATAACGCCACTGATATGGAACCTCAGGCATTACGTGAACTCCAGTCATGGAAAGACATTGTCTTTAAACAATCGGACAAGGGGGGGAATATAGTTATCTGGCCAAAGGATCAGTACATATGTGAGGCTAAGAGGCAGCTACTAGATAAACAATGTTATAAACCACTATGGGGGGGATCTGACAGCTTAGTTTTTAGACAAATACACTGTTATGATCTCAGAAGGTCTCACATTGGGAGCGATCACTGTTAATGAAAAAAAATTCTATCTGTAAAGGACCCTAGGGTTTCCACCTTTTATATGCTCCCTAAGGTCCATAAAAATCTCGATAACCCTCCAGGTAGGCCTATTGTTTCTGGTGTGGGAAATCTCACGGAGAAGTGTAAAGTGGATCGAAAATGAACTACGTGAAACTGTGTCGAAATTACCTTCCCACACCAGAGACACTATGCAAATACTCAAAGAGTTAGATGGAATTAATCTCAAACAAGATGAAATTTTGGTAACCTGCGATGTGGGAAGTCTATATACTAGCATTGATCACTCCAGGGGCTGTTCAGCAGTAGACTATTTCTTGTCTAGGAATCAAAATCTGAACCCTATAAGGAAAGACTTCATTCTCAGAGCACTGAGATTCATTCTCACACGTAATTACTTTATTTTTAACGGACGGTTTTATCTACAAATTAGGGGCACCGCGATGGGAGTAGCTGTGGCCCCTACGTTTGCCAACATTTACCTTGGCTGGTGGGAAGAGGAAATTATCTTTTGCGATGAGATGAAAATCTTGACAGATAATGTTTGCCTTTGGAGGCGCTATATTGACGACATATTTGTCATCTGGTGGGGGCACGATCCCGGATCTGGAGAATTTAATTATGAAATTAAACAACAATGACTTTAATCTTAAATTGACCCTTGTATACAACCAACAGTCGATTCCTTTTTTGGATGTTCTCATTTACATAGATCTGGAGAGGAACCTCCATACTAATCTCTAAAGAAAAGTAATGCGATCAACAGCTTATTAGCTGCTGAAAGTGCACACTCCAAAAACACGATTAGGGCAATTCTGAAGGGTGAATACTTAAGACTGAGGCGTAATTGCTCAACCTTGTCTATTTTTAAAAACGAGCAGTGGAATTAAAGGCTTGGATGCAGGCAAGACATTATTCTAACCGTAATATCAAAAAGGCCTATAACATAGCCTTAAGAATTAACCGTGAAGAACTACTTATTCCTAAAAAAAAACACAAGCCGAGACAGATAATAAAATCCCTGAACCCCCTACACAGCCCATATTTATTACCAACTACCTTGCAGACTGGGACAGCATGATGCAGATCATAAATAAACACTGGCATGTCCTCAAATCTGACCAAAATTTAAATGCGGTTTTGGGAGAGGGAGCCCTATCTGGGTATCGTAAGGGACCTCTTGGTCGCAAGTCACTTTACACAGGGTGATGCTACTAAGAAAGTCCACAACAATGGGTTTCTCCCATGTAAGCTATAAAAGGCATGCAGAATCCTGACTACAACAAAGCAATTCACTGATGCATTTGGGATACAGTATAAGATTAGAGAACATCTGAATTGTAATTCCGAAGGAGTAGTGTACTGTTTGGAGTGCCCCTGTGGTTTGAAATACGTGGGTAAAACGACCAGAGCACTCAAAATCTCTATTGGAGAACATATTAGGACAATCATGAACTATGATAGAACTGAGAAGGAATGTAAACTCCAAAAGAAAATATTTACACCTACCCCAATTGCCAGACATTTCAGAGAGAGACATAAGCTGGAATGGCCGACTCTGAAAGGTTAGGCCATTTGTAAAATCAACATGGGTATTAGAGGGGGCAATCTAGATTATGCCCTTTTGAGGAGAGAAAGTGAGTGGATATTTCACATTAACTCCGTTAAACCGTTTGGCCTAAACGATAATTTTAATTTTGGTTGTTTTCTTTGATTCTATTTTTGATCATCCCCTTAGCTAAATTGATCAGGAACTATAAGAATAAAAAATAAAAATGTCACAATTTTTTTTTACAGTATGAGTAGGATGGGATTGATAACTATTTTTGTTACTACCCTTATGTGATTATTCGCATTTGATATATACATTAATTAATTAATACCATCTTAGTATTGTGGACTTATGAGATTGTCCTTATTAGATGTGGTTATATTTATTAGTACTGATCATACTACATACACAAGCTATCAACTTCATCTTCTCCTCCCACCTAACATGGTGAAAGATCCAGTTATATTATCATGATTGTAATTATCAACCAAATGATTGTGTTAAGAAATCATGCACAAACTAAATCTATTGGTGCTGTCCGAGGTTGGACATCAATACCACCGGCCGGACAACCAGATAAATATTTTTGTTAATAATTTTTACCACTTTCCCTCTTTTTCAAATAATTACTGCATTTTTGTTTTTGCAGTGATAACTTCATATGTGCACTTATCTTGAGAGCACAATGCCTAATCCTTGTACTTTCCGTTATAAATTGATCAATTCTTAGACTCAGGCAATGTTATTTTCACTTTGATACATTCTGTAAAGGATCTGCCAGGCACAGCTTCGGGGGTTAACGCCCATAGATAATCAGTCTGCACCTGCTTCTATGTCTGTGAGACTGACTCCATCTTCCACCACTCAGGGTGGCAGGCTTAAGAGTGGGAGAACCTATCACAGCCTGGCCAGACGGAGCTAGCTCCCGCCCTCTGTCTATTTATACCTGCCTTTCCTGTTCCTCCTTGTTTGTGATTTCTTCTCGTTTGGTTTCCTGGCCCTGCTGCAGCTTCTTGTACTATTGTCCTTTCTTCATATTGACCCCGGCTTGCTGACTACTCTCCTGCTCTGCGTTTGGTACTCCCATACCTAGTCTACCCTGGTCCCTGACACCACTTTGGACCCCCTTGAGACCCTTGCTCAGCAAATGCAGGGTCTCTTCCTACAGGTCCAGGCCCTGGCTCAGAGGGTCAACCAGCCTGATGCTACCATGGTAGTTCCCCTCACCTCTTGTACCCCACCTCAAGTTGCCCGACCGGTTCTCAGGGGACCGGAAGACTTTTCTCTCCTTTTGGGAGAGTTGTAGGCTCTATTTTCGTTTAAAGCCCCACTCCTCGGGTTCTGAGAGCCAGCGGGTGGGAATAATTATGTCCCGGCCCCAGGAAGGGCCCCAAGAATTGGCCTTCTCCTTGGCTCCTGACGCCCCTGAACTTTCCTCCATTGATCTTTTCTTTTCTGCTCTCGGACTCATCTATGACGAGACTGACAAGACTGCTTTTGCCGAGAGTCAGCTGGTGACCTTACGTCAGGGTAAGAGACCTGTTGAGGAGTATTGCTCTGACTTTAGGAAGTGGTGCGTAGCTTCTCGGTGGAATGACCCTGCCTTAAGGTGCCAGATTAGGTTGGGTCTGTCGAACGCCCCGAAAGGCCTGCTAGTTTGTTATCCCTCTTCTGACTCCCTAGACCAGGTTATGGCTTTAGCGGTACGACTTGACCGACGTCTCAGGGAACGACGACTTGAACGTCTTGATGTTTTCTCCTCTGACTCCCCCATGATGCCTCCCGAGGTTCCGTTGCTTCGTTCCTCCCCGGAAGACTCGGCGGTACCTATGCAACTCGGGGCCTCCGTGTCCCCCCAATAACGTAGAGATTTCCGCAGGAAGAATGGTCTCTGCTTCTACTGTGGGGATGATAAGCATCAAGTGAACAACTGTCCTAAGCGTAAGAATGCAGCCGGAGAACTTCCGCGCCTAAGTGATCATCGGGGAGGTCACTTGGGCGCACAGGTATTTCCCGTATATATGAAACATAATAAAATCTTGCTTCCCTTTCAGGTCTCTTTTGGTGGTAGGTCTGCTACCGGCAGTGCCTTCATGGATTCAGGGTCTTCTGCTAATATCATGTCTGTGGAATTTGCTATGTCTCTAGCTATGCCTTTGATTGATTTGCCTAAACCTGTCCGGTAGTGGGTATCGACTCCACTCCTCTTGCTAATGGTTATTTTACACAGCATACCCCTGTCTTTGAACTCCTTGTTGGCTCCATGCATTTGGAGTAGTGCTCTGTACTGTTAATGCAGGGATTATCGTCCGATTTGGTTTTAGGCCTTCCCTGGTTGCAGTTGCATAATCCCACGTTTGAGTGGAATTCTGGGGACCTTACCAAGTGGGGTAATGAATGCTTGACGTCATGTTTTTCTGTTAATTCTATTTCTCCCCCTGAGGAGGTGAACACGCTACCTGAGATTGTTCTCTAAGGAGGCCTCCGAAGTGTTACCTCCTCATAGAGAATATGATTGCGCAATCAATTTGGTACCAGGAGCTAAGCTCCCTAAGGGTAGGATATTTAATCTCTCTTGTCCCGAACGTGAAGCCATGAGAGAGTATATCCAGGAATGCCTGGCCAAGGGTTACATTCGCCCCTCTACTTCTCCGGTAGGTGCTGGCTTCTTCTTCGTAGGGAAGAAGGATGGTGGTCTTAGGCCATGCATTGACTACCGAAGCATGAATAAGGTCACTGTAAGGAACCAGTATCCCCTTCCTCTGATTCCTGATCTCTTTAATCAGGTTCAGGGGGCCCAATGGTTCTCTAAGTTTTATCTACGGGGGGCTTATAACCTTATCCGCATTAAAGAGGGGGATGAGTGGAAGACTGCGTTTAACACGCCCGAAGGTCATTTCGAATACCTCGTCATGCCCTTTGGGTTGTGTAATGCTCCCGCGGTCTTCCAGAATTTCATAAATGAGATTTTAAGAGACTACCTGGGGGTATTTCTTGTAGTGTACCTTGATGACATACTTGTGTTTTCCAAGGACTGGTCCTCCCACATTGAGCATGTCAGGAAGGTGCTCCAGGTCTTTCGAGAAAACAAACTGTTTGCGAAGACCGAAAAATGTGTGTTTGGGGTGCAGGAGATACCATTTTTGGGCCAAATCCTCACTCCTCATGAATTCCGCATGGAACCTGCCAATGTCCAGGCTGTGGCGGAATGGGTCCAACCTGCCTCCCTGAAGGCGTTACAGTGCTTCCTGGGGTTCGCTAATTATTACAGGAGGTTTATTGCTAACTTCTCGGTCATCGCTAAGCCTCTTACGGATCTCACTCGCAAAGGTGCTGATCTCCTCCACTGGCCCCCTGAGGCTGTCCAGGCTTTTGAGGTCCTTAAGAAGTGCTTTATCTCGGCCCCGGTGCTGGTTCAGCCCAACCAAATGGAGCCATTTATCGTGGAGGTTGACGCGTCCGAGGTGGGAGTGGGGGCTGTCTTGTCCCAGGGTACCAGGTCCCTCACCCATCTCCGCCCCTGTGCCTACTTCTCCAGGAAGTTTTCACCCACTGAGAGTAACTATGATATTGGCAACCGCGAACTCTTAGCCATTAAATGGGCATTTTATGAGTGGCGCCACTTCCTGGAGGGGGCTAGGCACCAGGTAACGGTCCTTACCGACCACAAGAATCTGGTTTTCCTAGAATCTGCACGGAGGCTAAACCCGAGACAAGCTCGTTGGGCGTTATTTTTTACCAGATTCAACTTTGTGGTTACCTATAGGGCTGGGTCTAAAAATGTTAAGGCTGATGCACTGTCACGTAGCTTCATGGCCAGCCCTCCTTCGGAGGAAGATCCTGCTTGTATTTTGCCTCCAGGTATAATCATTTCCGCTATTGATTCTGATATAGTCTCTGAAATTGCGGCTGATCAAGGTTCAGCTCCCAGGAGCCTTCCTGAGAACAAGCTGTTTGTTTCCCTGCAATTCCGTCTAAGGGTACTTAGGGAAAATCATGACTCTGCACTATCTGGCCATCCAGGCATCCTGGGTACCAAGCACCTCATTGCCAGAAACTATTGGTGGCCTGGGTTGCCTAAAGACGTTAAGGCCTACGTCGCCGCTTGTGAAGTTTGTGCTAGGTCCAAGACTCCCAGGTCCTGACCAGCGGGCTTACTATGTTCTTTGCCCATTCCCCAGAGACCTTGGACCCATATCTCCATGGATTTTATCATCGATTTGCCTCCATCTCAAGGCAAGTCGGTGGTGTGGGTTCTAGTAGACCGCCTCAAGAAACTACCCAATGCTAAGACGTTAGCTACCTTGTTTGTCAAACACATCCTGCGTCTCCATGGGGTCCCTGTCAATATTGTTTCTGATAGAGGGGTACAATTTGTTTCATTGTTTTGGAGAGCCTTCTGTAAAAAGTTGGAGATTGATCTGTCCTTCTCCTCTGCCTTCCATCCTGAAACTAATGGCCAAACTGAGAGGACTAATCAGTCTCTAGAACAATATTTAAGGTGTTTTATCAATGACTGTCAATATGATTTGGTCTCATTCATTCCCCTCGCCGAATTTTTCCTTAATAACCGGGTCAGTAACTCGTCAGGGGTCTCCCCCTTTTTCTGTAATTTTGGGTTTAATCCACGGTTCTCTTCCGTTTCACCTGGTAGTTCCAACAATCCCGAGGTAGAGGTCGTTCATCGGGAACTGTGAACAGTCTGGGCTCAGGTTCAGAAGAACCTAGAGGTGTCCCAGAGCATACAAAAAACGTAGGCAGATAGAAAACGTTCTGCTAACCCCTTGTTTATGGTCGTGGATCTGGTGTGGCTATCGTCTAAAAATTTGCGCCTTAAGGTCCCGTCCAAGAAGTTTGCTCCCCAATTTATAGGGCCGTACAAGGTCATTGAAGTCCTCAATCCTGTCTGCTTCCGACTGGAGTTGCCCCCATCTTTTCGAGTACACGACGTGTTCCATGCCTCCCTCCTTAAACGCTGCTCCCCGTCCTTGGCTCCCTCGAGGAAACCTCCGGTCCCTGTTCTCACCCCTGAGGGGGCAGATTTCGAGGTGGCCAAGATTGTGGACAGCAGGATGGTCCAAGGCTCCCTCCAGTACCTGGTCCATTGGAGAGGATACGGGCCTGAGGAGAGGACTTGGGTACCCGCTCGGGATGTTCACGCTGGGATATTGGTCAGGAGGTTTCACCTTCGTTTCCCCAGTAAACGAGGTCCACTTAGAAAGGGTCCGGTGGCCCCTCATAAAAGGGGGGGTACTGTAAAGGATCTGCCAGGCACAGCTTCGGGGTTAACGCCCATAGATAATCAGTCTGCACCTGCTTCTATGTCTGTGAGACTGACTCCATCTTCCACCACTCAGGGTGGCAGGCTTAGGAGTGGGAGAACCTATCACAGCCTGGCCAGACGGAGCTAGCTCCTGCCTTCTGTCTATTTATACCTGCCTTTCCTGTTCCTCCTTGCTTGTGATTGCTTCTCGTTTGGTTTCCTGGCCCTGCTGCAGCTTCTTGTACTATTGTCCTTGCTTCATATTGACCCCGGCTTGCTGACTACTCTCCTGCTCTGCGTTTGGTACCTCGTACACTCCTGGTTTTACTCGACTTGTTCACTTCTCTTGTTGCTCACGGTGTTGCCGTGGGCAACTGCCCCTTTCTCCCCCTAGCTCTGTGTACCCTTGTCTGTTTGTCTGTCGTGCACTTATTGAGCGTAGGGACCGTCGCCCAGTTGTACCCCGTCTCCTAGGGCGGGTCGTTGCAAGTAGGCAGGGACTGAGTGGCGGGTAGATTAGGGCTCACTTGTCTGTCTCCCCAGCCCCGTCATTACACATTCCTAGAACTAGCTGGAAGTATCACGTTGCACTGTTACATTGTTTCCAATCTACAATTGTCCTGATTGGTCTCCATTCCTGTCAATCAGGAATTTTGAGTATATCTGGGCCATGAGTCCGGCGGCCACCACCCCTGGAAGAAGTCGGAAGTACCGGAAAAACTCACGTCATTGATCACACTACTTTCCCCTTTTCCTTTCATGTTATTATACATCTACAACTATATGGTAGTTATATTGTCACTATATGGTAACTATATAGTGATAATATTGGTCTTTGTATAGTGGTTTTTATTCAGTAACAGTATGGGGGTGTTATTGTTTCACTGTGTGGTTTTGCTGTGGTGGTATTATTCAGTAACAGTATGGGGGTATTATTCAGTAACTATGTGGTTATGATGTGGCGGTATTATTTGGACCTTATACTGTGTTGTTATTATTAGTAATATTGGCCTTTAATAGTGAGTTGTTTTCAGTAACAGTATGCAGGTAATATTTCATCTGGTATAGTGGTAGGATTTAATGACTGTATATATATATAGATTATTTTTTGGTGTGAGAGGGGGGACACATACTTTGGGGCTTGCAACACTCCTGGACGTGTTATAATTAGCGATGCAGTTCTCTGCACAACGCCTTCTGAGTTGACTGCATTACTGATACACTAATTCAGCATTTGGCACTTTTAACTTTGCCAAAAGCCAAACTTTGTCTGAAACCGGCCCTGTGAGTAAAGACAGGTGGAGCAGGTGATGCATAGGTGGCTCTCTCTGACAGGACAGAGGCAGGAGCAGACATTCTTCACTGGAGCTTCATTGACATGATGACGACGCGGTGAGGTGACATTGAGGTTACCCCTGATTTTCTTGCTGACCATATATTGATGATGGAGCTGCCTTACAAATATAGAGCAGTAAAAACATTGCACCTCTTCACACTGCAAACTACTTCTCGGAGACTGTTGTGTTCACAATGATAGTGGTTTTGTATTTGTTACTCTTCAAGTGGGCTGCTACCGGAGTGATGTCCAAAAAACCATCAGAGCAGAATTCTGAGCAGAGAAAAACAAGCTCAACATATTTCAGCTTTTATGTCATCATGGCTGAATAAAAAAAAGACAATAGGGAAGGTAGGTGTATACAATCATTTGTTTAACCCCTTATAGTCCGTCATTTATTTTTTTTTAGTTTCGCTTTACACTCCCTGCCTCCTAGGAGCCATATATTTTTTCTTTTTCCGTCAATGGAGTGGTGTGAAGGCATGCTTTTTTTGCGGGAGAAATTGTAGTTTATTTTCGCAACATTTAAATTACCATATAATGTACTAGCAAACTGAAAAAAAAAATCTATGTGGGGTGGAATTGGAAAAAAGTGTAATTCCTCCATTTTCTTTTGGGTTTCATTTTTACGTATTTCGCAGTGTGGTAAAAACTACAAATTTACTTTATTCGGCAATATGATTACGGCGATACCAGATTTATATCTGTTTTAATGTTTTAAGAAAAAACTATTTGTTAAAAAAATTAAATAAATGTTTTTTTTCCATATTCTGAAACCTATAACTTTTTTATTTTTTTGTCAATTGAGCAGTGTAAGGGCTTATTTTTTTGCGCCACAAGCTGTGCTTTTTATTCGTACCTTTTTTTAGTACATACGATTTTTTAATCACTTTTTATTACATTCTTTTTTCACCGCTAAGTTGGCTTTCACCGTTTGCATTAAATAATATTATATTTTAATAGTTCAGACTTTTATGGACGCAGCGATACCAATTTTGCATTTATTTTTTAATTTTTTACATTACTTCAGAGGAAAAATGTGAAAAGGGGTTTTTTTTGACATTTTTGTTTTTCATTACTAAAAACGTTATATATTTTTTTACACAATCTATTAGTCCCCCTAGGGGGCTTGAACCAGCGATCTTTGAATAGCTGGTACAATACACTGCAATACTAATGTATTGCAGTGTATAGTCATTTTTACCGGCTTCTGTTAAGGCAGAGGCAGAGTGAAGGCAGTGATGGGGGCCTTCATTAGGCTCCTGGACTGCCATGACAACCATCGGCACCATCCCCCTCTCTGTAACGCCTCAGATGCTGCGTCGCAATTGACCACAGTATTAGAGGGGTTAAACAGCCAGGAACAGCGCGATCGCTGTTCCTGTCCGTTAGTGTTGTGTGTCAGCTGTAATACACAAAAAAAATATTTTTTCCTATAATAAGTCTTTTATTATAGGAAAAAAATGAAAACGTTAAAAAAGTACACATATTTGGTATCACCGCGTTTGTAACGACCCAAACTATAAACTTATAAACTTATTTTTCCCGCACGGTGAACACCGCAAAAATTAAATTAAAAAACAATGCTACACCGTGTTCCAAATTATTATGCACATTGGATTTAAAGAGGCTCTGTCACCAGATTTTGCAACCCCTATCTGCTATTGCAGCAGATAGGCGCTGCAATGTAGATTACAGTAACGTTTTTATTTTTAACGTTTTTGGCCAAGTTATGACCATTTTTTTAGTTATGCAAATGAGGCTTGCAAAGTCCAAGTGGGTGTGTTTAAAAGTAAAAGTCCAAGTGGGCGTGTATTATGTGCGTACATCGGGGCGTTTTTAATACTTTTACTAGCTGGGCGCTCTGATGAGAAGTATCATCCACTTCTCTTCAGAACGCCCAGCTTCTGGCAGTGCAGACACAGCGTGTTCTCGAGAGATCACGCTGTGTCGTCACTCACAGGTCCTGCATCGTGTTAGACGAGCGAGGACACCGGCACCAGAGGCTACAGATGATTCTGCAGCAGCATCAGCGTTTGCAGGTAACGCCGAAGCTGGGCGTTCTGAAGAGAAGTGGATGATACTTCTCATCAGAGCGCCCAGCTAGTAAAAGTATTAAAAACGCCCCGATGTACGCACCTAATACACGCCCACTTGGACTTTTACTTTTAAACACACCCACTTGGACTTTTGCAAGCCTCATTTGCATAACTACAAAAATGGTCATAACTTGGCCAAAAATGCTCGTTTTTTAAAAATAAAAACGTTACTGTAATCTACATTGCAGCGCCTATCTGCTGCAATAGCAGATAGGGGCTGCAAAATCTGGTGACAGAGCCTCTTTAAGTGTCATAAACATTTAATTATTAGTTTTTCAATTAAACTCATGGATGGTATTGTGTCTTAGGACTCTTTGGATCATTGTAATCAATCTCAGACACCTGTGATAATTAGTTTGCCAGGTGTGCCTAATCAAAGGAAAACTACTTAAGAAGGACGTTCCACATTATTAAGCAGGACACAGGTTTCAAGCAATATGGGAAAGAAAAAGGATCTCCCTGCTGTCAAAAAGCGTGAAATAGTGCAATACCTTGGACAAGGTATGAAAACATTGGATATTTCAAGAAAACTATTTCAAGATATTTCAAGCTGATTCAGAGCACAGACGGGTTAGTTCAAATAAAGGCATAATGAGGAAGGTTTCTGCCAGACAAATTAATAGGATTAGGAGAGCAGCTGCTAAAATGCCATTGCAAAGCACAAAACAGGTATTTGAAGCCGCTGGTGCCTCTGGAGTCCCGCGAACCTCAAGGTGTAGGATCCTCCAGAGGTTTGCAAGTGTGCTTAAAGCTATTATTTGGCCACAAAGCAGAAACGGTTGCAGTGGGCTCAGAAATACATGAAGACGAATTTTCAAACCGTGTTGTTTACTGATGAGTGCCGTGCAACCCTGTATGGTCCAGATGGATGGAGTAGTGGATGGTTGGTGAATGGCCACCATGTCCCAACAAGGCTGCAACGTCAGCAAGGAGGTAGCAGAGTCATGTTTTGGGCTGAAATCATGGGGAGAGAGCTGGTAGGCCCCTTTAGGGTCCCTGACGGTGTGAAAATGACCTCTGCAAAGTACGTAGAGTTTATGCCTGACCACTTTCTTCCGTGGTACAAAAAGAAGAACCGTGCCTTCCGTAGCAAAATTATCTTCATGCATGACAATGCACCATCTCATGCTGCAAAGAATACCTCTGTGTCATTGGCTGCTATGGGCATAAAAGGAGAGAAACTCATGGTGTGGCACCCATGTTCCCCTGACCTCAACCCTATTGAGAACCTTTGGAGCATCCTCAAGCAAAATATCTATGAGGGTGGGAGGCAGTTCACATCAAAACAGAAGTTCTGGGAGGTTATTCTGACATCCTGCAAAGATATTCAAGCAGAAACTGTCCAAATACTCACAATGGATGCAAGAATTGTGAAGGTGATATCAAAGAAGGGGTCCTATGTTAACATGTAACTTGGCCTGTTAAGTTTTTTTTGATTGAAAGAGCTTTTGATTTCTGTAAATATGACCTCCTGATGCTGCAAATTCAACAAATTACCATTTTAGTTCTCTTTACAACCTTTAAAATGTTTTGATCTCTGTTGTGCATAATAATTTGAAACAGTGCATTTTGCGTTTTTTACTTCTAAAAAAAAATTTGTTATCATTAGGAGATTTGTTCAATAAAATTCGCATTATACTCCAACGGTTGATGGCTTGAAGATTATACTGACTGTCATTTGCATCGACTATTTAGGAAAATCAGCGAAAAATAACATTTGCATAATAATTTGGAATGCGGTGTAGAATCACTATTTTTTTTGGTCATCACCCATCTCAAAATTTATGTAACACTATGAAGTGGAAAAAATGATCAACTTGGGCACAAATTGTAAAGATATAAAAATATAAACTTTATTACATTTAGACATAACAGGATAAAAAAGATGGAATAAAAAGATGAGTCACACAATGAGTAGGCGTCAACCTATGCTAGACCAAAGCATTAAATAGATGTGATAGGCTTATTTACACATATTTTTAGCAAAATACAGACAAAGTATATGTTGAGGTCCACGAGAAGCAGCCGAACCATATGTAAAGTTTGTCAAATAGTTACTAAATGTGAAGTGGCAATTTAATATATGCAATGGTGAATACAAACAATGTTTGATAAATATGCCAAGAACACAGCAATGGAGAAACTAATAATGATGTACTACAGAGGGCTTTATCATGTCAGAACTGGCAATATAAAATGACTGACAAATGTAGAAAAGAGTTACATACCAAAAGTCATGGTCGCACACAGGAGGGACGCTTTCACCCGACGCGCGTTTCGGCAAATGCCTTCGTCTGGGGGTGGCATCATCCTAGCGGGACCCCCTCTTATATACTGTCTATCCCATGTGTTGTGAATGAGAGAAATAACCAGGAACAAGCGGAAGGAGGAAATCGGCGTCAGATGGGGGGTACAAAGATGGAAGCCGCCCCACTTCCGGTGGCCGCGTCATCAGGGAGGATGTGGGACGGCGATGACTGACAGCGCCTCCCACATACCGCCCTGATCACAGACAACGGGCGGAAGGTGCGTGGACCAGTCCCCCCCCCATCAGCGCACCCGCTACCGATCGGAGTGATCATCCGTAAAAGGTATAATCCAATTGTCGCAAGGATAGAAATGAGATCAGTAGTTAAAAGGATTTATTGTTGCAGGTATATAACACAACAGTAGACTGTTTAACAGCGGACTGTTTCGAAACCGGACCGGTTTCTTCCTCAGGTAGCATATAAATGAGTAGATGGGTGGGGTGTCGGTTAAATAACCGAATTAGAGGTCAGTTTGAGGTAAGAACTACCGGGTCGGGTATACAGTTCAAAAACAACTAAACATACGTATAGAACAATACACATAATTATACAAATAGTTACAAGCAGTTAAATAAAAATATTAGATAAAACAGTGTCTACATTCTATTAAAACTTAATTGACTTCCAGATATTATAATCGGGGGATAGCTAACAGTAAAAAATAATCCGTTATTAATCGGGTTTAAAAATATATATATGTATATATGTATATATACACATATATATATATATATATATATATATATATGTCTGTATTTTTTATATCTTAAAAAATCTGTATAAATTACAAAAAATGCATAAAAGAGATCTTTAAAAATAACTTCAATAACTTCAACTCTTTTATTCATTTTTAGTAATTTATACAGATTTTTTAAGATATAAAAAATACACACATATATATATATATATGTGTATATATACATACAGTGAAGGAAATAAGTATTTGATCCCTTGCTGATTTTGTAAGTTTGCCCACTGTCAAAGACATGAACAGTCTAGAATTTTTAGGCTAGGTTAATTTTACCAGTGAGAGATAGATTATATATAAAAAAAAAAAGAAAATCACATAGTCAAAATTATATATATTTAGTTACATTGTGCACAGAGAAATAAGTACAGTTGTCTCCTTCTCACCCAGCATCTTACTTATGGGTTTGTAGCCCATTCCAGCCTTGTGCAGGTCTATGATCTTGTCCCTGACATCCTTAGAAAGCTCTTTGGTCTTGCCCATGTTGTAGAGGTTAGAGTCAGACTGATTAATTGAGTCTGTGGACAGGAGTCTTTTATACAGGTGACCATTTAAGACAGCTGTCTTTAATGCAGGCACCAAGTTGATTTGGAGCATGTAACTGGTCTGGAGGAGGCTGACCTCTTAATGTTTGGTAGGGGATCAAATACTTATTTCTCTGTGCACAATGCAAATAAATATATATAATTTTGACAATGTGATTTTCTTTTTTGTTTTTAACCCCTTAATGACCGGGCATGTTTGTACCTTAATGACCAACCCAGATTTGTCAAATCTGGTATGTCTGACTTTATCGGAGAATAACTCTGTGAAAGTTTTGAATATCCAAGTAATTCTGACATTGTTTTTTCATCACATGTTGTACTTTATTTTAGTGGTAAAAGTAGACTGATACGATTTGCGGAAATTAATTAAAAAATAGAAAAATGGAAGAAATTTTGTAAAAATTACCATTTTCACCTATTTTTAACTGCAATATGTCACATATGTACATACATACTGTACAATTTTTTTAATTAAATATATATTTCTATCTCTTTACTCTATTTTGGCAGCACTTTTGAAAAAATAAAATAAATTTTCCGCAATTTAGAGGACTTACAAATTGAATAATAATTTTATAAATTTTGAAGTAGATTTTGTTTTCCTGCACCAAACCAGGTTTTCAGAGGCTCATAGGTCTCAGAGTGATGGAAACCCCCACAAATGGTCCCATTTAGAAAACTAGACCCCTTAAGGTATTTACCTAAGGGTATAGTAAGTATTTTGACTCCACAGTTTTTTGCTAAATTTAATACATAGCAGGTGAAAAAAAAAAAAAAAACACTTTTTTTCATAAAAGTATCAGTTTGAAGACCAATTTCTTTGTAAAGCGACCATGAGAATGAAGAAACACACCACAAAATCTATCACCCTGTTTCTCCTGTTTTCAAAAATACCAACATTGTGGCCCTAATGCGCTGCCTGGACACACGGCAGGACCCAAAAGGAAGAGAGCACCCGGAGGCTTTCAGGACTCATATTTTGCTTGAAAATGTTTTAGGCCCCACTGTACATTTGGAGAGGCTTTGAGCTGCCAGAACGATAGAAACTCCCCATAAACGACCCCATTTAGAAAACTAGACCCCATAACGTAATTATTTAGGTGTATAGTAAGTGTTTTGACGCCACAGTTCTTTGCTAAATTTAATGCATATCAGGTGAAAAAAAAAAAAAATTCACTTTTTTCATAAAAGTATTAGTTTGAAGACCGATTTCTTTGTAAAGCGAACATGAAAATGAAGAAACACACCCCAAAATCTATCACCCTCTTTCTCCTGTTTTCAAAAATACCCACATTGTGGCCCTAATGCGCTGCCTGGACACACGGCAGGACCCAAAAGGAAGGGAACACCCGGAGGCTTTCAGGACTCATATTTTGCTTGAAAATGTTTTAGGCCCCACTGTTCATTTGGAGAGGCTTTGAGCTGCCAGAACGATAGAAACTCCCCATAAACGACCCCATTTAGAAAACTAGACCCCTTAAGGTATTTATCTAGGGGTATAGTTAGCATTTTGACCACACAGGTTTTTCGCTAAATATATTGGAATTAGTCTGTAAAAATTAAAATGTACTTTTTTTCTGAAACAACATAGAAATTTTTATTATTTACAAGGAATAACGAAGAAAATGCACCCCAACATTTGTAAAGCAATGTCTCCCGATTACGACAATACCCCATATGTGGTAATAAACTGCTGTTTGGACCAACAGCAAGGCTCAGAAGGGAAGGAGCGCCATTTGGATTTATGATTTTGCTGGAATGGTTTTCGATGCCATGTCGCATTTGCAATGCACTGGATGGAGCAAAACAGTGGAAACCCACCAAAAGTGACCCCATTTTGGAAAAACCTTCAAGGAATTTTTATAGGGGTATAGTGAGCATTTACACCCCACGGGTCTTTTGCAGAGTTTACTGGAATTAGGGCGCGAAAATTAATATCAACATTTTTTTCCACTAAAATGTTGCATTTTCTCATTTTCACAAGGGATAAAGGAGGAAAAAAACAACCATTTTTTATAAAGCAATTTCTCCCGAGTACGGAAATACCCCACATGGGGTCATACGTTTTTTCATTAGAAATGAATTAACCCTTTCAGGACTGATCCATTTCAGGACTTATTTTAGATTTTCACTCCCCGCTTTCCAAGAGCCATAACTTCTTTATTTTTCCATCAATAGAGCTGCGTGAGGGCTTATTTGTTGCGGGACAATCTGTCGTTTTTCATTGGTACCATTTTGGGGTACATGCGATTTTTTTTGATCACTTTTTATTCAATTTTTTTGCAATCCTGAGCAAAAAACAGGAATTCTGACACCGTTTTTTTAGGTTTTCTTTTTGCGGCGCTCACCATACGCTATAAGTGACATTTTTACTTTATTCTGCGGGTTGGTACGGTTACGGCGATACCATATGTATATAGGTTTGGTCATTTTTTTTAGCGTTTGCACAATAAAATGACTTATTTATAAAAAAAAAAAATTCTGTGTCGCCATATTCTGAGAGCCGTAATTTTTTAATTTTTTAGTCAAAAAAGCTGTGTAAGGGCTTGTTTTTGCGGGACGGATAGAAGTTTTTATTGGTACTATTTTCGGGTACATGCGACTTTTTGATCACTTTTTATTCTTTATTTAGGGAGCGGTGGTGACCAAAAAAATTGCGATTCTGTCGTAGTTTTTTATTGATTTTTTTTGGGGTGTTCATGGTGCGGGAAAAATAACATTATAATTTTATAGTTGGGTTCGTTACGAACGCGGTGATACAAAATATGTGTACTTTTTTAACGTGTTCATTTTTTTTCTATAATAAAAGTCTTATTATAGGAAAAAAAGCATTTAGTGTTTATAGAACTTATAACTTTTATTTTTACACTTTTTTTAAAACATTTTTATTACTTTTTTTTACCTTTTTAACTTGTCCCACTAGGGGACACTTAGTCTTACAGCTTTGATCACTGCTAGAGTACATTACACTACACACGTAGTGTAATGTACTCTAACTGTCATTGTGACGTGACTGTCACACTGACAGGAAGCAGAGGAGGAACGGCCGGAGGCTGTTCCTCCGAGGCTTCCGTACATGGCAACCCGGAGGTCATTATCTGACCTCCGATTGCCGTGACAAGCATCGGTAGCCCCCACGATCACTTCGTGGGGGCTGCTGATGTGCTTCAAACCACTTAAATGCGGCGACGGCAATCCGTCGCCGCACTTAAGAGGTTAACTGCCGAAATCAGCGGCGATGGTCCGCTGTCCGGCGAGACTGATGTCTCAGCTGTCTAGGACAGCTGTCAGCGCGGGTCTGTCACTCTGTGTTTACACAGAGTGACAGTTTGAAATGCGGACGAAAATGAACGTCATGGTGCGGGAACTAGCAGCCGACCATGACGTTCATTTTCGTCCTTGGTCGTTAAGGGGTTAAATATAATCTATCTCTCACTGGTAAAATTAACCTAGCCTAAAAATTCTAGACTGTTCATGTCTTTGACAGTGGGCAAACTTACAAAATCAGCAAAGGATCAAATACTTATTTCCTTCACTGTATATATATATTTTTAAACCCGATTAATAAAGGATTCTTTTTTACTGTTAGCTATTCACCGATTATAATATCTGGAAGTCAATTAAGTTTTAATAGAATGTAGACACTGTTTTATCTAATATTTTTATTTAACTGCTTGTAACTATTTGTATAATTATGTGTATTGTTCTATACGTATGTTTAGCTGTTTTTGACCTGTATACCCGACCCAGTAGTTCTTACCTCAAACTGACCTCTAATTCGGTTATTTAACCGACACTCCACCCATCTACTCATTTATATGCTACCTGAGCAAGAAACCGGTCCGGTTTCGAAACAGTCCGCTGTTAAACAGTCTACTGTTGTGTTATATACCTGCACCAATAAATCCATTTAACTACTGATCTCATCTCTATCCTTGAGACAATTGGATTATACCTTTTACGGATGATCACTCCGATCGGTAGCGCCTGGAAAGCACCCGTTCTTTCTTTTATTCCTCCATATCTACATTGAGACTTCTTTGCTAAGTTCTCAAACCGGGTCCTGGGCTGCAACCTGACTCTGCTACGAACATACCGTGGAGGCTGTTTTTTGGATTCTGCTCTACTGGATGTTATGCTCCCAGCATAACCGCACCAGTTTAGCACCACTTGCACACTGTTCACACGTATAAATCACAGTTTCATGCACTATTGTGCGCTTTGTTGTCTTTTTCTGCCATTTTCTAAAGATCTAAATGGACACAAGTATGTTATTCTTCAGACATATTGTAAGCGTAGTTGTCTGTGATACTGTTATATTACACTGGAGATAAGAGATGATCAGAAACAGATGTACACAGCATTACATTGGGACAGGCACTAAAAGATGTGTGTAGCGTGAACGCATGTTGTGAGAGGGGAACCCGTGTAGGGAACAAACTGAGGGAAGGAAGAGGGGGGTGTGATGAAACTAAGGAGGGCAAAAGACGGTCCAGAAAAATACTCATGAAAACTTAATGGACCGATATGTAGTGAGTGAACAACAAGCAAATTAAGTACGGGGATGGTCAGTGTGATCGGCCAACACAAAAAGGAAGGGGAAGGAAAGGTGGAGGGAAGGGGGGGGGGGGGGTTTGGGGACCATAAAGGCACATAAAGGCGGTGAAGTGCAAGTGCATGTTATGAGTGGTTATGTGGAAAAACGAGAAAAAAATTTTTTAAGGAGGTGAAATTGAGTGTGTGTAAAAAAGAAGACAATGTGTAGGTGAAATCAGATAAAAAATTAATAAAAAATGATTAAATTAGAAAATAATAAATGTTGTTACACTGTGTGTATGTCTATTCGGAAGAAGCCGGGGTATATGATCCAAAGACAAATCCATACATACAAGTAATGTCTGATTTCTTCTTTTTTTTCCCTTTTTTTTTTCCTTCCTATTGGGTCCACTCGGTGACTCCCTTGTAGGTTATAAATGACCAATTCTATATGGGAAAAATAGACAAGGAGAGGGTAATCAGCCACATAAAAAATACAAAGCTTGTTCCTGTTGATTTCTCTCATTCACAACACATGGGATAGACAGTATATTGGAGGGGGTCCCGCAAGGATAATGCCACCCCCAGACGAAGGCATTAGCCGAAACGCGCGTCGGGTGAAAGCGTCCCTCCTGTGTGCGACCATGACTTTTGGTATGTAACTCTTTTCTACATTTGTCAGTCATTTTATATTGGCAGTTCTGACATGATCTAGCCCTCTGTAGTACATCATTATTAGTTTCTCCATTGCTGTGTTTTTGGCATATTTATCAAACATTGTTTGTATTCACCATTGCATATATTAAATTGGTACTTCACATTTAGTAACTATTTGACACACTTTACATATGGTTCGGCTGCTTCTCGTGGACCTCAACATATACTTTGTCTGTATTTTGCTACAAATATGTGTAAATAAGCCTATCACATCTATTTAATGCTTTGGTCTAGCATAGGTTGACGCCTACTCATTGTGTGACTCATCTTTTTATTCCATCTTTTTTATCCTGTTATGTCTAAATGTAATAAAGTTTATATTTTTATATCTTTACAATTTGTGCCCAAGTTGATCATTTTTTCACTTCATAGTGTTCCTCTAGTTATACTTGATAAACGCACCAAGGTTTACTTGGTCATTACTATAGATTTTTATAGTGCCATCAATATAGATTGGAATATTGTATTATAGTTTGATGTTATACACTGCACTATCATTATCAAATTAAATCCCTCCGTGGGTATTTCTTGGTTTTCATTCTAACTTTTTCTGTCCTTACAGAGTTCAATACCTCGGGTCCTAGGGATTATAAGGCCAGGGAATGTGCCTGGCGGTCTTTGATGGATCAGGTCTTTAAGGATGAGTCATCAATGCCTGGTTTTAATGTGTGTGGAAACGTGAGCGAACTTCAAAATAAATATAAAAATCTACTTCACCGCCGTATGAAGGTCTGGTGGAACAAAACGTTTTTAGAAAATTATATTCAGAGAAACCTTGTCTCAAGGGGTCTTAGGATTCAGATCTTCCCATCCTTTCCCATCAGTGATGATGGTTTTATCACGAAATGGGAAGAAGTATGTAACCAGAGCTCCAAGAAATTCATGGAGCTTCTTATTGGCCTTAACCCCTTAACCCGTTAGTGACCGCCAATACGCCTTTTCACGGCGGCCACTAACGGGCTTTATTCTGATGCATAGGCCTTTTCACGGCACTGCATCAGAATAAAATTGCGGCGCCGTGAAAAGAGATAGCTCCCTGGAGGGCTTGGGGACCGTTGTTTGCGGTCCCCAAACCGGCGATCGCCGGTATTCAACGAATACCGGCGACCGCCGTTACAATTAACGCAGCGGTGGAAAATTAACATTTTTATCTCCTCTCACCATGAATGTTTGGTGAGAGGAGATAAAAAACTAACCTGAAGGGCCTCCGATGCCCGCGATCGTGCCCCCATTCTCTTCTCCTCCCGCAGCTGCCGGGAAGAGAAAAAAAAATTGCGCCCGCGCATGCGCACACAATCTAATTAAGATTGCGGCGCCGTGCAGTGGGATAGCTCCCTGCCCTCAGCTACCAGAGGTAGCTGAGGGCTTGGAGCACGGTCTGGGGACCGTTGTTTGCGGTCCCCAAACCGGCGATCGCCGGTATTCAACGAATACCGGCGATCGCCGTTACAATTAGTGCAGCAGTGAAATCTAACTTTTTATCTCCTCTCACCATGAATGTTTGGTGAGAGGAGATAAAAAAACACTTGTTAGGCCCCCGATCGTGCCCCACCCCCTCCCCCCTCCCCCCAACCGCCGGGAAAATGTAAAAAAAAATGGCGCATGCATGCGCTGTCAGTGAAAGGAAGCTATTCTGCCTGTACATAGAAACTGATCAGGGACCGTTATAATTGGTCCCTGATCAGATGGTCACTGTGATATACCTATCACAGTGACCATAGTCCCATATTTTCAAAATACAGCACAAGATTTGTGCTCTTTCCCTCCCTCCTCTCACTGTAGTTGATCTGTGAGAGGAGAGAGAGAGATACTATACAAATCTTGTGCTGTATTATACTGTAAAACACACCACATACTTACTCGCCAGTGTTCCGATATTATCCGAATTTTGTCCGTAATTACCCCAGATTACCCGTAATCACCCCAGATTACCGTAATCACCCCAGATTACCCGTAATTACCCCAGATTACCCGTAATTACCCCAGATTACCTGTAATTACCCCAGATTACCAGTAATCACCCCAGATTACACGTAATCACTCCCGTTGTTTTGTTTGTCCTCTAAAAAAAAACAAAAAAAAACAATTATTAGTGTGGTGAACATGAACCTCAGAAGCCGCAGAATGTTCTCTGCAGAGCAGGCATACGCCATGCTGTGCTCTAGCGGTTCCAGCAGTGATACAGACACTGCGTCAGAAGCAGAACTTGGCTCAGAAAGCGACACAAGTTCTGGTTCTGCCACTGGACCCCCCAGCCCTATGTTGGTGGACGCAGCAGTCAGCGGTGTAGCGTCAGGAGACGGGCCTAGTACTGCAGTCCCTTCTGCAATTTGGGATCCTGCAATTGCTTTCTCCCCCCAAGTTTTGCCATTTACAGCGACTGCAGGCATTAACGCAGATGTCTCAAATTTTAGTCCCTATAATTTTTTTCATTTGTTTATAGGAGATCAGGTCCTGGAACTAATCGTCCAGCAGACGAATTTATACGCCAGGCAATTTGGCACCCAAAATCCCAGTTCTTGCTACGCCAGAGGATGGATCCCCACAACAGTTTCTGAAATAATTTTTTTTGGGGGAATTACCCTAAACATGGGAATAGTAAAAAAAACTTCTATCCGCTCCTATTGGGCTACCAGCGCTATCCATAGCATGCCTGTTATGGCCCGAACGCGCTATGAGACTCTAATGCGTTTCATGCATTTTTCTGACAATACACAAATCCCCCCAAGAAGTGACCCAGCCTATGATCGCCTCAACAAACTGAGACCCCTAATCTCCCTCCTAAGTGACTCATTTTTCAATTTATACACCCCAGGCCAAAAACTAGCGGTAGATGAGTCCCTTATGTCCTTCAAGGGCCATCTATCGTTTCGCCAATACATCCCCTCCAAAAGAGCCCGATACGGAGTGAAACTCTATAAGGTGTGCGAGAGCACAACGGGCTACACCTGTGGCTTTTTCATTTATGAGGGCAGGGACCGCCACCTTAATCCCCCAGGATGCCCAGAGGATATTGGCATTAGTGGGAAAATTGTCTGGGAACTCATGGTGCCATTCCTACAAAAGGGGTACCATGTGTACAACGGCAATTACTACACCAGTGTCCCCCTGTATAAGTCCCTCCATGCTGCAAATACAGGGGCCTGTGGGACGGTACGAAAAAATAGAGTCGGCTTCCCTCAACGACTGGTGTCCAGGCGACTAGTAAGGGGTGCGTCACTCTCATTTGCAAGTGACCAGTTGCTCGCTGTCAAATGGAGTGACAAAAAGGACGTGTACATGCTCTCCACCGTGCACGAGGACACCACAGTGGCAGTAAGAGAGAGGGGCGCTACCTCTGATAAGAGGAAACCGGTCTGCGTGGTGGACTATAACAAGTTCATGGGGGGAGTCGATCTATCTGACCAGGTCCTACAACCGTACCTGGTCAAGCGCAAAACTAGGGCCTGGTATAAAAAGAGCAAACTTAATTAGAACAAAAAAAGCCAAAAATGCCACAAAAGTATTGAAAAAGTACAAAATAGTTTATTGGGACATACAACACAAAAATTATAATTGTTAAAATATAAGGAGATCTAAAAAGGAACAGTGTGGGGTATAATCCCGGTAAATTGGGGTGTCCCACAATGATGATCTACCATGGCATGGTTGTACATGACAAATAAACATGTTTGTGTCACCAGAATCTCATGATGTAAAGAGCATATATGAAACAGTCAATCAGGATATAATAAGTATAATTGAATCCAGGTACATTTAGTACATCCTATATAAGTATATGCTATATAGCTCGCAGAAGAGCCCAGGGTCATAGGGTTAAAGACCCTATACTGCCCAGGTGAAAATGAGTATGAGAGAGACGTCATAAAGAATACAACCAGCCAGAGGGGAGGAATAAGATAGAAGTTGAGACTACACGTAGATCCACAAGGGATCCACTGATTTTATGACTGGTTTATGTAGTAGGCTTACCCATTAGGATGGGAGTAAGTGTTCCCACACTGCAGCCTGCAGTGATAGCGCCCCAATACTTTTGTGGCATTTTTGGCTTTTTTTGTTCTAATTAAGTTTGCTCAAGTATTTGTGAAGCTTGCCTATCATACATAGTGGAGGTGCTCTAAATACCCTATAGGCACCTAACCCGTTACTTAACCGGTAGAGTCTTTGTATTTAAAACCTGGTATAAAAAGGTAGCGATCTACCTTATCCAAATGGCCACTTACAACAGCTATGTGCTCTACAAGACCCAGGGAACGCTCAGTTTCCTCCAGTATCAGGAGAAAATTATAGAGCACCTCCTGTTTGACTCCCCCGCACCTAGAGAATCCTTAGAGTCAGAGGATGTCAAAAGGCTCACTGAGCGCCACTTCCTTCACCCCGTCCCTGCCTCTGTGAACCAAAGATACCCCCAAAAGAGATGCAGGGTGTGCAGTAAACACGGAAGGAGGAGCGATTCCCAGTTTTACTGCCCCATTTGCCCTTCAAATCCAGGCCTGTGCAACTACCCTTGTTTTGAGACCTACCACACCGTTTCTAATTATTAATTTTATCTATAATTTAGGGAAAACCAAAAAGGGTGGGGAGGGGGGGATTCTTTTTAGGGAGTCAATTTCATTTATGCATATTTTTTTGTTTAGTTTCTGGGCTTTCCAAGGGAGGGAGGGATTCTCACGGGGAGGTAGTAAAGTATTTATTTCAGACTGTAAAACTAAATTTCCCCTTTATGATTTTTTTTATACATTTCTTGGACAATTAAATCCTGGACTTGATCACTCACAAATGAAAACTGTTTATTGTGCAGGAGCCCACATCTGTCTATTCAGAACATGGACCCCACAAGTGTTCTTGAAATAAAAAATAAATGTGGGCATTGCATTTATTAGTAGATAAATCCAACACCTGCGGCCCGTGCCGTCCCTGAATTAGTGGAAGTCGTGCATTTTAGCAATGGTTACAAGAATAAATTGGGGATGTATTTCCTTTTTCTTATGACTATGTCCTGCCACATACAGCTGTTACATTCCTAATTCTGTACCGTTATACGGGCATGATATTTTTTTTTTGGAGGATCTCTAATAATTGAGCTGTTCCTTATCAATACACCATGGGCTTTGTTACGGTTCTTATGGAAATACTGACATCATTTTGGGGATTAGTGATCCTTTACTGTTTCTATAGATGGTTTTGGACATTGCCCCTCTATATATTCTGTAGGTGATTGGTTGTTTTGTGCACATAGCGGTTCCTAACTTGCCGGGCAGGGGCCTGTTATGGTGTACCGCGTCACTTGGCACGTTCGTCCCTCATATAAGGATTGATGGAGCTAAAGAGACGTTCTACAACCAGTCACTGAAAAAAAAGCTTGTTTTGACAGCCCTACAGGTGTTCTTCTATTTAGTGAACAGACTCGAGTTTGCAACATAGTTGGATACATTTTCCTCCATTTGTTTGAAGATATTGCCCGTCACTCCAGTACAGTTTATTTTTTCCTCTCTGACTGATTTTATATTAGGACAGAATTCTGTCCACAATGACATCATAATGGCACCAACTGCTTCTTCAGCAAGACATAGTCATAAGTACAGGCAAATACGTCTATTGCGACATGTATCCGTTATGAATACACGGCTACACTTCTCTTCTGTATGCCGCACAAATTTATTAATGTGGCATATTTCTAACAAAATAACCTTCTACCACGTCTCCTCTATTTCATGTGGAAACATAATAAGAGTTTGAAGAAAACATTATATACCCATAGTGTCTGAAATGATACCCATTATTTCCTCCTTTAAAAAAATTTTGGTCCGCATGCCCACTACACCACTAGATGAATACCTTTAGGGGTTTAGTTTTTAAAATGGGGTCATTTCTGCGTGTTTTTTTTTTTGTTCAGGCAGCTCAATGCCTCTAAATGCATGATATGGGGCCGAGAATTTATTCAATTGTGCCCTGAAAGGCAAAGGGTGCTTCCTCTCTTTTTGGCCCAGCCACACGTCTAATAAGCAGATTGGGGCAACAATGAGAGTATTTTTGAAAACAGGAGAAACCGGGTGATTGATTTTGTTTTTTTGTTCCTCATTTTCATGTTCGCTTTACAAAGAAATCGGTCTTCAAACTGATACTTTTATGAAAAAAGTGAAGTTTAATTTTTTTTCACCTGCTATGCATTAAATTTAGCAAAAAACGGTGGGGTCAAAATACTTACTATACCCCTAGATAAATACCTTAAGGGGTCTAGTTTTCTAAATGGGGTCGTATATGGGGAGTTTCTATCGTTCTGGTAGTTCAAAACCTCTCCAAATATACAGTGGGGCCTAAAACATTTTCAAGCAAAATATGAGTCCTGAAAGCCTCCGGGTGCTCCCTTTCTTTCGGGCCCTGCTGTGTGTCCAGGCAACACATTAGGGTCACAATGGGGGCATTTTTGAAAACAGGAGAAACAGGGTGATAGATTTTGGCGTGTGTTTCTTCATTCTTATGGTCGCTTTACACAGAAATCGGTCTTCAAAGTGATACTTTTATGAAAAAAGTGATTTTTTATTTTTTTTCACCTGCTATGCATTAAATTTAGCAAAAAACTGTGGGGTCAAAATACTCACTACACCCCTAGATAAATACCTTAAGGGGTCTAGTTTTCCAAATGGGGTAGTTTATGGGGAGTTTCTATCGTTCTGGCAGTTCAAAACCTCTCCAAATATATAGTGGGGCCTAAAACATTTTCAAGCAAAATATGAGTCCTGAAAGCCTCCGGGTGCTCCCTTCCTTTCAAGCCCTGCTGTGTGTCCAGGCAATGCATTAGAGTCACAATTGGGGCATTTTTGAAAACAGGAGAAACAGGGTGATAGATTTTGCAGCGTGTTTCTTCATTCTTATGGTCGCTTTACACAGAAATCGGTATTCAAAGTGATACTTTTATGGAAAAAGTGATTTTTTATTTTTTTTCACCTGCTATGCATTAAATTTAGCAAAAAACTGTGGGCTCAAAATACTCAGTACACCCCTATATAAATACCTTAATGGGTCTAGTTTTCTAAATGGGCTCGTTTATGGGGAGTTTCTATCGTTCTGGTAGTTCAAAACCTCTCCAAATATACAGTGGGGCCTAAAACATTTTCAAGCAAAATATGAGACCTGAAAGTCTCCGGATGTTCCCTTCCTTTGGGGCCCTGCCGTGTGTCCAGGCAATGCATTAGGGTCACAATGTGGGTATTTTTGAAAACAGGAGAAACAGGGTGATAGATTTTGGGGTGAGTTTCTTCATTATCATGGTCGCTTTACAAAGAAATTGGTCTTCAAAGTGATACTTTTATGAAAAAAGTGAGATTATATTTTTTTAAGCCTGCTTTGCATGAATTCTTACAAAAAAACTGTGGGGTCAAAATACTTACAACACCCCTTAATAAATACCTTAAGGGGTGTAGTTTGCAAAATGGGGTCACTTGTGGCGGTTTACACCATTCTGACACCTATGAGCCTCTGAAAACCTGGCTTGGTGCAGGAAAACCAAATGTACTTCAAAATGTATAAAATTAGTACTAAACTTGTAAGTCTTCTAAATTGCTCAAAAAAAAAAAATTTTTTCAAAAGTGCTGCCAAAATAGAGTAAAGAGATGGAAATATATATTTAATTAAAAAAATTGTACTGTATGTATGTACATATGTGACATATTGCAGTTAAAAATAGGGAAAAATGATAATTTTTACAAAATGTCTTAAATTTTTCTATCTTTTAATTAATTTCCGCAAATCGTATCAGTCTTCTTTTACCACTAAAATAAAGTACGACATGTGACGAAAAAACAATGTCAGAATCGCTTGGATATTCAAAACTTTCGCTGAGTTATTCTCTGATAAAGTCACACATACCAGATTTAACAAATCTGGCTTGGTCATTAAGGCCCAAACAGGCCCGGTCATTAAGGGGTTAAGGACGCAGCCTAGTTTTGGCCTTAAGGCTCAGAGCCCATTTTTCAAATCTGACATATTTCACTTTATGTGGTAATAACGTCGGAATGCTTAAACCTACCCAAGCGATTCTGAGATTGTTTTCTCGTGACACATTGGGCTTCATGTTCGTGGTAAAATTTGGTCGATATATTCAGTGTTTAATGGTGAAAAATTGCAAAATTTAGAGAAAATTTAGAAAAAATAGCATTTTTCAGAATTTAAATGCATCTGCTTGTAAAACAGACAGTTATACCACCCAAAATAGTTACTAGTTCACATTTCCCATATGTCTACTTTAGATTGGCATTGTTTTTTGAACATTCTTTTATTTTTCTTGGACGTTACAAGGCTTAGAACATAAACAGCAATTTCTCATATTTTTAAGAAAATTTCAAAAGCCTTTTTTTTAAGGTACCTCTTGAGTTCTGAAGTGGCTTTGAGGGGCCTATGTATTAGAAACCCTGATAAAACACCCCATTTTAAAAACTAGACCCCTCAAAGTATTCAAAACAGCATTTAGAAAGTTTTATAACCCTTCAGGCATTTCACAGGAATTAAAGCAAAGTGGAGGTGAAATTTGCAAATTTCATTTTTCTTGCTGAATTTCAATTTTATTCATATTTTTTTTCTGTAACGCAGAAGGTTTTACCAGAGAAACACTACTAAATATGTATTGTCCAGATTCTGCAGTTTTTAGAAATGTCCCACATGTGGCTCTACTGCGCTCGTGGAATAAAACACAAGCCCTAGAAGCAAAGAAGCACCTAGTGCATTTTGAGTCCTCTTTTTTTATTAGAATATATTTTAGGCAGCATGCCAGGTTTGAAGAGGTGTTGAGGTGCCAAAACAGTAGGAATCCCCCAATAGTGACCCCATTTTGGAAACTACACCCCTCAAGGAATTCATTTATGGTTGTTGTTACCATTTTGACCGCACAGTTTTTTTCACAGCACGTATTTAAATTGGGCTGTGAAATGAAAAAAATGTCATTTTTTCCAATAAAATGTCATTTGTGATAAAAATTTCTTATTTTCACAGGGAACAAAATACCCCATTTTGTTGCCCAATTGGTCCTTAGTTTGGCAATACCTCATTTGTGGTGATAAACTGCCGTTTGGGCCCATGGGAGGGCTCAGAAGGATAGGAGCGCTATGTGTTTGTTGGAGTCCAGATTTTGCTGGATTGGTTTTCGGGCGCCATGTCGCATTTGCAGAGCCTCAGAGGTATCAAAGCAATGGAAACCCACCAGAAGTGACCCCATTTTGGAAACTACACCCCTCAAGGAATTCCTTTATGGGTAATGTGACCATTTAGACCCCATAGATTCTTCACAGAACTTATTTGAATTGGGCTGGGAATTAAAAAAAATATATATTTTTTCCAATAATATGTCATTTTAGCTAAAAAATTCTTATTTTCACAAGAAATAAAATACTCCATTTTGTTGCCCAATTTGTCCTGAGTGCGGCAATACCCCATTTGTGGTGATAAACTGCTGTTTGAGCCCATGGGAGGGCTCAGAAGAAAAAGAGCGCTATTTGTTCTTTGGAGTCCAGATTTTGCTGGATTGGTTTTTGGGTGCCATGTCGCATTTGCAGAGCCCCAGAGGTATCAAAGCAATAGAAACCAACCACAAATGACCCCATTTTGGAAACTACACCCCTCAAGGAATTCATTTATGGGTGTTGTGACCATTTTGACCCCATAGATTTTTCACTAAACTTATTTGAATTGGGCTGGGAATGAAAACAAAATTATTTTTTTCAAATAATATGTCTTTTTGGCAAAAAATTTCTTATTTTCACAAGAAACAAAATACCCCATTCTGTTCCGCAATTTGTTCTGAGTGCCGCATTTGTGGTGATAAACTGCCGTTTGGGCCCATGGGAGGGCTCAGAAGGAAAGGACCACCATTTGGCCTACTGGGGATTTTCTAGTGCGAAGTGATGTATGCAGAAGCACCTGAGGTACCAGTACAGTTGAAACCCGCAATAAGTGACCCCGTTTTAAAAACGACACCCTTAAGGCATTCATCTAGAGGTGTAGTGAGGATTTTGACCGGAGACCTACACCCCATAAACTGTAATGTGGGTTCTCCCCGGTATGGCAATACCCTACATGTGGCTGTTATCAGCTGCCTGGGCACACAGCAGGGCTCAGAGGGGAAAGACGAGGGGGGATAAGCTGTGCGGTGTGCATCAGGGTAAGTAAAATTGGGGTAAATTATAAACCAAGAGATGTATGATAAATTTTAAAACACTCTTTCATACAGAGCTCTGGTTATTCGGGACACGTGTCACATTGATATATTGTGTCATCCCTTATCGCCCTCTTATTGGAGACTTTGCACCTCTTTTGACATTTTCCCTTCTTGCCAGTTTGGGGAACTTCTCCTGGAAAGTGTTGCCGCCCTGGTACAATGCGTGTAGCCTCGCTTCCAGAAGTACTGGGTGCTCCCCCCCTTCTTGGTCCCTAAAGATTAGGTTCTTGATAATCACCTCTTGAAATTCCAGGAAAGTTCCCGTCTGGCCTGCACATCGACGTAGCACGTATGCATTGTACAAAGCCATCTGTATGATGTGCCCGGCCAGCTTCATATAGCACACCGCATGGCGCTGTAGGGCTTCAGGATTTGATCTGACAAGTCCATCCCTCCCATGTACCTATTGTAGTCCAGGATGCAGTCTGGTTTGGGGGTGGCCTTTCCTTCATATATCCTAAACCTGTAGGTATACCCTGATGCACTCTCGCACAGCTTATACATATTCACGCCATACCTTGCCTTCTTACCCGGCAGGTACTCGCGGAATTGAACCCTCCCTTTAAAATGTACCACGGACTCATCAATAGAAATACACTTCTCGGGGGTGTATGCTTGGGAAAACCGGGCACTGAAACGGTCTAATAGGGGTCTCCGTTTATACAAACGGTCAAAACTGGGGTCATCTCGGGGTGGGCACGGCTCATTATCAGTATAATGTAAGAAGTGAAGTATTGCCTCATTTATTTATTTTTTTAGGTTACAGTTCAGTTCTGAAGTTGCTTTGAGGGGCCCATATATTAGAAACCCCTATCAAACACCCCATTTTAGAAACTAGACCCCTCAAAGTATTCACAACAGCATTTAGAAAGTTTATGAACCCTTTAGGTGTTTCACAGAAATTTAGAGCAAAGTAGAGGTGAAATTTACATATTTTTTTTTGTCAGAAAATACTTTTTATACAATTTTTTTTATAACACAAAAGGATTTATCAGAGAAACGCAACTTAATACGTATTACCCAGATTCTGCAGTTTAGAGAAATATCCCACATGTGGCCCTCGGGCGGTAATGGACTGAAGCACCGGCCTCCGAAGCAAAGGAGCACCTAGAGGATTTTGAGGCCTCTTTTTTATTAGGCACAATGTCCGGTTTGAATAGGTCTTGTGGTGCCAAAACATTGGAAACCCCCCAAAAGTGACCCCAATTTGGAAACTAGACCCCTTGAGGAATTCATTGTAGTTTTCATGGGGTACATGCGGCTTTTTGATCAGTCTTTATTCTATTTTTAGGTGGCGTGGTGACTAAAAAACAGCAATTCTACTATTGTTTTTTTATTCTTTTTTTTTTACAGCGTTCACCGTGCGCTATAAATGACATATTCACTTTATTCTGTGGGGCGATACGATTACGGCGATACCATATGTTTATAGTTTTTTTTTATGTCTTATGGCGTTTGCACAATAAAATACGTTTTGTAAAAAATCATTCACTTTTTGTGTTACCTTATTCTAAGAGCCAGAACTTTTTTATTTTTCAATCAATAAAGCCGTGCGAGGACTTATTTTTTGCGTAACGAACTGTAGTTTCCATCAGTACCATTTTTCGGTACATGCGACTTTTTGATCTCTTTTTATTCCATTTTTTGGGAGGTGAAGTGACCAAACAATTGTGATTGTGGTACGGTTTATTATTATTTTCTTTTACGGCGTTCACCGTGTGGCATAAATAACGAAATAATTTTGTAGTTCAGGCCGTTACGGACGCGCCGACACCAATTATGTATAGTTTATTTGTATGTTTATATATTTCTATTAATAATAAATGACTGATAAGGTAAAAAGGGGGATTTTTACTTTTAATACTCTTAAAACTTTTATTTTCTTATTTTTACACATCTTTTTTTTACTTTTTTCTTACTTTATTACTTTGTCCCACTAGGGGACTTGAGGGCAGGAGGCCCTGATCGCTATTCTAATGCACTGCACTACATGCGTAGTGCAGTGTATTAGAACTGTCAGCTACTCACTGACAGCAAGCATAGTGGGTCCCGACGTTGTCAGGACCCACTAGGCTTCCGTCTATGGCATAGCCGGACGCCATTGTTTGGTGTCCGGTTTCCATAGTCACCATCGCCGGCCGCTATCATGTAGCAGGCCGGCGATGGCAGCTTAACCCCTAAAAAGCCGCGATCTCTATAGAACGCGGCTTTTAAGGGGTTAATCAGCGGGGACACAGCGATCGGTCCCCGCTGTAGGAGCTGTGACAGCTGCTGTACGAGACAGCAGCTGTCACAGCTCCTGTATGTGTCGGGAGGACGGCCGAAACGGCCGTTACTCCCGAGACGTACTATTAGGTCATGGAGTGCGAACGATACAGCTGCCATGACCTAATAGTACGTCCAGGAGCGGGAAGGGGTTAATCAAGAAAAACGACTCTCTATGGATGTTGAAATAGAGAATATTCAGGCCCAACTGTTTCCACTAATGTCAGCGGATAATATGCTTAAATTTAAACAAAATCTAGAAGTCCAATTCACTGAATGGGAAAAAGAGATATAGGAAATTAAATCAAAAAAATTCTCCAGAGATGTTGGAGATTTCCAGTATAATAAAGTATATAGATGGAGAAGAAATCCAACCTCAGGTGGTCGCAGTCGCACTCCATCAATATCATCAGTCTCCTCCCAGAGTGAAACCGATAATGCACTCCATAGATCTAATTACATCTCTAATACTCGATCTAAAAGAAAGCTCACACAGAGGCAGGTGGCCAACAAAAAGAGACCTGACACGCAAGATCACAGCAGCCGTTTGAAGGAGATTAATTTATCTGCACATGCCTTCTCATTAACTGATTTAGAACTGATAGAGAGGGGTCTTACATTCTCACCAAGTGCCTGTTTTGATATGTTTTCCGCAGTAAAGGACCTACACATTTTTGGCCGCTCACTTATTTTTAAAAAATGGTTTCATAAACCTATGGATATCGATTAATTCCCCACTTTAGAGGAACAACAGACACTGGAAGTACTTGAAGACCTTTTAGATGAGCACAAGAATGATGTTGCAGGTAAAATTCTGCCATGTGTTCGAAACAAATCTAAAAATGTTCCCGCTCTCAGCCTCTGTCCTGCGGTGGATTTATTTGTTAAGTCAGTAAATCAAGAAATCAGGAATATTCAGAGTAATGTAAAATATGACAATCTAACTCCATCGCAGAGACACAGCTTGAAGAAATTACAAAAAATAAAAGACGTTGTGTTTAAGGCCGCGGATAAAGGCGGAAACGTGGTAGTGTGGCCTTGTCATATGTATGAGGCGGAAGCAAATAGGCAGTTACGTGATAAACAATGCTATAAGAAACTGACCTTCAACCCTCTATTGTCCTTCAGATCAGAGCTACACGTAATGCTTTCTCAAGCCGTGGAGGAAAACATTGTTTCAAAGGAGTTAAGTACAGCACTCTCTATTGATGAACCAACTGTGCCCACACTATATCTGCTCCCTAAAATCCACAAAAACGAAAAAAAAACTCCTGGAAGACCTATCATCTCTGGTAGGGGCAGTTTAACCGAAGGTGTCTGTAAATTCATTGATTACCATCTCAAAAGTCTGGTGACAAATTTGCCTTCTTATGTTCGTGACACTGCTGATCTGTTACAGAAGATCAGCGGCGTCAGTATTGAGGAAGATATGCTTCTCGTCACAATTGACGTGGAATCGCTTTACACGAGCATAAGACATTCGGATAGGGTAAAAACAGCTGAGTTTTTTCTCTCGATGTCTGATTTGGAAAAACCCTTGTGCTCATTCATTACCAAAATGTTGGAATATGCCCTAACACATAATTTTTTTGTTTTCAACGGTAACTTCTACCTAAAGCTCCAGGGCACAGCAATGGGGGCAGCGTGCGCACCGTCGTACGCCAACCTGTTCCTGGGGCTTTGGGAGAGGGATCTCTTCTCAGATGACCAGGATGACTCAATGGACCGGGTCCTTCTCTGGGCCCGCTACATTAATGACATCCTGGTCATCTGGAAGGGTACACATTCTGACTTGGATGCATTCATGATTAATTTGATTGCAAATACACTAAATTTGAAATTCACTTATAAATCGCATCCTAAACAAATAGAATTCCTTGACATTAAACTTTTTGCAGATACACACGGCTTCCTCCAAAGCGACGTATATTGCAAGGAGACCTCCGTGAATTCACTCTTACATTCTTCTTCCTCCCATCCCCCACAGACTATTCAGACAGTCCCTATCAGACAATTTCTGCGGATCAAAAGAATATGTTCATCAGACAAATTGTTTGAGGAACAGGCAGAGGACTTAAAAAATCGTTTTCTCAATCGGGGATACAGTATGAGGTCCATCAAAAAGGCTTATCATAGGGCGAAACATACTCCCAGAGATGACCTTCTCTTTCCAAAGAAAAAGATAGACACACAGACCCAGGTAAGATTTATAACCAGCTATCATTCAAGATGGTCACAGATGAGGTAGATTTTTAAACAATATTGGCCCATTTTATTGAGAGACCCCACATTGGAGAGATTTATCACGAAATACCCGAGCATCACAGCAAGACGCTCCAAAAACTTGAGGGACCACCTGGTGAGGAGCCATTACGATCCAATGAAAACGAAGTATCCTTTTGGGATAAAGGGCCCAAAATGGGGCTGTAACCCTTGTGGACATTGCATCGCATGCCCCAATATAGAGAAGGTATCAACATTTACAAATGCTCCAGGTACTAGAACATATAACATCACTCACCCAATAACCTGCACCACAAAAGCTGTAGTATACTATGCAGTATGCCCTTGCCCTAAAATCTATGTTGGTCTTACATCTAGAGAATTGAAGGTCCGAGTAAGGGAGCACATGGCCGACATCAAGCGAGCAAGAGGGGACGATAATTTGGAAGATCTTAAACCAGTAGCCCGACACTTTAGGTTACACCATTCCTGTGACCCATCCCAATTAAAGGTGAGAGGAATTGATCACATTATATCGGTTATGAGGGGGGGTGCCGTCAATCAAAAATTGGCACAATGTGAGACCCGCTGGATATGGACTCTTGGGACAATGTATCCACACGGTCTGAATGAATCTCTGAGCTTCGCTCCGTTTCTATAACCATTGACTCCTAGCGGGTCCTGGTTTTTTAATCGTTCCATGCTTTGTATTTTTTATGTGGCTGATTACCCTCTCTTTGTCTATTTTTCCCATATTGAATTGGTTATTTATAACCTACAAGGGAGTCACCGAGTGGACCCAATAGGAAGGAAAAAAAAAAAAAGGGAAAAAAAAGAAGAAATCAGACATTACTTGTATATATGGATTTGTCTTTGGATCATATACCCCGGCTTCTTCCGAATAGACATACACACAGTGTGACAACATTTATTATTTCCTAATTTAATCATTTTTTATTCATTTTTTTATCTGATTTCACCTACACATTGTCTTCTTTTTTACACACACTGAATTTCACCTCCTTATGAATTCTTTTTTCGCGTTTTTCCACATAACAACTCATAACATACACTTGCACTTCACCGCCTTTATGTGCCTTTATGGTTTCCAAACCCCCCCCCTTCCCTCCACCTTTCCTTCCCCTCCCTTTTTGTGTTGGCCGATCACACTGACCATACCTGTACTTATTTTGCTTGTTGTTCACTCACTACATATCGGTCCCTTAATTTTTCATGAGTATTTTTCTGGACCGTCTTTTGCCCTCCTTAGTTTCAACACACTCCCCTCTTCCTTCCTTCAGTTTGTTCCCTACACGGGTTCCCCTCTCACAACATGCGTTCACACTACACACATCTTTTAGTGTCTGTCCCAATGTAATGCTGTGTACATCTGTTTCTGATCATCTCTTATCTCCAGTGTAATATAACACTATCACAGACAACTACGCTTACAATATGTCTGAAGAATAACATGTGTCCAGTTAGATCTTTGTCCTTTGACTATATATTAGATACTTGCCACACTCTTTTCTATATATTGTGATCAGATCGCGTACGTTATTCTTTTCCCTTGTTCCAGTCACTGGACTCAGCGGTGGGCGGGTGCGCTGATGGGGGGGGGGGAGTGATCCACGCACCTTCTGCCCGTTGTCTGTGATCTGGGCGGTATGTGGGAGGCGCTGTCAGTCATCGCCGTCCCACATCCTCCCTGATGACGCGGCCACCGAAAGTGGGGCGGCTTCCATCTTTGTACCCCCCATCTGACGCCGATTTCCTCCTTCCGCTTGTTCCTGGTGATTTCTCTCATTCACAACACATGGGATAGACAGTATATAGGAGGGGGTCCCGCTAGGATGATGCCACCCCCAGACGGAGGCATTTGCCGAAACGCGCGTCGGGTGAAAGCGTCCCTCCTGTGTGCGACCATAACTTTTGGTATGTAACTCTATTCTCCATTTGTCAGTCATTTTATATTGCCAGTTCTGATGATCCTGCCCTCTGTAGTACATCATTATTAGTTTCTCCATTGCTGTGTTCTTGGCATATTTATCAAACATTGTTTGTATTCACCATTGCATATATTAAATTGCCACTTCACATTTAGTAATTATTTGACACACTTTACATATGGTTCGGCTGCTTCTGGTGGACCTCAACATATACTTTGTCTGTATTTTGCTACAAATATGTGTAAATAAGCCTATCACATCTATTTAATGCTTTGGTCTAGCATAGGTTGACGCCTACTCATTGTGTGACTCATCTTTTTATTCCATCTTTTTTATCCTGTTATGTCTAAATGTAATAAAGTTTATATTTTTATATCTTTACAATTTGTGCCCAAGTTGATCAATTTTTCACTTCATAGTGTTCCTCTAGTTATACTTGATCAACGCACCAAGGTTTACTTGGTCATTACTATGGATTTTTATAGTGCCATCAATATAGATTGAAATATTGTATTATAGTTTGATGTTATACACTGCACTGTCATTATCGAATTAAATCCCTCCGTGGGTATTTTTTGGTTTTTGTCCCAAAATATAGAATAAAAAGTGATCAAAAAGTCACATGTACCCCAAAATAATAACAATAAAACCTACAACCCGTCCTGCAAAAAACAAGCCCTTACACAGCTTGTTTGACTGAAAAATAAAAACATTATGGCTCTCAGAATATGGTGGCACAAAAAATAAATAATTTTATAGAAAAGTAATTTTATTGCGCAAACGCCACAAAACATAAAATAAACTATATACATATGGTATCGCCGTAATCATACCGACCCGCAGAATAAAGTAAAATGTCATTTATAGCGCACAGTGAACACTGTAAAAAAAAAAACGGACAAAAACATTGTCAAAATGTATGTTTTTTTTGTCACTTGGCTTGCCAAAAAAATCTAATAAAAAGTGATCAAAAAATCACATGTACCCTAAAACTTTACCAATGAAAACGACAGATTGTAACGTAACAAATAAGCCCTTGCACGGCAGCGGCGGAGAAAAAATAAAAAAGTTCTTCCGCCCAGAACATAGCGACAGAAATTGTGCAGAGCGTTCCAAAAGCAGATAAGATTGGGCACCATTTATCAGTGCGACACCGGCCGCACATCTATGAATTATTTACCCCCTTATTATACCCTCTTATTATGCCCTGATGTACTCTGCCCAGCTTACATATGCCCCCACATCATAAACTGAAATACCAGCAAAACCCCAAACAGAACTATTACCAAGCAAAATCTGCGCTCCAAAATCCGAATGGCGCTCCTTCCCTTCTGAGCTCTGCCGTGGGTCCAAACAGCAGTGTATTACCACATATGGGGTATTGCCGTAATGGGGAGAATCAGTTTTACAAGTTTTGGGGTGCTTTTTATTCTTTATTCCTTGTAAAATGTATCTTTATATATTTTCAGAAAAAAGTAGATTTTCATTTTCACAGACAAACTCCAATAAGTATAGCAAAAGACCTGTCGGGTTAACTTTACCCCTAGATAGTTTACAGAACCGTGTCACTTTTGGGGAGTTTCCACAGTTTTGGCACCACAAGACCTCTTCAAACCTGACATTGTGCCTAAAATATATTCTTAAAAAGGGAGACCCCAAAATCATCTAGGTGCTCCTTTGCTTCTGAGGCCTGTGCTTCAGTCCATTACCACACTAGAGCCACATGTGGGATATTTCTAAAAACTGCAGAATCTGGGCAATAAATATTGAGTTGCGTTTCTCTGATAAAACCTTCTGTGTTACAGAGAAAAATTTATTACAAATTAATTTCGACAAAAAAAATGACATTTGTAAATAACACCTCTAATTTGCTTTACTTCCTGTGAAACGCCTAAAGGGTTAAGAAACTTTCTGAATGCAGTTTTGAATACTTTGAGGGGTGCAGTTTTTAAAATGGGGTGATTTATGGGGTCTATCTCGTACATAAGGCCCTCAAAGCCACTTCAGAACTGAACTGGTCCTTGAAAAATAGCCTTTTTGAAATTTTCTTGAATATGTGAGAAATTGCTGCTAAAGTTCTAAGCCTTGTAACGTCCTAGAAAAATAAAATAATGTTCAAAAATCAATGCAAATATAAAGTAGACATATGAGAAATGTAAATTAGCAACAATTTTGTGTGGTATTACTATCTGTTTTACAAGTAGATACATTTAAAATTAGAAAAATTATAATTTTTGCAAATTTTCTTCACATTTTGGTGTTTTTCACAAATAAGCTATGAATTTAGTGACCACATTTTTCCACTATCATAAAGTACAATATGTCACGAGAATACAATCTCAGAATCGCTTGGATAGGCAAAAGCATTCCAGAGTTATTACCACATAAAATGACACATGTCAGATTTTAAAAAAAATGGGGCTGGTCCTCAAGGGCCAAAATGACCTTGGTCCTGAAAGGGTTAAGGGTGTACATATTTATGCAACCACATTATTTTTGTTCTTTATTTTAATTTCTCAATCCTAAAAGATTTCAGTTTGTTTTTCAATACAATTGTACAGATTATAGGTGACATTAAAGTTGGAATATGTTCTGAAATGATTCATCTTGGACTGATTTTGTAACATGACAAAAACCTGGCATTTTAACAGGGGTGTGTAGACTTTTTATATCCACTGTATGTCAAGGTGCGTTAAGGGGTTAATATAAAAAACTATGTTTATGTCGATTTTATTAAAAAAAAAAATGTAAACAATGAATTAACTTGACCCCTGCTGTAATCATGTTTTCTGTACGGGACAGTAGTTCTAAGGAGAGGCAGGGACTCCTAGCGTCGTACATAACTTTGATGCTAGGAGCCCGGCTCCCTGCAGTGTGTTCGGTTCGGGACTTGCGTCTGAAATACGTTCCGTCCATTACGGACGTAACATGGTCGTGTGAACCCAGCCTAAGGGTACCTCCACACATAGTGTATTTAGATATGGAGAATCTACATCAAAATCCACAGGTATACACACTGAAATCTGTGCATAAAATCTGCATGGACTCTTGCATGTTTTAGTTGGATTTCAGTGCGTGGATATGCGTTTTTTTGTGTTTATGTTTGATAGAATTTCACCCTTCGCATTGAAAGAGGTGAAATACACAGGGAACATCCGCACCAAAAATAGACATGCTGCAGATTGTAATATCTGCAGATTGTAAAATCTGCAGCTTGTCAATTTATGCGCGGACAAAACAGCAGCGTGTGCATGAGATTTTGAAAATCTCATTATCTAAAATGCTACTGTATTACGCAGCCGATTTTTATAGTGTATATATACTGTATACAGTGCTGTACACTGCTGTCCTTATAGTATATACTGTATAGTGTATACAGAGCTGTCTTTATAGTATATATACTGTATACAGTGCTGTACACTGCTGTCATTATAGTATATACTGTATACAGAGCTGTCTTTATAGTGTATATATACTGTATACTGTGCTGTACACCGCTGTCATTATAGTATATACTGTATAGTGTATACAGAGCTGTCTTTATAGTGTATATATACTGCATACAGTGCTCTACACTGCTGTCCTTATAGTATATACTGTATAGTGTATACAGAGCTGTCTTTATAGTATATATACTGTGTACAGACCATATTGTACCTCATAGTGTATGGCTGAAGTGAGAGCAGGCAGGAAAAATAATTCAGGAATAAGGAGGCAGAGGGGGATGCTGGAAGGTGTGAGAGCTGGGAGAGGAGGTATTTATCCGAGTGCTATCAAATACCTTATAAAACCAACTTTAGATACTTAGTATAGAAACGATGTGTCTGATATGGTAAATCCAAGATGTCAGATGCAAAAGACAACTGTGCTGCAAAAGGACCTTTAGTTTTCCTGATTGGCTGGCTGTTTAGTTGCATGATGGGATCTATGGGCAGATTGAATATTGCATACAGTACTGGCAAACATTATACACAGTAAGACACGCCCCTAGCAACTGTCCAGAATCGGGAAGGGTGAGAAAATAGATGTGGACGGTTTCACAAGAAAAAAAGCTGCAAAAAAGGCACTTTTTTTTGCGAAAGTTTAGCTACGCTTTAATGATGTCATAGAAGATGTCATGGAGCAAATGTCTGAAGTCTTTAGATATGTCAAAGTTACAGAGTGTGGCCCTGAAATTGTTGAAAGCTTCATAGACTTCTTTACTGTGAGTGAGAAGACAGGCTTTGCCCTTACTGAAATAATCTTACAGAAAATAGAAAAGGATGGCTTAGATATAAAAAATTGCAGAGAACAATCATATGACAATGGGGCCAACATGGCGGGGAAGTATAAAGAGGTTCAAGCACGATTGCTTCAAGAAAATAATCTAGAATATTTTGTTCCCTGTGCAGCTCACTCCCTAAACCTAGTTGGTGTAAATGTTGCTAGTGTGTCACGAGAGGCAGAGAATTACTTTGAAACACTACATTCACTGTACTTGTTCTTTGTTGCCTCCACCTTCAGATGGGAAGTTTTACAGAAACACGTAACTGGTACCCTCAAGTCACTAAGCAGAACTAGGTGGTCAGCAAAGCTGGAAGCTGTAAAACCCTTTTAGGGTATGTTCACATGTACACGTCCGATACGCCTGAAATTACGGAGCTGTTTTCAGGAGAAAACAGCTCTGGAATTTCAGACGTAAAGGCAAGTGCAGCCGTTTTTCGCAGCGTCCATTACGAACGTAATTGGAGCTGTTTTTCTATGGAGCCAATGGAAAAAGGCTCCAATTACGTCCCAAGAAGTGACAGGCACTTCTTTGAAGCAGGAGTCTTTTTTACGCGCCGTCTTTTGAGAGCGGCGCGTAAAAAAAATGACCGTCGGCACAGAACATCGTAAAGCCCATTCAAATTTAGCCGGTGTAAAAGGGCCTTAAGTCTATATAGTATAAATTATAGATGTGTAACGTGTAGTGTGGGTTTAAGGGGATCGGATAGACAGGGAGCCCACATAAAGCTGGAGGTAGCCTGACAGTAGGCATGAAGTTAGTGATCTATGGCTATGTCCAGTTAACTAAATAGGAGAATACGAGTATTAGCAAGTTTAAATAAGGTAAATACATAATTACATACAGTATCTTTATCTACAATAAACTATTATGAAGTTACGTTTCCAAGCAAATCCAAGCAATGCAAAGATTTGCTAAAATTCCAATATGTGGAACATGTAGAACCAGATGGTGTCATAAGCATTTTAGAATGTGTTGCATTTGTTTGCTGCATAATTTTTTTTCAAACCCCATTCATGTGTAATAACCAAAGATAATATGTGCACATCTTAGAGTCATAATGCTGAAAGTGTATCCCAATATTTACCCTGGATCCTGTATGTTTATTCTAAAAAGCAAATGTTGCTTAACAAATGAAAATAAATAAATAACTCCATCAATTGATGACTATATTGATGACATATATCTATGAGTAAGGATAAAATAAATTATATCTGCCAAATAAACTGACTATATTTACTATATATTGGTATACGTGCAGCTAAAGTTTTGCATTGACTTATTATCCAAATTGCTCTGGCTCCGATTAAATAAATAGGCAATAGCAAAGTGAGTTACAGAACCGCTGATAGTGCTGAATCTTATCTTTATTCTTCTATTTCCGTTGTATTTGGTTTGCAAATACATTTTATATTCATTTATTTGGCTATGTATATAAAAATTAGGGCAAAAATTTGTCCATAGCGGCCAACCAGATTACACCTCTCATTTGTCAAAGACTGGTTGGAACATGACAGAGGTGATCTGATTCATTGTAATGGGCAACTGCTCCACTTATTGACTGCACTAGTTGTATATACGTGAGGCCCATTGTTTGTAAATGAGCAGGAAAATAATTTAGTAACATTAAAGGCCATGTGTACTTTTATTGCCCCAATACGTTAAATAAATAAAAAAAAGTGTAAAACAAAATGGAGCAATTTTGTGAATAGTTATCATTAAAAATACCCTACTATTTTATGTCCACAGCTCTTATGCCACCAGAATAAGCAGTCATATGTGTGTGTGCATGTGAAATAACACTAGTTCTGGCCATTATATGACTTGTATATGGCATTTTTTTAAACAATTTTCCCCTCTGCAGGCTCTCTAATTCTCAGTTTTTCCTGAGAATCTGCAGCAGCATGGAGGAGATTATGCAGCAGTAATAAGCAGTGTAGCTGAGAATCCTGCACTCGATTGGCATATAACTTTTACCAGAAGCTGCAGCATGTCTGTGTGTGTCTATGTCTCCCACTCTGCTCCCTCCTTCTACTCCCACTCCCCTTTCCATAGACTTCTTTGGGCCACAGCTTCTGTGTCTCTTTTCTCCCCATCCTCTCTCCATAGACTTCTATGTGAAGAGTGTCTCTGTCTTTACCTGCTCCCTCCTTCTGCTCCCCCTCTCCATAGATTTCTTTGGACAGCGTGTCTGTGTCTCTCTCTGCTCTCTCCTCCTAAATCCCCTCCCCTCACCATAGATTTCTATGGGTAGCAGCTTCTGAGTCTCTCTGCTCCCCCTCCCCTCTCCATAGACTTCTATGTGCAGTGTGCCTCTGTCTTTACCTGCTCCCTCCTTTTGCTCCCCCCTCTCCATAGAGTTCTGTGTATGTCACTCTGCACCTGCTCCCTCCTCCTGCTCCCCCTCCCCGCTCCATAGACTTCTTTGGGCTGCAGGGTCTGTCTCTCTCCCTCTGCTCCCTCCTACTTCTCCCCCTCCGCTCTCTATAAACTTCAAATTGCAAGATTAAGAGACAACCCCCACTTCCTGCAGTCCATCTCCTCTACTCTATAAAAAGGGACAGATTTTGCCTGACAATAGGAGGTGGACAGCAGATTACAGGAAAGGAGACACATAGTGGCAGTAACTTAACAGAGAATTTAAATTGATACTGTTAGATAAGCATAAGTTGTTTAAAAGGTTAGTGTCTATTTAAAAAAAAAAAGTCTTTGTCACATACATGTGATTGTAGGATTCAGGCACTGCTTTAATCATTCTGCAAATTAAATATAATCTCACAGGTTTGTAAATTCTATTAATTACACTGGAAGAGCATTAAATATACTCCACTGAAAGTACAGAGGTTGCTGTCTGTAAAACAGCTGTATTGCACATCTGTTCTTTGGTTATTATGCTGATGTTGAGATGAACTTGAATATCCATTCTGCTGTGCTTCACTAACATAGCCCATGAGACATAAAACAGCTCAGCACAATAATCAGTAGTGTGAACTCTCCTGATATGCACAGGATTATTGAGGAATATGAAGCATGCTTTACTTTCTATTACACTCATTTCTTCTCTATGGCTACAGAACATTTTGTAATAGTCTCCTAAGAAAGTCTAACAGACACACATTTTCTCCTGGGCAAATATCATTGCTACACCTCATTAGAGGGATCCAGACAAAACTTTCTATGCTGTGGAGTTTATTTCATTTTTTCCATCTTGGAGCTGTAACCATTTTTCAAAGGCTAGCTCAAATGCAATAATAATTATAATAATAATAATGTTTATGATGGTGGACAACTATATTCTTTCGTCTTGCTGCATATCTGCAATTTACTTTCCCATTTCCTCTTCATTTTCATCTTTTACAAGTTTGTACATGGAAATGATATACTTTTAAGGAGACTTTCTTCATAACATCAGAACATTGCACTTTATATCTCCCAAAATAAAGTGGCATATATGAAGACAGTCTTGTAAAACTACCGTAAAATATCATATTTCATGCCATGTTTTCTATTTATTTTTCTTCGACTATTGGTTATTTTTCAGAGACTTCTCAGCGGTACAATTATGTCTGCTCACCAGATGGTGATTTATCCACTATACCAGGGGTAGGCAACATATTCTGTATGGCGTACCGATAAAAAATAAATAAATCAATGATGAAGTGTTCAGTGTGCCATGCAAACATAAAAGTCATATAAGACAAACTGTTACCATATGGGACATAAACCAATTAATCAGTTAATAAACTTACATTTCAGTGCGGCCCATGTCACTGACTTTCTTTGCAAAGATGATCCATCTGTGGATCATACAAGTCTACTGAGCACCAGCTAGGGGGAAATGCACACAGAATAGACTGAAGTTACTGAATACCAGCTTGGGGGCGCTGCACACAGGACAGAAAGTGACTACTGAACACTAGATTTAAGTGGTGCATAAAGGAGAGACCACGGCTACTGAACATCAGATTTGGGGGCTGCATAAAGGAGAAGAAGCTGCCAACTTTTGCTAACTTTTTCTTTTACAGAGCGGTTACTGAACTCTGTCCTTGCCACCCTGATAACCAGGAGAGAGAGAGAGAGAGCAGTGCTGCATTTTGTGCTTGCCAAGTGTTCAAGCAGCGACAAACACAAGTTCATAATGAAGCACCGCGCTCTCTCTCTCTGTATACAGTGCCTCCAAGCACGCAATGGCGCTGGACACCAGGAAAGGGAAGTGTGCCAGCAAACCATGCCCCACGTGCCAGCTGTGGCACCAGTTCCACAGGTTGCTGACCCCTGCACTATACCATTCAGCACATACTTAATAAGGGGGCTTGTAGAAAATGCTGGCATCGATCTGTACCCCAAGGTTTCTATTAGTGCACAACTGCGTATTACATGTACAGGTCCTTCTTAATGAAATAGAATATCACAAAAAAGTTAATTTATTTCAGCAATTTAATTCAAAAAGTGAAACCTATATATTATATAGATTCATTACACACAGAGTGATCTATTTCCAGCATTTTTTTCTTTCAATGTTGAAGATTATCAGTTAATGAAAACCCAAAATTTAGTGTCTCAGGAAATTAGAATATTGGGTAAATGTTGAAGATTGTAGACTCATGGTGTCACACTCTAATCAGCTAATCAACACAAAACACCCGCAAAGGTATCTTAAGCCTTTAAATTGTCCAACAGTCAGGTTCAGTAGGCTACACAATCATGGGGAAGACTGCTGACTTGACAGTTGTCCAGAAGACAGTCATTGACACCCTCCACTAGGAGGGTAAGCCACAAAATTACATTGCTAAAGAAGCTGGCTTTTCACAGAGTGCTGTATCCAAGTATATTAAGGGAAAGTTTAGAGGAAGGAAAAAGTGTGGTAGAAAAAGGTGCACAAGCAACAGGGATAACTGCAGCCTTGAAAAGCTTGTCAAAAAAAGGTCATTCTAGAATCTGGGGAAGATTCACAAGGAGTGGATTGCAGCTGGAGTCAGTGCTTCAAGAGCCACCACACACAGACATATCCAGGACATGGGCTACAACTGTCGCATTCCTTGTGTCAAGCCACTCATGACCCTGAGACATAGTCGGAAGCGTCTTACCTGGGCTAAGGAGAAAAAGGACTAGTCTGTTGCTCAGTGGTCCAAAGTCCTGTTTTCAGATGAAAGTAAATTTTGCATTTGATTTGGAAATCAAGGTCCCAGAGTCTGGAGGAAGAGTGGAGAGGAGTCAATCCAAGTTGCTTGCGGTCCAGTGTGAAGTTTCCACAGTCAGTGATGGTTTGGGGAGTCATGTCATCTGCTGGTGTTGGTCCACTGTGTTATATGAAGTCCAAAGTCAACACAGCCCTCTACCAGGAAATTCTAGAGCACTTCATGCTTCCCTCTGCTGACAAGCTTTACAGAGATGCTGATTTTATTTTCCAGCAGGACTTGGCACCTGCCCACACTGCCAAAAGTACCAATATCTGGTTTAATAACTATAGTATCACTGCGCTTGATTGGCCAGCAAACTCGCCTGACCTAAATCCCATAGATAATCTATGGGGTATTGTCAAGAGGAAGATGAGAGACACCAGACCCAACAATGCAGACGAGCTGAAGGCCACTATCAAAGCAACCTGGACTTCCATGACACCTCAGCAGTGCCATAAGCTGATCGCCTCCATGCCACACCGCATTGATGCAGTAATTCATACAGAAGGAACCCAGACAAAGTATTGAGGGCATATACTGTACATACTTTTCAGTAGGCCAACATTTCAGTTTTAAAAATTTTTTTTTAAATTGGGCTCATATAATATTACAATTTTCTGAGAGACTAAATTTTGGGTTTTTATTAACTGTTAGCCATAATTATCAACATTAAAAGAAAAAAGTGCTGGGAATAGATCACTGTGTGTAATGAATCTATATAATTTATGAGTTTCACATTTTGACTTCAATTACTGAAATAAACTAACTTTTTGATGATATTCTAATTCATTGAGAAGGACCTGTATGTTATACTTAAAAAAAAGAAAGCAAAATCACAGATACACATTGACAGAGAGAATAAAGTAAAACATGTAAATAGCAATTTTCTCTGCTTATAATGGAGCATGCAAAAAAAATCTAATAAAATAGAAGTCAGCTGTGACTTTACTTATACATGGAGGACATTGAATGAAGCAGATGTGTGCCTAAGTGCAACTTTTTCTTATTGAGAAGCATCCATCTTCCAAGCTTTACCCATGCCAGGGACCTTAAGATCAACAGCTTCAGAATCATAGTAAGATTTGGATTATATAATACTCACTAATGCCCATCTGCTTCTTCTCATATCAAGCACTTCAGAACAGTGGGATCAAAGAAACAATCTAGCAACAAAAATGGTTTTATACCGGTCATGCAAATATAATTCTAGAAATATTCTGATAACTGTAGAGACAATCTGCAATGTACAGTACTGTCGCTGTTGTATTCATAAGAGATACATATACATAAGTTTATATATATATATATATATATATATATATATATATATATAAAATATATATTTGAGAATAATGTAATATTTTAGCATTCATGTGACATCATTTTTTCTGTGTTTCTTTACCCCTAATATACCATATTACCATATTAAAAGCATGGTTAACACTTTTTGTGTAAGTATATTTTAAAGGCGAAATAAATGCTGGAATATACTGTGTATACAGGCAAACATGGCTAGCACTTAAACAGCAAATGTATGCTTTAGGTCAGATCCCTGCCACTTCCCAAATGATTCACAGCTTGATTGTATCTCCTCAGACGTGGAGAATACTTTAAAAGCAATTAGCTACGTTTTAAAAAAAAACAAGGTGATATCTGCTCTCTGCAGGTTGCTTACACTATATGTCGATCATCATTTAAAAGTCAAAGGCTGTGCTAAAAAAAAATGTGCTACTCCACGAAGATGAAGACTTTGGTGGTGTTGGTGGGGATCCAGTACAAGCCCTGTCCATACCCTTTATGCTGAGGTAAACAAACCTGATCTGATGTTGCAAAGGCTAAGGAAGATCATACAGGATATAGCTGAATATCTGCATTCTAGCTGCTGAACATACAAGGGAAGCATTCTGGGATAGTTTACTATCCTGAAACTCTTGAATCTATGACTATAGCTTACCTGGCCATACAGATGTGTCCACCCTTAACTTTTTTTTAAATGTGTTAAAGGCTTTGGAAACCTTTAACATGTTCAAAATGATCTTTATATATGTTAGTGGTTAACTGGTGTTAAAAAAGTTGCATTAAGTTTTAGGATGCAATCTTCTTTTCTTCATTCATTTTTTATCTCCTTATATGCATTTTGCAAGATGCTCTAGTTTCATACTTTCTCATGTGGATGTGTCGCTCCCAAAAATACATGCTGGATGTGAGGTCTATGAGTCGGGATGCTGCTGTCTTCATTAGATCTCATGCATCAGCACAGCTTTCTCTTCACTGATAGCCCGTGTGATTCCCTCTACGCGTTCCCCCTATCTACACTCTGATACTGACAGCCTGTGTGAATCCCCCTCCGCACTCCTCCCTATCTATACTTTGATATTGACAGCCTGTGTGATTCTGTCTTTCTTCTTCTCACAGTCTACTCTCTGATACTGACGGCATGTGTGATCCCTCTCTGCTCTTCTCACTATCTACACTCTCATACTGACGACATGTGTGATCCCTCTCTGCTCTCCTCGTGTGATCCCTCTCTGCTCTCCTCACTATCTAGACTCTGATACTGACGTACTGTGTGATTCCTACTGACGTACTGTGTGATTCCGCTCTACTCTCTTCCCTATATACACTCTGAAACTGACGGCCTGTGTGATTCCCTCTCTGCTCTCCTCACTATCTACTCTCTGATACTGACAGCCTGTGTGATTCCCTCTCTACTCTCCTCACTATCTACACTCTGATAATGACAGCCTGTGTGATTCCCTCTCTACTCTCCTCACTATCTATACTCTGATATTGACAGTCTGTATTAGTCCCTCTCTCCTCACTATCTACACTCTGATACTGACGGCCTGTGTGATTCCCTCTCTGCTCTCCTCACTATCTACACTCTGATACTGACAGCCTGTGTGATTCCCTCTCTACTCTCCTCACTATCTATACTCTGATATTGACAGTCTGTATTAGTCCCTCTCTCCTCACTATCTACACTCTGATATCGACGGCCTGTGTGATTCCCTCTCTGCTCTCCTCACTATCTACACTCTGATACTGACAGCCTGTGTAATTCCCTCTCTACTCTCCTCACTATCTACACTCTGATACTGACAGCCTGTGTGATTCCCTCTCAGATCTCCTCCCTGTCTACATTGTGATACTGATAGCCTGAGTGAACCCCCTCTGCTTTCCTCCCTATCTACACTCTGATACTGTCAGCTTGCGTAATCTGATCTCCCTAAACACTTGGAAGCATGTCCCCCATTGTACTCTCTGATGTATCGTGTAGAACCTCCAACACTGACAGAGGAGCGGGGGAGCAGATTACGTCAGTCCATCAGGAGCAATAGAATGACGGATTTTAGTAAGAAACAGCAGTACAATCAGTTATCTACAGGAGCTACACAGACTTTAAAACAACAAAATGGTAGGACATTTCAAATGCAGACTTTTAAGAAAGCAAAGGCACAATCAAAAAAAATTCAGTGCAAAAGAGTTCATAGTTTTTAAGATGCTTAATTGGTTATGATAACAATGTAATACAATCTCGCACCATCCGGTAAGAAAACATATACATTAAGCATATACTTTTTTTTTACCATGGGAGTCTATGAGCGACGGACAGCATCCATCAGAGGTATCTGTCACAGCCATCCATTTAAAAAACCCATTTATAAAAACGTATACGTTAAAGTTTTTGAAACCCGGGAGTCTAGGAGAAGCATCCATCACAGCCATCCAGTAAAAAAACATATATGTTAAATGTATAATTTTTTTTTAACATGTTAGTTTATGGGCGACAAATGGCCTCCATCAGAGGTATCGGTTACAGCCACTCAGTCAAAAAACGTTTACTCTCTACTCTCCTCACTATCTACACTCTGATACTGACAGCCTGTGTGATTCCCTCTCTACTCTCCTCACTATCTAGACTCTGATATTGACAGTCTGTATTAGTCCCTCTCTCCTCACTATCTACACTCTGATACTGACGGCCTGTGTGATTCCCTCTCTGCTCTCCTCACTATCTACAATCTGATACTGACAGCCTGTGTAATTCCCTCTCTACTCTCCTCACTATCTACACTCTGATACTGACAGCCTGTGTGATTCCCTCTCTACTCTCCTCACTATCTATACTCTGATATTGACAGTCTGTATTAGTCCCTCTCTCCTCACTATCTACACTCTGATACCGACGGCCTGTGTGATTCCCTCTCTGCTCTCCTCACTATCTACACTCTGATACTGACAGCCTGTGTAATTCCCTCTCTACTCTCCTCACTATCTATACTCTGATACTGACAGCCTGTGTGATTCCCTCTCTACTCTCCTCACTATCTATACTCTGATATTGACAGTCTGTATTAGTCCCTCTCTCCTCACTATCTACACTCTGATACTGACGGCCTGTGTGATTCCCTCTCTGCTCTCCTCACTATCTACAATCTGATACTGACAGCCTGTGTAATTCCCTCTCTACTCTCCTCACTATCTACACTCTGATACTGACAGCCTGTGTGATTCCCTCTCTACTCTCCTCACTATCTATACTCTGATATTGACAGTCTGTATTAGTCCCTCTCTCCTCACTATCTACACTCTGATACCGACGGCCTGTGTGATTCCCGCTCTGCTCTCCTCACTATCTACACTCTGATACTGACAGCCTGTGTAATTCCCTCTCTACTCTCCTCACTATCTATACTCTGATACTGACAGCCTGTGTGATTCCCTCTCTACTCTCCTCACTATCTATACTCTGATATTGACAGTCTGTATTAGTCCCTCTCTCCTCACTATCTACACTCTGATACTGACGGCCTGTGTGATTCCCTCTCTGCTCTCCTCACTATCTACACTCTGATACTGACAGCCTGTGTAATTCCCTCTCTACTCTCCTCACTATCTACACTCTGATACTGACAGCCTGTGTGATTCCCTCTCAGATCTCCTCCCTGTCTACATTGTGATACTGATAGCCTGAGTGAACCCCCTCTGCTTTCCTCCCTATCTGCACTCTGATACTGTCAGCTTGCGTAATCTGATCTCCCTAAACACTTGGAAGCATGCCCCCCATTGCACTCTCTGATGTATCGTGTAGAACCTCCAACACTGACAGAAGAGCGGGGGAGCAGATTACGTCAGTCTATCAGGAGCAATAGAATGACGGATTTTAGTAAGAAACAGCAGTACAATCAGTTATCTACAGGAGCTACACAGACTTTAAAGCAACAAAATGGTAGGACATTTTAAATGCAGACTTTTAAGAAAGCAAAGGCACAATCAAAAAAAATTCAGTGCAAAAGAGTTCATAGCTTTTAAGATGCTTAATTGGTTATGATAATAATGTAATACAATCTCGCAAAATCCGTTAAGAAAACATATACATTAAGCATATACTTTTTTTTTTACCATGGGAGTCTATGAGCGGCGGACAGCATCCATCAGAGGTATCTGTCACAGCCATCCATTTAAAAAACCCATTTATAAAAACGTGTACGTTAAAGTTTTTGAAACCCGGGAGTCTATGAGAAGCATCCATCACAGCCATCCAGTAAAAAAACATATATGTTAAATGTATAATTTTTTTTAACATGTTAGTTTATGGGCGACAAATGGCCTCGATCAGAGGTATCGGCTACAGCCACTCAGTCAACAAACGTTTACGTTAAACTTATGCATTTTTAAAACCTGAAAGTCTATGGGAGTTGGATTTCATTAGTCAGAAGCAGCCATCACAGCCATCCAGTAAAAAAAAAAACAAATACAGTCCTCAACATTGAAATTGCCACACCAAGAAGAATACGTTTTGGAATTGTGGAAATCACAGGATCGATAGACATGTTAATGATATGCAAATGATAAAGATATGGAAACAAAATATTCCAAACATCTTGATTTACTCAGTATTGAGTATGAGCACCATGTGCAGAAATAAACGCACTTACACGTCGTGGTATGATTTCAATGAGGTTATTAATGGTTGTCTGAATGTTATGCCACACTGAATACATTTGGGCATGCAGATCATCAAGATTGGCTGCTGGCAGCTCCCTTTGCAATTGCCACCAATTGACGTCCCAGATGTTCTCGATGGGAGACAAGTCCAGAGACGCTGCAGGCCATGGTAGCACATTTAGGCCACGCAGGCTGCTCACAGTAGCACAAGCAACATGCAACCTGGCATTGTCCTGTTGAAAAAGTGGCTTCTGGGACACTTTGGAGAAATGGCCGTACCATGACCAAATCAATGTAACGCCGAGCTGTTAGTGTACCTTAAATGAAGACTAGAGGGGTCCGGCTACCATACAGCATGTCACCCCACACCATAATCTCGGGAGGTGGACCAGTGTGACATTCCCTTATGAAGGCCTCTTCATGGCTTTGCCTACCTGGTCTTCAAACCAATCTCCAGCTATCATTGCGTCCGAGACAAAAGCGTGGCTCATGGCTGAAGAGGATAGACCTCCATTCCAGCCTCCAGTGCCATGTTGCTGTGCACCATGATAGCCTTTGAGAGCGGTGGCATGTGGTCAATGGAACACCTGTAGCTAGATGTCTAGCTCATAGCCCAATGTCATGCAATCGCCTTCTGATCGTTTTTGTCGACACTGGTTGCTGCTCTAGGCTTGGGATGTGACGTCCAATTTCACTTGCAGTACAGAATGGATCACTACGTGTCATTCTTCCAATCGGATGATGCATCTGTGCAAAAGTTCACCACCGCGCACCTCTTGCTGTCTATCGCATTTGTGGTTGTTCTCCCAACCGCCAGGACGTGCAACTTTGAACAGTGCTGACATCTCGGCCTAAGGGAACATCGATCTGCCAGAGTGATAAACCAAGGTCTCTCAGTTCAAGGATTCTGTGCCTCTCAGTTTACGATAAGTGGCGATGACTCTCACTTCAACGAACAGGAGGCATCGTACAATCATCTCACACCTGATCCGATTTTAGAGGTTTCATCTGACTAAAAGACTTTGCTTTCAATCAGGCTTTTGTGCCCCTCCTACATGCTATAGATTAGAGCTAGGTACTTGAAAATTTGATAATTTGCAGATCTTAGCGACACCTGCTACTTCCTCGATTTGCATAACCTTAATGCTTGCCCTTCTTGGTGCTGCAATTTCAATATTGAGGAGTGTATGTTAAACGTATAACATTTTTTAACATAGTAGTCTATGGGCGACGGATGAAGTTCATCACAGCCATCTAGTAAAAAGACATATATGTAAGGCTTCGTTCACATCTGCGTCGGGGCTCCGTCATCAGTTCCGTCAGACTTTTCCATCAGGAGAACCCATGAACGGAAACTACGCTATTGATTCCGCAAAAAAAAATGGACCGGAGACAAAAGGAAAACCATTAGCAACGGAAGCATTACCATTGAAATCAATGGTAATGCAAATGGAAAGCTCTGGTTTCCGTTTGGTTTACGTTCATGGGTTCCCCCGGAAGGAAAAGTCTGACGGAACCCATGAAATGTATCTACATGGGAATCTATGGGCGATGAATGGCTGATGGATTGCTAACAGATTACATCCGTTTCAGGTGTTCGTCGGAGGTATAAATATTTTTTTTTACGTTTGTTTAATATCTTGCGCAACAGGTTTTGGGATATGTCGGGTTTAGAGATGAGTTAAGGGAGGAAACATCTGTATATGGAAAGCTTTGCTGGTTATTAAAGTGCCATATATTGAAAAAGTGACCTGTAGGCACGTTTGCTAATATAATTCCTGGACATTTTGTTATGGAAATGCAAGTGGAGAGAGCGTGCACATAAACCTGCAACCTCAAATCCGTAACCACTCTGATCGACAGTGTCTAAGGCTACAGACAGGTGAGCCCTAATCTACCCACCACTGAGTCCCTGCCTACTTGCACGGCCCGTCCTAGGCGACGGCGTACAACTGGGCGACGGTCGCTACGCTCAATATGTGCACGACAGACAAACAGACAAGGGTACACAGAAGCTAAGGGAAATGGGGCAGTTGCCCACGGCAACACCGTGAGCAACAGGAGTAGTGAACGAGCCGAGTCAAACCAGGAGTGTACGAGGTACCAAATGCAGAGCAGGAGCGTAGTCAGTAAAGCCAGGGTCTAAATGAAGCAAAGTCAACAATAATGGCAGGAGCAGCAGAGCCAGGAAAACAGGAAAATCACAGGCAAAGGAAGGGCAACAACTGAAGGTATAAATAGACCGAGGGCGGGCGCTAGAACCGTCTGGCCAGGCTGTGATAGGTTCTCCCACTCCTCAGCCTCCCAGTCTGAGTGGTGGCAGATGGAGTCACTCTATCAGACCTAGGCACAGATGCAGACTAATTAACCACGGGTGTAGACACAGAAGCTGTGTCTGGCAGATCCTTTACAGTTACTCTAAAGTACCACAAGGTAGGATGGACTTTACTGCTTAGAACCCAGGTTGTCTTAACAGAGTATAGTTTTGGATAAGAGGTGAAAAACTAAGCTGGAAACCAGACAGTCAATAGGTTAACTGAAAGTCCAGAACCGGAGTAGAGGTAATCAGACAAGCCACGGTCAAAACCAGCCGGGAGCAGATAATCAGAATCGGTAAGCAGAGGGTTAACGAGAGACAAGCCGAGGTCAGTATACATGAGGTCCATAAAACAGAAGTGCAGGAGCAGTCAGGAGCTTGATCAGAAACCAGGAGATAGGAAAATTCACAAGCAAAGACAGGTGGGAAAAGACAGGTATAAATTCAATTCAACAGCTGATTGGCAGAAGGACAGTGAATAGAGATAGGCTCAAGGTAAAAGAAAAACTGCCCAGAAGCTAGACAGATTGTCATAGCGACCTTAAGGGAACAGGTGTTTTCCTAACACATTTCTCCACATGTATTTTGTCATCCAACAGCTGATTTAGGTTATATATACACACAAGAAAAAATACAGTTTTGCGGTTAAGCAAAAAGAAATGCCTTTATTACCAGCCAAGCTATAATGATATGTATAGGTTAAAACATAACTTTTATTAATTAGGGTTAAATATAGTTAGGACACACAAGAATGGATTTAAAATTTAACCAAAGTTCACTGACAGTTGTGAATTTTGCATCAGTCAGATGCAATCAGTATATGATATAATCTCTCTATGTATGTGTCACCTACGGCGTCTGCAGAACGCCGGGTGACACAGATGAGTAGCGTCTGTATCTATGTCAGTGAAAACTCTGAAGTTTTAAAATTAATGACGAAGCCCCCCCGACATGTTTCGCTGCATCCGCAGCGTCTTCAGGGGTAAATGGGGCAACTGAACGGCGCGTGGAGGGTCCGTCCCTCTTAAGACCTCGGGCCGCCATAACAGTGGGCGTAATAGATAAGGGACCAATCAGAAGGGTTGGTACTATCCAGTCATGATACGCATGACAACCGGCTTGGTCAGCCATACAGAGACTAGAAGAGAAAGTGCCAATCACGCAGGAGCGGGGGCGCCTGCGCGGTCGGCATTGAACTGCGGTACAGTGAAATTAAACTAAGTGTGAGGGGGCAAAGGCTGCGCATGTCACCATACTTAGAGAATCAGAGGTGAAAAAAGAGAGAGAGTGAGTAAATATTATCGGCAACAAGCTTAAGAAAAACTGTATAGTGATGTGTGTTGACAGTATCTCTGCACAATATATGGAAGAGACCATATAATAGTTTAGGATGATGCTAAATATAATAATAATGTTGAGATAATAAAAGAAACGCTCAATTATAATAAGGGTGTATATTAGGTCACTTCCAATAGATATAGGAATGTGAAAAGATAAATTATATAGAGTCAATGAGGAGGGAAAAAGGGGGGGGGGAGGGGGGGAAAGGGGGGGGAAAGGGGGGGGGGAAAGGGGGGGGGGTGAGGGGGGAATGTAATGTAGTGTGATGCTGAGAAAAATGATAATGAATGTAAAAATAAAATGTGATGCTAATGAGTGAAATTGACTAATGTGAAAAAAAGTTGTATTATAAGTATTGTATTAATTAATAAAGGAGAGGTATAGGGATAGATATCCTACATTATGAATATAAGGTCCTCAAAAAGAAAAAGTCTAATAAAGTTATTAATGGCATGGGCAGGAGAACATTATAGATATAAGAGTAATAGTAACAAAGATTGAGAGGACGGACATTGTAAATAATCCATAAGGCTAGAGTAGCATATAGGATACGCCGTATTAATAAAAATTCTGGAGTAGTGTCCATATTGTCTGAGTATTAATTCATAAATATCAATAATCATTAACTGTAGAGTCACAGATTTACGGAAATGTATATAGATGGCGATCAGAGGGGAATTTTCCCAAAACAAAGGGGGAAAATAAAGAGAAGAAGAAAGGTAAGGGTTAGATTGAGGATATAGAGCCTATCAGAGAAAAGCTGTATAGTTAAAGCCTTCATTTAGACCAAGGGGGCTCAATGAGCTCAACCTGTGAATCCATCGGGCTTCTTCTTGAAGTAATTTCTTATCCAAGTTACCAGCTCTAGGTCCCAATTGTAATTGGGTAATTCCCCAAATTTGAAGGTTCTTAGTATTTCCATTATGTATGGATCTGATGTGTCTGGAGAGTGGAGTGTCCTCACCAATGACAACTGTGCTGAGATGTTTTGAGATCCGTCTACGTAGTTGCTGTATGGTTTTACCTATGTACAATTTGGGACAAGGGCATTGTATCGCATAAACAACACCACTGCTTTGGCAGTTGATGAATTGTTTGATGGTATAAGATTTACCATCAACAGGATTAATGAAGGACTTAGTGGTTGGCATCAGGGGGCAGAACGAGCATCTGCCACAGGGATGAGACCCTTTGATGGGGGGAGGAAGCCAAGTACTTTTTGGAATGGATGGTTTGGAATAGTGACTGTGCACAAGGTACTCTCTTAGATTTTTACCCCTACGAAACGTAATATTGGGTGTGTTCGAGATAACATTAGCAAGATCAGGATCAGCCTGAAGGATCGGCCAATGTTTTTGGAGTATCCTGAAGACCTGTGGGGAACCCACGTCAAAATTCCCTATGCATCTAATGGTGGATGTAGAGATATCTTTTTCTTTCCTCCTTCCATAGAGTAGCTCCTCCCTAGTGGTCGCTCGGGCCCTAGCGTACGCCCTATGTAAAAACTTCTTGGGATATCCCCTCGCACGAAATTTGTGATAAAGCTCATCACATTCAGATTGAAATGATACCTCCTCAGAGCAATTGCGCTTCGCTCTGAGGTACTGTCCTATCGGTATGCCCCTTTTAAGGGCTGGAGGATGGTAGCTTTCCCAGTGAAGAAAGTTATTAGTGGCGGTGGTCTTACGGTAAATATCAGTATGGACACTGCCACCAGGATCAAGGGAAATCCTAAGGTCGAGAAAATTAATCTCTTGTTCATGTATTTCAGATGTAAATTTCATGCCTATGTCATTGACGTTAAGAATCTCCATGAAGTCTAAGAAGAGTGCTTTATCCCCATCCCAAAATATAAGAATGTCGTCAATGTACCTGCCCCAAAATGAAATGTGACAGGTAAAACGAGACAAGTCCTCAGTGAAAACACAAGTATCTTCCCACCACCCTAGGAAAAGGTTGGCGTACGTGGGTGCACATACTGTGCCCATGGCCGTACCTTTTATTTGCTGATAAAATTTACCATCAAAAATAAAATAATTGTGAGATAGAAGAAATTGGAGTAAAGAAATAATAAGTGCATTATGTGCTTTAAACTGAATTCCCTTGGTGTTCAAAAAGTGTTGGACAGCAATTAAACCCAGATCATGTCTAATATTTGTATATAGAGATTCAACGTCAATGCTGGCTATTAGAGTGGAAGGTGTAACTGAAATTCCCTGGATCCTGGTGACAGCGTCCTTTGTGTCTCTAAGATAGGAAGGTAAGGTAGAGACAAAGGGTGCAAGCATCTCATCAACATATGAACTGATCCCCTGCGTAAGATTGTCGTTGCCCGAGACAATGGGTCTACCCGGTATAGGACGAGTTATTTTGTGTACCTTAGGTAAGGCATAAAAAGTGGACAGAGTAGGGTTGGCATCATACATCCTTTTGAACTCATCCATAGTGATAAGATCTTGAGATTGCGCTTGAGTTAACACAGAATGTAATTCTTTAAGAAAGACTTCAGTGGGGTTCTTCTTGAGGATGATATAAGTAGATCTATCGTCCAAAAGTTTATGAACCATGTTTGTATAGTCTACCCTGTCCAAGATGACAATATTGCCCCCTTTGTCCGATGGCTTGATGATAATGGATTCATTCTTATTAAGTTCAGACAAAGCGGCCTGCTCCATCTTATTAAGATTGCCAAGGACTTTAGATTTATTAAATTTTAATTTGTGTAAGTCTGCACTGACCATCTTAACAAAAATGTCTATGTGACCATACTGGGAGAAGGATGGTGTCATGCGTGACTTTGGTCGCAGAGATGAAAAGGGGCCGGTGGCCGCAGTGGCTCCGAATTCATTCTCATCAAGAAGTGCCTCTAGATCAGTCAAGGTTCTCAGTTCATTATAAGTAGATGAAGAGATAGGAGAGGAGTTAGTCCCAAAAAGTTTGTGTAAGGCTAATTTTCGCGCAAATAAATTCACATCTTTAGTCCAGTTAAATTCATTAAATCCAGGAGTAGGGGTATAAGACAGGCCCTTCTGCAAAAGTGTCATTTGATGGGGATTCAGATTATAAGATGAAAGATTGTAGATTTGCATACCACCTTCACATGTGGTGGAAAGACTGGAGTCAGGATTATTTAATTCGTCTGACTCCAGTTGATGTTGGGTGGTCCTAAAAAAGGAGAAGGAGTATTCAGGGCAGCTGATGTCCTCCCAATCCCACTTGATGTAGATGTGTTTATCCCCAATAGACCCATGTTTTTTCCCGCTGTTAATGGTGCGGCAAGAGCACTGGTAGTGAACATGGTGGGTAAAGCAAAGGATGAAGTAGAGGAGGGTGCCAAAGCAGGTGCCCTGGATATAGTCTCTTGTCCTGATGGACCGGGACATATTTGTCTATTTCCCTTTGGTGGCAAAAAAGTTCTTTTTGGGGGGTTGTATCTTTTATTATTAGTTTTACGCTTGGTCCCTAATCTCTTATCATCAAAAGAGGGTCTGGGGTCGTCGGTACCTGAGACGTCAGACTCAGAGTAGTCTGTAGATCTAGCCTCTCTATAGGTACCAGTGGGAATATGTCTGCGAAACGTATATGCCTGTCCAGTTTCAAAATCCTTGCGATCGCGTATATATTTACGATGTTTTCGCTCTTTTATATCTCTTTGCAAATTTTCAATATTCCTCTGTAATTTAATTTCACAGTCGTTGAAATCAGATGTTGTACTGAAAATTTTTATGTCCTCAATCTCCTTAGAGAGCTGCAGTTTGATTTTTTCAAAGGCGCGTTTTTCAAAGTCAAGAAGATATTGTAACATGCGCAAGGAATTATCGGTCAGTAAATCTTCCCAACCTTTAAGAAAAATGCTATCATTACGAAGTGCATTAGGTATGATGTTAATACGTAAACCTCTGTAAACGATTTTTTGTTGAACATATGTATCCAAGCTAGCAATTTCCCAGTAGGATCTTATATATTGTTTGTATGTTTTTTGAAGGTCCTTGAAAGCAGTGTTTACATCAAGGTGGTGAAAAGGTAAGTTGTCAATAGAAAAAACACTAGCCACTTCCGCAGAAAAGTCACCAGAGTGTAGTTTCTGAGAAAGAAAACTCGCCATCCCCTATTAGTTAGGGAAATACAAAAAGTGACTTTATCCACAGTGGGGAATGGGTCAGGAAAGGGTAATTAACCCAAAATGATCTAACAGGTAATAGGTAGGAGAAGACCCAGCAGGCTGGCGGGCATTGAAATAGCAAGAAAAAATACAGTTTTGCGGTTAAGCAAAAAGAAATGCCTTTATTACCAGCCAAGCTATAATGATATGTATAGGTTAAAACATAACTTTTATTAATTAGGGTTAAATATAGTTAGGACACACAAGAATGGATTTAAAATTTAACCAAAGTTCACTGACAGTTGTGAATTTTGCATCAGTCAGATGCAATCAGTATATGATATAATCTGTCTATGTATGTGTCACCTACGGCGTCTGCAGAACGCCGGGTGACACAGATGAGTAGCGTCTGTATCTATGTCAGTGAAAACTCTGAAGTTTTAAAATTAATGACGAAGCCCCCCCGACATGTTTCGCTGCATCCGCAGCGTCTTCAGGGGTAAATGGGGCAACTGAACGGCGCGTGGAGGGTCCGTCCCTCTTAAGACCTCGGGCCGCCATAACAGTGGGCGTAATAGATAAGGGACCAATCAGAAGGGTTGGTACTATCCAGTCATGATACGCATGACGACCGGCTTGGTCAGCCATACAGAGACTAGAAGAGAAAGTGCCAATCACGCAGGAGCGGGGGCGCCTGCGCGGTCGGCATTGAACTGCGGTACAGTGAAATTAAACTAAGTGTGAGGGGGCAAAGGCTGCGCATGTCACCATACTTAGAGAATCAGAGGTGAAAAAAGAGAGAGAGTGAGTAAATATTATCGGCAACAAGCTTAAGAAAAACTGTATAGTGATGTGTGTTGACAGTATCTCTGCACAATATATGGAAGAGACCATATAATAGTTTAGGATGATGCTAAATATAATAATAATGTTGAGATAATAAAAGAAACGCTCAATTATAATAAGGGTGTATATTAGGTCACTTCCAATAGATATAGGAATGTGAAAAGATAAATTATATAGAGTCAATGAGGAGGGAAAAAGGGGGGGGAGGGGGGGAAAGGGGGGGGGTGAGGGGGGAATGTAATGTAGTGTGATGCTGAGAAAAATGATAATGAATGTAAAAATAAAATGTGATGCTAATGAGTGAAATTGACTAATGTGAAAAAAAGTTGTATTATAAGGATTGTATTAATTAATAAAGGAGAGGTATAGGGATAGATATCCTACATTATGAATATAAGGTCCTCAAAACAAAAAGTCTAATAAAGTTATTAATGGCATGGACAGGAGAACATTATAGATATAAGAGTAATAGTAACAAAGATTGAGAGGACGGACATTGTAAATAATCCATAAGGCTAGAGTAGCATATAGGATACGCCGTATTAATAAAAATTCTGGAGTAGTGTCCATATTGTCTGAGTATTAATTCATAAATATCAATAATCATTAACTGTAGAGTCACAGATTTACGGAAATGTATATAGATGGCGATCAGAGGGGAATTTTCCCAAAACAAAGGGGGAAAATAAAGAGAAGAAGAAAGGTAAGGGTTAGATTGAGGATATAGAGCCTATCAGAGAAAAGCTGTATAGTTAAAGCCTTCATTTAGACCAAGGGGGCTCAATGAGCTCAACCTGTGAATCCATCGGGCTTCTTCTTGAAGTAATTTCTTATCCAAGTTACCAGCTCTAGGTCCCAATTGTAATTGGGTAATTCCCCAAATTTCCCCTGTTGATGGTAAATCTTATACCATCAAACAATTCATCAACTGCCAAAGCAGTGGTGTTGTTTATGCGATACAATGCCCTTGTCCCAAATTGTACATAGGTAAAACCATACAGCAACTACGTAGACGGATCTCAAAACATCTCAGCACAGTTGTCATTGGTGAGGACACTCCACTCTCCAGACACATCAGATCCATACATAATGGAAATACTAAGAACCTTCAAATTTGGGGAATTACCCAATTACAATTGGGACCTAGAGCTGGTAACTTGGATAAGAAATTACTTCAAGAAGAAGCCCGATGGATTCACAGGTTGAGCTCATTGAGCCCCCTTGGTCTAAATGAAGGCTTTAACTATACAGCTTTTCTCTGATAGGCTCTATATCCTCAATCTAACCCTTACCTTTCTTCTTCTCTTTATTTTCCCCCTTTGTTTTGGGAAAATTCCCCTCTGATCGCCATCTATATACATTTCCGTAAATCTGTGACTCTACAGTTAATGATTATTGATATTTATGAATTAATACTCAGACAATATGGACACTACTCCAGAATTTTTATTAATACGGCGTATCCTATATGCTACTCTAGCCTTATGGATTATTTACAATGTCCGTCCTCTCAATCTTTGTTACTATTACTCTTATATCTATAATGTTCTCCTGTCCATGCCATTAATAACTTTATTAGACTTTTTCTTTTTGAGGACCTTATATTCATAATGTAGGATATCTATCCCTATACCTCTCCTTTATTAATTAATACAATCCTTATAATACAACTTTTTTTCACATTAGTCAATTTCACTCATTAGCATCACATTTTATTTTTACATTCATTATCATTTTTCTCAGCATCACACTACATTACATTCCCCCCTCACCCCCCCCCCTTTCCCCCCCCCCTTTCCCCCCCCCCTTTCCCCCCCTCCCCCCCTTTTTCCCTCCTCATTGACTCTATATAATTTATCTTTTCACATTCCTATATCTATTGGAAGTGACCTAATATACACCCTTATTATAATTGAGCGTTTCTTTTATTATCTCAACATTATTATTATATTTAGCATCATCCTAAACTATTATATGGTCTCTTCCATATATTGTGCAGAGATACTGTCAACACACATCACTATACAGTTTTTCTTAAGCTTGTTGCCGATAATATTTACTCACTCTCTCTCTTTTTTCACCTCTGATTTTCTAAGTATGGTGACATGCGCAGCCTTTGCCCCCTCACACTTAGTTTAATTTCACTGTACCGCAGTTCAATGCCGACCGCGCAGGCGCCCCCGCTCCTGCGTGATTGGCACTTTCTCTTCTAGTCTCTGTATGGCTGACCAAGCCGGTCGTCATGCGTATCATGACTGGATAGTACCAACCCTTCTGATTGGTCCCTTATCTATTACGCCCACTGTTATGGCGGCCCGAGGTCTTAAGAGGGACGGACCCTCCACGCGCCGTTCAGTTGCCCCATTTACCCCTGAAGACGCTGCGGATGCAGCGAAACATGTCGGGGGGGCTTCGTCATTAATTTTAAAACTTCAGAGTTTTCACTGACATAGATACAGACGCTACTCATCTGTGTCACCCGGCGTTCTGCAGACGCCGTAGGTGACACATACATAGACAGATTATATCATATACTGATTGCATCTGACTGATGCAAAATTCACAACTGTCAGTGAACTTTGGTTAAATTTTAAATCCATTCTTGTGTGTCCTAACTATATTTAACCCTAATTAATAAAAGTTATGTTTTAACCTATACATATCATTATAGCTTGGCTGGTAATAAAGGCATTTCTTTTTGCTTAACCGCAAAACTGTATTTTTTCTTGCTATTTCAATGCCCGCCAGCCTGCTGGGTCTTCTCCTACCTATTACCTGTTAGATAATTTTGGGTTAATTACCCTTTCCTGACCCATTCCCCACTGTGGATAAAGTCACTTTTTGTATTTCCCTAACTAATAGGGGATGGCGAGTTTTCTATCTCAGAAACTACACTCTGGTGACTTTTCTGCGGAAGTGGCTAGTGTTTTTTCTATTGACAACTTACCTTTTCACCACCTTGATGTAAACACTGCTTTCAAGGACCTTCAAAAAACATACAAACAATATATAAGATCCTACTGGGAAATTGCTAGCTTGGATACATATGTTCAACAAAAAATCGTTTACAGAGGTTTACGTATTAACATCATACCTAATGCACTTCGTAATGATAGCATTTTTCTTAAAGGTTGGGAAGATTTACTGACCGATAATTCCTTGCGCATGTTACAATATCTTCTTGACTTTGAAAAACGCGCCTTTGAAAAAATCAAACTGCAGCTCTCTAAGGAGATTGAGGACATAAAAATTTTCAGTACAACATCTGATTTCAACGACTGTGAAATTAAATTACAGAGGAATATTGAAAATTTGCAAAGAGATATAAAAGAGTGAAAACATCGTAAATATATACGCGATCGCAAGGATTTTGAAACAGGACAGGCATATACGTTTCGCAGACATATTCCTACTGGTACCTATAGAGAGGCTAGATCTACAGACTACTCTGAGTCTGACGTCTCAGGTACCGACGACCCCAGACCCTCTTTTGATGATAAGAGATTAGGGACCAAGCGTAAAACTAATAATAAAAGATACAACCCCCCAAAAAGAACTTTTTTGCCACCAAAGGGAAATAGACAAATATGTCCCGGTCCATCAGGACAAGAGACTATATCCAGGGCACCTGCTTTGGCACCCTCCTCTACTTCATCCTTTGCTTTACCCACCATGTTCACTACCAGTGCTCTTGCCGCACCATTAACAGCGGGAAAAAACATGGGTCTATTGGGGATAAACACATCTACATCAAGTGGGATTGGGAGGACATCAGCTGCCCTGAATATTCCTTCTCCTTTTTTAGGACCACCCAACATCAACTGGAGTCAGACGAATTAAATAATCCTGACTCCAGTCTTTCCACCACATGTGAAGGTGGTATGCAAATCTACAATCTTTCATCTTATAATCTGAATCCCCATCAAATGACACTTTTGCAGAAGGGCCTGTCTTATACCCCTACTCCTGGATTTAATGAATTTAACTGGACTAAAGATGTGAATTTATTTGCGCGAAAATTAGCCTTACACAAACTTTTTGGGACTAACTCCTCTCCTATCTCTTCATCTACTTATAATGAACTGAGAACCTTGACTGATCTAGAGGCACTTCTTGATGAGAATGAATTCGGAGCCACTGCGGCCACCGGCCCCTTTTCATCTCTGCGACCAAAGTCACGCATGACACCATCCTTCTCCCAGTATGGTCACATAGACATTTTTGTTAAGATGGTCAGTGCAGACTTACACAAATTAAAATTTAATAAATCTAAAGTCCTTGGCAATCTTAATAAGATGGAGCAGGCCGCTTTGTCTGAACTTAATAAGAATGAATCCATTATCATCAAGCCATCGGACAAAGGGGGCAATATTGTCATCTTGGACAGGGTAGACTATACAAACATGGTTCATAAACTTTTGGACGATAGATCTACTTATATCATCCTCAAGAAGAACCCCACTGAAGTCTTTCTTAAAGAATTACATTCTGTGTTAACTCAAGCGCAATCTCAAGATCTTATCACTATGGATGAGTTCAAAAGGATGTATGATGCCAACCCTACTCTGTCCACTTTTTATGCCTTACCTAAGGTACACAAAATAACTCGTCCTATACCGGGTAGACCCATTGTCTCGGGCAACGACAATCTTACGCAGGGGATCAGTTCATATGTTGATGAGATGCTTGCACCCTTTGTCTCTACCTTACCTTCCTATCTTAGAGACACAAAGGACGCTGTCACCAGGATCCAGGGAATTTCAGTTACACCTTCCACTCTAATAGCCAGCATTGACGTTGAATCTCTATATACAAATATTAGACATGATCTGGGTTTAATTGCTGTCCAACACTTTTTGAACACCAAGGGAATTCAGTTTAAAGCACATAATGCACTTATTATTTCTTTACTCCAATTTCTTCTATCTCACAATTATTTTATTTTTGATGGTAAATTTTATCAGCAAATAAAAGGTACGGCCATGGGCACAGTATGTGCACCCACGTACGCCAACCTTTTCCTAGGGTGGTGGGAAGATACTTGTGTTTTCACTGAGGACTTGTCTCGTTTTACCTGTCACATTTCATTTTGGGGCAGGTACATTGACGACATTCTTATATTTTGGGATGGGGATAAAGCACTCTTCTTAGACTTCATGGAGATTCTTAACGTCAATGACATAGGCATGAAATTTACATCTGAAATACATGAACAAGAGATTAATTTTCTCGACCTTAGGATTTCCCTTGATCCTGGTGGCAGTGTCCATACTGATATTTACCGTAAGACCACCGCCACTAATAACTTTCTTCACTGGGAAAGCTACCATCCTCCAGCCCTTAAAAGGGGCATACCGATAGGACAGTACCTCAGAGCGAAGCGCAATTGCTCTGAGGAGGTATCATTTCAATCTGAATGTGATGAGCTTTATCACAAATTTCGTGCGAGGGGATATCCCAAGAAGTTTTTACATAGGGCGTACGCTAGGGCCCGAGAGACCACTAGGGAGGAGCTACTCTATGGAAGGAGGAAAGAAAAAGATATCTCTACATCCACCATTAGATGCATAGGGAATTTTGACATGGGTTCCCCACAGGTCTTCAGGATACTCCAAAAACATTGGCCGATCCTTCAGGCTGATCCTGATCTTGCTAATGTTATCTCGAACACACCCAATATTACGTTTCGTAGGGGTAAAAATCTAAGAGAGTACCTTGTGCACAGTCACTATTCCAAACCATCCATTCCAAAAAGTACTTGGCTTCCTCCCCCCATCAAAGGGTCTCATCCCTGTGGCAGATGCTCGTTCTGCCCCCTGATGCCAACCACTAAGTCCTTCATTAATCCTGTTGATGGTAAATCTTATACCATCAAACAATTCATCAACTGCCAAAGCAGTGGTGTTGTTTATGCGATACAATGCCCTTGTCCCAAATTGTACATAGGTAAAACCATACAGCAACTACGTAGACGGATCTCAAAACATCTCAGCACAGTTGTCATTGGTGAGGACACTCCACTCTCCAGACACATCAGATCCATACATAATGGAAATACTAAGAACCTTCAAATTTGGGGAATTACCCAATTACAATTGGGACCTAGAGCTGGTAACTTGGATAAGAAATTACTTCAAGAAGAAGCCCGATGGATTCACAGGTTGAGCTCATTGAGCCCCCTTGGTCTAAATGAAGGCTTTAACTATACAGCTTTTCTCTGATAGGCTCTATATCCTCAATCTAACCCTTACCTTTCTTCTTCTCTTTATTTTCCCCCTTTGTTTTGGGAAAATTCCCCTCTGATCGCCATCTATATACATTTCCGTAAATCTGTGACTCTACAGTTAATGATTATTGATATTTATGAATTAATACTCAGACAATATGGACACTACTCCAGAATTTTTATTAATACGGCGTATCCTATATGCTACTCTAGCCTTATGGATTATTTACAATGTCCGTCCTCTCAATCTTTGTTACTATTACTCTTATATCTATAATGTTCTCCTGTCCATGCCATTAATAACTTTATTAGACTTTTTCTTTTTGAGGACCTTATATTCATAATGTAGGATATCTATCCCTATACCTCTCCTTTATTAATTAATACAATCCTTATAATACAACTTTTTTCACATTAGTCAATTTCACTCATTAGCATCACATTTTATTTTTACATTCATTATCATTTTTCTCAGCATCACACTACATTACATTCCCCCCTCACCCCCCCTTTCCCCCCCCCCTTTCCCCCCCTCCCCCCCCCCTTTTTCCCTCCTCATTGACTCTATATAATTTATCTTTTCACATTCCTATATCTATTGGAAGTGACCTAATATACACCCTTATTATAATTGAGCGTTTCTTTTATTATCTCAACATTATTATTATATTTAGCATCATCCTAAACTATTATATGGTCTCTTCCATATATTGTGCAGAGATACTGTCAACACACATCACTATACAGTTTTTCTTAAGCTTGTTGCCGATAATATTTACTCACTCTCTCTCTTTTTTCACCTCTGATTCTCTAAGTATGGTGACATGCGCAGCCTTTGCCCCCTCACACTTAGTTTAATTTCACTGTACCGCAGTTCAATGCCGACCGCGCAGGCGCCCCCGCTCCTGCGTGATTGGCACTTTCTCTTCTAGTCTCTGTATGGCTGACCAAGCCGGTCGTCATGCGTATCATGACTGGATAGTACCAACCCTTCTGATTGGTCCCTTATCTATTACGCCCACTGTTATGGCGGCCCGAGGTCTTAAGAGGGACGGACCCTCCACTCGTCGTTCAGTTGCCCCATTTACCCCTGAAGACGCTGCGGATGCAGCGAAACATGTCGGGGGGGCTTCGTCATTAATTTTAAAACTTCAGAGTTTTCACTGACATAGATACAGACGCTACTCATCTGTGTCACCCGGCGTTCTGCAGACGCCGTAGGTGACACATACATAGACAGATTATATCATATACTGATTGCATCTGACTGATGCAAAATTCACAACTGTCAGTGAACTTTGGTTACATTTTAAATCCATTCTTGTGTGTCCTAACTATATTTAACCCTAATTAATAAAAGTTATGTTTTAACCTATACATATCATTATAGCTTGGCTGGTAATAAAGGCATTTCTTTTTGCTTAACCGCAAAACTGTATTTTTTCTTGCTATTTCAATGCCCGCCAGCCTGCTGGGTCTTCTCCTACCTATTACCTGTTATATATACACACACACACACACCACTAAGGTGCACTGTAGGTGTGTACGTAGGAAAATCTACTGACATATACGTCAATTTGTTGACAGACTTAAATGGTCAAATATATGCCAAAAGAGTGTATATTTGGCCAATATACATCTGCATCCTGCAGTCCTGACTGTATCGAAGAGCACAGTTGACGTACTTTTCAGTACAATGGTGCACACACAAAAAAATTGCAGTCAACACCAAACATATTGCTAAATGTTCCAAATGACTCTCCAGGCTCCCCTTACTAATGCTCATTATAATCAGTGTATGTGTGGCAATAACCTGATAGTCTTTTTTTTTTTTATTCACTAATTTAGTAATGTGTACTTTCTAATTATTCTGTTCTTGCAGTAGTGGAAATCAGCTCTCCATGCAGTGACTTCCTGGTGAGCTTGTGATGTTTATACACAGTAGATAATCAGATGAGATAGAGCTGCAGTGGGGAGGGAGAGAGCAGCTCCCTGAATCAATGATGAGACAAAAAGTGAATTTCAGACTACCTCAGATTCCATGTAGCTAAACTGAAGTTACAGAGCACAGCTCTACCTTAATGGAGCTGAGCTTAAATGAGTTTTCCAATCCTAGAAATTGATGGCATATCCGCAGGATATGCCATTAATGTCTGATAGATGTGGGTTCCAGCTGTGGGACCCACACGTATATTGTTGAATTGTGGCCTCCCGACCCCCGTTTCACCTGGTGCAGCAGCCGCTGGCCGCAGAGTCCAGGTGGAGGCTCGTGGAGAGATGGTCGTGTGTCTCCATTCTGTTCAATGGGAGTTACGGAGACAGCCAAGCAAGCCGTGCTCGACTGTATACGTAACAACCATTCTGTTCAATGGAAGTTATGAAAACAGTTGAGCAAGCGTTGCTCGGCTGTTAATGTAACTCCCATTGAACAAAATGGAGAGAGCAAGTAGTCTCCGCCTGGATTCTGCGGCCAGTGGCCGCATCACCGGGCAGAGTAGGGGTTTGGGAGACTACCATTCAACAATATACTAGTAGTTGCACACACTGGAAATGTTTATGTATAAGGTACTGTTTGATTAAATCGATGGTGGTATTCTAATTGGATGCACTTTTTTGCAAAGATATAGAAAATATTAATGATGTGTAGACAAATATATATTCCAATATTGAGATGCTTTTTTCCTGTGTAAATGGTCCTCAGTATAGTAAGACATTTTCAAGTCATTTCTATGATATGTGTATTGTTTATACAGTACCATAATTTAGTAAAGATTGCATGGAGTGAATGATCCATGTAAAAATATACTGTCCTATTGATAGCTGACAAGGTCACTGTCAGAAAACACTGTCGGAAAACACTTAATTGGAAATAATTTCTTATTAAATATAATTTTATTTTTTAGTACATTCTGATATGAGTAGAACACAGGAAAATATTTTATTGAGCGTAATAAATTGTCTCTGCTCTTCACTATGTTAGTCCACCCGTATTGCATGAACAGAAATATAACAGTTCAGTAGACAGAAATATATAACAATGTTAAAAGACTTTCCAATTTTTTTATTTAGGTTAGGGCTGCTCGGTGACTTTTGGTTGCGCAACAGTCGCAAATCAAGGGTTACTGCAACCATCATACAACTTCAAATAGTTGCGGACAATTTGGACGGAATTCTTGCACAACTTTTCATCCATAAGGAAACATTAAGGTCACACGACATTCATGGTAACATGCGCTTTACATGTACGTATTCTGGCTATTAAATAATGATCTGTTTGAACAATTGCAGGATAGGCAAATGTTCAATTGTACATTTAGTTTATTCTCTTATTGTCCACTGAATACAGATGGATGTGAGTTTGCAAGATATAGAAAAGCTAAAGTCATCAATTGCCACTTTTCATTGTGAACATACACTAGAGATTTTGGATGGCCGAAAAAGCAGATTTAGACCATTTTCTGGCATCTGTCTGCTCCTTTTTGTGACAAGCATGAAAAACATCAAAGACACATCTGTAGAGAATTTTATCTGCCGTGTTGGATCTTTTCAGTTGTTTTTCATAGCAGTCCTTGGAAAATCATTCATGCCAAACAGATCTGCATCCCATCAATAGAAGCCCAGGCCAGGCCACAGATCAAGGCAGAGATCGATTGGTGATTTATTTTAACTTACTGTATTAAGTGAATGATAAGTCGTTCAGAGAACGGTCATTTTAGTAAAGTTGGCCATACATTAGTGATTTCAATTAGCTAAAGGCCATATGCATTTGGCGTATTGTGGTTCTGCTTTGTATAGAGCTGTAATTCAGCACCCATACATGTGCATGGGCCTTTACTGCACCGCCGTATGCCTCCAATTTTATATGGAGGCACACAAAGTGCTTTTTCTGTTAGAGTTCATATGAATATGGAGCATGAAACTTTTCTCCCCTAGACACATTGCTTCTTATAGTTTTATACATTCAGTACATCACCCGCATTGTACGCGGCATACAGAGTCTGGTAACGCCGTACAACCATTTGTGCCATGTGCATGAGGCCATAAGGTACACATAAAAATGAAACCAGAAAACAAAAATTCTAGTAACACCATGATATCCTTGCTTTCCATGATCCTATTCAACTTTATTCAAAATATAAAGATGGAAACCTGCATTTTGTAACCCTTCTTTTTCTCACAGAGCTCAGACTAGGCCAATTTCTATCTTGAAGGCAGCTTTGTGCTTTCCTATTGCTCTTATTGAAATTTTCCAGGCAAGCTAAACCCTACCCTGCTAAATGGGGAGGGGGATTAATTATCATTCTCACAGTTATCATAATTTAACATTTATCATAATGTGCTAAGAATACAAAATATTGTGTCCACGCATTAACAACAAATTTGACCCCTCTTCCACTTGTTAATGACTTATTGAAGAGAATGATCAGAACTAGCAAATCTATTGCAAAGCAAAAGTGGAACAGTTGTTTATGGCAATGAATCAGATTCTAGCTCTTATTTTTTGGAAAGCAATGGACAACTACTCCCTTTTGCCAGGGGCATAGCTAGGGAGGGGGCATGTGCCCCTGGCGCAACTAAGAGGGAAGATGGAGGGTGCCAGGGACGCACTGGACATGACAGTGGCCTGCTGCCTCTCTGAGGGGGTCGCACCACTGAAACCAGCCCCCGCCACCCCCTCCTGCACTATAGGTCATGAATGGCCAAGTACGTTCATTGCCCGGCCATTCAGTGCTTTTCAATGACCCAAGTGGCGTGATTAGTTCTTAGCGCCACTTGTGTCGTTGAAAGGAGCTGATTGATAGGGCAAGTCATAGTGTATCACGCCGCTTGCGTCTATGAAAGGCGCTGATTGGAAGGGCATAATGACTTGCCCTGTCAATTAACGCCTTTCAACTATGCAAACGGCGCGATTATGTCATCACAACACTTGCGTCATTCAACCCCAGCAGACATGCTCACAAAAGAGCAGGTCTGCATTGCCATCTGATGGCGTGGGAACGTGATTAAGGTGAGTATGTCAAGTTTTTTTTTATCCTAATAAAAATGTGAGTGACATTATCTACAGGGGGGGCATTATCTACAGGGGTTGGCTCTATCTACAGGGGTGGCTATATGTGGGGCACTATCTACAGGGGGCTCTATGAGGGGCACTATCTACAGGAGGCACGGTGAGTGTGTGGGACACAGTGTATGGTGCTATTATAATTAGAGGAGCAGTATATGGCGCTATTATAATCAGGGACACAGTGTATGGCGCTATTATAATCAGGGACACAGTGTATGGTGCTATTATAATCAGGGACACAGTGTATGGCGCTATTATAATCAGGTACAGTGTATGGTGCTATTATATTTAGCACCATACATTGAAAAGTGGAAAGCTGAAGACATCTGAGTTGCAAACTGCAGAAATGGGCTGGACCAGATGAAGAAGAAAAGAGAAAAAGAACAACTAGAATCTGAGATCGTCACCTTTGAGTCACTTAATGTAAATGTTTACTCTGCCTCTAATCAGTACTGTAGTCACTGTATGATCTGCAGCGAGATGATGGGTGGTATGTTTTTTTTTTTCGTGAAACAGCATCTCCCAGCATATCCTTACCATTGTTTGGGCCATGCTGGGAGCTGTATACAATTTAGTGCAAACCTATACGGCACGGGTTGCACTAAATTGAGCTGTATTTGTGCTGGTGTTGTATTTATGTACTGAGCTTGGTTCTGGTACTGAGCTTTGTTCTGGTACTGTATATGTGTATTTAGATTTGTTCTGGTGCTGTATATGTGTACTGAACTTGGTTCTGGCACTGTATATATGTACTGATCTTTGTTCTGGTGCTGTATATATGTACTGAGCTTTGTTCTGGTGCTGTAAATATATAATGAGCTTTGTTCTGGTGCTGAATATATGTAATGAGCTTTGTTCTGATGCTGTATATATGTAATGAGCTTGGTTCTGGTGTTATATATATGTAATGAGCTTGGTCCTGGTGTTGTATATCGAGCTATATTGCTTGTAAAATGTACAAATGGTTTATGCTCGATTTACATAAAAAAATGTGGGTGAAAAATTACACCTCATTGATTGGTAGAGAAAACAAACATAACGAGGGTGAAGGAGATGTCGGGAAAGAGGTTGGGGGGTACCAAACTGAATCTTTGCCCCAGGTGCTGGAGAACCTAGCTACCCCTCTGCTTTTGCACTAGTTTTGATAAATCTCCCTCAATGTTTTAGTTTTATTCTTTTTTGTATTTTTACATTGTTACTAAACTATTTGAATGTGTCTTATCAAAATGCTGTGCATTGCAGTCTTGCTTTTGAATAGTATTGCAGATATTACATATCAAGTGTACAAAACAGTTCACACTTTAAAGGGAAGGTGTCGTGATTTTTTTTTATTATTATATTGCTGTTAATAAAATATAAACAACAATTTTATTTATTAGTGTTGTCACATTCTAAGTTTTACTGTGTTCAAACTTTTACTTCTCTATGGGGGCTGCCATTTTTTTTTTCATCTCTGTATGTGTCGATTAACGACACATACAGAGATGGAACACGGCACATACAACCCCATAGAGAATGCGAACGGGAGCCGTTCCACTCTCAGAAGGGTACGCCGTCTGTGTGGGAACGGCGCATGCGCCGCTCCCACACAGACCAAAACAAAGCTCGTTTGCAGAGCGAAATCCGGCGCCATTTTCATGTGGACCGGAAGCCGCTGCCGGACAGTAAGATGACGACTTCCGACCGTGGCTTCTGGCCATATGTTCAGGTGCAAGGAATAGGAGCGTAGACCAGCGGAGGCGGCGCAGGTAATTTATGTTTGTGTATGTGATGTGTGTATTATGTTCGTGTGATACTGTCTGCTGAACCCTGTATCTAATCCTTCTACACTGTGCAGTCGCTCAGAAAATGGCGGCACAGAGTGTAGGAGGTTTGAAGATTCAAACCCTTCCTTCTCCTGGCACTAGCCAGAAGAAGGGAGGGGGGATTGTGTGAGGACACTAGAGGAGAGTGTGTCCACCCCAAATTTGCAGCATAAATCAATGAGGTTGCTTTACCACAGTGACATTGCTGCAAATTTGGGAACTGCTCCCTCTAGTGCCCAGCACATGGAAATGTTATAAATTAGAATCTAATTTATAATATTTCCTAACTTGTGAAAAAATTAAAAAAATTAAAACAATGTGTAATCACTCAAATACTAATTGTTCAACTGAAAAAAAAATAATAATAATTTCTAGCGACACATTCCCTTTAAATCTACAATGCAGTATAAAAAAATAATTTTCCATAAGATATGTAACACAAACTCTGAACAAACACAGTGCATATCATTCAGTTTATCTTGATATAAAGTTGGAGTATGTAGGAATAGCAAGTTATAGTGTGTATTGTATTCAGATATAGCCACCAGAAAGATGTATAATAAGGCTGTCGGTGTGTGAACCTAAGAACTTGTATGCTCATTATTTTGTTCCCTCTGCCTTGGAATATAAAAATACACTATGTTAACATGGTAACACTGTCTGTATAACAAAATAAAACTTGTTAATGTGATGAATTTTCTGGTAAATCTTTCATTCACCAAACGAAAGGAATTTCAGTAGGAAACCTCAGAATAAGAGTAGAATTTACATTTTCTTCTCTTTATAAGCACAAACATACACAGTATATATTCTTGCAATTTCCTGATAAGACCTGACACTTGCTCTGCCATCATTATATTGTTCAACTGCTGAGATCTGTAACAGATAACAGAACACATAAAAGGGCAAAGAACAAACACAAAAGGGACGAGCTGTCTCCAAAGTAACATGTGTTAATGCTATAGATAAAGGGTTGAAAACATACAGTGTAAGATATTTAACTGTATTGTTCATGTAATTTGCAAATGTATATATTTAATGTGTGGCTTCATGGGTCACAATTCAATAATGTTGTCGGCGACTAAAAATAGCACTATGAATGGTATATAATCAAAAGACTACTCTTTCCATCTAAATGTTTTATCTTTGATCAGTGTCTGTAGTATAAATTCTGTTTTGCCAAGGGAACCTGCTTATTTGATTTTATCTTCTAAATAGGGATTGAGATCACTGTTCTTTTCCATATAAATACTCTACTTGTTAAGTGATTAAAAAGTTTGAAGATACAGCTGTAACAGTTGTAGATAGAGAAAGCAAGAAAAACATAAAGAGTCTTTATAGTTTTTTTTATAGCTTTATTCCAAAGATCCGCATTATATAATGTATATGGTACATATGTGGACAGGAACTGGCATAAATTCTATCATAAATCTAGGCCAACTCGTAGATTTCCCTTTCTGGCGCATGGACAGCCTTAGTAAATTTAGGTGTGTCTTACTCCAGTGCTGTTTAGATAAATTTCCCCCTAAAGGCTCATGCATATGACCATATTACAGCTCCATACAACCGTTGAGATTTACAAAGCTGCAATAGTGCACCTATAGTTTTATATGGGGACTTATTGTACATCCTTATGTTTCTGATTTCATACATACTGTATGAGACTAACAGAAAAAAATTGTGGCATGGTGAACTGGATGCTCTTTTAGGCCTCATGCACACGACCGTATTTTTTCCTACCCGTAAATACTGGCGTAAATACGGGTCCGGTGTCACACGTATTCGACCCGTTTTGCACCAGTATTTACGAGCCCGTGCCCGTAAATATGGGTCCGGTGTCACCCATATTCCACCCGTATTTACGGGCACGTTTTTGGCGGCAAAATAGCACTGCACTAATCGGCAGCCCCTTCTCTCTATCAGTGCAGGATAGAGAGAAGGGACAGCCCTTTCTGTAATAAAAGTTAAAGAAATTCATACTTACCCGGCCGTTGTCTTGGTGACGCTTCCCTCTCTTCACATCCAGCCCGACATCCCTGGATGACGCGGCAGTCCATGTGACCGCTGCAGCCTGTGATTGACCTGTGATTGGCTGCAGCGGTCACATGGCCTGAAACGTCATCCAGGACGTCGGGCCGGATGTCGAGAGGGACGCGTCACCAAGGCAACGGGCGGGAGACCGGACTGGAGGAAGCAGGAAGTTCTCGGTAAGTATGAACGTCTTTTATTTTTATTTTTTACAGGTTTATTCTGATCGGTAGTCACTGTACAGGGTGCTGAAAGAGTTACTGCCGATCAGTTAACTCTTTCAGCTCCCTGGACAGTGACTATTTACTGACGTCGCTTAGCAACGCTGCCGTAATGACGGGTGCACACATGTAGCCACCCGTCATTACGAGAGCTCCATAGACTTCTATGGACTGTCCGTGCCGTTATTACGGCCTGAAATAGGACATGTTCTATCTTTTTCAACGGCACGGGCACCTTCCCGTGAGAAAACGGGAAGGCACCCGTCGCCAATAGAAGTCTATGAGCCCGTTATTACGGGTCGTAATTACAACCCGTAATAACGGGAGTTTTTACGGTCGTGTGCATGAGGCCTTATATGCAGGTATTCTCCTCTCAAAATATTGCAACTAGGGAAAAATAACCCTTAAAGCATACCCCCAATGACATATCACAGCTGAATAGAGCCTTTTACTACAATTCTGATGATACCTATATTATGCAGATAGCTTCTTCCTAGCCCGAGATCCAGCCATTATACATGTCAGACACTAAATGTAAAATATTCTCTTGCTTCTTCATTAAATGCGCGAGCAGTTCTTGTGTGTGACATCAACTAAGGGAACTGAGGCAAGAACAGTGCCCTTATTTCCCATGATGCTGAGCTTTCATCACATGAACTAGGACAACAGCTTAACCAATCAGGTTGCAGAATCTCCTACTGCAATCTCTCCCCAGCATATAGTATCTCTACAGACATCTTCTACAAGGCAAGGGTGAAGACAAATGCTGTCAGCTGCCATGACTGGATCCCGGCATCATGCTAATATATATATAGTGGATAAAATGAAATATAACCTTTATTAGATATGCTATAAAAAATAATGTGGCATTCAAGGGAATTGTGACTGATATTTAATCACTTATAACTTACATATGTTGCCTATCACCGATTCCCTTCTTTGGGATATGTGTTGGTAGGCAGATATAATAAAGTACAGCAGAGTGTATGTAATTCAAGCCCAAGGAGGAAAATTAAACACTAGCGATGCACTGTATCCTTAACCCCTCCCCGACATTTGACGTATCCATACGCCAAAGTCAGGTAGGGGAAGTATGGAACGGGCTCACGAAGTGAACCCGCTCCATACAATGCCGGTGTTGGCTGTATGTTACAGCCGACAATTCAGAGTAACGAACTCGATCCCGCTCGTTTAACTCGTTAAATGCCGCGGTCAATAGCGACCGCAGCATTTAAATCATTATAAAGAGGGGGGCGACCCCCTCTAACAGCTCATCACGCCCCCGGAAATGCAATCGCTGGGTGGCGATGGTTGCTATCATCAGGAGTAATCAATGCAACGATTGAATATGTTTAACCCCTTCCCGCTCCTGGACGTACTATTAGGTCATGGTAACTATAGCTTTCGCGCTCCATGACCTAATAGTACGTCTCGGGAGTAACAGCCGTTTCGGCCGTCCTCCCGACACATACAGGAGCTGTGACAGCTGCTGTTTTGTTCAGCAGCTGTCACAGCTCCTACAGCGGGGACCGATCGCTGTGTCCCTGCTGATTAACCCCTTAACAGCCGCGTTCTATAGAAATCGCGGCTTTTTAGTGGTTAAGCTGCCATCGCCGGCCTGCTACACGATAGCGGCCGGCGATGGTGACTATGGCAACCGGACACCAAACAATGGCGTCCGGCTATGCCATAGACGGAAGCCTAGTGGGTCATGACAACGTCAGGACCCACTATGCTTGCTGTCAGTGAGTAGCTGACAGTTCTAATACACTGCACTACGCATGTAGTGCAGTGTATTAGAATAGCGATCAGGGCCTCCTGCCCTCAAGTCCCCTAGTGGGACAAAGTAATAAAGTAAAAAAAAAAAGTAAAAAAAAGATGTGTAAAAATAAGAAAATAAAAGTTTTAAAAGTATTAAAAGTAAAAATCCCCCTTTTTACCTTATCAGTCATTTATTATTAATAAAAATATATAAACAAACAAATAAACTATACATAATTGGTATCGCCGCGTCCGTAATGGCCTGAACTACAAAAGTATTTTGTTATTTATCCCGCACGGTGAACGCCGTAAAATAAAATAATAATAAACCGTACCACCATCACAATTGTTTGGTCACTTCACCTCCCAAAAAATGGAATAAAAAGAGATCAAAAAGTCGCATGTACCTAAAAATGGTACTGATCGAAACTAAAGTTTGTTACGCAAAAAATAAGTCCTCGCACGGCTTTATTGATTGAAAAATAAAAACGTTCTGGCTCTTAGAATATGGTAACACAAAAAGTGAATGATTTTTAACAAAACGTATTTTATTGTGCAAACGCCATAAGACATAAAAAAAAAACTATAAACATCTGGTATCGCCGTATTCGTATCGCCCCACAGAATAAAGTGAATATGTCATTTATAGCGCATGGTGCACGCTGTAAAAAAAATTTAACAAAAAAACAATAGTAGAATTGCTGTTTTTTAGTCACCACGCCACCTAAAAATAGAATAAAAACTGATCAAAAAGCTGCATGCACCCCAAGAAAACGACAATAAATTCCTCAAGGGGTCTAGTTTCCAAATTGGGGTCACTTTTGGGGGGTTTCCAATGTTTTGGCACCACAAGACCTCTTCAAACCGGACATGGTGCCTAATAAAAAAGAGGCCTCAAAATCCAATAGGCGCTCCTTTGCTTCGGAGGCCGGTGCTTCAGTCCATTACCGCACTAGGGCCACATGTGGGATATTTCTCATAACTGCAGAATCTGGGCAATACGTATTAAGTTGCGTTTCTCTGATAAATCCAATTGTGTTGTAAAAAAAATGGAATAAAGAGGATTTTCTGACAAAAAAAAAAAGTAAACTTCACCTCTTCTTTGCTCTAAATTTCTGTGAAACACCTAAAGGGTTCATAAATTTTCTAAATGCTGTTGTGAATACTTTGAGGGGTCTAGTTTCTAAAATGGGGTGTTTGATAGTGGTTTCTAATATATGGGCCCCTCAAAGCAACTTCAGAACTGAACTGTAACCTAAAAAAATAAATAAATGAGGCAATACTTCGCTTCTTACATTATACTGATAATGAGCCGTGCCCACCCCGAGATGACCCCAGTTTTGACCGTTTGTATAAACGGAGACCTCTATTAGACCGTTTCAGTGCCCGGTTTTCCAAAGCATTCACCCCCAAGAAGTGTATTTCTATTGATGAGTCCCTGGTACATTTTAAAGGGAGGGTTCAATTCCGCGAGTACCTGCCGGGTAAGAGGGCAAGGTATGGCGTGAAGATGTCTAAGCTGTGCGAGAGTGCATCAGGGTATACCTACAGGTTTAGGATATATGAAGGAAAGGCCACCCCCAAACCAGACTGCATCCTGGACTACAATAGGTACATGGGAGGGATGGACTTGTCAGATCAAATCCTGAAGCCCTACAGCGCCATGCGGTGTGGTATAAGAAGCTGGCCGGGCACATCATACAGATGGCTTTGTACAATGCGTATCTGCTACGTCGATGAGCAGGCCAGACGGGAACTTTCCTGGAATTTCAAGAGGTGATTATCAAGAACCTAATCTTTAGGGACCAAGAAGGGGGGGCACCCAGTACTTCTGGAAGCGAGTCCAAACGCATCGTACCAGGGCGGCAACACTTTCCAGGAGAAGTTCCCCAAACTGGCAAGAAGGGAAAAAGTCAAAAGAGTTGCAAAGTCTGCTATAAGAGATGACACAATATATCAATGTGACACGTGTCCCGAATAACCAGAGCTCTGTATGAAAGAGTGTTTTAAAATTTATCATACATCCCTTGGTTTATAATTTACCCCAATTTTACTTACCCTGATGCACTCCGCACAGCTTATCCCCCCTCGTCTTTCCCCTCTGAGCCCTGCTGTGTGCCCAGGCAGCTGATAACAGCCGCATGTAGGGTATTGCCATACCCGGGAGAACCCACATTACAGTTTATGGGGTGTAGGTCTCCGGTCAAAATGCTCACTACACCTCTAGATGAATGCCTTAAGGGTGTAGTTTTTAAAACGGGGTCACTGCTTGCGGGTTTCAACTGTACTGGTATCTAAGGGGCTTCTGCATACATGACTTTGCACTAGAAAATCCCCAGTAGGCCAAATGGTGGTCCTTTCCTTCTGAGCCCCTCCATGGGCCTAAACGACAGTTTATCACCATAAATGGGGTATTGCGGCACTCAGAAAAAATTGCGCAACAGAATGGGGTATTTTGTTTCTTGTGAAAATAAGAAATTGTCAGCCAAAACGACATATTATTTGAAAAAAATAATTTTGTTTTCATTCCCAGCCCAATTCAAATAAGTTCTGTGAAAAAACTATGGGGTCAAAATGGTCACAACACCCATAAATGAATTCCTTGAGGGGTGTAGTTTCCAAAATGGGGTCACTTCTGGTGGGTTTCCATTGCTTTGATACCTCTGGGGCTCTGCAAATGCGACATGGCACCCGAAAACCAATCCAGCAAAATCTGGACTCCAAAGCACAAATAGCGCTCCTTTGCTTCTGAGCCCTCCCATGGGCCCAAACAGCAGTTTATCACCATTTGAGGTATTGCCGCACTCAGGACAAATTGGGCAACAAAATGAAGTATTTTATTTCTTGTGAAAATAAGAATTTTTGAGCTAAAATGACATATTATTGGAAAAAATATATATTTTTTTCATTCCCAGCCCAATTCAAATAAGTTCTGTGAAGAAACTATGGGGTCTAAATGGTCATATTACCCATAAATGAATTCCTTGAGGGGTGTAGTTTCCAAAATGGGGTCACTTCTGGCGGGTTTCCATTGCTTTGATACCTCAGAGGCTCTGCAAATGCGACATGGCACCCGAAAACCAAACCAGCAAAATCTGTACTCCAAAGAACACACAGCGCTCCTTCCCTTCTGAGGCCTCCCATGAGCCCAAACGGCAGTTTATCACCACAAATGGGATATTGCTGCACTCAGCAGAAATTGGGCAACAAAATGGAGTATTTTGTTCCCTGTGAAAATAAGAAATTTTTATAAAAAATTACATCTTATTGGAAAAAATGAAATTTTTTTTAATGTCACAGCCCAATTGAAATAGGTGCTGTGAAAAACTGTGCGGTCAAAATGCTAACAACAACCATAAATGAATTCCTTGAGGGGTGTAGTTTCCAAAATGGGGTCATTTCTGGCGGGTTTCCATTGCTTTGATACCTCTGAGGCTCTGCAAATGCGACATGGCAAACGAAAACCAAACCAGCAAAATCTGGACTCCAACAAACACATAGCGCTCCTTTCTTTCTGAGCCCTCCCATGAGCCCAAACGGCAGTTTATCACCACAAATGGGGTATTGCCGCACTCAGGACAAATTGGGCAACAAAATGGGGTATTTTGTTCCCTGTGAAAATAAGAAATTTTGATCACAAATGACATTTTATTGGAAAAAATGTCATTTTTTTCATTTCACAGCCCAATTCAAATACGTGCTGTGAAAAAACTGTGCGGTCAAAATGGTAACAACAACCATAAATGAATTCCTTGAGGGGTGTAGTTTCCAAAATGGGGTCACTATTGGGGGATTCCTACTGTTTTGGCACCTCAACACCTCTTCAAACCTGGCATGCTGCCTAAAATATATTCTAATAAAAAAAGAGGACTCAAAATGCACTAGGTGCTTCTTTGCTTCTGGGGCTTGTGTTTTATTCCACTAGCGCACTAGAGCCACATGTGGGACATTTCTAAAAACTGCAGAATCTGGACAATACATATTTAGTAGTATTTCTCTGGTAAAACCTTCTGCGTTACAGAAAAAAAATATGAATAAAATTGAAATTCAGCAAGAAAAATGAAATTTGCAAATTTCACCTCCACTTTGCTTTAAAGGGAACCTGTCACCAGCATTTCACCTATTAAACCAGCAATACCAGGCGGTAGTGGGTGAAAAATCATTTCTATATAACTTATAATTGTCGTCTTAGTCGGCTCTGTAGCTTTAGTAGTCAGTTTTTTAGTGTTCCCACACCGTATGCTAATGAGCATAAAAGAGTCAAATCTTCGTTTGAAAAGAGTCAAATCTTCGTTTGAAAAGAGTCATATCTTCATTCCTCAAGTCTTTCCGAGTTCACCGCGCCTCCCTACTTTTGATTGACAGCTCCTCACCTTCCCCCAGCACACAAAATCCTGCACTTGTGCATTGATGTCCTCTTCTGGGGTGTGCGCACAAAGGGACACCGGATTATTACGATAAAAGGTGCAAAATGTTTGCAGACCGTTATTTACAGTCGGAGGAGGAGTTTAGGAGAGGGGATAACGGCAATGAACTTTTGATAGGAGCGGCCAGAGAGGGGTGAGGAGAGTTCAATAGGTGAAATGCTGGTGACAGGTTCCCTTTAATTCCTGTGAAATGCCTGAAGGGTTATAAAACTTTCTAAATGCTGTTTTGAATACTTTGAGGGGTCTAGTTTTTAAAATGGGGTGTTTTATCAGGGTTTCTAATACATAGGCCCCTCAAAGCCACTTCAGAGCTCAAGAGGTACCTTAAAAAAAGGCTTTTGAAATTTTATTAAAAATATGAGAAATTGCTGTTTATGTTCTAAGTCTTGTAACGTCCAAGAAAAATAAAAGAATGTTCAAAAAATGACGCCAATCCAAAGTAGACATATGGGAAATGTGAACTATTTTGGGTGGTATAACCGTCTGTTTTACAAGCAGATGCATTTAAATTCTGAAAAATGCTATTTTTTCAACATTTTCTCTACATTTTGCAATTTTTCACCAATAAACACTGAATATATCGACCAAATTTTACCACGAACATGAAGCCCAATGTGTCAGGAGAAAACAATCTCAGAATCGCTTGGATAGGTTTAAGCATTCCAAAATTATTACCACATAAAGTGAAATATGTCAGATTTGAAAAATGGGCTCTGAGCCTTAAGGCCAAAACAAGGCTGCGTCCTTAAGGGGTTAAGCAGTTAGAACTGCTATTAGACTGCTGGATGAACAAGTAGTTAGAACTGCTGAGCTCGAGCCCTGATAGTGATCTCAAGCTCTTTGATGTTAAGCCGCACACGGTGGCGAGATTGCAAGCTACTTGAAGAAATGACTACACCGCCCCCCCCCCCCACACACACCTACACCACCCATGTCATCAGGACTCCGATAGGCCTGACGAGATGTGAGCATGTACAATAGTAACGTGGCCGGGAGGGGTGCCTATAACCATAGCAGCAAGATACTGCTTTGCTGAGGTAATCAATCCACCACACTGACAGTATAGGCCAATGACCGCATCCCACTAGGGGAAACTCAATGCAGGAGGCATGCGATTGAGTGGATCTAATGAATCATCATTCTCTCTTCGCCTACCCATCCCGCAGCTTAGTAGCCTAGGTGATGCTGTCACCACAAATTATTAGTGAGTGGTGACCTTCCATCGTGGGCTAGTACATATATAGAAAACTAGACATAAACCGTCATTGAAGCTACATAAGTATGTCGGAATAATATTAAGTGATCGCTAATACAAACGATCGGTCGTCCCCGCAATGGATTATAGCCCTTGTGTACTTTCGGCAAACAGTAAAAAGTAGCTCTCTGTGAGCAGATTTCCAATTTCTTTTTACTGATGTGCTGCCGCCAATGATAATATTTAATGCTGCATAAATGATACGATCAGCCAATGAACTAATGTTTGCTCGTTCATCGGCTGATCGTTTCCCTGTTTACACAGGGCAATGATCGGGAACAAGCGCTCATATTGAACGCTCATTTGTCTGATAATTGCCAGTGTAAAAGGATCTTTAATCCAGCACGTTAAATAATAATGATTATACTGGCAATCGCTGTTTATTCTAGACTTGTAAAATTATGGAAAAATGAAAATAATATTAACACTAAGGCCTCATGCACACGACCGTAAAAACACCCGTTATTGCGGGTCGTAATTACGACCCGCAATAACGGGCCCATAGACTCCTGTTAGCCATGGGTACCTTCCCGTTTTCTCACGGGAAGGTGACCGTGCCATTAAAAAAATAGAACATGTTCTATTTTTTTATTTTACGGGCCGTGCTGCTATACTTTATAATGGGAGCACGGCTCGGAAAAGCGGCCGGCTGCCCGTGGCCGGCCGTGCCCGACCGTGCTCGTAATTACGAGTCGTAATTACGAGCACGGTCATGTGCATAAGGCCTAAAGATGAGTGAGATTTTCTAAACTTGTTTCAGGTTCAATATGGTCGAACCGCCTATCAGATTAAATTCAGTCCGAATAAATTTTTTGCGAAACTAAAGTGCCCTGATTGCCCTGAAAAAGTTGTGTATAACACTGCGGTCTAGGACTGTATCCAACCTCTTTCAATCTCTTTAATGGGAATACAGCATTAGTAATGTCAAAGTGACAGCAACATATATTTCTATGGGTGAACAGAGGGTAGCCGGTGGTGACAAACAGCCTGCTTAAAAACACGCTGTACTGTTGGATTTTTTATGCTTTTTCAAATTAAAACACGTCACTTCGACACAGACTGAAGTTTAACGGTGCTGTATAAATGCTTGACGTTAAATAATACGTACATTTTTGATGGCACTATTACATAATATGCAAAACAATGAGTGACATCACATGCTAATAGCATGCCTTTCAGAAGGCAGGGACACTCTATCAGCCTCAGGATTAATATTATTGAAAAAAAATTGTGAATCATGTAATGAAGATTGGTGATTCACAAATGAAAGGGGTTATCCGGAGAAAATTACCATTTGCTTAGCAGTCTTATGAATACACTTAAACAAGCTTACTAATATACTTCTATTGTCAATTTTGCTCCAAAACGGGAGCTGATACTCCTGTCACATGATCCCGCTCAGTCTGTAGTTTAATGCTTCAAGATGACGCAGTGACACAGTGTTGGTGTTGGAACGTCATCAAACATGTGACAAAAAGGGGCTGGCACTGGTACCCCTTGTTTCCTAAGTCTGTGGCTGAGAAGAGGGAAGGTATGGGCAGACTAGGAGCATACCAATTCAGGAGGACGGGAAGAGGGAAGTGATGGATGGTAAATAGGGCGCTGAGAGGGCAATAATGCATGATGGAACATGTAGTAAAACAGCAAAAGACCATGGCTCAGTTCTGCCTACGGACCCGCTTACAACCAGGAAGTCTGGCAGCATTTGGGCTGCTATATCGGGGGTATGTTAGGGACACTAAAATATGTTTTTTCATATGATGATTATCTATTAGCATTAGTGAGCCATGTTGTATGTGTTTGTGTTTTTTTTTATTAGGTTGGGGCTGTCGGATAACCCCTTTAATGTAATAATTGTATATAGCTGCAGGAGCACTCACTTAAAGCAATGGCTGCCTGTGCCTGCCTAACTAGCATACTGACTCTGACTGACTCCTATCTCTCTCTAACATTTTTCTCTCAATTTATTGTGAATTTAACTATCTAATCTCTGCTCTTCACCATGAAACACACTCACCAATCCTTCTGCAGCTGCATTTCCTGGTTGGGCAATTTATTGTGGCTATGACTCGTATAACTGTCATCCACTGAGTCATCAGTGACTCACACCCAATTCATGATTGGCAGTGCTAGAGGGAGGGCTGCCTGTGAAGCCCGCCAGGCCTCTGCATGAGATCATGTGATCCTTATTTGTCTTCTAATTAGTAAAATGACGGCGCCATTTAGAGAGATTCGTGTGGGACGAATCTAAGTGTAGAATTGATTCGCGCATCTCTATTAAACACTTCATTTTAGCAACCAAATAAATAATAAGTCACCAAAAAGCCCAAAAGAATAAAAATTCTATCCTGAACTCTGTATGTGAAAACAGCTTTAAAACAGTTCTGAGCAATCGTGAATTGCCCTTTTTTGTTTTAACGGGACAAGTACTAAAACTAAAATGCAATATCTATATGTGTGTTTGTTTATACATGTACATACATATAATATCTCTACATGATTTGCTGAGGACCGGCATTTTTAGGGGCTTTGAGGCAATGGCGATAGCAACACTGTTTTAACTCTTTCAACTGGTTGCCGACACAGTACGAGAATGCTCGTCCTGAGCGGCGGGTACTTCACGCATTAGGACGAGCATTCTCGTGCTGTGTGACAGCCAGTGTCCGCGCGCGACCATGAGCGGGGCAACGTCTGTAATACACAGCCACGGCCCCGCTCTAATGTCGGAGAGAAGAGACACCTCTTCTCTCTGCTGTTAACCCCTTGAATGCTGTGATCAAAGCTGACCGCGGCGTTCAGAGGAGGGTGGACTGCCCTTTGATCGTGTCACAGAAAATCCCTGTGACGCGATCAAAGCCCATAACTTGTATGGCCAGACAGCCTAGGGTCCATTGAAGGACCCCAGGGCTGTCTGAACATATTTCCTGTTGTTAGGGCATACTGAGGTATGCCCTAACAACTGCCTGTGTACAATCAGTACACAGGCTAATATACTGGCATATAGATCTATTACAGTACATTACAGTTAAAAAATAAAAATGAAAAATCCCTTTATGGGATTTAAAAAAAAGAGTGAAATTAATGTAAAAAAAAAATTAATGTTACATTTAAAAAAAAGTTAAAAAATACACAGAAATACAAATTTTGTACAATAAATTAACGTTTTAAAATATAAGTTCCAAAACATGAAATAATATACACATATTTGGTATTTCCATGACTGTAACAACCTGAACAACAAATGTATAACATTATTTATGATGATCGGTGTATGGTGTAAAAAAAAAATATTAAAACTGCTGCGGAACTGCTTTTTTTCTGCATATTCTCCAAAATAAAAATGTATGTAAATTAAATGATAAAGTATTTGTACCAAAAAATGGTACCAACATAAAGTACAACTTGTTCCGCAAAAAACAAAGTCTCATACAACTACGTCGCACAAAAAATATAAAAGTTATGAGCGTCGGGATGCAAAGAGGGAAATATAAAAGAATTGTTCTGTCCTCAAGGCCAAAATTGTCCGTGTCCTTAAGGGGTTCATATGTCTCCTTGCATATATAACAGATGTATATATAGAGCATGTGGGCCAATGTTCTCTACCAGTTCTGGTGTTGGATATCATCTGCTTTTGTCTATGCAAGGGGATCGGGGAACCTATCCTTATATTATTTAAAATCCTCCCGACGTGTTTCCTCACGGCCAAAATATTCTTCAGGGGAGATGGGCCAAAACCAGCTTTACATAGATTCCATGGGTGCTGAGAATGGTGATTAGAGCTGTCTTTTCATCTAAAAAAGTGGGAGTGTTACAATATATTATATCACAATATATCACATCATGTGATATAATATATTGTAACACTCCCACGAATCAACTATATACATATACAAACAACAATACGATACACCATCTTTATACTACAGCGTCACCATGGCAATTCTTGTGTGACGGCAGTCTGGTCATGTGACTGCCTAGCATTAGCCCTTCCCTCCTTTCAGGTGACCTGCAAGAATGTATCCATGCTGGTCACGTGTATTGGAGTGGTGTTCGCACATGCGCACACCACAGGAACGCTTTTGAGCAATGTGGTGTGTTATATGCGCGACGCTTGGGGCGTTTCTCTGTCGGCCTCCTACTTTCTGCCACATCCCTTTCATCAGCTGTGACTCATGAAATTGGTTAGCTGATCACACTTGTGATTGGTGGCTGGTCACATAAATACCTCCCTCAGACTCTCTGGCACCACCACCAGACGAAGGCTCTCATCCGAAACGTACATCGGGTGTGACGCCAGACAGCACAAATCTATGGGTAAGTTGCTTATACTATATATCCACATATACTTTTTATGTAACCATTTGTTTTGGTCTGGGACTCTTTGCATATTATCTAGAACACATTACATGTCTCATAGGTTTATATATTTTATACACTATGTATAGCACTGAATGTGCTTTCATGGTTGCAGTTACTCCAAGCCTTACTCATGATACTTCCAAAACACATATATATGTTTATTTATTATCCAACTATTGACAACTGTCTGGCCTCCTCTACTTCACACTGTGGTAATAATCTTTGATTTTAATGTGTGTGTGTTTTTTATATTTTGTACCAATAAAATTATATATTTTATCAGTATAAGCATGGTTTTGACTCTATTTTTATTTTTTTATTTTAAAGGGGTAGTCAGTGATATATTTCACTTTTTTCACCTGTCAATTAAATAGAGAAAAGAGTGTGCAGTTGTAGGAAGTTCAATCCCTAGAACCACCATGGATGCAAAAAATAAGGGGATACAAGTCTCCGTGGCCAGACAGCTTCCCACACACCTAGGGCAATCTCATAGAGATAAATTGCACCAATGGAAAACCCTAGATAAACAAACTCTGCATTTTTTCATCACTCTCATTCAAGATTAAATTTGCTAATTATTTGTTCTTCTTGGAAAATATGGTGGTTATGATAGTAGCACTTCCTGAAGCACACAGGGAAAGAAGAGTTTTTGGCCACTTTTTTATGGAATAAAGAAGAAAAGACTGTAATGGGCACATAGACATTTATGCTTTTGAAATGGAAATAATCAATGCAGTGTTGCTAAAGGTTTGGATGTTGAGTTTCGCCTCCCTCTATTTCCTGCACATCTACAGTAGAGTAATTTAGAATAATTTCTTCTATACAGGGATGTTTTGTAAGATTGGCGTGGGATGAAAAATCCTAATGACAGGTTGTGCATTGTGTGTATAAATAAGGTCTAACATATCTTATATTGCCAGAAGTAATCTAGAGTCAAAATGTCATGTCAGTATAGTGCAAACCATTTATTCCTTTGGATCAATCATTTTTGGAGGCAGAAACACCAAAATCGACTGTGTTGCTATATAATCTATTTAAAATTTGTAACCATTTAAAGAAAAAGCTGTTCTGAAAATGCTTTGCAAAAGATGTTATTAATTGCCAAAAGGAGGTCTATTTCCGATTAATATATGCAAGTTAATTATTTCTGAGCTGCATCTGCCAAATCTAATGTCATAGAAAATGTCAAATGTACACACCCCACCGTCATGGCTCATATGAGTCTTGGCAGCATTAATCTAGGCAGCATTATTCATAGGGCAGAACATCACATTATTTCTGACCTCTCAGAGACAGAGGTAAGTTTAGAGCCTAATAAAATCAAAACTAGAAGCTAATAAGAATGAGTCTTCATTTGGATGGACTGTCTTTAGAAAATTATATAAAACTGTTTGTAGGACAGCTTTTCTAGAACTTTCAATGTATTTATCCTTGGCATCACAGGCTCATGTAAAGCCTTACACAAAGTGATTCGGAATAAAATCCATAAATACAGTAAATGTCGATACAATACTAGAATACCATATATATATATATATATATATATATATATATATATATATATGGATACAGTCCAGGGTGGATGAACACAGCACTCCAAATGCAACAAATCAGGCCATGTGCTCGTTACCTGGGGGTGAATCAATTCCCCAATATCCAAATAGAGAGAAATGTAGAGCGTAGTAACGGCACCAGGACTTCAAGATGGATGAAAGCAAAAATGGATTTATTTCACCTCAACACAGCAACGTTTCGGTTCAACAGGAACCTTTCTCAAGCCATGGCTTGAGAAAGGTTCCTGTTGAACCGAAACGTTGCTGTGTTGAGGTGAAATAAATCCACTTTTGCTTTCATCCATCTTGAAGTCCTGGTGCCGTTACTACGCTCTACATTTCTCTCTATATATATAGATATATATATATATATATATATATATATATATATATATATATATAACAGCAAAACAGCCATATGCGCATACTGTACAGTACAAGGATTATTTGAAAAATATTTTCTGTAGTAATAAAGAACAATAAGGAAGTTGATGCTTTTTAATAATACAATAATAGGCACAGGCCATGATGGAGAATAAGGAACTTGCTACCCTTGTTTACGACTTTCATTTTGTTTAGCTGGTACTTGGAATTTAGGAGATGTTAAAACTAATCAGGTAGTATCAGTTGTTAACTATATATGGTTAGCTTCCTACTAAACCCTCAGTTTTGGGTATAATCACGTGATTAACATTGCTAGGTGTCAAAGTAATTATAAGAAGACGATTATAAGAAGACAATTGGAGGAATTTATTAAGACTTGTGTTTCATACGCCAGTATTAATAGAAAACAAGCTGAAGTAAAATAGAATCAAATTTATTAAGAGGTGCATGTATAGCTGTGCACGTCCCTGAGGAGCAGGCGTAGATTTCTGCTATAATTAACTCCAGTGTGTGCCATAAATTATAGTAAACGCGTCGGGCCACAGATTGCACAGCCTCCTTCAGATAAGCTCTGCCCACTTTTTGTGACTTTTGAGCTGTTTGGGACTTTTCTACTTAAAAAAAAACTGATAAGTGTTAAACCACCCCACTGTGTGTGGTAATCCTTGTCACCAAACCAGTATGCATTTGAGCTACACATATGTGATTTTTTATTTTTCTCTTGAAAAACATTTTTATACTTTTCAGACTGTATTAATAGTTCTAAAATATTCTGTAGCTCTGGATACCGAATGTACTCAGCCACACAATGTCATATCAACAATTGAGTTTTTATTGTAATTTTCTAATCTCAGGCATGGTCAAATTGCAATGTTAGGCTGGCCATACACACAAGATAAAGGTTGGCCGAGTTTGACATCGCGAGATCAGCCAACTATCTTACATTTAGCCTTCTACCTGACATACTACGCAGTGTATTTTTGAATTATGGGAAATATCTTTCCATGAATTCCACAATCCCAGTGAGCGTTCCAATTTTTAAAAAATTGCTCAGTCATATACACGCCAGATTTTCTTGCAGAAATTTCTGCGACTGAAAATCAGTTCCATTCATCTGAATGGGGTTATTTCTGCAGCAACAAAAACTGCTGCATGTGACTGCACTCTTAAGGTGGCCACAGGTGATGAGTGTTAAAATTTTTATAATTGTTGCCTGTAATTATTACATCTTTGGGTCTAAAAAGGAACGGCTACAACCAATAGAAATTTACTCCTTTGGTTGGAAAACTTTTCATTCATTCTTCAAAATGTTTTGTAAGTACTATAATCGTATCCTTTAGTTTTCTATAGTCTGAGAAAAATATGTGGGAAGTGTAAATGCACAATATTCCACACAACATGAAACATTTATTAAAGAAATAAATCATTCGTAATGTGGTAAATATGTTTTTAACTCCCTTACCTGTAAGTGTTCTGATTGTTACGGTGTTATATCATGGTCAAGATCTTTACGTCTATGGCCAGCTTTAAAAATGTTCTTCTATAAATCACCATTATTACTATGATTATAGCTATCAAGCAACAGCCTACAGAGATCAAAACGAAAACCCCCTTATAGAGAATAGTAAGGTTTTTACTCTACTAAGAAGAAAATGGAAACCAATGTTTCCTGTATGGATTGGTTCTATGTTAACAAAATGTCTGTGTGTTCACAAACTACCAACTTATTCCTGTCTTTCAGATTTTGAAATTGGTCTAATTGATCAGAAGTATATTGTTGAGGATGTCATCGCTCAAAATATATTAGACTGAAATTTAGACGAGTGCTCCAACAGAAACTCACTCCAGGAATTGTATCCAGCATTCTAATCATAGATTAGATATGATATATATCGTAGAGGAATAAAAACACACAGATATTGCTTGTATGTTCAAAAATACTCCTCTGAGGTTTAGTGCCAAACTCAATAACAACAATAATATCATTCAAAAGGGGTGTAGGCTTGAGGTTAACCAATCAGAGGCAATGTGACAATAACTCTGAATCAGCCAATAGCAAACAATGAGAATATTTCATATTCAGCTAATTACAGGCATACATTACATTTTAAATATAATATATAATTCTTCATTAAATGCTGATGTCAGATTTTCAGCTGGAGACAAGAGTACAATAGAATCCTTATAAGGTGTTCTTTCTCATGAAGGGAGTTTTAGGGAGTTTCATTCCCATACATAAGAATTGTTGTGATAAAGAGAAAACCTTGCAAATCTGATAGCTTTATGTCTGGGCAGTCAGCCAGGCTAATAATTGCAAGGTTACAGGAGAAACATTCAAAGTTTACATATATTTCTGAAATAGAAGGGGAGGGGAGGGTCATTACAGGTCTAATACAGATTATATATAGATGTAGCCACCTTTAACTTGATTCTGATAACTTGCAGCAGTGTGATATCACACAACAAAAGCCATTGAAAAGTCATTGAAAAAGTCAAGAGATCTAGCCATTGTTTATTTAGTGTGTTAAAAGTCAAGGTAAAGCTGGCTACATCTGCATCTGCATAATTCGGCCAGCTTGATAATTCACAATGTAATTTAACATAGAGAATATAAGCAAATTGACCATCCATCACAAACCACCCTTTTTCTCATTAAATTACAGAAATTATATATATATGATTATAAATAGAGATGAGCGAACCGGGACAACCGAACCCGGTTTCGGTCCGAACATCAGGAAAAGTTTGGTTCGCAGCGAATCCGAACTTCACCGGGTTCGGCCGAACCCGTTTTGACCGAACCCGGTCAAAAATATTATACAAATCGGAAGCCACTTGTCTCTATCAATCACTGATAGAGAAAAGAGGCTGCTGATTAAAAATAAAATAAAAAGCATTTCATACGTACCCGGTCATTGTCTTGGTGACGAGTCCCTCTTCTTCCTCCAGTCCGACCTTCTTTTCTGACGCGGCAGCCTGTGATTGGCTGCAGAGGCCTCTGCAGCCTGTGATTGGCTGCAGAGGCCTCTGCAGCCTGTGATTGGCTGCAGCGGTCACATGGGCTGTAACGACACCCAGGAATGTCGGGCCGGATGTCGAGAGGGACGCGTCACCAAGGCAACGGCCAGGAGACCGGACTGGAGGAAGCAGAAAGTTCTCGGTAAGTATGAACGCCTTTTTTTTTTACAGGTTGATGTATATTGTGATCGGTAGTCACTGTCCAGGGTGCTGAAACAGTTACTGCCGATCAGTTAACTCTTTCAGCACCCTGGACAGTGACTATTTACTGATGTCGCCTAGCAACGCTGCCGTAATGACGGGTGCACACATGTAGTCACCCGTCATTACGGGGCCTCATGCACACGACCGTAAAAACACCCGTTATTACGGGTCGTAATTACGACACCAAATAGCGGGCCCATAGACTACTGTTAGCCACGGGTACCTTTCCGTTTTCTCACGGGAAGATGCCCGTGCCGTTAAAAAGATAGAACATGTTCTATTTTTTTATTTTACGGGCCGTGCTCCTATACTTTATAATGGGAGCACGGCTCGGAAAAACGACCGGCTGCCCGTGGCCGGCCGTGCTCATCTCCTGAAATACTCTGTGCTGCCTTAAACTCTGTGGACAGGTCAGGATCCTGTTTCTTTTAAATGTTGCACTGTAGCGCAGCCTTATATAGTGGATCGAGCGGGTTCCCCAGCAGCATTTAAAAGAAACAGAATCCTGACCTGTCCACAGAGTTTAAGGCAGCGCAGCACAGATTATTTCAGGAGAGGAGCGTGTGATTGGCTGCCGAGGCCGGTGCAGCCTGTGATTGGCTGCAGAGGCCGCTGCAGCCTGTGATTGGCTGAAGAGGCGGTCACGTGGGATAAAGCGTCATCCCTGGAGGCCGGCCTTCTGACGTCATCCTGACGTGCGTGACCGCCACTACAGCCTGTGATTGGCTGCAGCGGCGACATGGATGAAACGTCATCGCTGGAGGCCGGACAGGAGGAATGTAAGTATGAACGTATTTATTTTTATTTTTTATTACATTAAAATTTTATTTTCCGTGCGCCGAGCATGTACTGTCAAGGTTGCTGAAAGAGTTAGTGCAGCCCATTAACTCTTTCAGCACCCTGGACAGTACCATGCTCGGCGAAATTACAGGTTCGGTCCGAACTAGTTCGGTCCGAATCGAACTTTTTTGTGAAATTCGGCGAACTAGCCGAACCGAACTTTTCATAAGTTCGCTCATCTCTAATTATAAACCTCAAACAGTATAATCAATAGGACCACAGCTAATATAATGCTATCACCAATCTTAGGTTTGGGTATTTGGGTCCCATCAGTGCATTGACAAGTCCTGTACATCTTCATCCTCTTCTGTTCTTCACAGACTGTCACCCTTAGGCTGGAACTACTGTCCCGTACTGAAAACATGATTACAGTACGGGACAGTTGTCCTGCAGAGAGGCAGGGACTCCTAGCATCGTACATAACTATGATGATAGGAGCCCGGCTCCCTGCACTGAGTTCGGTCCGGGACTTCCGGCCGAAATACGTCCGTCCATCACGGACGTTAATGTGCTCGTGTGAACCCGGCCTTAGGGTAACCCACATAATTATTTAGTCATACTGTATGTTGGTGTGCAGTGGGGGATTTATTATTACCCACCCCCTGGTCACTTTCTTATCTTCCACTGTAAAACACTTAGATGCTGTTGACAGTTTCACTCAGGTCTTTGGCCTTTGCTTTACTTTGACGATTGCTGATGTCAGCAGGACTTGGTTTGGTCCTTCTCATCTGTCAGAAACCATCTATTGTTAGTATACGTCACCGGGCTATACATAGCACCTCATACTGTGAGCCTGGGGTGATTTCCCTTTGTAGGCGGGTAAGTGGAGTTTTATTAAGACTGCCACAAACCCTCCACATCTGTCTCTTCCATTGGCAAGTTGCTTGTCTGCACGGCTGCTTAGAATTGTGAAACTGCCTTCAGTTCATGACAAACACTTTGTATTGGCTCAGGCTGTGTCTGCTGCATCTCAGTGATGGAGTTTATCATATCAAAGTCTTTGATTTAAATCTGTTGGCACTTGCTGACGACCCAACCTTTATCAATTGTTAAAAAAAAATCTCATCTGGTGATAATAACAACTACATACTCTATAAAAGTTGTTCTAAGTACATACAATAACAATGTTGGGCCCTTAAACTAAATAAAACAAACACCTTTATATAAGAAAAAAGAAAACTTCTCTATCCCGCTGGGTACATTTTCTTTTGCACTTGGTGTTACTCTTTTCAGCGGGATTTGTACCTTATTCTGAGCTGATTACCTGTAACAGCTCCTACCCACAAAAATATTTACAGATACCATATGTTTATCTGACAAGTGTCTCAAACCAATTTTTTTTTCTCTTGCCTACTCTAAGATTCATATTAACACACTTAACATATTTCTAATATCTTAGGAAGCTACAAACAATTTGTATTACCTGGGAAGGCCTCTCAAGGTCTCTTCGTGGGAGGTGGGTATGATGATAAGGTTGGCACCATTTTGCCAGAACTGATGTGTAAGTGAATCAAACAGCTCTAACAGAATTTAGCAGCAAAAGCTGTAAAACCTGGGACATACTAATTAGATCTTACCAAATTGTTCCATGCAGTCTTGGGGGCATATGTGAGGCCACATACCATCAACACAAGTGCCATCAAGAATGCCTTGGGTGCTACCAGTTTACCTTATTTTATCTGTCCACATTCCATTAGAATCTGGTTTTCACGCCTTCTGCTCCCAGTTTGACACTTCCTGTGGAGAACAATATTTTTCATCGCAAAGTGATTAATTGAGCTTAATCAGATAATTTGATTGAAGGAAAGCATTAACAATGACATATTTACGTTAAACATTCACATTGGGCAGTAACTAAAAGTGATACATATAAACTGATTTTTCTTCTTTTTATATAAACTGAAAATAATTTTATTATCAAACAGCTGGTTTAATCCTCAGCAAAACGAAATAATATTGTGCAATGGGAATCGACTTCCACTGAGAAGTTATCATTTTAATTATAACACTGACACATGCCTCCAATAGTCCAATGTTAAGGCACGCTGATCCAGAACTTGCTCTCATTTGGGCTTGCTGGACTAAGTGGCTTGTGTAACAAGTGGAGTTATTAAACCGGATTGTGTTGCTGTGTTTCTGTGTGTGATACTGTGTGTGATAAGTGAGTGCTTGCAAATAGAGGCTAGCAAAACTGACACAATTTAAAAACCTTTTTTTCTTCTCAGCTTCTCTGCTGTGCAGCTAACGAAGGGGAGGGGTTAATTGCTCTCAGGTGATAAAAAATTAACCTGCAGGACTCACATTTGTGCTTGCTCTCATTGTGCTTGGTGGATTAAGTGGCTTGTGTAACAAGTGGAGTTATTAAACCAGAGTTGAAAAGAGGAGTTAACGTCCCTGTAAGTACTCTTCTTCTTTACTTTTACTTTTTGAATTGTTAACTGTTATAATGGATAGCAATATTGGAGGTTTTCTTCAGTACACAGTTTGCCATATGTATGTACGACTGGAGCCGGAGTTCTAGGGTGAATAACTCTGTGGCAGATGTGAGCATGTTGTTCACCTGGATGCTCGCATTAGAGCTCTGGAGGAGCAAAATGCAACACTGAGGGTGATAGACAATCTTGAGCGGAGCATGCTGCTCACGCAGTTAGTGGGGTAGACCTGGAGGGTGAAGACATGGGTCAGCAGGACCAGACAAGTAGCTGGGTTAATGTAGTTAGGGGCAGTAGAAAGAGGTCCAAGAAAAGGAAGGCCAATCCTGTTTCTGTTATTTCAAGCAAAATTGGCAAGTTGGGTGATGATGTGAGGGTGTCAGTCTTAGAAATGGCAGCCCTAGTGGATACTGATCTCCCTAACAGCCAGGAGAACAGACCAGCTAGTAGTCAGCGGGATGGTAATGCAGGTAAGGCAAGACAATTAGTAGTTGTTGGGGATTCTATAATCAGGAAGACAGATATTACTGGCAGGGGCTGGTGATGATCCAGATGTCGTGGTCCATGTGGGTACCAACGACAGAATACATGGTAGGTGGAGGAGCCTTAAGAATAATTTTAAAGAACTAGGCTACAAGCTGAAGGGAAGGACCTCCAAAGTAGTATTCTCAGGAATACTGCCTGTGCCGAGCACATCACAGGAAAGACAGCAGGAGCTCAGGGAGTTAAATGCATGGCTTAAGTCTTGGTGTAGAGGAGAAGGCTTTGGGTTCCTAGAGCACTGGGCTGACTTTTCATTGGGGTACAAACTGGATTCTGCAGATGATTTGCACCTAAATGGAAGGGGGTCCTCTGTGCAGGGGGAAAGAATTCTAGCAGAGGTGGCAGAGTATTTAAACTAGGGCTGAGGAGGGAGGTCAATGTAGAAAATGAAGGGGTACTTAGGTTAGAGAGGGGTCAGACTATATTGGTGGGGGGAGAAATAGACTGTGGGGAGAGGACTAGAAAACAGGATAAGAAGATCCTTTTGTTACAAGACAGCAATGAAAATAAAAATGCCCAAATAATGTCAAATAATCAAATTTCTGATACCAAGGGTGGCAATTTAAAATGCAAGTTAACTGCTTCCCGACTGCCGACGGTAAATTAACGTCGGCGCTTGCTGGGCTTTGCGCAGTGCTGATGTTAATTTATGTTCCTCCTTATGTCGGCGATTGGGTCCCCCACAGTGCGTATAGCACCCGGAATGGGCTGTTGCTATCAGCCTCTGGTCCAAGTGCTCTCATCAAGGCCTGATTGGTTGAGGTCCCAATCATGTGATCGCTATGATAGCGACCGCAGGCCAAGTTTGTTGTAGTAACAAACTTTCTCGGCACTTGATGTTTATAACTTTCTCTCTCCCCCAGCCTCCTGTCAGTGTGAGTTCGGAGGAAAGAGACGACAGTCAAAAAATCGCAGCTCCTCAGTTATCCCCACACAATTAATAAAAAATCAATCGTTAACTTTAATTAATAATAACAATTAATACATTTAGCTAGGCATGGTTTAGGTAGGGCAGGTGATTAGGGTTAGGGTTAGTTAGGAATTAGGATTTAGCTATTATATAGTGTAATGTAGGGTTCATTAACTTATTTATTAATTAATGAACTAATTGAGTTAATTTTTGTTGCATCAGTTCATCAGATTTTTAGTACAAATGAATTCATCTAGTTTTAGTACCACTTATATTAGTTCTGTTCTATAATATATATAGTTATATCGGGAGTGTCGTGTCAGTTCATCCGTTATTTAGTTCTTCTATAAATTGATTAATCTAGTTTTAGTACCACTTATATAAGTTCTGTTCTATGATATATATAATTATATCGGGAGTGTCGTGTCAGTTCATCCGTTATTTAATTCTTCTATAAATTAATTCACCTAGTTTTAGTACCCCTTATATCAGTTCTGTTCTAAAAATATATATAATTATATAGGGAGTGTCGTGTCAGTTCATCCGTTATTTAGTTCTTGTATAAATTAATTCACCTGGTTTTAGTACCACTTATATAAGTTCTGTTCTATAATATACATAATTATATAGGGAGTGTCGTGTCAGTTCATCCGTTATTTAGTTCTATAAATTAATTCACCTCGTTTTAATACCACTTATATAAATCTACTTTTGTGCGACAATACATATAATTCTATAGAATTTTATAGGGATTGTTTATACTAATTAGCTACAATTGAATTTGTTCAAATTCCTCATTAATTTTGTCAACATATAATTATTAGTTAATTTAAGTTACTTAGTATAAAAAAAGATATAATTAAGACAATGGAACGTCAGTTGTACACTGCAGAGGAGGCGTTTGCTCTGTTATGTTCTGATAGTGAAGAGAGTGTTGTTTCAGATGGGGATGATGATTTTGATAGTTTTGCGCTCAGCAACAGTCACAGCTCAGAAAGTAGCAGTCATTCTTGTCTGTCCTCAAAAATGCCAAGGACCAGTACGGTGGAGGCAGAGAGGGGCATTGGAGAAACCTCTCCAAATCAGAGTACAATGCCTAGCACAAGTGAGATCCCAAGTACTAGTGAAGTGGCGAAATCTAGTATACCATCAGATGTGGCATTTCCAAGATGGGAAACTTCAAATTCTGCTACCCCATTTGTCTCGGACTTTAATGCCATCCCAGGTATAAATGTAGAGGTGGAAGATTTTGTACCTGTCAATTTTTTCAACCTATTCATCACAGATGATTTATTAGAGCACATCGTCTCACAAACAAATGTATATGCAGCCCAATTTATTACAAAAAATCCAAGCTCCTATTATGCTAGACAAAACATATGGATGCCAACAAATGTTCAGGAGAGGAAAAAATTCCTAGGCCTCACACTTTCCATGGGGCTTGTTAAAAACCCAGTATACTCTCTTACTGGTCCACCCGTCCTGTACTAACTACCCCTGCCTTTTCTGCCATTCTTCCAAGAGCACGGTATGAAATACTGATGAGATTTTGGCATTTCAATGATAACAGCTAGTGTCCCCCTGCAATAAAGTATGTACTGATGGTTGGTTTTGAGGTGAATGTAAATAGAATCACCAGATGATGTGTGTACCACACTAACATCGGAAGATGAATTGCATAACATAGACAACTTATCAGTGTAATTGCGCCACAGTTTAAAATAAATGCTGTATTGTAAGAATTTAGCTGTGGTTAGCAATAAGTACTCTATTGCTTTTACTTACAGCATAGTATTGTTACTTTGTATCACAGAGTCCATTACTTAAAATCACATTTGTCTTTATCCCTCAATCCCACTTGATAAGCTTTCATATTTAGTTCTTCAAATAAATAGAACTATACTGGTTAAGTGGTATTTGTCAAAGTATATAGGGTGTTCTAAAGGGACCGCTCACCCTATCCCTTAATGGTATATTATACCTTCCACAGCCGGGTTTTCATTATATCCATTGATCTCACACTTCCTGCCCTTATGTTTCCCCCTCTAATTTATTCACCTTTGTGATCCACATAAGGGCCACATTCACTATATAAGAAGTGTTTAATCCCTATGCTAATACTTTTTAGGTTGCTTATTAATTGGGGGTACCCAATCTAATATTCTTAGGGTAACTAATTTATCCTTGTGCACTCTTCAACATTTTATAAATATTTAATAAAAGTCATATTTTAAGTTAAATGTTATACCAGCTCTCCCTTCTCTTCCTCTCTGCCCCACATACTTCACTATCACTCAATGGTGTTGTACACCAGGTATAACAGTCCTAACATTCAAGTACTATCATTCATAACTTAATTTCTGTAATCCCCTCAACAGAGTCTAGAAAGTACCCCCAATGAAGATGTCGGGTATGTTCTAAAAGAGGAATGAGGCGTAAAACACGTTATTATTGCCCAGGCTGCCCTTCATTGCCAGGCCTGTACCTCCATGACTGTTTTAAAAATTTTCACACAGAGCCATGTTTTTCAAGTTGTGCCATTTCAGACATTCAAGCAGAATATTTTTTTTGCATTTATTTATTAACAAAAATATATGATTAATTCTGAGATTAAAGATTTTCAACCTTTCATCCCAAAAAATGAACCCTGGCCTAAATCCATAAAAAAAAATTAATTCCTTTTACACCATCTTAACATTTTTTACATTTACAATATACCCCTCATTGAATACCTTGGGGTGCTTATTATGCTGATATTGTGGAAGTCAAATCTGACAAAGATGCTTACCGAAATCGAAATGCGACTTTTGATTTAGTGAATTAAAGCTTTTATTCCTTTAGATAAAAACTATATGAGTGTGAATCTTTTGACAAAGCCAGCAGCAGTATAATTGTCAATAATGACTCTTTGGGGTTATACTTATGTTTTGCCATCGGAGGGTTAGAAGTTAGTCTTCAATAAACTGAAGCATGCCAAAACAGCAATATTTGGCCTGGTCACAAAGGCTTAAACTACCAAATTGGGTCATTTCTTCGGGGTTTCTTTCGTTCTGGCAGCTCAACGCTTCTACAAGCTTGGGATGGGGCCTGGAATCGATTCAATTGTGCCCTAAAAGTGCTCCCTCCATTTTAGGCCCAGCCGTGTGTCCAGTAAGCAGATTGGGGCCACAATGGGGATATTTCTGAACACAGGACAAACAGGGTGTTACATTTTGAGGTGTGTTTTTCTATTCTCATGATTGCTTTATAAAATAATCTGTCTTTAAAATGACACATTTGTGAAAATAAGTAAAATGTTAATTTTTTTCACTTGCTCTGCATAAATTTCTGCAAAAACTGTGTGATCAAAATGCTGACTACACCCCTAAATGAATACCTCAAAGGGTCTAGTTTTCAAATTAGGGTCATTTATTGGGGTTTTTATTGTTCTCGCTGCTCAATGCCTCTAGAAATGTGTAATGGGGCTTGAAACATTTTCAAGCAAAATTTGTGTCTTGAAAGCCACCCGGTGCTCCCCTCTTTTTGGGCCCTGCCGTGTGTCGAGGGAGTGCATTAGTGCCACAATGGGGATATTTTTGAACATAGGACAAACAGGGTGTTACATTTTGGGGTGTGTTTGCTTTATGAAATAATATTTCTTTAAAATGACACATTTGTGAAAAAAATGTAATTTACATTTTTTTCACCTGCATTGCTCTGATTCCTGAAAATAAAATGCATGGTCAAAATAATTACAACACCACTCAATGAATTTTAAGGGGTGTAATTTTCAAAATAGGGTAATTTATGGGGGGTTCTATTATTCTGACACCTATGAACCTCTGCAAACTTGGTGTGGTGCAGGAAAACAAAATGTACTTCAAAATGTAAAAAATTATTGTTAAATTTGTAAGTCTCCTAAATTGCTCAAAAATGTAAAACGTTTTTCAAAAGTGCTGCCAAAAAAAGTAAAGACATGGAAATATATATTTGATATAATATTTGTATGGTATGTATATACATATGTGACATATTGCAGTTAAACATAGGAAAAGAAGACAATTTTTAACATTTTTTATCAATTTTTGTAGTTTTTAAAAATACACACAAATCAGATCGGTCTACTTTTACCACCTAAATAAAGTACAACATGTGAAAAAACAATGTTAGAATTACTTGGATGTGCAAAACCATTACAGAGTAATTCTTCAAGTAATGTTCACAAATGCCAGAAGCCCAGCAAGCAAAATGGGGGAGCTAGAGGCCTTGGTACTGGAGGAACATATTGATATAGTTGGTGTTGCTGAAACCTGGCTAGACTCTTCTCATGACTGGGCAGTAAATCTACAGGGTTTTATACTGTTTCGGAAAGACAGAGCAAATAAGAAAGGCAGTGGTGTATGTCTGTATGTGAGAAGTGATATGAAGGTGAGTGTGAAAGAGATAATAGTCGATGAAGATTGTGAGGAGGTTGAAACCTTGTGGGTGTAATTACAAAGGGAGGTAAACACTGAAAAAAATACTTTTGGTGTAATCTATAGACCCCCCCCCCCCCAATGTAACTGAGGAGATGGAAGGTCAGCTATTTAAACAGATGGAGTGGGCAGCACAGGTGATAATGGGAGATTTTAATTACAGGGATATTAATTGGTGTCATGGTTCGGCTTCAACTGCAAAGGGGAGAAATTTCCTCAACCTATTGCAGGAAAATTTTATGGCCCAGTTTGTGGAAGACCCGACTAGAGGCGAAGCCCTGTTTGATCTGGTAATTTCTAATAATGCAGAGCTTGTTGGGAATGTCAATGTTCGTGAAAACCTCGGTAACAGTGTTCACAATGTAGTTATATTTTACCTATACTGTAAAAAAACAGACACAGGCTGGGAGGGCAAAAACACTTAATTTTAAGAAGGCCCATTTCCCTAGGATGAGGGCTGCAATTCAGGACATAGACTCGGAACAACTAATGTCAAATAATGGTACAAATGATAAATGGGAGATCTAAAAATCCACTTTGTATAATTATAGTGCAAAATTTATTCCTATAGGTAAGAAGTATAAACGACTAAAATTAAACCCCACATGGTTTAAACCATCTGTAAAAAGGGCAATATATGACAAAAAAGGGCATTTGAAAAATACAAATCTGAGGGTACAGCGTAGCCTTTGTAAATTATAAAGAGCTTAATAAAATCAGTAAAAAAGTAATAAAATTGGCAAAAATACAAAATGAAAGGCAGGTGGCCAAGGATAGTAAAACAAATCCCCCAAAATTTTTCAAGTTTGTAAGTGCAAAAAAGCCAAGGTCTGAACATGTAAGACCCCTAAATAGTGGTAATGGGAAGTTGGTAACAGGGGATCAAAAGGAGGCAGAGTTACTAAATGGGTTCTTTAGCTCCGTATATACAATAGAAGAAAGAGCAGCTGATATAGGCGGTGCCAGTGCTGTTAATACATCAATTAATATACTGTATTGGCTGAATGTAGATATGGTCGAAGCTAAGTTAAATAAAATAAATGTGCACAAGGCCCCGGGACCAGATGGGTTACACCCTAGAGTTCTTAAAGAGCTTAGTTCAGTTATTTCTGTCCCCCTCTTCATAATATTCAGTGATTCTCTAGTGATTGGGCAAATGTGGTGCCTATTTTCAAAATGGGCTCTAGGTCTTCCCTGGGTAATTATATACCAGTTAGCTTAACATCAATCGTGGGAAAAAATGTTTAAAGGGCTATTGAGAGACTATATACAGGCATATGTGACAAAAAAAATAGTATAATAAGTGACAGCCAGCACGATTTTACTAAGGACAGAAGTTGTCAAACCAACCTGACTTATTTTTATGAAGAGGTGAGCAGAAGCCTAGACAGAGGGGCCGCTGTGGATATAGTGTTTTTGGACTTTGCAAAGGCATTTGACAACACTGTCCCTCATAGACGTCTAATCGGTAAATTAAGGTCTATAGGTTTAGAAAGTATAGTTTGTAATTGGATTGAGAATTGGCTCAAGGACCGTATCTAGAGAGTTGTGGTCAATGATTCCTACTCTGAATGGTCCTCGGTTATAAGTGGTGTACCCCTGGGTTCAGTGCTGGGACCACTATTCAGCTACAGTAGATGGCTTTAAAGGCTTAGATAATTTCATAGAATGAAAAAATATCAGCTCCTATGTCAATGTGTAGAAATTTTTCCTTTCCCTTTTCCCATCCCTTGGTTGAACTAGATGGACATGTGTCTTTTTTCAACCATACTAACTATGTAACTATGTAACATAAAACTTAACCTCAGTATTTAATATTCCCACAACACTTCTTGAATACTGTTATCAAACTAACTTTGTCATAGCATCTAGAGAAGTGCTGATATCTTAATCATTGTACAAACACCAGTTCATTACTTGGGGTGAAAACTATTCCCCTGTCACTACACACAACTTCTGCAGTGGGGAAAATACTGGCAGGCTTCAGGCCACCCTGAGAACAGGTCTACACATACGATCACATTTTCATACACACCTACCTCAGGTAGTTGTATGTTCTGCAGTCGCTGGAACGGGTAATCTAGTCCGGGTGCACCTCTCATAGGTACCTTTTCTGTTTTACCTATGTCATGCCGTACGCATATCATGCAGGCTACTACAAACCTAGTGGTGGCATCATTGAATCCAGGGACAAGCCAATTTGCTGACACCTGGCTGCACATACTCTCCTTGCCAGGTGTGTCATCCCTTGTGCTCTCAATTGGTTTACCTGGTGATCCAGCAAAGTTCCTACTACCAATGGGCCCATAATCATACCTAGAGTCAATGTAAATGTCGGCCATCTTACCTTTTGCCAGGTTACAAGCGTCAGCAAGCACCTCCAGCTCTTCTTCTTGAGATGAACAAGATGGTGAGAGTGGTTTCTGGATGATTTACCTTGTGCATCGTGACTACCATGTATCCTGTCTTGTACATACTGTATAGCTCTACATTACAAATTTACATTGGAAACCCATGTTGTATATAGATAAACTATTTCAAAAGGGTAGAGTTTTAATTGTCCACATTCATCTAATCCAGAACACTTGTAAATCCCACCCCTTTCAGATCCTGTAAATACCTGATTAATACAAAAACAAACAAAAATTATTTTATAAAAATCTGGCATAAAATTAATAATGTTCAGGTAATTTTCACCTCCTTCCCATCTAAATGTGTAAAGACTCATCTGTGAGTGACGTCACCTCGACCTCTTGTGCAGATTTGCTAGAGGGGAATAATCTTTTACACAATACCTTATATTGATTGGTGACTACAGCACAGCATACCCAGTGCCATGTTTACCGTTCTGGAAGGATCTGGCACTATCTACACAGAAAAACTCAAAATTTGGGTTACTCTCATACACATTTTGTAGATCTTCTAGCTCTAAATTAATTCAAAACAAAACAAAATTGTACATTGTAACTGAGACGTACTTGATCAGTCTCATCACTACTCCCCCTTTTTGGACTCTGCTGAGGTAATGTAGCAGGGTTTAAAACTACATATCTCAACATGTTAAGGTTGGGCACTCTATCTGGGGGCACTCGTTTGGCACCCTGTAATCCGCAATAGCCTTGAACAAAAATGACTTTCTCCGGACAAAACTGCATTTTATCTTTTAGATACCTTGCAACCATTTACTTTTAAAACATCATAGATTTTAAAAAATAACTTTGAGGCAGTACTATACCATTTGCCTGCATGTGTAAAAACAAAAATAACAATTGTAAATATTTATCCAGTAAAACAGAGAATAATATGTCTGCTAATGTTAATTACTGCAAACCAATAAACTGTGTGTGGGAGTAGGGAACATTAGGGGTACATACATTTTCAAAACCCGGTGTCTCCCAATATTAACTTCAAAACATTACAACATTAAATCATATCATATCATAACACATGAACATTCCAAAAGCTCCATATTTCTTCATACAGCTGTAATATTTTACTCACTCTGTGTACTTACGGACAACAGCGCATGCGCAGAGATAAGACACACTCCTTTACACAGAAGAGAGGAACTGATTACATTTATAACTCTAATTATTTAACCCCATACACAAATTTTACACAGTACCTCTGTTAACCCCTTTAGGACGCAGCCTGTTTTGGCCTTGTGGCACAGCCAATTTTTTCAAATCTGACATGTGTTACTTTATGTGGTAATAACTCCGGAATGCTTTTACCTATCCAAGCGATTCTGAGATTGTTTTCTCGTGACATATTGTACTTTATAATAGTGAAAAAATTTGGTTGATAAATTCAATATTTATTCGTGAAAAACAACAAAATTTATAGAAAATTAGCAAAAATTGGCAATTTTTTTAATTTAAATGTATCTGCTTGTAAAATAGATAGTAATACCATGCAAAATAGTCACTAGTTACCATTTCCCATATGTGCACTTTATATTTGCATCGTTTTTTGAACATCCTTTTATTTTTCTAGGACGTTACAAGGCTTTGAACTTTAGCAGCAATTTCTCACATTTTCAAGAAAATTTCAAAAGTCTATTTTTACAGGGGCCAGTTCAACTGCACCCCTCAAAGTATTCAAAACAGCATTCAGAAAGTATTTTAACCCTTTAGGCGTTTCACAAGAAATAAAGCAAAGTAGAGGGGAAATTTACAAATTTCTCTTTTTTTTTCCGAAATTCATTTCTAATAAAAAAAATTGTGTAACACAGAAGGTTTTACCAGAGAAATACAACTCAATATTTATTGCCCAGGTCCTGCAGTTTTATGAAAATCACACATATGGCCCTAGTGCCCTAATGGACCGAAACACCGGCCTCAGAAGCAAAGGAGCACCTAGTGGATTTTGGGGCCTGCTTATTTTTAGATTATATTTTAGGCACCATGTCGGGTTTGAAGAGGTCTTGTGGTGCCAAAACAGTGGAAACTCCCCGAAAGTGACCCCATTTTGGAAACTAGACCCCTCAAAGAATTTTTCTAGGGGTATAGTTACCACTTTGACCCCACAGGTATTTTGCTATATTTATTGGAGTTAGTCTGTGAAAATGAAAATCTATTTTTTTTCTGAAATAACATAGACATTTTTAATATTTACAAGGAATAAAGAAGAAAATGCACCCCAACATTTGTAAAGCATCTTCTCCCGATTACGAAAATACCCCATGTGTGGTAATAAACTGCTGTTTGGACCCACGGCAGCGCTCAGAAGGGAGGGAGCGCTATTTGGATTTTGGAGCGCAGATTTTGCTGGATTAGTTTTTAGTGCCATGTCGTGATTGCAACCCCCTGGAGGGAACAAAATAGTGGAAACACCCCAAAAGTGACCCCATTTGGGAAACTACACCCCTCAAGGAATTTTTCTAGGGGTATAATAAGCATTTATACCACACAGGTCTTTTGCAGAATTTAGTAGAATTAGGCCGTGAAAATGAATATAAACATTTTTGTCCACTAAAATGTTAATTTTTTTCATTTTCACAAGGGATAAAGGAGAAAAAGTCACCCTAAATTTGTAACGCAATCTCTCCCAAATATGACAATACCCGACATGTGGTAATAATTTTTTTTTTAATATAAATTAATTAACCTTTGCAGGACTGATCCTTTTTTGCTTTTCCATTTTAGTTTTTCACTCCCCGCCTTCCAAACGCCATAACTTTTTTATTTTTCCATGAATTGAGCGGTCTGAGGGCTTATTTTTGGCAGGACGAGCTGTAGTTTTTATTGGTACCATTTTTTGGTACATGCAAATTTTTGATCACTTTTTATTACATTTTATCTAGCGCTTTGGTGGCCAAAAACAGTGATTTTGGCGTTTTAAATTCTTTATTTCTTACGGCGTTCATAATGCGCTATAAATGACAATTTTACTTTATTCTGCGGGTTGGTACGATTACGGAGATACCAAACGTATATAGTTTTTTTTATGTTTTGCAGCGTTTGCAAAATAAAATAACTTCTTTATAAAATAATTTATTTTCTGTCACCATATTCTGAGAGCCGTAACTTTTTTATTTTTCAGTCAAAAAAGCTGTGTAAGGGCTTGTTTTTTGCGGGACGGGTTGTCATTTTTATTGGTACTATTTTCGAGTACATGCGACTTTTTGATCACTTTTTATTCTAGATTTTAGGATGGGTGGTGACCAAAAAATATTGATTCTGGCATTGTTTTTAGTTTGTTTTTTTGCGGCGTTCACCGTGCGGTAAAAATAACATTATAGTTTGGGTCGTTACGAACGCGGTGATACCAAATATGTGTACTGTTTTTAAACGGTTTCATTTTTTTCCCTATAATAAGAGACTTATTATAGGAAAAAAAATCTTTTATTTTTACACTTTTGTAAAACATTTTTATTAACTTTTTTTTTAATTTTTTCTTTACTTTTGACACTTTCTTTTTTTACCAGCAGCTCTGATCGCTGCTAGAATACATTACACTACCTAGGTAGTGTAACGTATTCCAACTGTCAGTGTGACGTCACAGTCACTCTAACAGTTAGTCTACGAGGACCAGCCAGAGGCTGATCCTCATAGGCTTGCATATATGGCAGACCCGGAGGCCGTTGTCTGGCCCCTGGGTGCCATCACAAGCATCAGCAGCCCCCACAATTGCATGGGGGCTGCTGATGTGCTGCAAACCCTGTACATGCGGAAATCGCAATCGAGCCCCGCATGTAACGGGTTAATTGCCAAAATCAGCGGCAATGAGCCGTTGATCGGCAACAGTGGAGTGTCAGCTGTCAGGTACAGCTGACCTCCCGGTTCCCGATGCACAATAGTTGTAAAACATAAAAAAAGGACCAACGGCGCTGCACGGATGAACAGAAGGATGGACGACTTAGATAACCATCAGGTAAAGTTTAATGAAAGGGCTACGCGTTTCAACACCGAACTGGTGTCTTCATCAGGCCAGTATAGACTGTTCTATACAACATGCATTTATATACATACAAGGAAATAGAAAAAGACCGCCAAAAAAAGACCGCCAAAAACAGCAGGTCAAAGGTCAGGGGTCAGCCGGGTCAAACACAATAAAAAAAAAAAAAGTTTAACAAATTGAGCATAGATAAACAAAGCGTCCCTGGTTGCCGAGCAACCCAGCTGACGCAAAAAAAACCTGACATGGCTACTGAAACACAGCGCTGGACCGCATGTGACACAGGGAGGAAAAAACCCAATGCTTCTACATTGCTGACTGTACTTAATAACATAATATGAGGTCTATACATATTATATCAAAATTCCACATTAAAAGACATATAAAAAATATATATATAAAAAATGCTGAAGATGTGTTATATCGAAAAACAACATAAAAAGACATAAAAATTATATTATAATTATTATATAAAAGCGAACAATGGTCCTGATAAAGCTTATGTTGTAATTAAAATCATATCTAAAATTAATCACATGTTTTTGCCAACAGAAAAAAAGGGGGAGTTGATCACAGCCGGGGCACCACACAAGTGGCCCAGAAGAACACAAGCACAAGAATCCACACTAAATGGTCACTCCCAAAAAGTGCGTGATTCCAATCTATGCTTAAAATACCCAATCATTGTTGTTATAATCGTAGGAAATGATAACTAATATATTTACAAGTGGAGATACTTACAATAGTACTGACCAGCAGCATAAATACAATTCATAAAAACGAAACAAAAGAGTCTACATCAATATAAGAGGAGGGACAGAGGATTAGATTCATTCCAGGGATGATTCAGTGAGATCATTTAATCCATTGGGATATAAAGTACCCAATTTATATATCCAGAAATTTTCTCTCTGTTTGAGTCTAATAAATCTGTCCGATAAATCGGCTGGTATTTGCTCAATGGGGGTGACTTTTATGTACCTAAAGCTGCAATCATGTTTTGATGCACAGTGTCGTGATACGTTTTGTTTTAAAAAACCTTTACTCACATTCGACCTATGCTTGTTAATACGGTTTCTTAGTGTCTACGTTGTCCGGCCCACATATTGTAGCTTACATGGACATTGAAGCACATATATTACATATGTGCTCCCACAATTAAGGTAATTTTTAATTGGAAATGTTTCACCCGTCAGTGCAGAAACAAACTCCGTACACTTATTGGTGAGATTGTTACAGCATAGACATCTGTTTCGGCCACAACAAAAGGCACCTTTATATCAAATGACAGAGCTTGGTTAGTCTTTTTAATACCACCCATTTTGCTAGGAGCTACTACGTTTTTTATTGTTTTCGCCCGTCTCTTTGGGATTTACAGGGATTAAAGGCTTTAGGAAGGGATCATTGGTCAAAATATGCCAATGCTTCCTGGGTATGGACATGAACAATGCACTACCTTTGTTGAATGTTGTAATAAAATTACTCTTTCGTTCCATGTTATCAGGGTTCTCTATACCCGTATTTGTTTTTATTTGTATGCATTCATCCTGGGTCAAAGTCCTAGCTTTCAGTTCTGCCCCCTTTATTAGACTCCTTGGAAACCCTTTTTCCAGGAATCTTTTATTCAAAATTCCACACTCCTTGTTGAAATGTAGTTCATCAGAGCAGTTTTTTCTAATTCTGCGGTATTGGCCGAAAGGAACATTTTTAAGCCAGGGGGAGTAATGCGCACTTATAAAATCAAGGTAGCTATTCACGTCTACTGTTTTAAAATGTGTTCTAGTTAAAAAACAGCCATCCTTTTTCTCGATCGTCAGATCTAAAAAATCGATACTAATACTGAGAACGTGTGGGTAAAAGACAGACCAAAATTATTCTTATTCAAAGAGTCTATAAAATTATTTGCAGTAGATGCATCACCCTTCCAGATAAAAAACAGGTCATCGATATAACGCTTGTAGAACACAATTTTATCTCTAAAGGTATGTTCATTCAGTATAAGGGAGTTTTCTAAAAGCCCCATATACAAGTTAGCGTATGAGGGGGCAAAACGTGACCCCATTGCGCAGCCCTTGATTTGTTTGTAAAAATCACCATCAAACGTAAAAAACATTGTGTGTTAAAATGAACTCTATACAGTCCATAATAAAATTGAGTTGAAAATTAGAAAAACGGGGATCATTTATTAAAAACCCAGAAATAGCTTCTAGCCCTTTTGTATGAGGAATGTTTGTGTACAGAGAAGACACATCAGCAGTAAGAAAGTTAATATCTGATATGTCATTATGAGTGTGTAATTCAAAAAGATCTCTAATAAGTTGTGTCGAATCTTTCAAAAAGGAGGGTAGTTTAGAAACAAAAGGTTGGAGATGGATATCCACATAATGCGACAAATTACTGGTCAAAGACCCTATGCCTGAAATGATTGGTCGGCCAGGCGGGTTTACCAAAGATTTATGTATCTTCGGAAGATGATACATAAAGGGGATAGTGGGGAAAGGGATAGTCAAAAAAGCCCTTTCTTTTTTGCATAGGAGATTATCCTTAAATGCAGTCTCTATCAAAAATTTGTATTCAGTCTCAAATTTGGGAATCGGATTGGACTTTAGTTTTTCATAAAAATGCTCGTCCGAGAGTAATCTAGTTGCTTCTTTGAAATATTCAAGTCTATCTTGGATAACGATGCCCCCCCCCCCCTTTGTCTGCTGATCGTATAATGATGTCTTGCTTTTTTGGAGGGCTTTTAGGGCTCTACGTTGAGGTCCGGACAGATTATCTTTATTAGACAGAGATGGTTTTAAATCCTTAATTTCTGTACTCACTAGATTAGAAAAAGTCTCCAAAGCTGGACCCCTATGATGTAATGGATAGAACGAAGATTTAGGTTGTAATTTGGTTCTAACTGGCGTAACAATGTCTATAGTAGCTTGGTCAGGCAAAATCAATGGTGGGGACATAGCAAAATGACGCAAAAGGGTCATTTTACGTATAAATTTATTCAGATCCATAAAAAGTTCAAATCCATCAGGGGATGTGGTAGGGCAAAATGACAGACCCTTGGATAATAAGCCCGTTTCATCAGCATTGAGACTATATTGGGATAAATTAAAAATTTTCACTAAATCAGTTTGTATTTCTTTTTCAACGATGGTGGCAGGACCTTTGGTATGGTGTCTACCCCCTCTACAACCTCTATATCTACCCCTAGTTTTCTTTTGGAGGATAGCTTTGGAATTCTTGTGAAATATGAGTTTAGGGTTAGTGGTAGTGGGTTTTGAAGAACCCGTGGTGATAGAACGGATAAAATTGGGGGCATGGGAGGAGGGGAAAGAGGATCTAAAAAAGACAGAGAATCGATGGAGATGATGGGGTCAGAGATGTTGGGAAATGTGATCTGGGAGTGTGGGGAAGGGGTAATGTTGGGGGATAATGGAGAAAGATCTAAAAGTGTGGGAGAAATGATAGTAATGATGGTAGTATCACTAGAATCATTAAACATAGAGCAGTTGGACCTTGAACCTAAAGGTGAATCCGGAATAATATTAAATAATCTGAGGTGAGCATCAAGGTCACATGATTTGAAAGCAAATTGAGGGATTGCTCCCAAATGGTGTGGGATGTGTGACGGACTGGCAAAAGAAAAAATGGTAGATGTAGGCATCTCTATTGTAAGAGGTCCCACATTATTAATAGTTGGCTGCTTGGATGGAATATTTGGAGTTGAACTGGTATTCACATTTGGGGACAATTGTGATGAAAGGGGAACAGAGGAAAGAGCATTGGTGGTGTGTCTGAGATGAAAAGGAATGATAGATTTGGAAATATTTTGGACTTTGGGACGATATATGGGAGTGAAAGGTTTTTTATAATTATTAACATTGGCGACTGGGGGACATGACACAGTCCAATCTCCAATTTTATTCTTGGTATAGTCATTCCTGTCCCGCGTGAGTTTGCACATTTTTTTGGAGATCAAACTCTTTTCAAAATCTTTAAGTCGGTCAAGGGTTGATTTTTCCAATTTTTTAAAATCAGGGTGCAGGGAATAGGGAGCAAACTGTTCCAAAAGGACCTCAATGTTAGATGCAAGAGATAATATTAACTCAGATCTCTTATATACTAGGCGGTCAATAAAACCTAAACTACAATGTTCTATATACTCGAACCAATTAGAGCTAAAGCCCGAATCAGTAGGATAAGGGGATTTTAGCAAAAGTCTTAGTCCCCTAGGGGCCATTTTCTCAGATACATATAGATTTAAAAAATGGCAATCAATGCTATGGAATGCTTCCTCTTTCAAGGAGTCTTCCAAGCGTAAAAAAAGGTCAGTCATACTCCTAGTTTGATCTAAACTGAAAGGATTGGTATTAAAAGTAATCAAATCATCAACCCCCAATTTTTTATCAGTCATCTCTGAAAGTAATGAGTCCCGTGACTTCACCCTCTCCAGTAGGGCTTCCATCATGGTGAGGTAGTTAAATGTAGAAGGACCTCCAGATAGTACCTAATAATCAATTTATTAATGATCACTACACGTGGATAGTCAGTTGTTAATCCCAAGGTATAGATTTGTAGTTATTGAGGCAGCCAGTGTCCGAGGCTCAAAAACAGTCGCCAAACTGTGTCCAAATGTAGAGTTCCTCGAAATACCAGGGACGCACACCCAAGGACCCGGTGTGATAGCGTCCAGCGATTTGCAAACTAAAATAGGAAATAAAAAGAGACACGGCGCCACATGGTGCAAAGTAAAAGTGAGATAGGGCAAGGGAGCAAACTTGTTAAGAAAACGCTCACCTGGTCCAAGAAACAAAAAGTATCAAAGGGTGGTAATGAGGCTGCTGCTGCCAGGTCCAGATCACATAAAATAAAATTTGTTGTCCAAAGGATAGTTGTAAAACATAAAAAAAAGGACCAACGGCGCTGCACGGATGAACAGAAGGATGGACGACTTAGATAACCATCAGGTAAAGTTTAATGAAAGGGCTACCCGTTTCAACACCGAACTGGTGTCTTCATCAGGCCAGTATAGACTGTGCTATACAACATGCATTTATATACATACAAGGAAATAGAAAAAGACCGCCAAAAAAAGACTGCCAAAAACAGCAGGTCAAAGGTCAGGGGTCAGCTGGGTCAAACACAATAAAAAAAAAAAAAGTTAAACAAATTGAGCATAGATAAACAAAGCGTCCCTGGTTGCCGAGCAACCCAGCTGACGCAAAAAAAAACTGACATGGCTACTGAAACACAGCGCTGGACCGCATGTGACACACGGAGGAAAAAAACCAATGCTTCTACATTGCTGACTGTACTTAATAACATAATATGAGGTCTATACATATTATATCAAAATTCCACATTAAAAGACATATAAAAAATATATATATAAAAAATGCTGAAGATGTGTTATATCTAAAAACAACATAAAAATACATAAAAATTATATTATAATTATTATATAAAAGCGAACAATGGTCCTGATAAAGCTTATGTTGTAATTAAAATCATATCTAAAATTAATCACATGTTTTTGCCAACAGAAAAAAAGGGGGAGTTGATCACAGCCGGGGCACCACACAAGTGGCCCAGAAGAACACAAGCACAAGAATCCACACTAAACGGTCACTCCCAAAAAGTGCGTGATTCCAATCTATGCTTAAAATACCAAATCATTGTTGTTATAATCGTAGGAAATGATCCTACGATTATAACAACAATGATTGGGTATTTTTAGTTATTATTTATCAACATAAGCTTACAACATAAGCTTTATCAGGACCATTGTCCGCTTTTATATAATAATTATAATATAATTTTTGTCTTTTTATGTTGTTTTTAGATATAACACATCTTCAGCATTTTTTATATATATATTTTTATATGTCTTTTAATGTGGAATTTTGATATAATATGTATAGACCTCATATTATGTTATTAAGTACAGTCAGCAATGTAGAAGCATTGTTTTTTTTCCTCCCTGTGTCACATGCGGTCCAGCGCTGTGTTTCAGTGGTCATGTCAGGTTTTTTTGCGTCAGCTGGGTTGCTCGGCAACCAGGGACGCTTTGTTTATCTATGCTCAATTTGTTAAAGTTTTTTTTTATTTTTTTTTTTATTGTGTTTGACCCGGCTGACCCCTGACCTTTGACCTGCTGTTTTTGGCGGTCTTTCTTTGGCGGTCTTTTTCTATTTCCTTGTATGTATATAAATGCATGTTGTATTGCACAGTCTATACTGGCCTGATGAAGACACCAGTTCGGTGTTGAAACGCGTAGCCCTTTCATTAAACTTTACCTGATGGTTATCTTAGTCGTCCATCCTTCTGTTCATCCGTGCAGCGCCGTTGGTCCTTTTTTTTATGTTTTACAACTATCCTTTGGACAACAAATTTTATTTGATGTGATCTGGACCTGGCAGCAGCAGCCTCATTACCACCCTTTGATACTTTTTGTGTCTTGGACCAGGCGAGCATTTTCTTAACAAGTTTGCTCCCTTGCCCTATCTCACTTTTACTTTGCACCATGTGGCGCCGTGTCTCTTTTTATTTCCAATTTTAGTTTCCCGATGCACAATGTCGCCGACACTGTCACAGACACTCTCATCGACAGTGTGCATCGCGAACGGCAGTGACGTCCTGTTACTCTGACAGGAAGTCTATCAGGAGGCTGATCCTGATAGGCTTCCGTACATGGCAGGTACGGAGGCCATTACTTGGCCTCCGATCGCCATGCTAGCCATCTGCAAACCTCACGATTTCATCGTGAGGTCTGCCGATGAGCTAGAAACCCCTGAATGCGGTGAATGGGTTAATTGCCAAAATCAGCGGAAATAAGCCGCTGATCGGCATACAGTGGAGTGTCAGCTGTAAGGGACAGCTGGCCTCCCAGTTCCTGGTGCACACTGTCGCCGTCAGTGTGCACCGGGAACCACGCAGTAACTGTACGTCCCTGTGCGCTAAGACACTGGCCACATGGACGTACAGTTGTGTCCTGGTGCGCCTAGGGGTTAAGAATGAGAGCATGCAATATAGATCTAAAAATCAATGCTATATTGTGGCCTCTGGTCTCATCAAACTTCACACTGCACACATGTTACATCACACACATGTCTCACACATCATACATATGTCCGATTACACCCGTTCACATTGCACTCCCCCCGTTCTGACCCGCATTAGTCACTGCAATGTACCTGGCTGCTCCGTATTCTTCACTCTTCCTATCAAAATTTACACCTGTAGTCAAATTTTTCTCGCATCAACTTAATTGTATCCATCAGTAATCACTTACTTTGCCATTTTAAACTACGTCTAGTTAATTCAGTTCACTCATGGTCATCCACCATTCCTTAGTCATCTCTCCACAAACTATTCTATTTATCACATGCAAACAACCATCTTACAGCATACCAGCCTTTTTCAACAATTTTTTTACAGTGTGTTTGTAATGCCGGGGATAGGAAAACAGACAAGTGAGCCCTAATCTACCCGCCACTCAGTCCCTGCCTACTTGCAACGACCCGCCCTAGGCGACGGGGTACAACTGGGCGACGGTCCCTACACTCAATAGGTGCACGACAGACAAACAGACAAGGATACAAAGAAGCAAGGGAAATGGGGAAGTTGCCCACGGGACACCGTGAGCAACAAGCAGGTGAACGAGCCGAGTCAAACCAGGAGATGAGCGAGGTACAAAAACGCAGAGCAGAAGAGTGGTCAGAAAAGGCAAGGTCAATCACAAGCAGAGGATAAGTAGTTCAAGAAGCTGCAGCAAGGCCAGGAAACCAAACGAGAAGAATCACAAGCAAGGAAGAACAGGAAAGGCAGGTATAAATAGACAGAGGGCGGGAGCTAGCTCCGTCTGGCCAGGCTGTGATAGGTTCTCCCACTCCTAAGCCTGCCATCCTGAGTGGTGGAAGATGGAGTCAGTCTCACAGACATAGAAGCAGGTGCAGACTGATTACCTATGGGCGTTGACACAGAAGCTGTGCCTGGCAGATCCTTTACAGTGTTATTTTGCCTTCACGTTCTTCCAACGTCACAAGATCCAACTCCCATCACTTTTTTTTAACATTCTTTACAATTACAGCCTCAGATCCTATTGCTTTTTCTACTATAATGATGACTGGGACCCATGCCTCAAGGCTATCCCACATTTTTGTCTAATTTTCTCCTGACCCCATGGTCGGAGAGCAGTAGGGTAATTTCTGATAAATCCCCCACCTCTAAACAGACCGGCCTAGTCTGTTGACAGATATCTCAGACTAGCCTATCTTACTAGCTTCAGACTAGGCTATCTTACCAATACGATATCAAAGTCGTTCCTCCAGACATTGTAGCAGTGGCGTATCCTCTTCTCTGTTCCCACAGTGTTGAACATCAAGAACAGACAAAATGCTGCCAATCAACAAATTAAAAGAACAAATTCTTCAACACAATCGACGTTCGTGAACCTCCATTGACTCAAGAAGGAGTTGGTCACATTTATTTCAAACGTCTACAAACCCCTCGCTGTTGAAGTATAGCTTTTGGTTCATAAAGCCTGTGATATATTTTGGTGATGATTTCTTTAGGGGCCCTTGGAGCAAGCCAATGCCAGTTCTCCTTTCACTGTAATTTGTGTAGGTAGTTATACTACTATGACACAGATGGCAATTGGGGGTGTGTGTGACAGGGTCGTTCATTGAACACAGGTTGTTATTTTACAATGGTATTCAGCTCCGGACAGTCTGTTGTTATACTACTACAGACTTACTTGGATGTTATACTACAACAAAGTCTATGTGCCAGATTATGAAATGCGTGCTAGAAATCAGTTTGTACTGATTCCCACCTTATGCCAGTCTGACAATGCATACAACTGACGTTTTTTAACCCCTTAGTAACCAGCCAAATTTAGGCCTTAATGATCAAGCAATTTTTGACGTTTTTTCATCGTTTCATTCAAAGAGCTATAACTTTTTTATTTTTGCATCGACATAGCTGTATAAGGTCTTGTTTTTGCAGGATAAGTTGTGATTTTTAATAGCACCATTTTGGGGTGCATACAATTTATTGATTAACGTTAATTAACTTTTTTGGGGGGGAATAGAAAAAAAATAGCAAATTTGCCACACTCTTTTTACGTCCTAAATTTACACCGTTTACCGTGTGGTTTAAATAACACAATAACTTTATTCAGTAGGTTGTTGCAATTGCAACTATACAAAATTTATATAGACTTTGTATGATTTACTACTTTTACACAGTAAAAACACTTCTTTTTCCAAATTATTTGTTTTTGTGTCTCCATATTTCAAGAGCCATAACTTTTTCTTTTTCCGTCGATGCAGTTGTATGAGGGCTTTTTTTTGCGGGACGACTTGTAGTTTTTATTGGTACCATTTTGGAGTAGATGTGACTTTTTGATTACTTTTTCTCACATTTTTTTTAAGGCAAGATTCAAAGAATACAGCAATTTTTACATTGTTTTTTATTTTATTTTTTACGATGTTCACCGTCATGGTTAAATAATGTAATAACTTTATAGTTGGGGTCGTTACTAAATATGTGTAACTTTTTTACTTTATTTTGTATTTTTTTTATAATAGAGCATTTTGTAAGGGGAAAAAGTAGGTTTTTCATTTTTTTTCACTTATTTTTTTTTTAAACTTTATTTAAAAAAAAAATTCTTACTTTTTTACTAGTCCCACTAGGGGACTTCGCCTATGTGATCGTCCGATCGCATTTATAATACACTGCAATACTTTTGTATTGCAGTGTATTAGTGCCTGTCTGTTTAGGCCTAGCAGGCATAACTAGGGGCAGACCTGGGGGGCCTTTATTAGGCCTCCCCGGCTGTCATGGAAGACACGACACCCGGCAATCTTATCGCTGGGTGCCAGTGGGATGAGAGGGAGCTCCCTCCCTCTCTCCAAAACCACTCAGATGCGGCGCTCGCTTTTGAGCGCCGCATCTGAGGGGTTAAACGAGCGAGATCCATACTGATGTCGATCTCGCCTTTTAGAGCAAGGCTGCTCCTAGCCCTCAGATACCTCTGGTAGGTGAGAGCAGGGAGATTTTACGACCTCCCTGATCTATTTCTTTATTCCGATGCGACGCCGTAAAAAGGCTATTGCATCGGAATGAAGCCCGTTAGTGGCCGCCGTAAAAACATCTATGGGCGGTCACTAACGGGTTAAGGTAGTGTGCAGTGTTCTAGAAGCGTATCAATGGTTATTCAATACAACATTCAAAGTTTTCCCTATAGCACTGGGTTCTCCATCATCAGGACTTAACTGTAGAAGCCCTTGTGGTATTACAGGATATTACTTACAAATATCCAACTTTTCTGTCTCTTACAGAAAGTCAGTACCCCGCCTGACCAGGGGCGTTGCTAAGGTCTTACAAGATCAAGGGCACAAGCCCCGAGACATATATTTACCCCCCACCGAAAAATAAATACATTTTTACATACATATCGGTGATCGCATATCTATAAGACTAAGGCTCCTAAAGCTACACCGCTGGATAGAATTGGATGCATTGTCTCAGCAGATAGTATAATACATGATAGGCTTAGATACATGGCCCCAGCAGACTGTATCCCACATGACAGACTTAGGGCTCATTCAGACGAGCGTGATTCTCGTCTGTGTGCTGTGCGTTGAAACAATGCACAGCACACGGACCCATTGATTTCAATGGGACTATTTACATATGCGTGAGTTTTCACGCAGCGAGTGTCCGTTACATGAAACTCACTGCATGTCCTATATTGGTGTATTTCACGCACCTTGATTGAAGTCAATGGGTGTGTGAAAACCAATTACACTGATTTTTTTTTAAATACAGGGCCCATGTGTGATACTGTCTGTTTGACCCTGTATCTAAGCCTACCACATGTTAGGCTTAGATACAGGGCCCCAGCAGACAGTAATCGTATACAGTATAATATTACTGTCTGCGGGGGTCCTGTATCTAAGCCTGCCTTGTGGTAAGCATAGATGCATGTTCCAAGAGACCATATCACACATGGGCCCTGTATCTAAGCCCATGTGTGATGCTGTCTGTTGGACCATGGGGCTAAGCTTACCACAAGGCAGGCTTAGATACAGGACCCCAGTAGGCAGTAATGATGTTACACTTACCCAGCTCTTCGGTACAGAGGATGTCCTCACACAATCCAGCATCGTGACGTCATGCGTGGCGCACAGCGTCATGACGTGAGAAGACATCAGGACTTCTGCTGCACTTGGGAAGGGGGGTAAGTATGGTTTCATTACTATAGTATTTTATGACATAGGCCCCAGTTACTATAATAAATTTCTATAGACGCGGTGCGGGAGCCACGGCCCGGTCGCAATCGCGACCCCTGCCTGGTCGTAATTGCGACCCCTGTGGCAGCAATCGTTTGGAGATCCGGAGCAGCGGGCCAAAGACAAGCCCCGGAGGTCCGGTGCTAGCAATGTCCCTGCACCTGACACTATCACAGAGCAAACAGGCAACAGGATGACCTTTTGATCCTTAACTAATTCACACAACAGCTAAATAACAAATGACACACTACAACAGATCAGCAGAAGTTTTTTCCTCGCTGTCCAAGCTGCAATCCTTTAATTTCAAAACTTTACATGTAAGTTACAACTTCTCTCAACCATTCGTACTATGTCACTGCATTCCAAAGGGAGGGTTATCACTCCTCACAACTTACACTGGTTAACAATTTAATTGCCGTAAAAAATTCTTTCATGTCAACAATTCAAGATTTACACATCTTCAAAAACAACTCAAGATAACGTACGCACATGCAATCATTCATCACACACATACATTTTTGGATCCATACTTTCATACCATTCCTGGATACATTTTCTGGTGTCCGTGAGATGTGACGTCGTGACAGCTAAAATTACCGCAGTTTTTTTAATTCACAAATGTAATGCCCGATCTCTTCAGACAGCTATCAGACGATCAATCTCCCAGGTTTTCCGGCACCAAAAACTGTTGATCAGAAGTCATCGCTCAAAATATATTAGACTGAAATTTAGACGAGTGTTCCAACAGACACTCGCTCTAGAAATTTTATCCAACATTCTAATCATAGTTTAGAGATCAATATACAGGGTGGGCCATTTATATGGATACACCTAAATAAAATGGGAATGGTTGGTGATATTAACTTCTTGTTTGTGGCATATTAGTATATGGGAAGGGGGAAACTTTTCAAGCTGGGTGTTGACCATGGCGGCCATTTTGAAGTCGGCCATTTTGTATCCAACTTTAGTTTTTTCAATGGGAAGAGGGTCATGTGACACATCAAACTTATCGAGAATTTCACAAGAAAAACAATGGTGTGCTTGGTTTTAACGTTACTTTATTCTTTCATGAGTTATTTACACGTTTCTGACCACTTATAAAATGTGTTCAAAGTGCTGCCCGAGCATTCCTAGATGAGCAGTTTCCTGGAAAGTGGATTGGTCGTCGTGGGCCAGTTGAATGGCCCCCTAGGTCTCCCGATCTGACCCCCTTAGACTTTTATCTTTGGGGTCATCTGAAGGCAATTGTCTATGCTGTGAAGATACGAGATGTGCAGCAACTGAAACTACGGATACTGGAAGCCTGTGCTAGCATTTCTTCTGTGGTGTTGCTATCAGTGTGTGAAGAGTGGGAGAAGAGGGTTGCATTGACAATCCAACACAATGGGCAGCACTTTGAACACATTTTATAAGTGGTCAGAAACTTGTAAATAACTCATGAAAGAATAAAGTAATGTTAAAACCAAGCACACCATTGTTTTTCTTGTGAAATTCTCGATAAGTTTGATGTGTCACATGACCCTCTTCCCATTGAAAAAACTAAAGTTGGATACAAAATGGCCGACTTCAAAATGGCCGCCATGGTCAACACCCAGCTTGAAAAGTTTCCCCCCTCCCATATACTAATGTGCCACAAACGGGAAGTTAATATCACCAACCATTCCCATTTTATTTAGGTGTATCCATATAAATGGCCCACCCTGTATATCAGGGAGGAATAAAAACACACAGACATTGCTTGTATGTTCAAAAATACTCCTCTGAGGTTTATTGCCAAACTTATTTACAATAATATCATTCAAAAGGGGTGTAGGCTTGAGGTTAACCAATCAGAGGCAATGTGACAATAACTATATTTATGATTCAGCCAATATAATACAATGAGAATATTTCATATTCAGCCAATTACAGGCATATATTACATTTTAAATATAATATATAATTCTTAATTCGATGCTGACGTCAGATTTTCAGCTTGAGACATGAAGGGAGTTTTGGGGAGTTTCATTCCCATACATAAGAAATGTTGCGATAAAGAGAAAATCTGGCAGATCTGATAGCTTTATGTCTGGGTGTTCAGTCAGGCTACTTATTGAAGGGTTACATGAGAAACATTCAAAGTTTACATATATTTCTAAAATAGAAGGGAGGAAGGTCATTACAGGTCTAATACTAATTATATATCTGCATGATTTGGCCTGCTTGATAATTCACAGTGTAATTTAATACAGAGAATATAAGCAAATTGACCATCCATCACACTATGTTTATGTAAAACCTCGGCAAAAACAAAGATTTATCCATGATATGATGAGCATACCATGTTTTTCCTAAATAGGAACGACACAATATTATATTTCACATAATATGAATGATATTTAGTTGATGGATAGTTGTTCATATTGTGGCAAATATACATTTGCATTGCCCCAAAATAACCCATTTCAATTACCAAAAATAAATACTATGAAATACTTACGTCTGTTTTTTCGCACACTATGTTCAGCTTACAATGTTAATACCAATATAAAAGATTTTTTTTATTTTTGGCCAAAATCACAACCAATACCCCATTATTTTTCATGTTTATTTACATTATGTACTTTTTTTCAGGATGCAGCCAGGTCTTATTATGCTGGGAGGGCATGGTGTGCTGGTGTTTGGCATTGCATGCAGGGCAGCCCGCTCTGATAGCATGGGCGTTATTAATAGGCTGCTATTCGGCAGTATATGCTGTGCCTCACGACTCGCACACTATCCCTCCATGTCTTCCACACTGCACTCACTCCCTATGTATCACTCATAGTTCTGACCCCTAAGCACTACTGCCCCCTATATTCCGTATACATTATTATCACTTGTGTATTACACACCGTATTTATTTTCTGCACTACACATTTATATCCATGCCCCACACACCACTCCCCTCAAGGCTAGTGGGAGTGGCTACTATTATTTAACACACCTGAGCACTTTCCTTCAGCAGCATTTTCGACCTGTCTGCGTCTTGCTGGGCTTATACCTGCCCAATTTGTGAGTATGGCCTTTTTTTGTGTTTTTAATCTTATTTCATGTCTCACTTTTTTCTGTGGTGTAGATAAAAGACTCATAATAAACTCTAGGTATCTTCTGGTCTTAAAATGACATCTCCAATAACCAAAGAACATTATTGTCAATTAACCAATTTAATGTGCTTCAAAAAAGATGAAACAATACAAACAAGTATAGAACATATTAGGATAGAACTATATGTTTCTATTCCACAATATACGTGCTTGCTTGGTATAGAAGCTTCTTTTTACAGATACGTTGACAGCAACCAATCACAGCATAGCTTTAATTTTTACCAGAACACTTTAGGAAATGAAAGCTAAGCCCTGATTGGTTAATATATGCAATAAGGCCAGCCCTCTGTTAGACTGTTTTTATAACTTAGGTCCTATATTCTTTACAATAATGTGGATATAAAACGTATTCTCCAAAATCTATTCTGTCGATTTATAGTCTGAAAATATCATATTATCTATTCTAGAGTTCCTTTAACTTTATATATGGGCAAAAGAGAGATGTCATGATACTTAGTTTGAACAATTTGTATCGTAGGTAATATTTATGTAGGGCACTGACATGTCCTTAAGTTTTTATCTTTCATTTATTGTTTACGTCATTCCAGGTTAACAAAGTGTTCTTGTTTCTGATCTTACATCCAGGAAGTTCTGCTGGTCGATGCTGCCTGGCATTTGGCATGGATTTGTCTTCCTGACCAACCTTTGGATAAAGATGTGTTCAATTTTCTCCTTGCCAAAGAAGCAAAAATAATCTTGTGATGAAAATACTACTCTACAAAGTTGTCATTTGCCATCAAGGGGATTTACTTTAAGAAATGTACTTCGCAACATTGTTCAGAATACTTGGGACTAGGCAAAGTCCTATTTTTGACTCGTCGTGTCTCATTTTCATCAACATACATTCATAGTATAAGAAATGACATCCTGTACTGTACCTTTACTCAAATAGAAATTAAGGAATGCTGGCTGAGCCTGTGAATATCAATATGCTAATGAAAGCAAGAACGTAGCAACATAGTGGCTCAATGAATAGTGTTGCTGCCTTTTAGTCTGGAGGTTTAGGTTTTAATTCAGTTGGAGAATCATCTGCATAGAGTCTATATGTAAAGAGTATGCTTTTGTGGGTGTTCTCTGATACTGGTTTTATCCCACACTCCAGAACATACTGATGGTCAGTCTGCTTCCTATAAAATTAGCCCTAGTTTATGCATATGTGTCTAAGATAAGGAAGTTAATCCTAGAGGAGAACTATCCACTCTTGTATGTTATTCCATAGGGAACAGAATGGGGGCTTGTGCTTTCCCCTTCCCGACCAAAACAACTTTCAGAATTTCATTTTCGTTTTTTCCTCTCCACATTCCAGAAGCCATAGCGTCTTTATTTTTCCGTAGATATAGTACTATGAGGGCTTGATTTTTGCGCGACGAGTTGTAGTTTTTTGTAACATCATTTATTTTGCTGTATAATGTACTAGGAAACGAGAAAAAAATTATTTCTGGGGTAGAAAATGAAAAAAACAGTGATTCCTCCATGGTTTTTTGCTCTCTGTTTTTACGGAATTCACTGTGCAATTAAAACAACATGTTAACTTTATTCTGCGGGTCAATACGATTACGGCGGTACCAAATATGTATAGTTTTTGCTATATTTTACTACTTTTACAATTAAAAACCTAAGTGTAAAAAAGAAAATTTATTTTGCGTCGCCAAATTCCGAGAGCCATAACTTTTTTATTTTTCCGTTGATTAAGTGGTATGAGGGCTTATTTTTTGCGGGGATAAGCTGTAGTTTTTAATAATACCATTTTGGTATAAATGCGACGGTTTGATTACTTTTTATTTCATTTTTTGTGGGAGATGAGGTGACCAAAAAATAGAGATTCTGGCGTTTACAATTTTTTTTTACAGCGTTCACCGTGCGGGTTAAATAATGATATATTGTAATAGTTCAGACTTTTACGGATGCGGTGATATCAATTATGTATATTTATTTATTTTTGCTCTAGAGGGAAAATTGGAAAAGGGCGGTTTTTTGAACTTTTAATTTTATTTTTTATTTTTACACAAAAAAACTACTTTATTTAACTCATTTTTACTTTTTTTATTAGTCCCCATAGGAGACTTCAACCAGCGATCATTAGATCGCTTGCACGATATACTGCAATACTAATGTATTACAGTATATCGTGATTCTGACAGTATATCTATTAAGCCCTGCCAGAGGCAGGACTTAATGGGTGTACAAAGATGGCGGACCTGGGGGTCTTCATTAGGCCCCCAGGCAGCCATAGCATCCATCACCCCCCCGCGATTGCGTTGCGGGGGGTGCGATGAGCTGTTAGAGGGGGTCACCCCCCTCTTTCTCACGATTTAAATGCTGCGGTCGGTATTGACCACAGCATTTAACTAGTTAAACTAGCGAGATCGTACTCAAGCGCGATGCCGCTAGTTACTCTGAAGTGTCGGCTGTAACATACAGCCGACACCGGCATCGTATGGAGCGAGCTCACTGCGTGAGCCGCTCCATGCTTCCCCTTCCTGGCTATGACGTAACTGTATGTCATATGTCGGGAAGGGGTTAATAAACAAATGCATTCCTTTTTTTTGTCGAGAAAAATGCAGTGTAAAACAAATATGTAATTGGAAAATATGGATATTGCTTTAGCTTCAATACTGAATTTATTGTAGTTTCTTTTTGAATGTTATTAAAGCCATAGAAGAACTTTCCCAGCTGGTGACCCTGAGTGGGATAGGCAAGTGTTTGTAGCTTACAACTCGACATATTTCAACATGTTACACTAAGAATGTTTTATACTGGTATGAAGAAGCAAGTTATTAAAATATGAAGTGGAAAAGTGACTTGAAGTGGGTCCCCAAGTGACATTTAAGGAATATAGCTCTGTTCAGACTCAAGTACAACATGTTGAGCTAAGAACCTCCAACTCATTTTATTTTTCATTGCTTGGAAAGGTCCCTTAGCTGAAATGTCACAGTGTATCTCTCTCTCAAATTCAGCTGTGTTTTAGATTAACACTTTCCCTCTGTGTTTTAGATCTGGTTTCCTGCTTTAACTTGTTTCACATAATTTATATTGTAATGAATACAGCATGGAACTGACGCTAAAATAAAGATTCTTTGCATTACTTGTTTCTCTGAACTTTATTTATCTTATGAACAATGTTTAAATAGTATACAGTGATAACTGTATACATAATTGTCTTTTTCATATATGTATTTTACACACTGCACTTCTTGAAAGTGACCGCAATGCAGGTGTACCTTAATCTCAATTGTTGAGACATTTGCATCACTCACTGCACTTTTTTAGAATGTAGGTGGGGCTTAGCTAAAAGAGCGTGGCCTTCCGTGGCCCGGCACATTTATTATATTTTACATCAGAAATGGGGATAAATTATAGTGAAAATCTACTCCAGCTAGTAGCTGGAGTAAATTTAACTTTCTAGTGCACAGAGAGTCAGAGATGTGCCTAATTTATTAATTTATTCTCCAAAATCCATTCTAGTTGAATTATAGTCTCAAGATATCATATTATCTACACTGCAGTCTCTTCACATTTACAGACAATATGAAGATAGCGTAATACTTAGCATTGTAGGTAATAATAATGTAGCATAATAATATGTTCTTAAAGGCTTTGTAAACCTTTGCACAACATATTATGGGATTTGAAACAAATTTGTAATTGTTTTTTCTTAAAAAAATATTTGGCCAATCGTTGTCATGGCACTCTGGGGGTCTAATGAAACCCCCCAGGTGTGCCATCTCTGTACTCCTATTAAGCCCTGAAAGTGATCCAACCATCTCTGGTACAAATCCCATAGGGGGAACTAGTAAAAAAAAAAAAAGTAAACAGAGTCAAATAAAGGTTTTTTTAAGTACAAAAAAAAATATGAAAAGTTCAAAACACCCCCCCCCCCTTCCCATGTTCCCATTAGATGCAATATAATTTTATTGTGTGCAATATGTACATATTTGTTTACTTCTTTGTCTGTTTTTGTCATTGTTTTCATAACAATTCATTCAACTGGAAAAATAATACTTTAGCATTTTCTTTTGTTTGATTGATTAATATCTCTGTAAGACTTTGTTCACACCTGCGTCTGGGTTTCATTCATGGGTTCCGTTAGACTTTCCATCAGGGGAACCCATGAACGGAAACCGAACGGAAACCATAGCCTCCGTTTGCTTTACACATTGCTTTCAATGGTAATCTTTCCATTGCTAATGGTTTCCATTTGTCTCCATTCCGTAAGGTTTCATTTTTTTTTAGTGGAAACAATAGCGCAGTCGACTACGCTATTTATTCCATCAAAAATCAGAAACCTTACGGAACAAAGACAAACGGAAACCATTAGCAACGGAAGCGCTACTATTGAAATCCAGGGTAATGCAAACAGATAGCTATGGTTTCCGTTCGGTTTCTGTTCATGAGTTCCCCTGACGGAAAGGTTTGGCTGAACCCATGAACGGAAACCCGACTCAGATGTAAACGAAGCCTAATCTAACTGTTAAGTGATTCTGTTTCACCCAGGTTAGGCACTAAATAATAGGTTTAATATAAATGACATTTATTTTGAAGCAGCTGTGGCTAAACAACATTGTACTCTTGGTCATTCCTTGGGTAAAATGAGGCAATAATGATATGAACCATGATAGAACATTCTAGGTTTCTTGATACATAATTATATTTTGCACATGTGACATAATCCGTTTTTTTGTTGTTTTTTTTTGCAATAGTTAAAGATCATACAAAGATCAAAAAAATAAATGTATAAAAATATTATAAAATATCTGAGCAATAGCATTCTAAATGTGTATACTCATTACCTCTACTATTGGGGGCTATATATATATCAGAAAACCACACCAAAAGTCAAATCTGTCTAGTTCACTTTTAGTAATATTCCTTCTGCAATTACATTGCATATTATTTACTTTGGCAATTATTGGGATGTACTTTTTTTTAAGCATTTGGTAAGGTACAAATATGTCATATGTGTATGTATTTGATGAATATTTATTACAGCTTCATAATGGTGTTATTTTGCAAAGCTTTTTTTCAGAATTTCTTTTGTTTGGTTAGAGGAGCTGATTTTTTTTAGCACAATCAATATATTTTGTGTTTCTGTGTCAATAAAGGTCATGAAATCTTAGCTGGTGTAATAACAATGTTTCTTAATGTTATGACAGATCTATTAAGACACTAGGCACAGGATGTGTGTTCTCAGTATACGTAAAAAAGGTTGTCAAGTTTTTAAAACTTACTTCTACATTTTTCTAAAGTAGTGATTTGTTGCTAATTGTAGTTTTATTAATTTTAGAAATACAAAAAGTTATTATGTAACCAGAGGAAGATCTAGACCAAATGATGCAACATTTCTTCAGACGTTGGTTCTCTGGCTTTCCACAACCCTAATTTTATTGACCACATCTCCAAAACAGCTCCATGCAGCTCCATATATATATATATATATATATATATATATATATATATATATATATATATATATATGTATATACATAGCAAAATCCAATATACAGGTCAGTACTCCAGGTTAAGTGAAAAAAGGATCTTTTTAATCACCACATGCAACGTTTCAGCCCTGCTCAATGGGGCCTTTCTCAAGCAAGGCCCCATTGAGCAGGACTGAAACGTTGCATGTGGTGATTAAAAAGATCCTTTTTTCACTTAACCTGGAGTGCTGACCTGTATATTGGATTTTGCTGTGTATTTGGGACACTGGTCGTGTGTCTGAACAGGGACTTGTGCACCCTAAACTGGAAGAACGGTGCTGCTTTTGCTTTGCTTTTTTCTATATATATATATATATATATATATATATATATATATATATATATATATATATACAATACTGTGCAAAGTGAGCCATCATGTTTTCATTTATTTATTCGGGGATCAATATATATTTATCATAGCAAACTTTTGCATGCCCCCTCGAGCAAGAACATTTACCAGCTTCATATAAAAGTTAAATGGACACTAACTTTTCAAACAACTTATGCTACACTAATAATATACTTGATATGGATCAACTTTGTAATTTATTTACTGTTAAAATTTAGTGGTTTTACCCATTTTAATTCTGTGTGAAGTTATAGCCACTAGTTGTCTGCCTTCCTGTAATCTGCTGTTGACCCCCTGTTATCAAGAAAAATCCGTCCCTAGTTACAGAGCAGAGGAGACGGACTGCAGAACATTGGGGTGTGTGTGTCTCTTCACAGTCTGCCTATAGAAGTCTATGGAGAGGAGAGGGGGAGCAGGAGCAAACAGAGACTCAGACACTGCCCATACAAGTTTATGGATAGGGAGGGGGAGCAGGAGGAGGGAGCAGAGTGAAAAACACAGATGCGGTGAATACAGTACAATGAATCCAGAACAATTAAATCTAGTGACTCACAGGTGACGTGTTCTTTGATTCGACTCGTTCATTGCCCCTTTTTTCTTCATCCAGCCCAGGCCACTATGACAACTTCTCTTGGCCACTACTCGTCTTTGCTTCCTAGATCATTTTGGATCTACGCTTTTCCAGCACATTCTCACCCTGTAAAGAAACTTCCTAACCTGGTGCCCCCCTTAACAGTGTTCTACTGCTGCAAAAATAGTGTAAGACAGATACTGACCCCAAAAATAGCAGTGGAATACAAATAGTGCACCACAGTAATGGTGCCCCCTTTGAGCAGCACACAACAATAGTGCCACACACAATAATATTGCCCATTTGTGCCGAATACACTTTCATAGTGCCATCTTTGTGTTGCACACACATACACACGCACACACACACACACACACACTTATAGAGCCCCCTCACACTAATAATGCCCCTCTTAGTTCCTCTCACACAGTATGGATGCTTCTTCACCGTAATTATGCCCCCTTAGTGCCCTCCACATAATGTTGATGCCTCCTTAGTGCTCCCACATAGAAATAATGCACCCTGTGTGCCCCCTGATAGTAATAATGCCAACTTAGCACCTCACACACAGTAAGAATGCCCCCTTAGTACAGCCACATAGTAAAGCTGACTCCTTAGTGTCACTATATAGAAATGATTCCCCTGTAGTGCCTCCCTCACAGGAATTATGCCCACAGTACCTCCTTCACAGTAGTGATGCCTACTTAGTGCTACACAGTAGTAATGCCCTCTTAGTGCTTACCACACCGTAGTGATGCTCAACACACAGCAGTGATGTCTCTTTGGTGAACCCCACACAGTGGTGATGCACCCTTAGTGCCCCTCACACAGGAGGGATGCCCCTTCACAGTAATTGTGCTCCCTTAGTACCCCAACATAGAAATGTTAGAGTAATAATATCCCCGTAGTACCCCTCACACAGTAAGGATTCCCCCTTAGTGCCCCGACATAGTAAGGATGTTCCCTTATTGACCCCAAATAGAAATGATGGCCCCATAGTGCCTCTCTCACAGTAATGATGTCCAGAGTGCTCCATTTACAGTAGTTATGCCCCTCACAGAGTAGTGATGCCCACTTAGTGCCCCACACGCAGTAGTAATGTCCAATTACTGCCACTAAGTACACAGAAATAGTTTTCCTTAAAATAATAAAAGTAATACTCACCTAGTCTCTTTCCCACAACGAACTGAGCAGATCACTCTTCAGGCCTCTTACTGCCAGTGCATGTTGGTAAAATAATATCACTGTATCGCGCCAGCCTGCGCCACTGTTAGGATTCAGTGAGTGAATTGTGAAGCAGGGAATTGAACGGCTCCCTGCTCCACCATTGTATTAAATTGTATCTGCGTCTTGAGGATGCTGATACAATCGAAAATAGTGCTGGACGGCCCGGGCCCCAGAACAGGGGTTGGAATGGCCTTGTCAAGGTGGCCCAGTGGCTCCAGACCTGACCCCAACCATCGTCTTAGTTAATTAACAGAGTATTTGTGAAGAGTGGTGCTCAATCGTAGGAACAACCGTACAGATATTCAATGACAGCAGAAGCTTAACACAATACATTTCAAAGAGATTGTCTGTGTTTAAAGCAAAACAATGCAAGGGAATGTAGAGGAAACTAACCACTCGACTCCTTATTTAACCCCTTTAATACCCTAGACCACCAGTAATATTGGCATTAACTCCTTAACCCCTTACCACCGCAGCTATATTTTGGATTTTCACTTCGTTTTTTTCTCCCCACCTTTCAAAAGTCATAACTTTTTTATTTTTTCCGTCAATATAGTCATATGAGGTCTTGCTTTTGCAGGATGAATTATAGATTGTCACGATACCACATATTGTACCATATAATGAAATGGGAAACTGGAAAAATTTGTTTTTACAACATTCATCGTACGGTAAAAATGACATGTTAACTGTATTCTGTGGTTCAATAAGATTACAGCTCTACCAATTATTTTATGTCTAACTACTTTTCCAAGGAAAAAACTGATTGTTAAAAATAAAATTAGTTTTGTGTCGCCATATTCTGGAAGCCATAACTTTTTTATTTTTCCATTGATTGAGCAGTATGACAGCTTAGTTTTGGCGGGGCAAGCTATAGATTATATTGGTGCTTATTAGTCACTTTTAATTCCATTATTTGTGGAAGATGTAGTGATCAAAAAACAGCGATTCTGTGGGTTAAATATGGTTATATTGTAATAGTTCTGACATTTGCAGACGAGGCGATACCAGTTACGTAAAAAAAAAAAAAAAATTACAAATATTTTTTTTCTTACTTTTAATATTTTATTTTTTATATATATTAAAATAATCTTTATTTAACCCCTTGACGCATTATCACTTACGTGTATGAGATAAGCATCATAGGGAAGTATGGAGTGTGCCTCTGGCACAGCTTATCAGAACCCTGAACAAATGACAATACACTGCAATACATTAGTATTGCAATATATTGTACCAGCGATCTAATGATCACTGGTTCAAGTCCCCTAGGGGGGTTAATAAGATGTGTAAAAAAGTTTCATAAAGTTATTAGTAGTGAAAAAAAAATATTATAAGTTCAAAAAAATCCCTTTTTCCTCTAAAGTAATGTAAAAAAAATAAACAAAATTGGTATTGCATAAAAGTCAGAACTATTACAGTATACCATTATTTAACTCGCACGGTGAACGCGGTAAAAAACAAAAAAATTAAACCGCCAAAATCGCTGTTTTTAAAAAATAGTAAAATATAAAAAAAACTATATAAATTTGTTATCACCCTAATCCTATTGAACCGCAGAATAAAGTTAAGTTGTCGTTTTTACTGCACAGTGAAAGCCGTAAAAATGAAAAACAAAAAACAATGTAGGAATGACATTTATTTTCCAATTTCAACTGGCAAAGAATTTTTTTTCAGTTTCCCAGTACATTATATGGTATAATCTTGCCTAGAAAAACGTTAAAAGTAGTTTTATTCGTATAGTATTAAAAATGGGGCACTAAATGCCAAAAGTACTGAGTGTAGGCGTAGGCACACAGATCCACGGTCCCTGATAAAATGTCAGGAAACAGGTGATATTGAAAACCTTTCAATCGATAGGACACAAGACGGGGTTAGCAGTAGTACTTGTCATAGCGATGCAAGAGTAAACAAGCCTCCTTGGAATGTCCTGTATGCACATAGAAACAAACGTGCCACACTCTGGAGACCAGTTATCACTGTCTCAGTGCACGCCGGAGAATACAAAACAAACAGCAGAAAATGTGCTGTTCGCCAGTTCATTAATAATAAGCGAATTTAACCCCTGAGGACGCTGCTCTGTAGTTACAGGGCTGCAGAAACGCGTTGGGATGTTGCTTTACTGTGGTAACCAGACTACATCTATATTTGCTTAGGTCCCCTGTGTATGTCCAGAGTGTGGCACGTTTGTTTCTATGTGCATACAGGACATTCCAAGGAGGCTTGTTTACTCTTGCATCGCTATGACAAGTACTATTGCTACCCCTGTCTTGTGTCATATTGATTGAAAGGTTTTCAACATCACCTGTTTCCTGACATTTTATCAGGGACCGTGGATCTGTGTGCCTACGCCTACACTCAGTACTTTTGGCATTTAGTGCCCTATTTTTAATACTATACGAATAAAACTACTTTTAACATTTTTCTAGGCAGGATTATACATTTATTAATTAATTTACTATTTACACTGATTTTTGGGAATTTAATACATTATATGGTACTTTAAATTGTGCAATTAGAAACTACAACTCATCCCGTGGAAAATAAGCCCTCACACGACTCTATTGATGGAAAAATAAAAAAGATATAGCTCTTGGAAAGCGGGGAATGTAAAGCGAAAATGAAAAATATAAAAAAGGGGTTAAGTGAATTCAACTTTTTTTATTAATCCCCCTAGGGGACTTAAACCAGTGATCATCGGATTGCTTGCATGATATATTGCAATACTAATGTATTGCAGTATATCGTGATGCTGACAGTCTCCTTTGAAGCCGGAAGCTGCCATGCCATTCATCGGCAACCTGCCATCGCGTCGCAGGAGGACCGATGCAACATCACAGGGGGCTGTCCCCCTGTTTCTAACGGCGTAGATGATGCGGTCACTTTTTACTGCAGCATCTAAGGGGTTAAACAAACAAGGTCCCACTTATTACACTGAAGTGTCAGCTGTTACAAACTAGCCGACCTGCTTGTTTTATGGAGCAGGCTCAGCCCGTGTACCCGCTCCATACTTCCCTACTCGACCTCTGCCACATTACCTCTTACTACTTTGGACAACCAGGGATGCTAGCATTAAAGAGGCTCTGTCACCAGATTTTGCAACCCCTATCTGCTATTGCAGCAGATAGGCGCTGCAATGTAGATTACAGTAACGTTTTTATTTTTAAAAAACGAGCATTTTTGGCCAAGTTATGACCATTTTTGTAATTATGCAAATGAGGCTTGCAAAAGTCCAAGTGGGTGTGTTTAAAAGTAAAAGTCCAAGTGGGCGTGTATTATGTGCGTACATCGGGGCGTTTTTAATACTTTCACTAGCTGGGCGCTCTGAAGAGAAGTAACATCCTCTTCTCTTCAGAACGCCCAGCTTCTGGCAGTGCAGATCTGTGACGTCACTCACAGGTCCTGCATCGTGACGGCCACATCGGCACCAGAGGCTACAGTTGATTCTGCAGCAGCATCAGCGTTTGCAGGTAAGATCGACTTACCTGCAAACGCTGATGCTGCTGCAGAATCAACTGTAGCCTCTGGTGCCGATGTGGCCGTCACGATGCAGGACCTGTGAGTGACGTCACAGATCTGCACTGTCAGAAGCTGGGCGTTCTGAAGAGAAGAGGATGTTACTTCTCTTCACAGCGCCCAGCTAGTAAAAGTATTAAAAACGCCCCGATGTACGCACCTAATACACGCCCACTTGGACTTTTACTTTTAAACACACCCACTTGGATTTTTGCAAGCCTCATTTGCATAACTACAAAAATGGTCATAACTTGGCCAAAAATGCTCGTTTTTTAAAAATAAAAACGTTACTGTAATCTACATTGCAGCGCCTATCTGCTGCAATAGCAGATAGGGGTTGCAAAATCTGGTGACAGAGCCTCTTTAACTCTTCTTCTACTCTAGAAACAAAAGAAAAGGAAATAACCATCACAGTACAAAAGGTTGTCATTATCTACTTCCAAAGATAATCATTGTTCCAGGATAGCCTGTTTGAGACAGATGCTCTTTAAACAACCGATGAATAGATTAAATCCAACTGAACAAGTGTTCTGAACATCTTAAAGCCACCAAAAGTAAGAACTTCACAGTGCTCTTAGATCTTCATACACAGTACTATTGTGAAGCTTTTCTCTTCAAAGATTGGCCATTTGTGCCGCAGACCTCTCCTTCTTCCTAATTCTCAGTAACAGGAAGTTGTTATCATTGTTTCCCATAATACAGATACAGTACAGCTGCAGCTCGGTCCCGTTCACTCTTTCCACAAGCGAGAGAGAGAGAAATTGCTTGTATTAGTGCCATTGCTGCTGTGCTCATCGTACTTTATTAGTTAACAAGTGTCCTCTATAGACTATTATATTAACATTATTTTAGCTATTTCTATTATATGCAGTGTGTGAATTCATATTTGTAATGAATGTTTTTTTACAGTCTTCATATTCTTTTTTTATGGCTGGCTCATTGACCAAAATCTACCAGCCCTAATTAATTATATATCCCAAGACTTCTCAGTACTTTGAACAGTTTTATTCTCTTCTGCAGTTTAGTTTATATTGTGAGAATTATTAAAATAATAACATTCATGTTTAAATTACCTTAATGTCTACAGATCATTAAAATTCAGTATAATATATAACATAAATGTATTTTTATAGTTATTTAAATGTAATATATAATTAATTTGTTTTATATTACTTAATAGATGTCTATGATAAGAAAATTGCATACAAAATTGTGTTATTTCAGAAAAAAAACAAATAAGTTATAGTGGAATGTATTTTTTCATAGATAATAAACTTATACATTTAAAGATTTCAATGCGCTAAATTGGCTCTGCAAATATTTATACCAGATATTTTCTCAGTAATGTCATTAGAATGTATTAGAACTTCCAGAAAATTGTGATATATTCAGATTTTATGTCAAACATGACCATAAACTGTCCAGAGAGACCTGCACATGTCAGCAGGAAATGTTTAGACTTATCATAAAAGCAAATTCCATTTACATTTAAAAGGTGCCTTGCAGAGCGACTCAAATAGAAAATTAATACATATTAATAAGCCTTGCAGTCCGTTGAAGTGATAATGTGTTGCTACAAATATTGAGATCTTTTTAAACAGTAATTATATGGTACTGCTAAAAAGTAGCTTGACAGTTGAATTTTCCCTGTATTGTAAAAAGAAGTGTAATATTAGAAAGAACAGAACAATATTAAGCACCAATTAAACTTTTCCTCAGCTTTTTATTCTTTCTCAGTATCTCAGGATCTTTTCAAGGGGAAGAGCTGAGTCATGATAGCTATGGCAGAAATGTTTTCAAAAGCATACCAGGAAATCTTGATGGACTCCATTTACCTGATGGGTTTCGTCAGTTTGTCGCTTAGGTTCCAGGATTTTGAGGGCAAGAATGGCTTTACAGACTTCCCTATTCTTGTCATCAAAAATACCAGCAATCCCAATGGAAGTCTTGATGGACCCCATTAATATTAGTGTGAATAGCGCCCTATTTTGTTAAAAATAAGCTCCCAGTTAACTATAGTATGAACTACAATCATGCGGCTCATCAAATAGGCTCATTAATTTTAGTTATATTACAGATGTGTCCTCCCTTACTTTCTCTCTAATTTTGACATAACTGAAGACGTATAATGCGAGATATTGAACAAACATGTAAGAAAAAAAGTATGCCTCCGACAGATGCATCTAAAGGATGAAATCAGTCAGCCATCCATCGCTTATAGACTCCCATGTTAAATAGATGTATATGTCACAGTCATCTAGTAAAATAAAGTTTGCCAATAACGGGCTTTATTCTGATGCATACGCCTTTTCATGGCACTGCATCAGAATAAATCTGCGGCACCGGAAGCAGTTAAAACTCTCTGTTCTCAGCTACCAGAGGTAGCTGAGAACTTGGGGCATCGTTGCTCGAGCGGGCGATCGAAATTCACATATAAGTCGAGAGCCGCATCTAAGTTGTTTTGGAGCAAGGGAGCGAGCTCCCTCTCTCACCCCACTGGCACCCTGCTATGAGATTGCAGGGTGGCAGCCGGGGGCCTAATAAAGGCCCCCAGGTCTGCCTGTAGTGGAAGCCTCTGGCATGGCCTAGCAGATGCCTGTCCGTTGTAAATAGACAGGCAGTAATACACTGCAATACAGAAGTATTGCAGTGTATTATAAAAGTGATCAGACGATCGCATAGTAAAGTCCCCTAGTGGGACTAGTTAAAAAGTAAAAAAACTTTTTATAAAGTTCTGAATAAATAAATCCGTGAAAAAAATTAAAAACCCACATTTTCCCCTTCAAAATGCTTTATTATGAAAAAAAAGTTACACATATTTGGTATTGCCGTATCCGTAACGACCCTAACTCTAAAGATATTATGTTATTTAACCTGCTCAGCAAACACCATAAATAATAAAATAAAAAACAATGCCAGAATTGCTGTTTTCTGTTGATCCTGCCTTCAAAAAAATGTGATAAAATGTGATCAAAAAGTCGCATGTACTCGAAAATGTTACTGATAGAAACTACAAATCGTCAAAAAAAAAGCCCTCATACAGCTGCATTGGCGGAAAAAATAATAAATTATGGCTCTTGGAATGCAACGATGGAAAAACGTAAAAAATAGCTTGGTCATCAAGGTTTAAAATAGGCTTGTCACTAAGGGGTTAATCAGTACCAAGGGAAAATAAAAAACGCTCTTAGATTCTCATGTGTAGAACCTTTATGAAGCCTTTCCCTTCATAGCTCAGCCGTTTGTGCTGCAGAACTCTCCTCCTTCCTAATTTATTACCAGGACGTGAGTATCATCTCTGCCATATTAGGGTAAGGCCACACGGTGCATCGTTGACATGGTTTTGTTGAGTTTGAAAACCGCATGCGGTCAACTGCATGCGTTTTTTGTCTCTATAATGATGTAGTTCTGTTGCGTTTTTAAAGGAAATAATTAATGGACATACTTTTCACCCATCTTGAAGTTTGTTAGGTGCTGCCTGTATATAGTTCATTACAATGCATTGCAGAACTGTTAGCAAAAACGCAAGCAGTTCAGCAACAACATTGGCAGCGCGGTCATTAACTGCATGCTGTCGGACATTATGAAGATGCAGTTAAAGAGGCTCTGTCACTAGATTATAAGTGCCCTATCTCCTACATAATCTGATCGGCGCTGTAATGTAGATAACAAAAGTGTTTTTTATTTTGAAAAACGATTATTTTTGAGCAAGTTATGAGCAATTTTAGATTTATGCTAATGACTTTCTCAATGACCAACTGGGCGTGTTTTACTTTTTATTAACTGGGCATTGTACAGAGGAGTGTATGACGCTGACCAATCAGCGTTATACACTTCTCATTGTTCCAGCCCAGCTTCTTTCACTGCACACACAATATGATTGTTACAGTGTGATTGTGCAGGGAAAGAAGCTGGGCTGGAACAATGAGAAGTGTATGACGCTGATTGGTCACTGATTGGTCACTGATTGGTCAGCTTCATACACTTCTCTGTACAACACCCAGTTGGTAAAAAGTTAAAACACGCACAGTTGGTCATTAAGAAACAAATTAGCATAAATCTAAAATTGCTCCTTATTCAAAATCCCTTTTACCTTGTACAAATCTCCCACTTTACCAGCACCAAAGCAACCCCAGACCATCACATTACCTCCACCATGCTTGACAGATGGCGTCAGGCACTCTTCCAGCATCTTTTCAGTTGTTCTGCGTCTCACAAATGTTCTTCTGTGTGATCCAAACACCTCAAACTTCGATTCGTCTGTCCATAACACTTTTTTCCAATCTTCCTCTGTCCAATGTCTGTGTGCTTTTGCCCATATTAACCTTTTCCTTTTATTAGCCAGTCTCAGATATGGCTTTTTCTTTGCCACTCTGCCCTGAAGGCCAGCATCCCGGAGTCGCTTCTTCACTGTAGACGTTGATACTGGTGTTATGCGGGTACTATTTAATGAAGCTGCCAGTTGAGGACCTGTGAGGTGTCTATTTCTCAAACTAGAGACTCTAATGTACTTGTCTTGTTGCTCAGTTGTGCAGCGGGGTCTCCCACTTCTCTTTCTACTCTAGTTAGAGCCTGTTTGTGCTGTCCTCTGAAGGGAGCAGTACACACCGTTGTAGGAAATCTTCAGTTTCTTGGCAATTTCTCGCATGGAATAGCCTTCATTTCTAAGAACAAGAATAGACTGTCGAGTTTCACATGAAAGCTCTCTTTTTCTAGCCATTTTGAGAATTTAATCGAACCCACAAATGTAATACTCCAGATTCTCAACTAGCTCAAAGGAAGGTCAGTTTTATAGCTCCTCTAAACAGCAAAACTGTTTACAGTGGTGCTAACATAATTGCACAAGGGTTTTCAAGTGTTTTCTTATCATCCATTAGCCTTCTAAAACAGAAGGCAAACACAATGTACCATTAGAACACTGGAGTGATGGTTGCTGGAAATGGGCCTCTATACACCTATGTAGATATTGCATTAAAAACCAGATGTTTGCAGCTAGAATAGTCATTTAGCACATTAACAATGTATAGAATGTATTTCTGATTAATTTAATGTTATCTTCATTGAAAAAAACTGTGGTTTTCTCTCAAAAATAAGGACATTTCTAAGTTACCCTAAACTTTTGAACAGTAGTGTATATATATATATATATATATATATATATATATATCCACCATTGTGCTGTATTAGCAGGTTATGATGTCACAGCTATGCTGCTGCAGAATAAATTTGGAGCCAATCAGATGCCACCCTGAAGTATATGCCGATTTCTTAGCATTGAGGACACCATTAATCCTGACCAAATCTCCAACTCCATTTGCTGTAATGCAGCCCCAAAATTGCAAGGAACCTCCACCATGCTTCACTGTTGCCTGCAGACACTCATTATTGTACCACTCTCCAGCCCTTCAATGGACAAATGACCTTCTATTCTAGCCAAATATTTTACATTTCAACTTATCAGTACAGAGCACCTACTGCCAATTTTCTGCACCCCAGTTCCTATGTTTTCTTTCATAGTTGAGTAACTTGGCCTTGTTTCCACGTCGAAGGTATGGCTTTTTTGGCCTCAATTCTTCCATGAACACCACTTCTGTCAAGACTTCTCTGAACAGTAGATGGGTGTACCTGGGTCCCGGTGGTTTCTGCCAGTTCTGAGCAGATGGCACTACTGGACATCCTCCAATTTAAAAGGGAAGTAAGCATGATGGGTCTTTGATCTGCAGCACTAAGTTTATTTGGCCGACCACCAGGGGCGTAGATAAAGGCTCATGGGCCCAGGTGCAAACTTTCAGTTTGGGCCCCCCTACGCATCTTCTCTCTAACTTTCAGCTGCATTACTGGGTCTCTAAAGTAACCCCTCAAAACAAAAATATATACATCAGAGACGAATAAAACAACTTTTATAACACGGCAGGCTTAAAGCGGCGCAGTTCTATGTATGATAGTATACCTAAATAATGAAGTCACCAAATAAAGGTCATATACCAGCTCTACACAGTGAAAAATTAATGCACTACAGTTGTATCCCGATTTCCCTTTTCTACTCTATCCAGGCCAGACCGGCATGATTTCTTCCAGCCACAACTTGTCTCTTCACACAAACTACAAATTATGCTGCTAGCCCCAATAGCCCTCTTAGTGCCCCCTCCACCTTAATAGTGGCCCCATTTGTGCCCCAAACTGTACTAGTGCCCCCTTTTGTTCCCTACAAAGTAATGGTGTCCCACCACAAAATCATAATGCCTTTTTTGTGCCTCACAGTAATACCCTCCTTTTTGCCTTATACAGTCATAATACCAACTTTTTTGCCCCCCCCCCCCCCAAAGGGATTGCTGCCCCCTATGTCCTCCTACACAGGATAAATTCCACCTGGGCAGTTGATAATTTTATTAATTGCAACATATTTAAAATGGTTTCCCAGAATCATAAATTATTACCTATCCACAGTATATTTGATCACTCTCTTATTGCTGGAGGCGATCGAGAGACCAGGGGTCCCAAACCCTCAGATCCTCCTCACTGAACCCCTGCAGTAAAGAGGAGCTTGAATGGAGCGGCTGTTGAGCATACGCCCGCCGCACCACAGTCTATGACAATGACGTAAATAGACTTTGAATGGAGCAAGTAGAGTGCATGCACGATCACTGCTCCATTCAATGTCCTGCTTACAGTGAGGAGGAATGGGGGGGGTTTGGAACCCCAGTTCTCATGATTGGTGCGGGTCCCAGCGAAAACAAAATGATCACTTATCCTAAGGATAGGTGCTAATTTATTATTCTGGCAAAAAAAACAACTTTATAAACCTTTAGGAGCAGCCTTTTTATTTTCTATAGTTTCCAATGGACACTGGCATAGCAGAGCTGTGTGCTTCACATTACAGCACAGCTCCAGACCTCCAGTAATGTGCAATCATTCATGACCCACAGTAACCTCTAGCCCCCTTATCAGTTTCTTCCCGATAACTGGAGGCTGGAGCTGTCCTGTAATGAATTATGACCCTCAGTAACCTGTTATCAGTGTCCTGTCTGCGCTGCTCTCACTGCTGAATCCTCCCGTTCTGTCCTCTATTTGCAGGATAGAAAGAACAGAGAGAGACAGCAAAGATCAAACAGTATAGGGAAAGCACACTAAAGAAAGACCATGTAACTGTATGAGTAACGCCTGTCCAGAACTCACATGGATGTGGGGGAAACGAGCTGCGATGAGACATGAGCTTCTCCTTACACAGCGTGCGGCAGTGTGTGTATCTAGACTCCTCCTCCCCTGTCTCCTCCAATCCAGTGCATCAGAGCACAAGAAGGTAGGGGGAGTACACACGCTGCTGCACCTGCGCTGTGTAAAGATCGATTTTATCTAAGAAGCAATGATACGGACACTAAGTGTGGCGAGGGGGGCCAGTGGGCCCCTCAGGCTTAGGGGCCCGGTCGCAACTGCGACTGCTGCGACCCCTATAGCTACGCCACTGCCGACCACTGCGTCTATGGTCCTCAATGTTGCCCGTTTCTTTGTGCTTCTTCAAAAGAGCTACAACATCGCATCTTGAAACCCCAGTCTGCTTTGAAATATTTGCCTGGGAGAGACCTTGCTGATGCAGTATAACTACCTTGTGTCTTGTTGCTGTGCTCAATCTTGTTATGGTGGACATAAAACTGTCGTCCACAAAAATCGTCCACAGCCTCACCTTTGCATCAGAGTTTGGATGTTCCTCACCCAGTTTTAAGCCTCCTACACAGCTGTGTATGTTACAGTTAATGACTGTGTTTTAACCTACATGTGAAAATGATGGTCATTATCACATGTTTGGTATAATTGGTAAATCATACACCTGACTATAATCCTACAAAATCCATGACTTTGTGCAAGTGTACATAGAGGAATTGATGCTGTTTTGAAGGCAAAGGGTGGTCACATCAAATATTGATTTGATTTAGATTTCTCTTTTTCTCAAGATGTTTGATGAAGTTTAAATATTGAGAAATGTAAAATTTTCTGGGGTTTTTCCCCCCATTATTAGGTTTTTCTCATATATTAGAAAACAGGCTTATATTGTACAAAGGTACACATATCAGCAATGCAACAGTAAAACAAAGTTATATTAATAAATAGTTCACAGATCTAAGCACCTGTCTTCTATTTCTATAGTAGGTCATAATTTATATGAAATGTTTATTCATGTAGTCTGATATGATATTTGCTATTGATAACTGGCAAGGCATCTGAAGTATGGGCTTTTCTTTAAGCAGCTCTCTCGTGGCACAACGTTGTTGCAAAGGCTGACCTGCCCAGGATCATACCCCTTGACTAGATATGAGTTCTAATGTAATGAAGCAAAGGCTGTTGCTTCAAGAGTTTGAGTTTGTGTTTAGGTTAGGATTAATCTATCCTTTCTAATCTCCCTTATTTCTGCAATTGAACTAAGTGTTCTGGTATCATAGGAAAGTTTGGAGATAACCAGTTGAGAAATATGCCTCTCAGGGCCATCAGAAGTATCACATGTAATAATAGGGAAACATTTCTGATTTCAGACTCTCCTTGGTCAGATGGGGAAATTGAGGGAAAAGGTCACATAAAGAGGTCCATGACTAGAGTACACATCCAGTCCAATTATTTGTTATGCTGGGACATTACGAGATTATATGCCCTAAACCTGTGAGTAGAGCTTGGCATTTGAAACATGCAGTGAGTTTGTCAGGGTAAGATGTAGGAATGGGAAAGTTGAAGCCATACAGTGCTCTGTGCATTAATTTAAAATGTGTTTTCCGCCATCTCTTGTTAACTACGTGTTTTCAAATCTGTTTCCCAGCTCCCTAAACGCAGAACCTGTTCCCATTTCTTAATTTTTTTTCTAGCTGTATGAAAAGGAGATGATCTCGTAAGGCACCATATAGTGAAGAGATACATATGCTGTGATATGTGGTGGGAGAAGACCAGCTTTGAAAAAAAACATGATTTTGTTTTCTTATCTTTTAATGCAGATATTTGATTATTAAGATGACAAGAACTATTATCCAGGGTTTTTTTTTTTTTTTCAGTGATTGGTAATCCCGCTTTTCCTATTACTTAATACTATAATTGCAATGATATCATGGCATATAAGGGGGTTAAACAGCTGGTATCAGAGGTTTCTCTGATCCCAATTGTTACAGCAGCGGCCCGGCTGTCAATCACAGCTGAGCTTCCACAATGGTCAATCAGGCCCAGCTTCTGTTTCCGCACGACTACCAGAATGTACTATTGCATCCTAATTCAGTTAGGTGACTGCAATTAGGACGTAATAGTACATCCTTTTCGAGAAGGGGTTAAAGAGGTTATTTAATCAAAATTCATTGAGTGGAGAGCAGTGTAATTCTGTAGTTCATTGTTTCTCAACTAATGTTCTGTGGAGTCTTGGTGTTCCTTGAAATCTTGTAAGGTGTTCCACCGAAGATGGCAATAGCAAGAGTTATCACCTTTACAGTAAATATGAGATAGTTGTAAGGGTTCCTACATAGGAAAAAGTGTGGTAATTAATACTTTAGGTACATATTCTGTAGTGATATCACTTTTTAATGTTGCAGCATCAATGAAGATGTCTGTACCCTTTTGTGTCCTGTTTTGTTCTCTTGTTTGACATCAATAGGAATTTGGCACAATGTGGAAGGAGAAGGTTATTCTATTGCAGGTGATAGCATTTCTATCATATCTAAGACCATTTGCTTACCAAAAGGAACTATATATTTAAAGAGGTCATAAAAATAATGATCTTGTGATGAGAAGTAAACAGAAAGTTAAGGGGGGGGTTTTACACTGTGCGATTATCGGGCAGACGAGCGTTCATGGAACGCTCGTTGCCGATAATTGCCATGTGTAAACAGGGCAGCGATCAGCAGATGAACGAGCAAACGCTCGATCATCTGATGGTCATTTCGTTTTAAAAACGTAAAATATTATCGTTGTCGGCAGCACATCTCCCTGTGTAAAAAGGGAGATGTGATGCCGACATGATAATAATGTATGAGGACGAGCGATCGGAGCAACGTCTGTTCTTCCCCATCCATAGCTCCCTGTGACAGGAGCAAACGAGCCCCGATCAACGATTATCGGTCGGTGTAAAAGGGCCTTTAAATTTTAAAGGCTATGGAAACTTTTGACATGAAAATAAATATTTGTATATGTTAGTGGTTACTTGAAGTAAAAAAAAGTTGCACTAAGTTTCAGGCTGCAGTCTTCATGGCTTTATTTATTTTCAGACCCCCTGATATTCCGTTTGCAACCTGCTCCTAGTTTTAAGCTTTTCTCATGTGCGTGTGTCCCTCCCAGTCATACATGTTGGATGTGAGGTTTGTGAGTCCAGGATGCTGCTGCCTTAACTACCTCTGTAGCGAGTGATGCAGCAGAGAATGGGTGCTTTTTTTTAGCACTCAGTGGCATGCTCTATGAGTTAACATGGCCACTTCACAATAATAACACTTACAATTGACAGGGCAGAACTTGCAAATCAGAAATGTCATGAACTGACTTGTGGCACATGTGGAATCCTATGACAGTACCACGTTGAAAGTCACTGAACTCTTAAGTAAGACCCATACCACTTTCAATGTTTATGGAGATTGCATGACTGTGTGCTTGATTTTATGAACCTGCTTGCAATAGGTGTAGATGAAACACAATAATTAGAAGGGGTGTTCACTTACTTTTGACCATAGAGTGCATCAGCAAAACAACTTTTTATTTTATTCCATAGACTCAATCATTTAAAATATTTATTTCAATATTTTAAATTTTGCAGGACTCAACATTGCATTACCATAGTTCACTAGATACTAGGAAAGGGAGTTTGGAGTATACCTTATTGACCAATAGGTGGCATAAATGTTTTCTCTGCATGCACAAAATACCATTGGCATTTAGCCAATGCTATGATAAGGAAAATAAGTATAAAATTCTTCCTTGGTGGTACAGATACCCTGCATTGCAGCATATAACTTTCCCCTCTGTGTCTGATCGATGTTGGCGCTGCGGCAGTGACTGTGATACCATGCTTCATGTATGGTGGAGCTGCCCTCTCCTACAACCCTTTTAGATCTTTGACACCTATGCTCACATTTGGAGCTCGTGTCCAATTTTCTCCACATATTGCTCTCTTGTCAGCCATACCTGGCCGCATGTCGATTATAAAAAAGAGCATTCTCTGACAATTTCATAGAGCAACACACAGAGTTATCCCCTGACATTGGAAGTCCACTACTGTCCCTTCTATAGGAAAGTGGGCTCTCATAAAAGGAAATCCTGTACTAGGTGGAGCCAACAGAAAAATCCGGCTCATTGGTTCGAATTTTTATTCCTGCCTCGTGTGAGGCTAAGGTATTGCTAGGTTTCACCCTTTAGCCTACATATGGAGATGTGAACTTGGCTACTAGAATCCACAGAGTAGGTCGTCATCCCCAGAATAGTCCCCATTGGCAATGGCTGACCTGGACAGGTGAGATAGAATTAACAGAAAACTAGGTGCAGAGTCTATGCTAGCGAATGTCAGGCCAGGCAGCAGATAGTCACGGTTAGCATAGCCAGAGGTCAATACAGGCGGCAGACAGCTATCATGATAATCAGGCAAACGCAGGGGCGTAGCTAGGGGGGGAACGTGGGGCATGTGCCCCGGGCGCAACTACAAGGGAAGGAAGGGGGGGCGCCGACCAGGGGAATGGAGGCATGTGCCCTCCGGGCCAGTACCCCATAGACATTTAGTGCCATGCGCAGCGCATGGGACAGGAGCGGGAGCTGTGTAATGTATGCACGATGTTCTCCTGCACAGGCAGAGCGTGTGTGCTCTGGGCGGCTGCATTATACGTCACATGTGACGTCATATAATGCAGCCGGCCATTCACTCTGCCTGTGAGGAGAACACCATTGAAGTGTTCAGCCCCAGCTAGCAGACAGGGATTGAGGATGGAGGAAGAGAGGGCTGGGGAGGAGCAGTCTTACACACAGCTCTCCTCCTACCTCCAAAGTGTGACACCTCATAACATGAAGATCCCTCCACTGAGCTCTGCACTGATAAGTACAGCTGTGTATGTGCAAGTAGGGGGAGGTGTGTGTGTGTGTGTGTGTGTGTGTGTGTTTACAAATCGTTTTTGTGTGGGAGGGGGGATTTGACTGTAAATATTATGTGTGGGGTGAGGGGATTCTGTATAAGTTGTTTTAGTGGGGAGGAAGGATTTGACTGTATTGCCTCAAGCACACTTCCGTCGGCTGTTGTACTGCCGCTAATGACGGTTCCGTGAATCACGGACCTCACACGGATGGCTTCCACGTGCAGACCGTAGTTTCACGGACCAAATCAATGCAAAGGCCGAGACTGTTCCCTCAAAAACGGGCATGAGTAGGACCTGCCCTATTTTTGAGGGAACGGCGGCATGGTTCTGTTAAAACAACGGAAGTTTGCATGGACCCATTGAAATGAATGTGTCAGGGTGCTATCCGTTCAAACAACGGATAGCACCCTGATGAAAAAAACTGAAGTGGGCATGAGGCCTAAGGCCTCAAGCACACATCCGTTGCCATTTATACTGCTGCATATCATAGATCCGCAAATCAAGGACCACACATAGAACTATACTGCTTGTAAAATGTACAAATGGCTTTATGCTTCAGTTACATTAAAATAAAAGTGGAAAAAAAAGTTACACCTCATTGATTGGTTGAGAAATGTTGGGAAAGAATTTGGGGGGGGGCACCAAGATGAATCTTTGCCCCGGGTGCAGGAGAACCTAGCTACGCCTCTGGGCAAACGGTCATGGCAAGTGGCAGACAGTGCAAGGTCAAGTTTGTAAGCTCAACCGGGGTTGTGAAACCACTGGGCCACTTTGCCGTAATGGAGTAGAAGCTGGCCAAACAAGTAAAGAACAGTCCAGTCAATGGTACCTGGATGACAGGCTGGTGCCAGATAGCTGGAAGTTGGCTTGTGCCGGACTATCAGAAACTGGCTTGTTCTGGATTATCGGAAGCTGGCTTGTGCTGGATTATCGGAAGCTGGCTTGTGCTGAATTATCGGAAGCTGTCTTGTGCTGGATTATCGGAGGTTGGTTTGTGTTGGATTATCGGAACCTGGCTTGTGCTGGATTATCAGAAGCTGATTTGTGCTGGATTATTGGAAGCAGAACTGGTCTCGGACACTGGACTCATCTTGGACACTGGAAACGTATACCGGCCTCATCACGGACACTGGACACACATACTGAAGTCATCACAGATACTGAATTAGTCACGGACACTGGACTTGACACGGACAATGAACACAGATACTGGACTTGTCACAAACACTGGACTTGACACGGACACTGGACACAGATATTGGACTTGTCACGGATACTGGACTAGGCCTTGAAACTGGATAGTTAAAAACACAGGTTTCAGGAACAGGCTACGGAACGTTTGCAGACCAACACAACGCAGAAGACTGAGAGTGCCAAGAGAGGCACGAGACCCGGCGGCTGGGACCTCTGGCAGATGTGGGGCCCGCCGCCTGCGTTATAATACCCCCCCTTACGCCCCTCTTCTTAGGTCCATAGCGCAGGAGGAACTTCTTGATGAGAGCTGGGGCATCAATGTTCTCTTCAGGCTCCCAAGATCTCTCCTCAGGACCAAAGCTCTTCCAGTCCACAGTATAAAAAGTCTCTCCTCCAACCCTCTTGCAGTCCAGAACCTCCTTGAATTCAAAGACATCAGTCGAACCCCTGGGGCAGTAGATTTGGAGGACTTGTTGTACCGGTTAAGAATGACAGCTTTCAGGAGAGCTACGTGGAAGGAATTGGGAACAAATTTGTAGGAGGGAATTTTCAGGCCTATATTCTTGGAAGATAACCAGACCTTAACTCCGGGAAGGAACTGAGGAGACGGCTTTCTTTTCTTATCAGCATTTTTCTTCATGCGATCTACCACCTGCAGGATGGCAGACTTGGTTTGCTGCCAGATCCGGAAAAAACTTCCAAAAGAAACATTAGCTGCAGGCACTTGAGATGTAGCAGGTACAGGAAGAGGGACACATGGATGTTGGCTGTAAACACTGAAAATTGAGATGTAGTAGAAGATTTACTCGTGTGATTATTATAAGAGAATTTGGCCCATGGAAGGTGATGTACACAGTTGTTGTGTTGAGCAGATACAAAATGGCGAAGATCATTTTCAAACACTTGTTTAATTCTTTCAACTTGGCCATTGCAGGTGGTATGCAGACAAAAAGTCCAATTTCACATCTAGAAGTTTGCACAGAGCTCTCCCGAATTTGGACGTGAATTGCACGCCACGATGAGACACGATATGGAGGGGCAAATCGTGCAGACAAAAAACATGTTAAACAAATAGACTTGCAAGACGAGGAGCTGAGTGAAGACCAGACAGAGGAAATGTGTCATCTTGGAAAAACGGTCCACAACAACCCAATTAGTGAACCCCCTCTCAAGGTTCTCCTTGATGTATGCCGACATGGCTTGGGTCACAGGCGGAGAGAGAGGATATACTCGTCCACAAGGAGGTGAAGTCCCAGGGAGCAACTCGACTAGACAATCATAAGGACAATGCGGAGGCAGAATTTTTGCCTCCTTCTTGTTAAATATGTCAGCATAAAAAGCATACCATGGAGACAGACCAGGAAGGGACAGAAGTACAAAAGGTCGAAAAGAATGAACCTGGGGCAGACAATTATATAAACACCGAGGTCCGCACTGGAAGATTTCTCCAGCATTCCAGTCAAGAATCGGAGCATATTTATGAAGCCGGGGAAGTCCCAGTAGGATTGGGTTAATAACCTCATGAAGAACATAGAAGACTATCTGTTCAGTGAAAAGAGCTCCCACTTGTAACTTCAACGGTTCGGTAGTGGAGATAATTGGATCCGGCAGCAGACGTCCATTCACTGAAGCCACTGTTAGAGGTTTCTTTAGTGGAGTTGTAGGCAAATGGAGACGATCCATTAAGTCTTGTTGTATAAAATTTCCAGCTGCTCCAGAATCCAGATAAGTGGGAACAGGATGAGATGCCTTACCTGTGAAGATAAGGACTGTATTAGAAAGTCTAGGAGAGAATTTTGCAGAAGGCATACATAGATTCCCCTAGGGTAGTATCTCCTATCAACCCTAGGCGCTGGAATTTCCCTGCTTCTGAGGACACTGACGCACGTAATGACCCTTTCTTCTACAGTACATGCAGAGATTAGCGACACGTCTATGCTGCCACTCTTGATCTGCCAGTTTGACCCGATCTACCGACATAGGTTCTTTAGTGGTCGCAGCAGGAGGAGGTAACGGGGGTCTCTGAAAATTGGGTACAAGTCTACAGGATTTTCTCACTAGAAGGATCTCCTGGGAGCGCTTTCGGAACCTCATATCAATGCTTGTAGCCAGAGAAAATGAAGGCTATTTTGGTTTTATCTGATGGAAACAGATGTGCATGCAGTGTGAAATGTATTTTACATTGGTTAAGAAAGCCTCGACAGGTTTTTGCGTCTCCATCATAATGGGGTTGAAGTGGCAATGAAATTATGGCTCTGGAGCTGACTGGAGCTGTTGAGGAGGGGATGAAGCAGCCACTTGTGGGGATGCCAGAGGTGTAACATGAGCAATGTCCAGGCGCGTGGCAATGGTATTGACTAATTGTAGAAGCTGATCCTGGTGTAAGCGAAGTACTCGCATGTCCACCTGCATGGCTTGAACTGCCGTCTTGGGCTGACCAGCGGGATTCATGGCCTGAGCAAACTGTAATATCCACCGGGGTTGTGGACCCACTTGGCCACTCCAATAATGGAGTAACAGCTGGCCAAACAAATAAAGAACAGTCACTGATCGATAGTACCTGGATGGCAGGCTGGTGCTGGATAGCTGGAAGCTGACATGTGCCGGATTATCAAAAGCTGGCTTGTGCTGGATTATCAGAAGCTGGCTTGTGCTTGATTATCGGAAGCTGGCTTGTGCTGGATTATCGGAAGCTGATTTGTGCAGGATTATCGGAAGCAGAACTGGTCTCGGACACTAGACTCGTCTTGGACATGGGAAACGGATACTGGACTCGTCACGGACACGACACAGATACTGAAGTTGTCACAGACACTGGACTTTACATGGACACTGAACGCAGATACTGGACTTGTCAAGGACACTGGACTTGACACGGACACTGAACGCAGATACTGGACTTGTCACAGACACTGGACTTGACTTGGGAACCGGACATTGATGTTAAGACTCTGGGGGTATGTTGACCCACTAGGTCGCTCCGCCATAGTGGAGTAGCAGCTGGCCAAAACACAGTCAATGTAAGTCTTTAGAGCTATAGTACCTGTATAGAAGTTCTGACAGACACGTGGTGTAGCAGACACTATGGCGTAGCAGACTCCTTGGCACAGATGACAATTGGCGTGGCAGATGACACTTGGCATGATAGATGACCCTTGGCGTGGCAGATGACGCTTGGCGTGGCAGATGATGCTTGGCGTGGCAGATGACGCTTGGCGTGACAGATAACGCTTTGCGTGGCAGATGACACGTGGCACAGAGGATGAACTCGACTCCAACACTAGAATTTGCTCAGGAACAAACACAATTACAGGATACGGGATACAGGAAACAGGATAAGGGAACATTAGGAACAGGCTACAACTAAACGACTATTTGCTAACAAACATACGTAGACAACAACAACTCTCAGGTAAGAAGAAGTAGGGCAGAGCCCTTTTTATAGTCCAGTGTACAGGGATTAGCTGGGGAATTAAACACAGTTGTGCACCCTGGCCCTTTAAGGGCAGAAGTGAGTGTGATTGCACCCTACAGGACACTGAGGGGAGCTGCAGCCACATGTGCTGGCATTTCTGGGGAGGGAGACGCCTGAATGAAGAAAGTGACCTAAAGTCCTGGCTGCCGGTAAGTAGGACATGCCGGCGGTCAGCAACAGCGGGCACAACAGTACCCAACACTTACACCTTATATTCTTAGGTCCAGAGTGTAAGAGGAACTTCTTGATGAGAGCTGGGGCATTGATGTTCTCTTCTAGCTCCCAAGACCTCTCCTCAGGAACAAACCCTTTCCAGTCCACCAGATAAAAAGTCTTTCCTCCTACCCTTTTGTGGTCGAGGATTTCCTTCACCTGGAAGACATCAGAAGAACTGCTGGGAGCAACTGTAGAACCGGGAAATTTGCTGTAGCGATTCAGGACCACAGGCTTTAAGAGGGACACATGGAACGAGTTGGGGATTTTGAGAGTAGGAGGCAGCCTAAGCTTATAGGACACAGGGTTTATTTGCTGTAACACCTCAAAGGGGCCGAGGAACCTGGGAGCGAATTTGTGGGAAGGGATCTTCAGATGAAAATTCTTTGAAGAAAGCCAGACCTTGACTCTGTAGAGAAACTGAGAAAGAACCCTTCTCTTCTCATCGGCATATGCTTTCATGTGATCCACTGACTGAATAATCGCGGACTTGGTTTGCTGCCAGATGTGAAGAACAGTTCTGAATGAAGAATTGGCTACAGACACTTGAGACATAGTTGGTACTTGTAGAGGAACTCATGCTGACTGTATACAATATAGAACAGAGGGAAAGCAGTAGACTCACCTGCATGATTATAGTAAGAGAATTTCGCCCAAGGCACAGGCTGTATCCAATTGTCATGTTGGACAGAGACATAATGACGAAGATAATTCCCTAGTATTTTGTTGATCCTTTCCACTTGACCGTTAGACTGTGGGTGATAGGCAGTAGGCAAGTCCAGCTTCACATCCAAAAGATTACACAGGGCTCTCCAGAATTTAAACGTGATCTGTACACCCCAGTCAGAAACAATTTGAAGAGGTAGTCCATGTAGACGAAAGATGTGTTGGATGAACAGATCTGCCAGACGAGGAGCTGAGGGAAGGCCCGTTAAAGGAATAAAATGGCCCTTTTAGAGAAACGATCCACTACTACCCAGATCGTAGTACATCCAGCAGAAGAAGGAAGGTCAGTGATAAAGTCCATAGCAATGTGTTGCCAGGGAGCATCAGGCACCGGCAGAGGTTGGAGCAGACCAGCAAGTTTAGAATGAGAGGACTTGCTTAGGGCACAATTAGCACAGGAGGAAACAAAGTCCAAGATATGTCTAGGTAGCGAGGGCAAAAAATAATGACGAGCAACAAAGTCCCGAGTCTTGCGGGCACCAGATTGCCATGCCAATTTGGAATTATGCCCCCAGTGGAGAATTATTTTACTGTCAGCAGGACGGACAAATATATTTCCAGGAGGAATGTCCTTGATTTGCAGAGTATTTACAGCAATAATCCTAGAAAGATCAATAATATGTTGAGGTTTCTCTTCTGAGTCGTCAGTTTCAAATGACCAAGACAATGTTTTTGTCCACAGGACAGAAGTGGAGAAGAAATTGAAATCTTGCGAAGAACAGTGACCATCTAGCTTGACGAGGGTTCAATCACTGTGCAGACTGCATATATATAAGATTTTTGTGATCAGTGTAGATAATGATTGGGTAGGCAGATCACTCTAGCAGGTGCCTCCATTCTTCCAAGGCCAACTTTACAGCAAAAATCTTGATCCCCAATGGAGCAGTTGCACCCAGCAGGAGAGAAGAGTTTGGAAAAGAATCAGCAAGATACTGCTTTACCCTTTAGAATTCTTTTGGAACAGGAGTGCTCCAGCACCAATGGAAGAGACATCAACCTCCATGGAAAACTGTTGCGTAACATCAGGATGATGAAGAACAAAGGCAGACGTGAAGGCGCTCTTGAGGTTCGAGAATGCTGACTCTGACTCAGGGGTCCAATCCTTAGCGTTCACTCTCTTTCTGGTAAGAGCTGAGATGGGAGCGGTAAGGGATGAGAAATTTGGGATGAACTGACGGTGAAAATGAGTAATTCCAAGAAATCTCTGTGTAGCTCAGAGACCCTGAGGACATGGCCACTCCAAGACGGATTTTACCTTTTCTGGATCCATTTAAAGACCACGATTGGAGACAATATAACACATGAAGGGCAAGGACCTCTTTTCAAATATGCACGTCTCCAGTTTTTCATATAATTTAATCCCTCTTAGCCGCAACAAGACTTGGCGTACATGCCGATGCGTCGTCAGATCGGGTGAGTAGATCAAGATGTCGTCAAGATACATTACCACACAGACATACAGATGATCACGGAAGATGTCATTCACAAATTCTTGGAATACCGCTGGAGCGTTACTCAGTCCAAAGGGCATGACAAGATACTCATAGTGGCCGTCGCGGGTGTTAAATTTGTTTTTTCATTTGTCACCTTTGTGTTTACGAATCAGGTTATAGGCCCCACGTAGAGGGGTACTTGTTTTTTACCAGGACAGTGACAGATGACACGTGGCACAGAGGACTCCAACACTAGACTTAGTTTAGGAACAAACACAATACAGGATACGGGATACAGGAAACAGGATAAGGGAACACTGGGTACAGGATACAACTAAGGGACCATTTGCTAATGAACATGGGTAGACAATAACAACGCTCAGGTAAGGAGAGGAAGGGCAAAGGTGTAAAGGGATTGGCTGGGGAACTAAACACAGGTGCACGCATCCTACAGAACACCAAGGGGAGCTGCAGCCATGTGTGCCGGCATCTCTGGGGAGGGAGACGCCAGCATCAAGAAAGTGTCCTGCGGTCGCGGCTGCCGGTAAGTAGGACGTGCCAGCAATCAGCGACCGCGGGCACAACAGCAGATACTGGACTTCTCACGGACACTGGACAAGACGTGGACACTGTAAATCACGAACACAGGTTTCAGGAACAGGATATGGATACTTTGCAGACATACACTGGGTTACCAACAACATTGTTTGGGCATTGGGAGTTGGAGGAGGTGCCTTAAATAGTCCTGGGAAACAGCATGGGTGATTGGGAAACTTTTCGAATTTTGCACTAGGGATCTGCCGTTTGCCACAGAAGATTGAGAGAGGCACGAGACCCGGCGGCGGGCACCACTGACATACGTTGCAAAGTTCAAGCAGGGTCAGTAACAGATAATCCAAGAGAACAAACCAAAAAGTAGAACTAGCAAGCTAGACTATAGAACCTAATTACTCAAAAGCTGAGCAAAGGGAAAGAGACCTTTTGTACCTTGGAAAGCTGGGAAGCTGGGTGAAATGGTGCATGCTCGACCTTTAGGAAAGGAAAATTCAGCGTGTGCACTAGCAGAAACAGTAGAGCTAAGAATAGAGCGGCGGCAGCATGGTAGATCAAGAGAAGAGCGTCCAGGGAGAACAGGTGGACGTTGGTCAGGTGACAAAAGACATGTGGGACACTGGGGAGCGGTGAGTTTACTGAAGCAGGAGCGCTGGGGAGCGGCCATGAAAGTACCCCCTCCTTTCACTCCCTCTGTCTAGGCTTGTGAGAAAACTTACAATAGAATTTCTTTATGAGAGAAGGAGCCTGACTATTTTCATCAGGGCCAAAATTTTTACAATCAGTGAGGATAAAGCGTTTTCCTTTAGATCTTTTGACATTAAGAATTTTTGTTACCTCAAATTCAGCATCAGGACCAGAAGAGGGGACCTGTGGATGAGAGGTAGTCTTGGAACTGTGATTAAGGACCAGATGTTGGAGAAGTGATAGATGAGGAGCATTGGGTATATGTAAGGACAGAGGAAGACAGAGCTTGTAAGAAACTGTTTCAAGACAACATAGGGACCCAAAAATCGAGACACAAACTTAAAACCAGGAGTCTTGAGAAGAATATGTTTGGTGGATAGAAACACTTTGTCTCCTGGATGGAACTGAGAAGGAATCCTGCACTTCTTTTCAACATTTTTCTTGAAACGAGTAACTGCTTTGTTTAAAGACTCTTTGACCTTTAGCCAGTTGTGCAAGAAATCAGAATGGACAATGTTGACTGCTGGAACTTTAAAGAGACTGGTAACTGGAATAGGAGTTTTTGAATGTTGTCCATATACTAAAAAGAAAGGTGAAGACTGTGTGAATTCACCTGTATTGTTATTATAGGCAAACTCTGCCCAGGGAAGAAGATTAGTCTAGTCACCTAGAAGAGGAGACACAAAATTAATGAAAGTTTTCCAGAACCTAGTTGATGCATTCCACTTGACCATTGGATTAAGAGTGCTAGGCAGATAATATGTCTAACTTAACTTTGAGTAAATTACAGAGTGCTTTTCAGAACTTGTCAGACACAATGTTTTTAATGAGCCTGTGAATGCAAACTATATGTTCAATAAAAACAGAAACCAGATGGGTAGCGGTAGGAAGGCCAGGTAGAGGGATGGCTTATGCCAACTTCAAGAAACTGTCAACTACAACCCAGGTCATGGTCCAGCCAGAGGAACTCAGTAAGTTGGTAAATTTTTTAACAGAGGAGTGAGTACAGGGAGTGTCGGGAATAGGCAATGAATGAAGCATTGATGTGAAGATTTGTTTTCAGCACTAGTGGAACAAGCTGCAACATAATCCTTATATTCCCAAGACATGAAGATCACCAGTAGTGACGAGAGACTAAATCCAGGGTTTTATGAATTCTGAGGTATCCAGTGAACTTAGAAAAATGAGCCCAATTTAGAATTTGCTTTCTTAGGTTAGAAGAAACAAAAAAAATTTCAGGAGGAATATTCAGAACTTCATCTGGAGCCACTGGCAAAATGCAACTGGGGTATATGACATATTGCAGTTCTGGAACTTGATCTTCAGAGTTAAAGGAATGAGATAAGGTTGATGCCTTAACGTTCTTTCCTTCTGGTTGGTAATAGAGACAGAAATTTAATCGAAAGTAGAACAAAGCCCAATGAGCCTAATGAGGATCAAACGATGTGCCAACTGAAGGTACATTAAATTTTTATGGTCAGTGTAAATGGTGATGGGATGACGAGCTCCTTCCAACAAATGTCACCATTCTTCGAGGGCTAACTTGATGGCCAGGAGTTCACACTCACCTATGCCATGATTTTTCACAGCTGGGAAACAGGCTTTGAAAAAAAAACACAGGAAAGGGTTTTACCTTTATCTTCTTTTTAAATAAAATAACAGCAGAAGCATTACTGAGACAAGAAGGCATGACCAAGTACTCAAAGTGTCCATCTACCGTATTGAATGCAGTTTTCCAATCACCCCCTTCATTAATACAACTAAATTGTAAGTGCCATGTAAATTTAAGCTTAATGAAAATGTTTGCTTCCTCTGCCATTCATTTGGGAAATTAATAGCAGAGGATATTTGTTCTCTATCATGATCACCTTGGTATCAATGAAAAATAAGCTCCAGCAGGGGATGAGGGCTTGGATATACTCTACCCCAAGGTGGTGTAGTGTTGGGTATTAATTCAATGGAGCAATCAAAACGTCTGTGAGATCCCGCTTGGAATTTACAAAAGACAGCTGAAAAACTGATATTAGGTTTTGCAAATTGTGCAAAACTTGCTCCACAGGCCTAGTGGGACAGATGACAAGCAGACATTGTGGGGGAAAGTTTTACCCCATCGTATCAACTGCTCAGAATTCCAGAAGTGTTTCTGTAACTAGGGAAGGCCAAGGTGGAAGAGAACTTGGGGAATTCTTCAAAACATAAAAGGAAATTAGTTCAGAATAGAGTACACACGCACCAGCAGCAGCTGCAGTAGAGCCAAGAGGCAGCATGGGAGGTTGTGAGCAGAGCAGCTCGAGAGAGCAGGGGATCATCGGCCAGGACACAGCAGACAAACGGGACGCCAGGAAGTGGCCATGATAATGAGTTTATGTATAAAATATTTATTTCAATATTTCTGGCTAAAAAACATACATTAAATGATAGCAGTTATAAATGCTACATAAAGCAATGCAATATGTAAAGGTTATGAAAATTGCACAGAATAATTTTGCTGTTGTTTCAAGCTGACAAGAAAAGGTTACAGTCAAGTGAGTCAATATAAATAATAAAATTCTCTTAAATTACAAAGCTCTCAATTATCCTATGACTTATGTATTTATAGGACTCTTATGGTTACACTTAGAAAACATCACTTTGTGATAAAAAAGGATGAAGTTGAAGTCTAACCTTTTCTTTAAATCAATAGCACACTGCAGGTGCACTCTTTCCAGTTGACGTAAACAGGACGTCAATGTCCCAGTGGTTACTGCATGATTTGGAATAGGATACTCATTTTTTTTTTTACGTTTAGAAAATCTAGGAAGTAATAGTTGTGCATTTTCTTCAGGTTAGCCTGTGTGTGTGTGTGTGTGTGTGTGTGTGTGTGTGTGTGTGTGTGTGTGTGTGTGTGTGTGTGTGTGTGTGTGTGTGTGTGGCCCCCAATAACACTAATGTATAAGGCAGTACTATATGATTCATGTTATTAAATGTGGCATAAAAAAAAATCACAATATGTATAGAAAAGTCCTTGAGTTTTATACATATTGAAAAAGTAGAGAAAGCAAAATTTATAGATATAGCATTTTTGACACAAAAAATTATACAGCAGTTTTAATGTTTTTTTTAATGTTATGTTTTATTCTTTCTTTAACCCCTTAAGGACACGGCCAATTTTGGCCTAGAGGACAGAACCATTTTTTATATTTCCCTCTTTGCAACCCGACGCTCATAAGTCTTTTATTTTTTGTACGACGTAGTTGTATGAGACTTTGTTTTTTGCAGGACGATTTATGTAGGTACCATTTTTTGGTACAAATACCAATTTTATATATTTGTTGTACAGGTTGTTACAGTCGTGGCGATACCAAATATGTCTATATTATTTCATTTTTTGGGACGTATTTTTTAAAAAGTTTATTTATTATAAAAAAATGTGTGTTTCTGTGTATTTTTTTTACTTTTTATTTATTTATTTGTCATAAAAAATTGTTACATTCATTGAAATTTTTTTTTAATCCCATAAAAGGATTTATCATTTTGATTTTGATTTTGTAACTGCAATGTACTGGCATAGATCTATATGCTAGTACATTAGCCTGTGTACTGATTGTACACGGGCAGTTGTTAGGGCATACCTCAGTAATGCCCTAACAACAAGAAATATGTTCAGACAGCCCTGGGGTCCTTCAATGGACCCTGGGCTGTCTGGCCATACAAGTTATGGGCTTTGATCGCGTCACAGTTATCTTCTGTGACGCGATCAAAGTGCAGTCCCCTCTCCTTGAATGCCGCAATCAGCTTTCATCGCGGCATTCAAAGGGTTAATGGCTGAGAGAGGATGTTTCTCTTCTCTCCGCTGTCAGAGTGGGGCCGTGGCTGTGTATTACAGCCGTTGCCCCGCTCTCGATCGCGCGCACAGACAGTTATTACACAGGATGAGAATGCTCGTCCTAATGCGCCAAGTACTCGCCGCTCAGGACGAGCATTTTCGTCCTGTGTCGGCAACCAGTTAAAGGGATCCTGTTATTAAAAAATAAAATCGCAATCACTCTTAGGATATGTTCACACGCAGAGTTTTCAGGCATATTTTGAAATACGCCTGCAAAAACGGTAGCTAAATGCCTACAAACAACTGCCCATTGAATTCTGTGGGAAAAATGGCATACAGTTCAAAGGGCTTTCTTTTACACCGCTGTTTGAAGAAACGGCGCGTAAAAAAACACTGCGTAAGAAGAAGGAGCATCTTCTTGAGCCGGTTTGGAGCTGTTTTTCATTGTCTCAATTGAAAAACAGCTTCAAAAATGGCTCCAAAAAAGGACTCAAAAAACGTTTTTTGCTACAAAAGCGGCTGAAAATCGTCATGTTTAGCCGTTTTTACTTGTGCGCGTGAACATACCCTTAGGCAGTTGCATATGTTTATTTGATGTAGTTTAGTGTAGACAGAAATTTTTTCCTCCATTTTCCTTTTTCTGCATAATTTCTATATATGTACATATTCTCTCTATAATTGTGCTAAGTGGGCAGGCTCCTCCTGGTTTTGTGCTGTGTGCTCTGATATATCAGTCCCCTGCTGTTTCCCCTCCCCTCTTACAGCATATAGATGTGTCCTCCCTTAACCTATTTCTAAGTCCGACATATTACAAGATGTGTGGTGCGAGATGTTAAACAAACATGTAAAAAATGATGGCCGTCAGCCATCTGTTGCCTATAGACTCCCATGGTACCAAACGTATACATTAACGTTTACATTTTTCTCACTGGATGGCGAGAGATTATATTGAAATTCTATTCTGATAAATTATATAACTTAACGCAATTCAAGAAAAGTAAAGGGTGGACACATATGTAAGTCTCATGTACATGCTGAAGCAGAGAAACTGTAACATGATCCCTCCTGCCCCCTTACTCTGTGTAACAGTTACTCTGTTACAGACAGCCTAGGCAGGAAGAATGAAAAAAAGAGGTCCAGGCAACACATCCAAAAATAAACTTGTTTTATTCACCCGTGCGATGTTTCAGCTCCTCATAGTCTATCTCAAGCATGATTGAGAAAGGCTCCGAGAAGCTGCAACGTCACGTGGGTGAATAAAATAAGTTCCTTTTTGGATGTGCTGCCTGGATCTCTTTTCTTCATCGTTGTTGGGGATGGTTGGATCCAGTCCAGTAGCTTAGCTACTGGGGAGACAGGGGGCGCTGGCCCCAGGCCCACTGAGATGGTTGGGCCCACCGCGACCTCACCTGTCATGACCGCTGCCCCCATTTTCCCCGCCTGCACTAATTGTACCTGGGTCTAGAGGACGCAGATACAATTACATGCATAAGCACTGAATGGCAGGGCACGTTCCGTGCCCGACTATTCAGTGTCTAACAATGACGCTGATTGACAGGGCAGAATGACTTGCCTCACCAATCAGCGCCTTTCAATGACGCTAGCACTTCCGTTGTTGAAAGGCGCTGATTGGCGGGGCAAGTCCTTTTGCCCTGCCAATCAGCACCCTTCAATGACGCAAGCATCGTTCAGCCTTAGCAGACCTGCTCAGGAGAGAGCAAGCTTGCATTGACAAAGGACGGCACAGGCATGGGATCATGTAAAGTTGTTTTTTTTACTTAATAGAGTGAGTGGCATTATCTGCGGGAGTAGCTACAGTATATGTGGGGCACAATCTACAGGGCAGGCTATATGTGGGACATTATCTACAGGGGAGGCTATCTGTGGGACACTATATACAGGGGGGCTATATGTATGGCATGATCTACAAGGGGACTATATGTGGGGCACTATATGCAGGGGGGCTGTATGGAGCTATCTACAGAGAGCGGGCTATATTGCGTTATCTACGGGGGGGTGGCTGTATGGTGTTATGTACAGGGGGGGCTGTATGGCACTTGCTACAGGGGGGCTGTATGGCGCTATCTACAGGGGGGGCTGTATGGAGCTATCTACAGGGAAGGGGCTATATGACGTATTCTACAGGGGGGCTGTATGGCACTATCTACAGGGGGCTGTATGGCGCTATCTAAAGGGGGCTCTATGGCGCTATCAACAGGGGGCTGTATGGCGCTATCTACAGGGGCGCTGTATGACGCTATCTACATGGGAGCTGTATGGCGCTATCTACAGGGGGGCTGTATGGCGCTATCTACAGGGTGGGCTGTATGGCGCTATCTACAGGGGGCTCTATGGTGCTATCTACTGGGGGGCTGTATGGCACTATGTACAGGGAGGGGGGCTGTATGGTGCTATCTACAGGGGGGGCTGTATGGAGCTGTCTATAGGGGGGCTGTATGGCGCTATCTACAGGGGGGCTGTATGGCGCTATCTACAGGGGCTGTATGGCGCTATTTACATGGGGGGCTGTATAGCGCTCACTACAGGGGGGCTGTATGACACTATCTACAGGGAGGGTGCTGTATGGCGCTATCTACAGGGGGGCTGTATGGCGCTATCTACAGGGGGGCTGTATGGCACTATCTACAGGGGGGGCTGTATGGCTCTATCTACATGGGGGCTGTATGGCGCTATCTACAGGGGTCTATATGGCACTATCTACACGGGAGCTGTATGGCACTATCTACAGGGAGGGGGCTTTATGGCGCTATCTACGGGGGCTGTGTGTGGCGCTATCTACAGGGGGCTGTATGGCGCTATCTACAGTGGGCACTGTGTGGCAGAATATACAGAGAGGCACTATTTACAAGGGGGGTTGTGTGGCACCCATGGTAGGGGGGCCCTGTTAAAAGTTTCCATGGGGCCCAGTCTTTCCTAGCTACGCACCTGGACACAGTGTATTGTGCTATTATAATTAGTGGTGCAGTGTATGGTGCTATTATATTTAGGGGGTAGTGTGTGAATTTTATCTTTGTTTATAGGTGCAGAAATGTTTGAAAAGTGAGAAGCTGAAGACATCTGAGCGGCAAACTGCAGAAATGGGCTGTGGCCGGGAGAAGTCATCATAGAGGTCTGGATCGGATGGAGATGAAAAGAGAAAAAGAACAACTAGTATCTGAAAAGACGTCACCGGTGAGTCACTTAATGTAAATGTTTATTCTGCCTCTAATCAGTACTGTAGTCACTGGGATGATGGGGTTTATATACAGGGATGATGGGTAGTCCAGCCATCATCCCTGCATTAACCCCCATCATCACTGTGTATACCAGCCACCATCCCCTTATATAACCCCCTTCATCCCTGTATATAACCCCCATCATCCCTGTATATACAAGCCATCTTCGCTGTTTATATCCCCCATCTTACCTGTATATACTAGCCAGGCTGGTATATACAGCGATGATAGGGGTTATATAATATACAGGGATGATGGCTGGTATATTCAGGGATGATGGGGGTTATGTACAGGGATGATGGCTCGTATAAAATAAAATGTGCCTCTTCAGTTGTAAACATGCATTAGGGGGGGCCCACTGGGCTAAATCCCTAGCTAGGCCTCTGATCCAGTTCTATTGGGCTGTGCACTCCTATTTTTTTTGTTGGCTTTTCTGGTGCTGTTATTCATTGTTTTGTATAGGCAGGAAGAATGGGACTACAGGCTGCTGAAAAGTAAGGATGATGTCCCTTTCACCCGAAATTATAAAGTTTTCTGTATTCACATGTATATTGAATATAATTACAACAACAAGTATGCTTTAATATTACATAGCTCAACCCCTTGAGGATCGGGCCAGTTTTGGCCTTGAAGACATGAACTATTTTTTTTATTTAGCCTCTTTTTATTCTGGCGGTCATAATTATTTTTTTTTGTTTGATGTAACTGTATGAGGGTTTGCTTTTTTGCAGTTGTACTTTATTTATTTGCCATTATTTGGGTATGCATGCATTAGCGTTTAAATTATATATTTTTTTATTTTGGAAAAAATGCAGATAAAAGCAATTCTGTTGCAATTTTTTTTATCATAAACAATGAAAATAAATTTATTGTACAGGTTATTTTGGCGGTGAGAATATACCAAATATGTCTATATTATTTTATGTCTTGGCAGTTATATTTAACCCCTTCCCGACATCTGCCGTACATATACGGCGCCCGCCGGGTGGGGGAATATGGAGCGGGCTCACGGGCTGAGCCCGCTCCATAGAGCGAGTGTGTCGGCTGTGTGTTACAGCCAACGCTTCCGGGTAACAAACGAGATCCCGTTGGAGCGCGATTCCGCTTGTTTAACCCGTTAAATTCCGCGTTCAATAGCGATCGCAGCATTTAATAACGGCGAGATCAGGGGGTGCCGTTGGTTGGCATGACAGCCTGGGGGCCTGACGAAGTCCCCCAGGTCCGCCATCTTTAGTATTGCATTAGTATTGCAGTATATCGTGCAAGCGATCTAACGATCGCTGGTTAAAGTCCCCTAGGGGGACAAGTAAAAAAAGTAAAATACAGTAAAAAAAGAAAAGTCGCATCACTGCAAGAAGAAAAAATATCAATAATGACATTTGGACCACGGATTCTGATTCAAGTATATCGGACGATTCTACTAGGATCTCCATAAATCAAAGTATCCCTTTAGGAAACGAATTCGACGAGGGGGTAGACGAAAAACTGAGAAAAAGGAAGGGAGGCCTATACGGAAAAGGAAACAAGTGACATGGAAGAAATAGAAGATCGGGAAAACCATTTAAATACTAATATAATAAACCTTACAGATTTAGTTTTGGATAAAGATTGTGTTAGTCTTTTGGAAAAAGGTTTAAATTTCAGTCTGGTAGAAGATTTTGATGTTGTAGATTTTGAAGTAGATCTTTTCAAGGGTATAAGAAAACTAAACTTGCATAAAACCTTAAATTTTGTGACAGATAACAGTGTTAGAAGAGATTGTGAAAAACCTTGCAAAGTAGGACCTCTAGGATTTAGTGTAAGTGGAAATTTTTCAGAGGAAGAATCTGCCTGTTTGCAAACCTTAGTCGATAGTTTTTCGGAAGAGGATATTGATGTATGTGAAGGAAGCGAGGCAGATTATTTTAAAGGTGGAACTGCCTCCACCTTTTCACCCCCTATATTTTCAGGAAGCAATCTAGACCTTTTTTCAAAAGCAGTGAAAAATGAAGTGGAATCACTCCTATACAGCACTGAAAGTAATATCTCGAAAGGGGAGAAAAAAGCTTTAAACCTTTTAAGAAATATGAATAATGTAGTTATAAAAAAAGCGGACAAGGGAGGTAATGTTGTTTTGATGTCAAGAGAATATTACCTCTCTGAAGCTTTGAGACAATTGTCCGATATGGGTACATATTCAGTTTTAGATAGAGATCCTACTCATAAGTTTCAACAAAAATTACAGACCTTTTTGAGAAAAAACGTGGAAAACGGCTGCTTATCACAAAAAATGGCAGAAAAATTGTACCTTGATTTTCCTTCAAAACCATCATGGTATTTTCTTCCTAAAATACATAAGGATAAAAAATACCCTCCCGGCCGTCCAATAGTTTTGGGGGTAGGCTCTTTAACCGAGCCCCTCTCTAAATATATTGACTGGCTGCTGAGGCCCTTACTAAAAAGTATTCCATCATACATTAAAGATACTAACGAGTTTTTGAATGTTGTTAGGAATTTTTCATGGGAAAAAGATTTCTACCTCACGTCTATAGACGTTGAAAGTCTCTACACCAGAATCCCTCACAACATAGGTGTAGATACAGTGAAAAGAGTTCTCTCCTTAGCTAAGAAGAGTGAAAATTTCATCTCTTTTGTCAGTGAACGTTTAGATTTTATCCTCACACATAATGCCTTTAAATTTAATGATAAATGGTATATACAAAATAACGGAACAGCCATGGGAACCCCAGTAGCTTGTACGTTGGCTAATATTTTTTTAGAGGTTTTTGAGGATAGATATATCATTACACATTTGAATCCATTCCTAACTAAGATTAAATTATTTGTCAGATTTGTTGACGATATTTTTATGGTTTGGTCCGGTACAAAATCAGAATTCGAACTTTTTGTCACATACTTGAATGATTCTAATAAAATGAACATGAAGTTTACAAGTAAAATTGACCCTGTGGAGTTAGATATTCTTGACGTAAAATGAACAATCAAGGGGAATATATTACATACGGAAGGTTTTAGGAAACCAACTGCTACAAATTCTTTACTACGTTACGATAGTTTCCACCCCCTACACGTCAGGAAAGCAATTCCATACGGTCAATTTATAAGGCTAAGACGCATAAATGACACAGATGAATCTTTTCTTAAACAGGCAAACGCCCTAAAAAAACGATTATTAGAAAGAGGTTTCCCGCCTGATATATAAAATAAAGCCATGAATACTGCATTCATGAAAAATCAGAACGATTTGTTAAAACCAAAGAAATATAAAAATAGGAATGAAAAGGAGGGAAAAAGATTCATCTTTACTTTCAAATATACTGGTCAAGCACAAATCATCAAAAATGTGATTTATAAATATTGGCATTTAATCGAAGAAGATTCAAGTCTGAGAAATATAGCCATAAAAAAACCTTTGATCTCGTTCAGACGAAGTACCACACTAAAAGACAATCTAGTACATAGTAGATTTTCTGAAATTAAACATAATTGGCTTGACAAACAAATCCCGAAAGGGAACCATCGATGTGGAAATTGCACCTTCTGTAGGTTTAACCTCCAGGCAAAAATATTGAATTTTGGAGGTATCACACAAAAAATAGAACAATTTATTAGTTGCAAAACTAAATTCGTAGTCTATATCATTTTTTGTCCTTGTGGACGATTTTATATAGGAAAAACCATCAGATGCCTATATGTTAGATTCAGAGAACACTGTAAATCTATAACAACAAATGAGGGAGCTCCCAGATTAATCCACCATATGAATAAAGCCCATGGTGGAGACTATAATCTATTGAGGTTCGCAGGTATTGAACATGTCCCAATTCCTGAAAATGGGGGGATAGACACAGGATATTATTGAGAAAAGAATCAGGATGGATTATCCGTACCAATGCAATGGGACCTGCCGGCCTAAATGATAAAAATGACATGGCAGTCTTTCTATAACAATCTTTATATTTGTGCTTATAGTTTTTGTTTTTAATTTGCCACACATATGATGTATGTGTTGCTTTTTATCCTCACTTATGTGTACAACAGTGTAACTATGCTTTCTGTAAAGGAACAATGAACGGCTTCCTATATCATATCCATTATGGTGTACAAACAAAAATGGCTATGTAAGGATAAAACTATTTATTTATAGTGTATTTAACTGAATACAGTTCTTTGCTCCATCCCCCGAATAATTCATCAAAAGTTTCCATTCTAATTAATCTACATATATATGTATATATTTTCTTAAAATCGTACTCACCTATCGTTGTCTGATGTGTCCGTGATGGAAGTTTTTCTTCTTTGCGGCCTTCAGGTCAGAATAAGGTGTGAATGGAGCCCTTTTCCTTGAAAGGTAAAAGTGATGCTTGCTTTGTGAAAAGAAATTAACATAAAGGGGTGTGTTCCAGAAGCTGTTCACTGTTGCTACATGCGTTACTATGGAAGCTACAGCTGTTGGCAGTTTAAAAGAATGCCTCCAGCAGTGACGTACTAGGTCAGAAGAAGCGCAATCTCCAGCGCGAAACAGGCTGTAACCTACAACTAGCTGTCCTCCCTGTAATGCTTTTACCCTCGCCAAGGTGACACAATAAAGTTAAAAAGATTTGCAAACGGGTGAGTGCCGCATTTTCATTTCTTTCATCTATATTATACTACAAGACCGTCTGTTTTTATGCTGAGCACCGCCCGAAGTTTGCTTAAATGAGGAAAGCCTGACTCCACTTGCATCTATCTGCCTGTTCCATGCTGTGAAGATTGAGAGTGGTGCCGACTTCCTTCTACTGTGCTTAAAATAAATTTATTGTACAGGTTGTTTTGGCGGTGAGAATATACCAAATATGTCTATATTATTTTATGTCTTGGCAGTTATTTTTAACCCCTTCCCGACAACCGCCATATATATACGGCGCCCGCCGGGTGGGGGAATATGGAGCGGGCTCACGGGCAGAGCCCGCTCCATAGAGCGAGTGTGTCGGCTGTGTGTTACAGCCAACGCTTCCGGGTAACAAACGAGATCCCGTTGGAGCGCGATTCCGCTTGTTTAACCCGTTAAATTCCGCGTTCAATAGCGAACGCAGCATTTAATAACGGCGAGATCAGGGGGTGCCGTTGGTTGGCATGACAGCCTGGGGGCCTGACGAAGTCCCCCAGTTCCGCCATCTTTAGTATTGCATTAGAATTGCAGTATATCGTGCAAGTGATCTAACGATCGCTGGTTAAAGTCCCCTAGGGGGACAAGTAAAAAAAGTAAAATACAGTAAAATAAAGTTTTTTTAACAAAAATGTTTTAAAAAAATTAGCTCAAAAACCCCCCCTTTTCCCATTTTCCCTCAAGCACAATGTAAAAAAAAAAAAAAGCTAACATAACTGGTATCGACGCGACAGTAAAAGTCTGAACTATTACAATATATCATTATTTAGTCGGCACGGTGAACGCCGTAAAAATAAAAACTTAAAACCATCAGAATTGCTGTTTTTTGTTCCCTTCATCTCCCACTAAAAATGAAATAAAAAGTGATAAAAAAAGTCTCACATACCCCAAAATGATACCAATATAACTTACAGCTTGCCCCGCAAAAAAATAAGCTGTCACACCGCTAAATCGACAGAAAAATAAAAAAGTTATGGCTCTCAGAATGTGGCGACAAATCTCAAATTGTATTTTTAACCATCAGTTTTTTCCTTGTAAAAGTAGTAAAACATAAAGAAAAATAAATTTGGTATCGCTGTAATCGTATTGACCCGTAGAATAAAGTTAACATGCCGTTTTTACCGTACGGTGAACGCCTTAAAAATAAAACCACCCAAAAGTTTGAGGAATCTGTGTTTTTTTCCTATTCCATCCCACATATATTTTTTTTCACGTTTCCCACTACATTATATGGTACAAAAAATGGTGCTGTGAAGATCTACTCGTCCCGCAAAAAACAAGCCCTCATACGGCAATATTGATGGAAAAATAAAAAAAGTTATGGCTTTTGGAAGGTGGGGAGGAAAAAACAAAAGTGAAAATCCAAAAAATAGCTGCGGAGGGAAGGGGTTAATAACGTTTATATATTGTAGAAAATGTTTGTGTGTGTGTTTTGTGTTTTTATTTTTTTACTGAGTTTACTTTTTTTTAACTCATTGGGGCAGTTTTTATTTTCGAGTTGTTGTTTTTTTTTAGCTATAATGTACTGGTGCAGTAGCAGTGCCCGCGCTATCAGCATGACGACTATGCTTATCATGATGCGGCTACAGACTGTAGCTCATGACGAGCTTACTCGTCTTTTTGACAGCAACCAATTGAATAGCCTAACTGTACATTTTTAGGGGCAACTGATGCAATAACAACTCTTTTACCAAGAGTTGGGTTGACAGTAAACTGATATCTAAACTTCTATGAAAATTGGGGGGTACCCCACATCGTTCTTTCCAATTTTTTTTTTTTTTTTTAAATGACGTGGGGTCCCCCCCATTTTTCATAACCAGCCAGATACAATAAAGCAGCAGCAGCCTAGCATTACCAGGGTGGGAAGGGCCACTGTTTTTGGCCTTTCCCCTCCTGATAATACCAGCCTGCGGCCACCCCAGTGGCCGACCATCACTACAGATGGTCAGGTACTGGATCGTACCCGGCTCTTCCCAGCACCCCTGGTGGCGGTGGGTACCGGGGTAATAAAGGGGGTTAGTGTTGGCCTCTGCACCGGCTAACACTAAGCCCCGCCTTAGCAATGGATGCTGTCAATCAGCCGGCGGCCATTACTAAGGCGGTAGTAATATAGTTTAAAAAAAAACACAAAGACATAGAAAAAATATTTTATTGAAATAAAAAAAAAACCCACACAGCCCTCATTAACCATTTTATTGATAATAAAAAAAAAAGCTGTCATCGAAGTAGTCCTGGAATCCGACGTAGTCCAACGACCGAACCTGTAAGAAAACACCCAAAAAATGATTAGTAACACGTGTGTTAGGCTTAGATACAGGGCCCATGTGTGATACTGTCTGTGGGACCCTGTATCTAAGCCTACCACAACGTAGGCTTAGATACAGGGTCCAGCAGACAGTAATCTTATACAGTATAAGATTACTGTGTGCTGGGGCCCTGTATCTAAACCTACAGTGTGGTAGGCTTATATACAGGGCCCATCAGACAGGATCACACATGGGCCATGTATCTAAGCCTACCATGTGATTGGCTTAGATACAGGGCCCAGCAGACAGGATCACACATGGGCCATGTATCTAAGCCTACCATGTGATTGGCTTAGATACAGGGCCCAGCAGACAGGATCACGCATGGGCCATGTATCTAAGCCTACCATGTGATTGGCTTAGATACAGGTCCCAGCAGACAGGATCACACAATCTGTGATCCTGTCTCATGGGCCCCCTAAGCCTGATACATCGTAGGCTTAGGAGTTGTGCAGTCCCTAAACATTGATGGCCTATCCTCAGGATAGGCCATCAATAGCTGATGTGTCTCTCGAGACCCGCAAATCAGCTGTTTTGAAGGGGCCGCAGCACTCGTACGAGAGCTGCTCCCCCTTCATTTCACTACTCGCCCACACTGTGAATCGCCGACACGGATTCACAGTGTGACCGGAATGAAGTGACAGGAATGAAGGGGAGCAGCTCTCGTACGAGTGCTGCGGCCCCTTCAAAACAGCTGATTGGCGGGTCCCGGGAGTCGGACCCCGCCAGTCAGGGCTATCTTACCTTCCTCTTCGGCCGCGGCGGGAGTTCTGTCGTCTCGATGCTGTGCGCGGCGCATAGCGTGGTGACGTCATGCGCTGCGCACAGCGCTTGACGTCAGGACCTCCGCTGCGATCCGGAACCAGGAAGGTAAGTAAAGTATGTTACTATAGTAACAGGGGCCCGCGGCCCGAGTTACTATAGTGACTTTTTATTGATGTGGTGCGGGGGGCCGTGGGCCCCCCTGGCTTCGGGGCCCGGTCGCAATTGCGAACGCTGCGACCCCTATAGCTACGCCAGTGATACCAATGATTCCCCTTTTCCAGTGATGGAAATGCAGTGGTTACTAATTACCGCTCACTTCAGAGGCTTTTTTAGCAGTGGAGGTTGGCCCATAGCAGTTGCAGGGGCCACCTAGCCGCTACAATTACACCCTTGTTCCGGTGGATGACACTGTATATGGTGTGTTTCTCTGGCTGTCACAGTATTGGGGTCCTGGGACAGGTGCTGTATGGAGTTCCTGTGGTACATGGCAACAAATCATAGTTTAGCTCTTATTTTTCTATCTATAGTTTAGAAAATCGAGGGCCTCGGATTGGTTGTTATAGGCAATATGTCCACAGGTCAGTTTTAATACATGAGGCCAAAATTGGAGCAGTTAACCATTGTACCAGTGTGAGTTAAAAACTTCAAGATTTGATCCAAATGGTTGCTAGGGTCAACTCTCTTAAAAATTGCATAGTAACAGCTGCTGTTCCATATGCATTTTTTGTTGTGCTTTCACCATTGCCTCTGCTGCTTGTGAGAACTGAGCCTAAATGAGTAACTAAAAAAAATATTATTTGTCTCCTAAGGGCATGGCCAGACGTGGCAGCGTTTTTCCGCTGCAAATGTTGGTGCAGATTTGGGGCAATTACGCAACGAATCTGCACCAACATTTGTATATTTGACAGGTAATTCAGACGTTGCAGAAAAGACAGCGGACGTGCCACAGATTTCAGTTTTTGCATTGCAAAGGCTGAAATCTGCAGTGAAATTCAGCTTCTCCACAACAGTCAGTGCATGCTGCGGAGAGAAAATGCTGCACCGCAGCCTATGGTCCGCAGCAGAGTTTTCCGCAACGTCTGAACTAACTTGCCTCAAAATGTATTGAAACAACTGTAAAAAACGGCCGCTGGAAAATTCCACTGCGGACTGTCCGCAGCGGAATTCCACAGCAATTCCGCCACGTCTGGCCATGCCCTTAATTATTTAAGAATCCTGTGTTGCCCAAGCCACTTATCAAGGGCATGTCTACACCTACTGTGTAGGAAAGGAGCCATGGACTGAACTGTCATAATCAGTTGTCATGACCAGTTGTTTTCACAAAAAAAAACATCCTGCAAAAAAAACTGGTATCGGGATTCCTAGGTCTGAAGCCTAATGAGAGTATACATTTATAAAGTGAAAATTAAAAGAACACAGTGTAATTTAGCTCAATGATAGCAATGAATCCCTATTTGTATCATGTAGATGGTTTCTTTAAGCCCTTAATGACCGGGCCTGAAAAGGCCTTAATGACCAGCTAAGTTTTTCCGTTTTTGCCTCTATGCCTTTCAGCAGCCATAACTTTTTTTATTTTTTTATTGATATGGCTGTATGAGGCCTTGTTTTATGTGGGAGTAATTGTATTTTGTTTTTGTGTGGTTTGGGAGTAGAAAAAATTTACTGTGTAAGTTACATAATTTATTTTTATGGCGTGAATATAGGAAAAAGCGATTCTCTGCATTTGTTTTTTTTTTCATGTTTCACGCTAAATAACCAGTTAAATCAATTCTTCAGGTTATTACGGTCGTGTAGATACCTAATGTGTGTAGGTTTTTTGTTTTTAAGTAATATATGAGCAATGAAATATATTTTATGCAAAACAATGACTTGTTGGGGGGGAATTTGTTTTTTTTTTTTTACTTTTTTTTAAATCCCATTCAGAAATAACTTTATATAGAACTTTATTGTTTACTTATAATGTATTTGTAAAGGATCTGCCAGGCACAGCTTCGGGGTTAACGCCCATAGATAATCAGTCTGCACCTGCTTCTATGTCTGTGAGACTGACTCCATCTTCCACCACTCAGGGTGGCAGGCTTAGGAGTGGGAGAACCTATCACAGCCTGGCCAGACGGAGCTAGCTCCCGCCCTCTGTCTATTTATACCTGCCTTTCCTGTTCCTCCTTTGCTTGTGATTCTTCTCGTTTCGTTTCCTGGCCCTGCTGCAGCTTCTTGTACTATTGTCCTTGCTTCATTTTGACCCCGGCTTGCTGACTACTCTCCTGCTCTGCGTTTGGTACCTCGTACACTCCTGGTTTGACTCGGCTTGTTCACTACTCTCCTGCTCTGCGTTTGGCACCTCGTACTCTCCTGGTTTGACTCGGCTTGTTCACTTCTCTTGTTGCTCACGGTGTTGCCGTGGGCAACTGCCCCTTTCTCCCCCTAGCTCTGTGTACCCTTGTCTGTTTGTCTGTCGTGCACTTATTGAGAGTAGGGACCGTCGCCCAGTTGTACCCCGTCGCCTAGGGCGGGTCGTTGCCAGAAGGCAGGGACTGAGTGGCGGGTAGATTAGGGCTCGCTTGTCTGTCTCCCCACCCCCGTCATTACATAATCACAAGCCGATACCTAGTCTACCCTGGTCCCTGACACCACTATGGACCCCCTTGAGACCCTGGCTCAGCAAATGCAGGGTCTCTACCTACAGGTCCAGGCCCTGGCTCAGAGGGTCAACCAGCCTGATTCTACCATTGTAGTCCCCCTCACCTCACCTCTTGAACCCCACCTCAAGTTGCCCGACCGGTTCTCAGGGGACCGGAAGACTTTTCTCTCCTTTCGGGAGAGTTGTAGGCTCTATTATTGTTTAAAGCCACACTCCTCAGGTTCTGAGAGCCAGCGGGTGGGTATAATTATGTCCCGGCTCCAGGAAGGGCCCCAAGAATGGGCCTTCTCCTTGGCTCCTGACTCCCCTGAACTTTCCTCCGTTGATCTTTTCTTTTCTGCTCTCTGACTCATCTATGACGAGACTGACAAGACTGCTTTTGCCGAGAGTCAGCTGGTGACCTTATGTCAGGGTCCCTGTTGAGGAGTATTGCTCTGACTTTAGGAAGTGGTGAGTAGCTTCTCGGTGGAATGACCCTGCCTTAAGGTGCCAGTTTAGGTTGGGTCTGTCAAACGCCCTGAAAGATCCGCTAGTTAGTTATCCCTCTTCTGACTCCCTAGACCAGGTTATGGCTTTAGCGGTACGACTTGACCGACGTCTCAGGGAACGACGACTTGAACATCTTGATGTTTTCTCCTCTGACTCCCCCATGATGCCTCCCGAGGTTCCGTTGATTCGTTCCTCCCCGGAAGACTCGGAGGTACCTATGCAACTCGGGGCCTCCGTGTCCCCCCAACAACGTAGAGATTTCCGCAGGAAGAATGGTCTCTGCTTCTACTGTGGGGATGACAAGCATCAAGTGAACAACTGTCCTAGGCGTAAAAATGCAGCCGGAGAACTTCCGCGCCTAAGTGATCATCGGGGAGGTCACTTGGGCGCACAGGTATTTCCCGTAAATATGAAACGTAATAAAATCTTGCTTCCCTTTCAGGTCTCTTTTGGTGGTAGGTCTGCTACCGGCAGTGCCTTCGTGGATTCAGGGTCTTCTGCTAATATCATGTCTGTGGAATTTGCTATGTCTCTAGCTATGCCTTTGATTGATTTGCCTAAACCTGTCCCGGTAGTGGGTATCGACTCCACTCCTCTTGCTAATGGTTATTTTACACAGCATACCCCTGTTTTTGAACTCCTTGTTGGCTCCATGCATTTGGAGCAGTGCTCTGTACTGTTAATGCAGGGATTATCGTCCGATTTGGTTTTAGGCCTTCCCTGGTTGCAGTTGCATAATCCCACGTTTGACTGGAATTCTGGGGAGCTGAATGAATGCTTGACGTCCGATTTGGTTTTAGGCCTTCCCTGGTTGCAGTTGCATAATTCCACGTTTGACTGGAATTCTGGGGAGCTGAATGAATGCTTGACGTCATGTTTTTCTGTTAATTCTATTTCCCCCCCTGAGGAAGTGAACACGCTACCTGAGTTTGTTCAGGACTTCGCCAATGTTTTCTCTAAGGAGGCCTCCGAAGTGTTACCTCCTCATAGAGAATATGATTGCGCAATCAATTTGGTACCAGGAGCTAAGCTCCCTAAGGGTAGGATATTTAATCTCTCTTGTCCCGAACGTGAAGCCATGAGAGAGTATATCCAGGAATGCCTGGCCAAGGGTTACATTCGCCCCTCTACTTCTCCGGTAGGTGCTGGCTTCTTCTTCGTAGGGAAGAAGGATGGTGGTCTTAGGCCATGCATTGACTACCGAAGCTTGAATAAGGTCACTGTAAGGAACCAGTATCCCCTTCCTCTGATTCCTGATCTCTTTAATCAGGTTCAGGGGGCCCAATGGTTCTCTAAGTTTGATCTACGGGGGGCGTATAACCTTATCCGCATCAAAGAGGGGGATGAGTGGAAGACTGCGTTTAACACGCCCGAAGGTCATTTCGAATACCTCGTCATGCCCTTTGGGTTGTGTAATGCTCCCGCGGTCTTCCACAATTTCATAAATGAGATTTTAAGAGACTACCTGGGGGTATTTCTTGTAGTGTACCTTGATGACATACTTGTGTTTTCCAAGGACTGGTCCTCCCACATTGAGCATGTCAGGAAGGTGCTCCAGGTCCTTTGAGAAAACAAACTGTTTGCGAAGACCGAAAAATGTGTGTTTGGGGTGCAGGAGATACCATTTTTGGGCCAAATCCTGACTCCTCATGAATTCCGCATGGGACCTGCCAATGTCCAGGCTGTGGCAGAATGGGTCCAACCTGCCTCCCTGAAGGCGTTACAGTGCTTCCTGGGGTTCGCTAATTATTACAGGAGGTTTATTGCTAACTTCTCGGTCATCGCTAAGCCTCTTACGGATCTCACTCGCAAAGGTGCTGATCTCCTCCACTGGCCTCCTGAGGCTGTCCAGGCTTTTGAGGTCCTTAAGAAGTGCTTTATCTCGGCCCCGGTGCTGGTTCAGCCCAACCAAATGGAGCCATTTATCGTGGAGGTTGACGCGTCCGAGGTGGGAGTGGGGGCTGTCTTGTCCCAGGGTACCAGGTCCCTCACCCATCTCCGTCCCTGTGCCTACTTCTCCAGGAAGTTTTCACCCACTGAGAGTAACTATGATATTGGCAACCGCGAACTCTTAGCCATTAAATGGGCATTTGAAGAGTCGCGCCACTTCCTGGAGGGGCTTAGGCACCAGGTAACGGTCCTTACCGACCACAAGAATCTGGTTTTCCTAGAATCTGCCCGGAGGCTAAACCCGAGACAAGCTCGTTGGGCGTTATTTTTTACCAGATTCAACTTTGTGGTTACCTATAGGGCTGGGTCTAAAAATGTTAAGGCTGATGCACTGTCACGTAGCTTCATGGCCAGCCCTCCTTCGGAGGAAGATCCTGCTTGTATTTTGCCTCCAGGTATAATCATTTCCGCTATTGATTCTGATTTAGTCTCTGAAATTGCGGCTGATCAAGGTTCAGCTCCCGGGAGCCTTCCTGAGAACAAGCTGTTTGTTCCCCTGCAATTCCGGCTAAGGGTACTTAGGGAAAATCATGACTCTGCACTATCTGGCCATCCAGGCATCCTGGGTACCAAGCACCTCATTGCCAGAAACTATTGGTGGCCTGGGTTGCCTAAAGACGTTAAGGCCTACGTCGCCGCTTGTGAAGTTTGTGCTAGGTCCAAGACTCCCAGGTCCCGACCAGTGGGCTTACTATGTTCTTTGCCCATTCCCCAGAGACCTTGGACCCATATCTCCATGGATTTTATCACCGATTTCTCAAGGCAAGTCGGTGGTGTGGGTTGTAGTAGACCGCTTCAGTAAGATGTGCCATTTTGTGCCCCTCAAGAAACTACCCAATGCTAAGACGTTAGCTACCTTGTTTGTCAAACACATCCTGCGTCTCCATGGGGTCCCTGTCAATATTGTTTCTGATAGAGGGGTACAATTTGTTTCATTGTTTTGGAGAGCTTTCTGTAAAAAGTTGGAGATTGATCTGTCCTTCTCCTCTGCCTTCCATCCTGAAACTAATGGCCAAACTGAGAGGACTAATCAGTCTCTAGAACAATATTTAAGGTGTTTTATCTCTGACTGTCCATATGATTGGGTCTCATTCATTCCCCTCGCCGAATGTTCCCTTAATAACCGGGTCAGTAACTCGTCAGGGGTCTCCCCCTTTTTCTGTAGTTTTGGGTTTAATCCACGGTTCTCTTCCGTTTCACCTGGTAGTTCCAACAATCCCGAGTTAGAGGTCGTTCATCGAGAACTGTGCACAGTCTGGGCTCAGGTTCAGAAGAACTTAGAGGCGTCCCAGAGCATACAAAAAACTCAGGCAGATAGAAAACGTTCTGCTAACCCCTTGTTTATGGTCGGGGATCTGTTTTGGCTATCGTCTAAAAATTTGCGCCTTAAGGTCCCGTCCAAGAAGTTTGCTCCCCGGTTTATAGGGCCGTACAAGGTCATTGAAGTCCTCAATCCTGTCTCCTTCCAACTGGAGTTGCCCCCATCTTTTCAAGTACATGACGTGTTCCAAGCCTCCCTCCTTAAACGCTGCTCCCCGTCCTTGGCTCCCTCGAGGAAACCTCCGGTCCCTGTTCTCACCCCTGAGGGGGCAGAATTCGAGGTGGCCAAGATTGTGGACAGCAGGATGGTCCAAGGCTCCCTCCAGTACCTGGTCCATTGGAGAGGATACGGGCTTGAGGAGAGGACTTGGGTACCCGCTCGGGATGTTCACGCTGGGATATTGGTCAGGAGGTTTCACCTTCGTTTCCCCAGTAAACCAGGTCCACTTAGAAAGGGTCCGGTGGCCCCTCATAAAAGGGGGGGTACTGTAAAGGATCTGCCAGGCACAGCTTCAGGGTTATCGCCCATAGATAATCAGTCTGCACCTGCTTCTATGTCTGTGAGACTGACTCCATCTTCCACCACTCAGGGTGGCAGGCTTAGGAGTGGGAGAACCTATCACAGCCTGGCCAGACGGAGCTAGCTCCCGCCCTCTGTCTATTTATACCTGCCTTTCCTGTTCCTCCTTTGCTTGTGATTCTTCTTGTTTGGTTTCCTGGCCCTGCTGCAGCTTCTTGTACTATTGTCCTTGCTTCATTTTGACCCCGGCTTGCTGACTACTCTCCTGCTCTGTGTTTGGTACCTCGTACACTCCTGGTTTGACTCGGCTTGTTCACTACTCTCCTGCTCTGCGTTTGGCACCTCGTACTCTCCTGGTTTGACTCGGCTTGTTCACTTCTCTTGTTGCTCACGGTGTTGCCGTGGGAAACTGCCCCTTTCTCCCCCCAGCTCTGTGTACCCTTGTCTGTTTGTCTGTCGTGCACTTATTGAGCGTAGGGACCATCGCCCAGTTGTACCCCGTCGCCTAGGGCGGGTCGTTGCAAGTAGGCAGGAACTGAGTGGCGGGTAGATTAGGGCTCACTTGTCTGTCTCCCCAACCCCGTCATTACAGTATTAGCATAGTCCTGTAGCATATTCAAAGGGTTAAACAGCTGGGGTCGGAATCAGTGGCGTAACTATCGCTATAACAGCCGTAGCGGCTGCTACAGGGCCCGCAGCATGGGGACGGGCCCCCCCATGGCCGGAGGTTCCGCTAGCAGCCGCTATGGCTGCTGCAGCGCGACGCCACTGAATGGGTTGTTCCTACAAAAGGCATGCATCCCCTATCCACAGGATAGGGGATACATGTGGGATCGCTGGGGCGCCCAGCGATAAGGAGAACGGGGGACCGAAAGTACCCCGAAGTTCTCCATGACAAACCTCGGAATTCCAGGGTCTGTCTGCAGCTCCATATAAATGACTTGCGCATCGGTCGCGCTTGTACGCATGCGTGACCAGCGCTCCTTTCATTTTTATTGAACTGCGCAGACGCCGGAAGTCCGAGGTTTGTCATGGAGTACTTCGGGGGACTTTTGGTCCCCCGTTCTCCTTATCGCTGCCAGCGATCACGCATGTATCCCCTATCCTATGGATAGGGGATACATGTCTTTTGTAGGACAAACTATAGGCCGTTTTTTTTTGCGGGGGGGCTATATTGCTCTATCTACAGGGGGGGTCTGTATGGCATTATCTACAGGGGGGACTCTCTATGGCGTTATCTACAGGGGGGTCTGTATGGCGTTATCTACAGGGGGGGGTCTGTATGGTGTTATCTACAGGGGGTGTCTGTATGGTGTTATCTACAGGGGGGTCTGTATGGCGTAATCTACAGGGGGGTCTGTATGGCGTAATCTACAGGGGGGCTGTATGGCGTTATCTACAGGGTGGATTTGGGGCTGTAAGACGTTATCTACAGGGGGCTGTGTATGGCGCTATCTACAGGCGGCTGTGCATGCTGTTATCTATAGGGGGTGCTGTGTGGTGGAATCTATAGGGAGGCACTATCTCAAAGGGGGGGTTGTGTGATACCCAGCGGAGGGGGGGCCCCAGTCAAAAGTTTGCTATGGGGCCCAGTCTTTCCTAGTTACGCCCCAGGTCGGAATGTTTTCCGATCCCAACTGTATTTAGCAAGCTTCTCTAAGTTCAGGAGCTGTAAGTTTACAGCTCTTGCTTAGAGAATGAGTGCTCACAGGAGCGCCCATCAGCCTCTTCTACAGCAACGCCAAAAGACGTCGCTGTACATGAAGCACCTGCACCGCCGGCCGTCATAAGTTGTGCGGTCGTTAAGGGCTTAAATTATTAGAATTTAATAGAATCCAGTTTAACCCCTTAAGGACGCAGCCTAGTTTTGGCCTTAAGGCTCAGAGCCCATTTTTCAAATCTGACATATTTCACTTTATGTGGTAATAACGTCGGAATGCTTAAACCTACCCAAGCGATTCTGAGATTGTTTTCTCGTGACACATTGTGCTTCATGTTGGTGGTACAATTTGGTCGATATATTCAGTATTTATTGGTGAAAAATTGCAAAATGTAGAGAAAATTTTGAAAAAATTGCATTTTTCAGAATTTAAATGCATCTGCTTGTAAAACAGACGGTTATACCACCCAAAATAGTTACTAGTTCACATTTCCCATATGTCTACTTTAGATCGGCATCGTTTTTTGAACATTCTTTTATTTTTCTTGGACGTTACAAGGCTTAGAACATAAACAGCAATTTCTCATATTTTTAAGAAAATTTCAAAAGCCTTTTTTTTAAGGTACTTCTTGAGTTCTGAAGCGGCTTTGAGGGGCCTATGTATTAGAAACCCTGATAAAACACCCCATTTTAAAAACTAGACCCCTCAAAGTATTCAAAACAGCATTTAGAAAGTTTTTTAACCCTTCAGGCATTTCACAGGAATTAAAGCAAAGTGGAGGTGAAATTTGCAAATTTCATTTTTCTTGCTGAATTTCAATTTTATTCATTTTTTTTCTGTAACACAGAAGGTTTTACCAGAGAAACACTACTAAATATGTATTGTCCAGATTCTGCAGTTTTTAGAAATGTCCCACATGTGGCCCTACTGCGCTCGTGGACTAAAACACAAGCCCTAGAAGCAAAGAAGCACCTAGTGCATTTTGAGTCCTCTTTTTTATTAGAATATATTTTAGGCAGCATGCCAGGTTTGAAGAGGTGTTGAGGTGTCAAAACAGTAGGAATCCCCCAATAGTGACCCCATTTTGGAAACTACACCCCTCAAGGAATTCATTTAGGGTTGTTGTTACCATTTTGACCGCACAGTTTTTTCACAGCACGTATTTGAATTGGGCTCTGAAATTAAAAAAATTTCATTTTTTCCAATAAAATGTCATTTGTGATCAAAATTTCTTATTTTCACAGGGAACAAAATACCCCATTTTGTTGCCCAATTTGTCCTTAGTGTGGCAATACCCCATTTGTGGTGATAAACTGCCGTTTGGGCCCATGGGAGGGCTCAGAAGGAAAGGAGCGCTATATGTTTGTTGGAGTCCAGATATTGTTGGATTGGTTTTCGGGTGCCATGTCGCATTTGCAGAGCCTCAGCGGTATCAAAGCAATGGAAACCCACCAAAAGTGACCCCATTTTGGAAACGACACCCCTCAAGGAATTCATTTATGGTTGTTGTTAGCATTTTGACCACACAGTTTTTTCACAGCACCTATTTCAATTGGGCTGTGACATTAAAAAAAATGAAATTTTTTCCAATAAGATGTAATTTTTTACCAAAATTTCTTATTTTCACAGGGAACAAAATACTAAATTTTGTTGCCCAATTTCTCCTGAGTGCATCAATACCCCATTTGTGGCAATAAACTGCCGTTTGGGCCCATGGGAGGCCTCAGAAGGGAAGGAGCGCTATGTGTTTGTTGGAGTACAGATTTTGCTGGTTTGGTTTTCGGGTGCCATGTCGCATTTGCAGAGCCCCAGAGGTATCAAAGCAATGGAAACCCACCAGAAGTGACCCCATTTTGGAAACTACACCCCTAAAGGAATTCATTTATGGGTAATGTGACCATTTAGACTCCATAGTTTCTTCACAGAACTTATTTGAATTGGGCTGGGAATTTAAAAAAAAATATATTTTTTCCAATAATATGTCATTTTAGCTCAAAAATTCTTATTTTCACAAGAAATAAAATACTCTGTTTTGTTGCCCAATTTGTCCTGAGTGCGGCAATACCCCATTTGTGGTGATAAACTGCCGTTTGGGCCCATGGGAGGGCTCAGAAGGAAAGGAGCGCTGTGTGTTTGTTGGAGTACAGATTTTGCTGGATTGGTTTTCGGGTGCCATGTCGAATTTGCAGAGCCCCAGATGTGTCAAAGCAATAGAAACCCACCACAAATGACCCCATTTTGGAAACTACACCCCTCAAGCAATTTATTTATGGGTGTTGTGACCATTTTGACCCCATAGTATTTTCACAGAACTTATTTGAATTGGGCTGGGAATGAAAACAAAATTATTTTTTTCAAATAATATGTAGTTTTGGCTGAAAATTTCTTATTTTCACAAGAAACAAAATACCCCATTCTGTTGCGCAATTTGTTCTGAGTGACGCAATACCCCATTTGTTGTGATAAACTGCCGTTTGGGCCCATGGGAGGGCTCAGAAGAAAAGGACCACCATTTGGCCTACTGGGGATTTTCTAGTGCGAAGTCATTTATGCAGAAGCCCCTGAGGTACCAGTACAGTTGAAACCCGCAAGAAGTGACCCCGTTTTAAAAACTACACCCTTAAGGCATTCATCTAGAGGTGTAGTGAGCATTTTGACCGGAGACCTACACCCCATAAACTGTAATGTGGGTTCTCCCGGGTATGGCAATACCCTACATGTGGCTGTTATCAGCTGCCTGGGTACACAGCAGGGCTCAGAGGGGAAAGACGAGGGGGGATAAGCTGTGTGGAGTGCATCAGGGTAAGTAAAATTGGGGTAAATTATAAACCAAGGGATGTATGATAAATTTTAAAACACTTTCATACAGAGCCCTGGTTTTTCGGGACACGTATCACATTGATATATTGTGTCCTCCCTTACCCCCTCTTATAGCAGACTTTGCACCTCTTTTGACTTTTTCCCTTCTTGCCAGTTTGGGGAACTTCTCCTGGAAAGTGTTGCCCTGGTACGATGCGTGTGGGCTCGCTTCCAGAAGTACTGGGTGCCCCCCCTTCTTGGTCCCTAAAGATTAGGTTCTTGATAATCACCTCTTGAAATTCCAGGAAAGTTCCTGTCTGGCCTGCACATCGACGTAGCATGTACGCATTGTACAATGCCCTCTGTATGATGTGCCCGGCCAGCTTCTTATACCACACCGCATGGCGCTGTAGGGCTTCAGGGCTTGATCTTACAAGTCCAACCCTCCCATGTACCTATTGTAGTCCAGGATGCAGTCTGGTTTGGGGGTGGCCTTTCCTTCATATAGCCTAAATCTGTAGGTATACCCGGATGCACTCTCACAGCTTATACATCTTCACGCCATACCTTGCCCTCTTACCCGGCAGGTACTGGCGGAATTGAACCCTCCCTTTAAAATGTACCAGGGACTCATCAATAGAAATATACTTCTCGGGGGTGTATGCTTTGGAAAACCGGGCACTGAAACTGTCTAATAGGGGTCTCCGTTTATACAAACGGTCAAAACTGGGGTCATCTCGGGGTGGGCACGGCTCATTATCAGTATAATGTAAGAAGCCAAGTATTGCCTCATTTATTTATTTTTTTAGGTTCCAGTTCAGTTCTGAAGTTGCTTTGAGGGGCCCATATATTAGAAAGCCCTAACAAATACCCCATTTTAGAAACTAGACCCCTCAAAGTATTCACAACAGCATTTAGAAAGTTTATGAACCCTTTAGGTGTTTCACAAAAATTTAGAGCAAAGTAGAGGTGAAATTTACATTTTTTTTTTGTCAGAAAATGATCTTTATACCATTTTTTTTATAACACAAAAGGATTTATCAGTGAAACGCAACTTAATACATATTGCCCAGATTCTGCAGTTTTGCGAAATATCCCACATGTGGCCCTCGGGCGGTAATGGACTGAAGCGCCGGCCTCCGAAGCAAAGGAGCACCTAGTGGATTATGAGGCCTCCTTTTTATTAGGCACCATGTCCGGTTTGAAGAGGTCTTGTGGTGCCAAAACATTGGGAACCCCCCAAAAGTGACCCCAATTTGGAAACTAGACCCCTTGAGGAATCCATTGTAGTTTTCTTGGGGTGCATGCGGCTTTTTGATCAGTTTTTATTCTATTTTTAGGTGGCGTGGTGACTAAAAAACAGCAATTCTACTATTGTTTTTTTTTTCTTTTTTTTTTACAGCGTTCACCGTGCGCTATAAATGACATATTCACTTTCTTCTGCGGGGCGATACGATTACGGCGATACCAGATGTTTATAGTTTTTTTTTATGTCTTATGGCGTTTGCACAATAAAATACGTTTTGTAAACAATCATTCACTTCTTGTGTTACCTTATTCTAAGAGCCATAACGTTTTTATTTTTCAATCAATAAAGCCGTGCGAGGACTTTTTTTTTTGCGTAACGAACTGTAGTTTCGATCAGGACCATTTTTAGGTACATGCGACTTTTTGATCTCTCTTTATTCCATTTTTTGGGAGGTGAAGTGACCAAAGAATTGTGATTGTGGTACGGTTTATTATTATTTTATTTTACGGCGTTCACCGTGCGGGATAAATAATGAAATAATTTTGTAGTTCAGGCCGTTACGGACGCGGCGATACCAATTATGTATAGTTTATTTGTTTTTTATATATTTTTATTAATAATAAAGGACTGATAAGGGAAAAAGGGGGATTTTTACTTTTATTACTTTTAAATCTTTTATTTTCTTATTTTTACACATCTTTTTTAACTTTTTTTTAACTTTATTACTTTGTCCCACTAGGGGACATGAGGGCAGGAGGCTCTGATCGCTATTCTAATACACTGCACTACATGCGTAGTGCAGTGTATTAGAACTGTCAGCTACTCACTGACAGCAAGCATAGTGGGTCCTGACGTTGTCAGGACCCACTAGGCTTCCGTCTATGGCATAGCCGGACGCCATTGTTTGGTGTCCGGTTGCCATAGTCACCATCGCCGGCCGCTATCGCGTAGCAGGCCGGCGATGGCAGCTTAACCCCTAAAAAGCCGCGATCTCTATAGAACGCGGCTTTTAAGGGGTTAATCAGCGGGGACACAGCGATCGGTCCCCGCTGTAGGAGCTGTGACAGCTGCTGAACAAGACAGCAGCGTCACAGCTCCTGTATGTGTCGGGAGGACGGCCGAAACGGCCGTTACTCCCGAGACGTACTATTACGGCATGGAGCGCGAACGATACAGCTGCCATGACGTAATAGTACGTCAAGGAGCGGGAAGGGGTTAAGGGAGTTATTCAATAACCTCGTTATAAACTTAGCTGTATATGATTAATATGAATTATGTCACCACTACATATACATGCATAAAACAAAAACTTTATTACAATTTAATGGCTTGGTAATTAAGTTAATTGTGGTTACTAATGAGATATTTTTAGTTGATATTTTTATGGTAAATTGTGAAATCTAAGAGCCATTTCAAATTATCTTACAGTAACTTGCTCTTCCATTTTAAAACTGGAAGTAAATTGATGAAAGTTCATCAAACAGCATTGCAATACATATCTCTATGAACAGATGTTATGCATATTACAAGGAAATGCATTTACTGTTTCTTTAGTAAAATTCTGTTCTCTGTTTGTGAAAACATCATATATATATATCTCGGAATATGGCACAAGAAACATTTATTTGAAGATAAATTACTTCTCACTCACAAGTCTGTAGTTTGTTACAGATTCATTTTTGTTTTGAACAAGCATAATATCAGGAATTATGGAGGTTGCAATTTACAGATGTAGGAACTTTAAAATCCCCATGACATGATAGAGAGGTAATTTTCTTAAAAGGCCCATGTTTTTTATTTTACAGATTACATTCTGTTTTTAGTTCTTGTTTGTTTTTAATACACTTTTCTCAAATTTTCAGTAAATTTTGTCCGTTTTCACAACATCCCTTTTTTGCAAAATGTCTCTTCTAATTTCCACCATATCTCAATTGCCCCTTTGACCCCCATCCATTGTATCACTCTTTGCCCCTTTACAGCCCTTCTCTCAAAAGTCTTCTTCACAAATACTAGTCCCTGTGGTAAGCATCATTGACACACAAAGGCATCTAGCCAATCAAAGTGAACCTTTTTCACCCTGTTTCACTGTCAGTATGATCTCTACTCCATGGCTTGAGAATTAACTTTATTATAATTGGCTAGAACAAGGATTTAATGCACAAAAGCATGGCCTATCAGATTCCGCATATTTGACCATAATTTCCCCCTAGAGGTGCTCACAGTGCTATGGTCTGATACGGTGGTAAGCAATATGAACAGCAAATTGCCAAAGTATGGTTTGCAATATGGTAGTACGCACCATGTTGCATAGTCATCCCTAATATTAAACTCCTCTTTACAATTTAACTGGATCAGATAGCCCTATTTGATTAAGACAAGAAGATTGAGTAACATTTGTTGACCAGGCAACTGGGGCTTATGACAAGAGACCAGGGTCAGGTGCCTAGCCAAAGTGACTCCACTGGTTATAACAACATAGAAAAGTGCCATCATTCAATTATTTCAATACCAATGTTATCCTTTCTACCAGTTTGTAATGTACATGGTAAACGTTAGGCTTATTGCTCAATATTGTAGCACAGATCCATGTGGGGTACCGTATGACATACTATATCTAAAGGAGCATGCTGAGACTGTGAACTCTGCATTAACATAGTTTTCGGGATCTATGTGATTCGGATTTCAAATATGGTTTGGAGCGTGAGGCCCAATTCAAATTGCATGTTATCCAAGGTTTAGTAGTCTACAGTATTCAAGACAGAATATTATGCATCCTATTTATTTGCAGCTTTTACGTATATAACTAGCTATTTTAGCTATTTTAGCTTTTTTAATTAAAAGTAAAATTATTTTACGGTCTTAAGCCATGCTTGGCTTATAAAGAGAACTGCAAAGGTTGGAGACCTGCCAACATATTTAGTTGCAGCAGACAATTAGAGCGGTTGAATATGGCTAATCTCCCCTTAGGCTTAGAAACCAGCAACCAGCCTTGATTATTTTATTTTTTAATTTAGATTTGTGGAACTCTTGTAAAGGCTCAATATGATTGAAAAACTCTTTGAAAGAGCTTAAGGAAATGAGGAGGAAACAGAGTATTATTAATGTATTGTGGAGGCAGCTCTATCTATTTGAGAGGTGACAAGAGCTGACTTTATCCTTGTTGATGTTTTCTAAGCAGAGCACATACCTGTCAGTTTGTATATCAACCAAGAGCCCAATAAATATTCAATGCAATTGTAAACCCACAGAATTGCTTCCAGCTAAAGATGTTTATCAGCAGTGAAATAATGTTTTTTCTCCTTTTTATTTGTGCGCATTGATACCCAATAAACATATGGCAAATTGAATGTTTATACTTAACCGCAAGAGAACTATTTAACTTTTTACGGTTTTCCACAACTTTCTGCTGTTCTGGTTTTCATGTTGTTGGCTGTAGGTTGCATTTAATTAAAATAGCAGAATTGTCTGAAGGCATTTAAGGAGAGATTGGAAATGTATTCCTAGACACATAAATGTGAAATCCGGTTGTTTGTCTAATATGTCACATATTTAGGGCTATGTTCACACTGCATTTGTGCCCAACATTAGAAGTATATTTTGTGTTGTTTATAAAAAAAAAGTATACTGCAAAAAAGGGATGCAAATGTATAAGATCTGTATACTACTTCTGACAGATCCTAACATTTCTGCAAAAGAAAGTAGACATCTGTTTGATGGATCTGTTGATGTATTATTATTTTTTTTAAAGGGGAATTGCAGGTTTTTTCTTTTTCTTCTTCAGATGGATCCAGACGTATATTGTGCAAATATAATTTTGAAACCATCTGCAATTGATTTCTATTATAAAAATTATTATTAATCAGGGTTAAAGATTTATTCCCCTAAATCCATCATTTTAAGATGTATCTAAGAAAATATTCATATGTAGACTAATGTCATAAAGATGGTATATTAATTAATTTATTTAATAAAAGAAGACATATTTAATACCGAGAAAACACGAGAAAAGCATATAAATAACCATCTACATTGTGATAATTCTTGTCTTTCTGCTTTGTTCACATAACATGAATGGATCTGACAACTCTGAAATTATTGTAATTCAAATTCAGTCTCAAAAATGGTCAGTTGACATCTTTTACAACCAACTTTCTTTTTTCATTTTAGTTTTTCCATCATTGTATTCCAAGAGCTAAAACCTTAATATTTGTCCTTTGACATGATTTTGTGAGAAGATTTGTCATTTTAAATGGCACCATTTAATGTACCATAAAATGTACTAGGAAACTGAAAAAAAATTATTTGTTGGGCAGAATGGGGAAAAAAACAGCGATTCGTTCATTGGGGTAAAAAATACATGTTATCTTTATTCTGTGAGCCAATATGATTGCAATATTACCAAGTGTATAAAGTTTTTTTATTTTTCTACTTTACAAAAAAATTATTTGTTTTGTGTTGCCATATTTCGAGAGCCATAATTTTTATCTTTTTCTGTCAATAGAGTGGTGGGAGGGCTTGTTTTCTGTGGGGTGAGATGTTAATTTTATTAGTACAATTTAGGGTAAATATGACTCTTTGATCCCTTTTATTCTATTTTTTTTTCCTACAGCATTCACCCGGCGGGTTAACTAACGTGATATTTTACTAGTTCTAACTTCTACGGACGCAGTGATACCTATTATGTTTATTTTTTTATTGCTTGAATTTTATATATTTTTAAAAATGTTATTACATATTTTTTGTCTTTTGTCCCTCTAGACGATGTAACCATGCGATCTTTGGGTCACTCATGTAATACTTATGTATTTCAATGTATTGCCTATGGCAAGGCTTAATAATATATCACAGAGGCAGACTTGGAAACCTTAAATTTTGTCACGGGGTGCTGGTCGGGGGACAGAGGGAGCCCCTTCCTCTTTCTAACCACTCAGATGAAACGGTCAGTATTGACCATGGCATCTGAGGGGTTAAACTGCCGAGATCGGATTTATTTAAATCCTGGTCATTGCAGGCGGGTGTCTGCTGTTTAAAACAGTCAGTACGTGACAGGCCTTATTCAAACGAGCGTTGAATATGTCCGAGTGACGGCCGTTGAAAAAACGGCCGTCACACGGACGCATGTATTTCAATGGGGCCGTTCACACGGCCATTGTTTCAACGGACCGTGTAAAGGGTCAGTTGAAAAATAGAACCTGTCCTATTATCTTCTGTTATCACGGATCCCTCTAAAGGCTCAAGTCTATGGGTATCCATGAACACGGGACCCGCACGGGGGCACTTTTGGATGTGAAAAAGTCACGTTTTCACGTCCGAGTTTCCCCACGCTCATGTGAATCTAGCCTAATGGTGAGGGCTCAGCTCCTGAGCCCACACCATATTGTGATAGTACATTGAATGTCACCAAGGAGTTAATAATCCCCAAAAATTATTTTCGTTTGTTATTTATATTATTTACTTTTTGTTTTAAATATTGACAAATAACATGATATCCAGGAGATTAATGAGAGGTTGTAACAGTGTCTAACATTAGTGTATATATATATATATATATATATATATATATATATATGTGTGTGTATATATACACACACACACACACACACACACTCCTCAACATCTAAATTGCAACACCGAGAAGGGTAAACTGAAAAGTTAATGCAAATCGAGGAAGTAGCAGGTGTCGCTAAGATCTGCAAATGATCACATTTTCAAGCACCTAGCTCAAATATGTGGCACGTGGGAGGGGCATAAAAGCCATATTGAAAGCAAAGTGTTTTTAGCCAGATGAAACTTCAAAAATCAGATCAAGTGGTGTGGGATGATTGTGTGATGCCTCCTGTTTGTCGACGTGCCAGTTATCACCACTTGTCGCAAACTGAGAGGAACAGAATCCTTTAAGTATCCTATCACTGTCGACCAGGAGTGTTGCTAGCACCGGGCCTTCAGGGCCCAAGGCCCGAATCTTTGGCCCGGGTACCCCGGATCCCCGGGAGACTGAAACATTCAGTGGTGCAGCTGTAGGGGTATAAGCGTTCGCAATTTGCCCTGGAGACAAGGGGGACGGCGGCCACCTGCAACGCGTCTATAAACAGTTACTTTAGTAACTGGGGCCAATGTAATAAAATACACGGGCCCGTGTTACTATAGTGATGACACTATACTTACCCTCCTACTTCCAGAGCGCAGCGGAAGTCCCGACGTCTTCTCGCATCATGACGTCACGACGCTGTGCGCCGCGCATGAACTCACGACGCGGGATGGTGTCAGAAGATGAGGGTAAGTGTAACATTACTGTCTGCTGGGGTCCTGTATCTGAGCCTGTATCTAAGGGTGTAACAGACAGTATTACACATGGACCCTGTATCTAAGCCTACCACATGTATCACATGGACCCTGTATCTAAGCCATGTATGATACTGTCTGATGGGCCCTGTATCTAAGCCTACCACATAGTAGGCTTAGCTACAGGGCCCCAGCAGACAGTAATCTTATACTGTATAAGATTACTATCTGCTGGGGCCCTGTATCTTATTTTTACATGTGGTAGGCTTAGATACAGAGCCCATCAGACAGGATCACACATGGTGTGATCCGGTCTGATGGGCCCTGCATCTAAGCCTACCACATGGTAGGCTTAAAAACATGGCCCATGTGTGATCCTGTCTGATGGGCTCTATATCTAAGCCTACCACATAGTAGGCTTAGATACAGGGCCCCAGCAAACAGTTATATTATACAGTATAAGATTACTGTCTGCTATGGCAATGTATCTAAGCCTACCTTGTGGTAGGCGTAGATACATGGTCTAACAGACAGTATCACACATGGGCCCTGTATCTAAGTCTACCATGTGTGTTACTAATGGGTTTTGTGTGTGTTTGTGTTTTTTTTACAGGTTGGGATGCTAAGGCAGTAGTAATAAAATGTAAAAAACATACAAGGACATAGAAAAAAATATTTAATTGAAATAAATCCCCCCCACACACAATCCACGTTAACCATTTTATTGAAAATAAAAAAAAGCTGTCATCGAAATAGTCCTCGAATCCGAAGTAGTCCAACATCCGTACCTGTAAAAAACACACACACACACACACACACACACCAAAAATGTTAATAACACATAAAAAAACAAATCAATTCTTATACTTATCTTTCTTGGGTCAATCGCTGGAGCGGCATTGCCAGCGAGCTGGGCCCTATATCTAAGCCTATCATATGTGTTAAAGTCTGCTGAGCCATTGTATCTAATCCTATCCATAGCTATAGGGTCATATGCTACGTATATGCTGTCTCTCTCTCTCTCTCTCTCTCTCTCTCTATATATATATATATATATATATATATATATATATATATATATATATATAAATGTGAAAGTAATTCTAATAATGTTTAAATGATTTAATTTTGTGCAGCAGCCATCTTGCCTGGAGTCTCCATTTTATTTATTTTGTAGTGAATAAGAAAGTCATTGTTCCTTTAAGACAAGTATATTCATGCTGATTTTGTATGTTTCTAAGTTAGCTATGTGACCTTGGTTCTCATGCGAAGCTTGTGGAAAGAAGGAAAGGGGAGGGAGTGAGATAAGAGAGGGAGACACATTCACATATGTATGTGAGTAAAACTCCCCCATCTTAGAAGAACAATCTATTGTACTCTTGCAAAGAGAAATAAGTAATCTGCAAACCTGATCTCAGCATTTAATGAAATTCTAATATTATATTTTAAAGTGTAATGCATGTCTGTGGTTGGCTCAAATATGAAATATTCTCATTGTAGGCTATTGACTGAATCAGAGTTATTGTCACATTGCCTCTGATTGGTTAAACTCAAGCCTACATCCCTTTTGAATGATATTCTTGTAATTGAGTTTGGCAATAAACCTCAGAGGAGTATTTTAAACATACCATCAGCGTCTATGTGTTATTCCTCTCCCTATATATCGATAAAATAGGATTTGGACCTGGATAAATCACTCAGGGTATCGCTTGATGTACCCATTCCAAATTTCAGTCTAATTATTTTTGGGCCATGATTGCGTTAACAGTTTTAGGTGCCAAAACCCGGGAGATTGATCATCTGATAGCTGTCACTGGAGGTCGGGCATTGCATCAGTGAATTAAAACCGGCCGGTACCTAAGAAGCTTATTCTTACACATACCTTTTTCACTCATTCATTGCCGGGACTGGAATTTAGCTGTCATGACGTCACATTTTCTGGACAGAGTGTGATTTATCCAGAAGTATGAGGTTTGTGAAAACTTTTTTGTGTGATGAATGATTGCAGATGCATACGTTATCTTGAGTTGGTGTTGAAGATATGTAAGTGTAATTTGTGTCTTGAATTCATAGTAAGATGATTGTTAGGACAGAGGTTGTGAGAAGTGAGTGGATGATCGCCCCTTTGGAATGCAGTGACGTAATGCTTGGGAGGAAACTTTTAAAATGACTGTGAAAAACTTGTATACATTTGTACAAAGAACCTGCAATGAACTGTTCTGTTTTGATTTGTGCATTATTATAAATCTGTTGTAAATGTCGTTTATTATTTGGCTGCTGTTTAAAATAGCTAAAGAGGCTCTGTCACCAGATTTTGCAACCCCTATCTGCTATTGCAGCAGATAGGCGCTGCAATGTAGATTACAGTAACGTTTTTATTTTAAAAAAACGAGCATTTTTGGCCAAGTTATGACCAGTTTTGTAGTTATGCAAATGAGGCTTGCAAAAGTCCAAGTGGGTGTGTTTAAAAGTAAAAGTCCAAGTGGGCGTGTATTATGTGCGTACATCGGGGCATTTTTAATACTTTTACTAGCTGGGCGTTCTGACGAGAAGTATCATCCACTTCTCTTCAGAACGCCCAGCTTCTGCCTGATCACTGCTGTGACGTCACTCACAGGTCCTGCATCATGTCAGACGAGCGAGGACACATCGGCACCTGAGGCTACAGTTGATTCTGCAGCAGCATCGGCGTTTGCAGGTAAGTAGCTACATTGACTTACCTGCTAACGCCGAGGCTGCTGCAGAATCAACTGAAACCTCTGGTGCTGATGTGGCCGACACGATGCAGGACCTGTGAGTGACGTCACAGATCTGCACTGCCAGAAGCTGGGCGTTGTGAAGAGAAGTGGATGATACTTCTCATCAGAAAGCCCAGCTAGTAAAAGTATTAAAAACGCCCCGATGTACGCACATAATACACGCCCACTTGGACTTTTACTTTTAAACACACCCACTTGGACTTTTGCAAGCCTCATTTGCATAACTAAAAAAATGGTCATAACTTGGCCAAAAATGCTCGTTTTTTAAAAATAAAAACGTTACTGTAATCTACATTGCAGCGCCTATCTGCTGCAATAGCAGATAGGGGTTGCAAAATCTGGTGACAGAGCCTCTTTAAGGATCAAAGGAAAGGTTACCCTGTTGCCGGCAACTGTCTGAATAGACAGACTGCGTGTTTATAGCAGAGAGTCGCGAACATTGACAGACTGCGCGTTAATAGCAGAGAGACGCGAACATCGACAGACTGCGCATTTATAGCAGAGAGTCTGGGACAGAAAAGTTGGATATTCAGAGGTGATATCCAGTAGTATCATCAGGACTAGAGATGAGCGAACCGGGACAACCGAACCCGGTTTCGGTCCGAACCTCCGGAAAAGTTCGGTTCGCAGCGAATCCGAACTTCACCGGGTTCGGCTGAACCCGTTTTGACCGAACCCGGCTACATTTTGGCGCCGGCCACATGTTACATCTAAAATGGAGGATTTCACAAGATCACCTGACATCAGGCTACCCCATAATGCCTTGCAAACGGCTCTCCCAGCCAATCGGGAGGCAGCATAGGGGCGGGCTCAAGCCTGCAATAAAAGTCTATGCACGGAGCTCAGCGGCCATTTTACAGACAGGAGCTGTAGGGATAGCATCTCTGTGCAGTAAGGGAAAGCTTTAGGAATCTAAAAGGCAGGAATCCAGCAATCGAAGGGGCTCATCCACTACTCACTACTCAGCCAGTGTGTGAATACGCTTTTATAAGGGGCTCATCCCCGTTTCATCCAACTTGCAATACAGGCAGGCTTTGTAGTACTACAACACCCAGCATTCCCTGAGTCAGTGCACAGTGGCTAATAGAAATTCACATTCATTGCCATTTGGCAAGCCAGTGTCAGTGTGTGAATACGCTTTTAGAAGGGGCTCATCCCCGGCCGTTAACATAACAAACAAATAACAATACAACTTGCAATACAGGCAGCCTTTGTAGTAGTGGTAGTAGTAGTACTACAAGGCCCAGCATTCCCTGAGTGCACTGCGGCATGGCTGATAGAAATTCTCATTCATTGCCATTTGCCAAGCCAGTGTCAGTGTGTGAATACGCTTTTAGAAGGGGCTCATCCCCGGCCGTTAACAGAACAAACAAATAACAATACAACTTGCAATACAGGCAGCCTTTGTAGTAGTGGTAGTAGTAGTACTACAAGGCCCAGCATTCCCTGAGTGCACTGCGGCGTGGCTGATAGAAATTCTCATTCATTGTCATTTGCCAAGCCAGTGTCAGTGTGTGAATACGCTTTTAGAAGGGGCTCATCCCCTGCCGTTAACATAACAAACAAATAACAATACAACTTGCAATACAGGCAGCCTTTGTAGTAGTGGTAGTAGTAGTACTACAAGGCCCAGCATTCCCTGAGTGCACTGCGGCGTGGCTGATAGAAATTCTCATTCATTGCCATTTGCCAAGCCAGTGTCAGTGTGTGAATACGCTTTTAGAAGGGGCTCATCCCTGGCCGTTAACATAACAAACAAATAACAATACAACTTGCAATACAGGCAGCCTTTGTAGTAGTGGTAGTAGTAGTACTACAAGGCCCAGCATTCCCTGAGTGCACTGCGGCGTGGCTGATAGAAATTCTCATTCATTGCCTTTTGCCAAGTCAGTGTCAGTGTGTGAATACGCTTTTAGAAGGGGCTCATCCCCGGCCGTTAACATAACAAACAAATAACAATACAACTTGCAATACAGGCAGGCTTTGCAGTAGTGGTAGTAGTAGTACTACAAGGCCCAGCATTCCCTGAGTGCACTGCGGCGTGGCTGATAGAAATTCTCATTCTTTGCCATTTGCCAAGCCAGTGTCCGTGTGTGAATACGCTTTTAGAAGGGGCTCATCCCCGGCCGTTAACATAACAAACAAATAACAATACAACTTGCAATACAGGCAGCCTTTGTAGTAGTGGTAGTAGTAGTACTACAAGGCCCAGCATTCCCTGAGTCAGTGCACAGTGGCTAATAGAAATTCTCATTCATTGCCATTTGGCAAGCCAGTGTCAGTGTGTGAATACGCTTTTAGAAGGGGCTCATCCCCCAGGTTTTGATTCAACTTGCTGCACTCCAGCAGTGAAATAACTGGGAAAAAAAAGGTTGTGAAGGACGGGGTAGAGGAAAAAACACCCATGCCGTCTCCTCTTCCAGTCCAAATGTTGGATCTGTTGGTGCCAGACCCAGTACCAACATTTGTGGCACAAGACATGTGCCCAGTTCCACTAGTAGCAGCTGCCATGTGCCTGCTGGTAGTAGTATCACCAAGCCAGACTTGTCCATCTCCTCCGGTGGGCGGCTTACTTTAGACAATACGGCCATTGTGGACTGGTTGGCTGGCTCGCGGTCATCTCAGCAGGAAGACTCTGACGATCTGGCTTCAAGCCAGGTTTCGTTGGATTCCAGATCCTCTACAGTTCCTTGGCACAGTGACAGTAGTAATATAGGTATTTCTAGCGTTTCCATTCCATCATCTATGTCTTCGCTCCCCCTTCCTAGCGGGAAGCCATCTTTCCTGAGAGTCCTAAGAGACATCTCCTCGGGTGCGAAGGAAGATACTGAACAACATAGTGATGATGATGATGATATGTTTTCCGCGAGTCAGCCAACTGAGTGTGTTGCGGCGGTGGTGGAGGTGGAAGCGGTGTCCGAGACGCATAGCTGCGGTAGTGGGGGTGTTGGTGGTGGTAGCCGTGGTGGCAGACGCAGTAATGAGGGGGGGCATGGAGCCCGCCATGATGTCACATCACATTCACAACACAGTGACAGAAGTGGCGGGGATGATGAGGAAGGCTATGATGATGATGTTGTTTTAGACAGGACGTGGGAACCAGGTGACGAGGTGATGACGGCATCAGAGGAGGAGGGTAGTAGTGGCGGCACTGGCCGTGATAAACAGCCAAGTCGAGGTAGGGGCAGAAGTCAATCTGCAAAACGTTGCAGCGGTAGGGTCAGCTCAGGAGCCGGTGACGGCGACACTGATGCTGGTGTAGGCTCCCGAAAAAAGCCTGCCAGACAAGGGGCAAGCTCGGGTGTGGTGGTGGTGGTGGTGGTGGTGGACGTGGTACTACCTCTTTACGGTACTCTGCCGTGTGACAATTTTTCTGTACCTTCCCGGAGGACGAAAACATGGCATAGTGCCGTATCTGCAAGCAGAAAGTAAGGCGTGGGCAGGGCAGCAATGTAGAAACTACCGCTCTACGTAAACACATGGAGCGGCATCACAAGGCCATGTGGGACCATCGACATGCCCCACCATCATGTACATCTAATGAAGACCCCTCTGCCGCTGCTGCTGCTGCTCCGAGTCAATGTCATCTAAGTAGTAGCCAGGCCTTATCCACCATGTCGTTGTCATCATCATCATCAATGTCATCTAGTGCTCCTCCTACGTCCCATCAGTTATCCATTACGGAATCGTTGTCCAATAAGCAACAATATATACCCAGTCATCCACTTGTCGTGCGGCTTAATTCACACCTGGCTAAGTTGTTGGTGGTGCAGTCGCTGCCGTACCACCTGGTCGATTCCGCCGGCTTCAAGCAATTGATGGCGTGCGCTCAGCCTAGGTGGCGAATACCTAGCCGACATTACTTCTCCAAAACAGCTGTCCCTGCCTTGCACAAGCATGTGGAGGAAAAGGTGTGCCAGTCCTTGCAATTATCTGTGTGCAGCAGGGTACATGCCACCGTCGACACGTGGAGCAGCAACTATGGGCAGGGACAGTACATGTCTTTCACAGCCTACTGGGTCAATATTTTGCAGTCCGATGCACCACCGCAGCAATGCCAGGCATTACCACCTCCACGCTTGTATCTTTCTGGTTCAACTCCGGACACCAGGCGCCTACCATCCTCCTCCTCCTTCTCCTCCTCCTTGCCTTCCTCCTTGGAGGTCTTCCCATCCCCGACAGGACACAGCGTATCTTCCACTCCTCCTCCCTCCTCTTTTCATAGGTGCAAGGTGAAGCGCCACAACGCTGTCTTACACCTGCTGAGCCTGGGCGAGAAAAGCCACGCAGGGCAGGATCTGCTGCTGTGCATCAAGGAGGAAATCACACGCTGGCTGTCTCCTCTGAAACTCACACTGGGCAATGTTGTCTCTGATAACGGCAAGAACGTTGTGGCTGCACTGCGTCTAGGTCACCTGACACACGCTCCTTGCATGGCACATGTGATTAATCTGGTCATAACACGCTTCTTAAAGTCATACGTTGGTTTGAAGGGTGTGCTGGCCATGTCCAGGAGGGTTTGCGTTCGCTTTAGATGTTCGTATGCATTTAAGCACGCCCTCCTGGACTTGCAGCGTCAAAACAATCTCCCAGAACACAGCCTGATTTGCGACGTTCCAACACGCTGGAATTCCACCCTGCACATGTTGGACCGTCTGTACGAACAGCGGAAAGCAGTGAATGATTTCCTGATGCAGCTTACGGGCAGCGTTTGGAGCCAGTGTAATTTCGAGCTCAGGCACTGGCAGCTGGTTAGAGACGCATGTCGCGTTTTGAGGCCCTTTGAAGAGGCCACACGATTTGTGAGTCGTGACGCTAGCGGAATGAACGATGTTATGCCGCTGATATTCATTATGGAGCAAACGCTCACAGCGATGATTCAGCAAAGGATGGAGGAAGGATCACATCTGGCTATGGATGTTGAGGAGGAGGAGGAGGATGAGGATGAGGATGAGGAAACAGGACCTGAAGAGGAGCTGGATTTGGAGATGGAATCACAGGAAGGGATAGGGGACGAGGCAGCCGCACAACATGACAGTGATGGTGGTGATGACGAGTCTGACGACGACCTTGATGATGGACAACCATGGCAGTATGGGGCGGAGAAGGAACCAACCGGGCCCTCTGAAACGCTGCCCAGGATGGCGAGCTGTATGCTTCGTTACTTGCGCGCTGACTGTCGTATTGTTAGCATGAAGCAAAGAGATGAGTACTGGATAGCCACACTTTTAGACCCTCGGTATAAAGCCAGAATGGGGGAGTTTTTTGCGCCTTCCGAGAGGGAGGCAAAATTGGCTTATTATCGAGACAAGCTATGCAGCCAGCTTGTCACGGCTTTCAAACGGCAAACACCTGCTGCAAGCATGTCTGACCGGGGGGCCACTCTCCGCTCCCCACTGTCTCATCGTTCCACCGCCTCTGGCAGAGGTACCTCTGCAATAGGCGGCAGCCGCGGCAGCAGCGGCAGCAGCAGCAGCAGCAGTAGCAGCCAATTCAGTTTGGAAAATATGATGACAACATTTTTACATCCAATACCCTGACCTGACACACATCGTAGTCACCAAAGGGATGTTCACCATCACCAGGTGCAGCACCTAAACAACCAAGTTCATTCGTACCTGGACTGTGCCCTTTCTCCGTCAGAAATGCTGATCCCAGACCCCATGGACTTCTGGGTCAGCAGATTGGATCATTGGCAAGAACTGGCCCAGTTTGCCATGGGTGTACTGTCTTGTCCACCCTCCAGTGTAGCGTCAGAGAGGGTATTCAGTGCGGCAGGGGGCTTCGTCACCCCTAAGCGAACAAGATTGTCCGCCAACAGCTTGGAAAATCTCACGTTTCTGAAAATGAATCAAGCGTGGATCGGTGAGGATTTTAAAACCCCTGTGCCTGATGCCACTCATTAGATCTGACATTGCTGCTGATGCTGCTGCCGCTGCCGCCTGTTACTGCCGCCTGCTACTTCGGGATTCTGTCCTGTCCACTCTTTTTTTAATGTGCCGCTGTTGGTGCTGCTACTACTTCTACCACCAATCCACCCCCAGTGCCGTCTGCTACAAGCAGGCCTGGCCCACCACATGGCTTTGTCCTGTGACTGTTGTCCAGTCTCTTTTTTTAATGTGCTGCTACTACTACTACCACCCTTGCTGTCTGTGTTGGCTACCTCTACTGCCACCAATACACCTTCACTGCCGCCCGTCTGCTACAAGCAGGCCTGAGGCCTGCCCCACCACAGGGCTTTGTCCTGTGAATGTCGTCCAGTCTCTTTTTTTAATGTGCTGCTGCTACTACCAGTCTACCACCCTTGCTGTCTGTGTTGGCTACCTCTACTACCACCAATACACCTCCACTGCCGCCCGTCTGCTACAAGCAGGCCTGCCCCACCACAGGGCTTTGTCCTGTGACTGTCCAGTGTCTATTAATGTGCTGCTACTACTCACCCTTGCCAATAAAAAGGGTCAATTTTTGGAGGGCTTGTCAAAAGCCATTGCTTGTTGCTTTTACATCCATGTATGGAAGAACCCCGGCAGGCATCTGCCAATAAAAAGGGTCAATTTTTGGAGGGCTTGTCAAAAGCCATTGCTTGTTGCTTTTACATCCATGTATGGAAGAACCCCGGCAGGCATCTGCCAATAAAAAGGGTCAATTTTTGGAGGGCTTGTCAAAAGCCATTGCTTGTTGCTTTTAGATCCATGTATGGAAGAACCCCGGCAGGCATCTGCCAATAAAAAGGGTCAATTTTTGGAGGGCTTGTCAAAAGCCATTGCTTGTTGCTTTTACATCCATGTATGGAAGAACCCCGGCAGGCATCTGCCAATAAAAAGGGTCAATTTTTGGAGGGCTTGTCAAAAGCCATTGCTTGTTGCTTTTACATCCATGTATGGAAGAACCCCGGCAGGCATCTGCCAATAAAAAGGGTCAATTTTTGGAGGGCTTGTCAAAAGCCATTGCTTCTTCTTTTACCACCTTATATGTATGAACCCTGGCAGGCATCTGCCGCCAAAAATGGTTAATTTTTGTACCTTTTTTAACAATGCATTAAGCATACAACATGCACAAGTGCAGTGGTTTCTGTTAGCTATCACCGTGTCCCATCCGTTTTCCTATAGCCATACATGTTGGCGTAACTTTGACACTAACTTTGCATTAAAGACAGCTCAAAAGTACTTGGATACACTCATGGGTGACCTAAGAGTATTATACAGGGCTTCTAGGGCTTTTAAACAGTGTTATACACGATTTTTAGGGGCTTTCTTGTATTACAGGTTCGGTCAGAACTAGTTCGGTCCGAATCAAACTTTTTCCCGAAATTCGGCGAACCTGCCGAACCGAACTTTTCATAAGTTCGCTCATCTCTAATCAGGACTTCTGTGGTAGTCATGATAATGGAGAACATAGAGAGCAGAGCGACAGGGGAAGCCCCGTAGTGTGATGCACAGCCAAAGAAATTGTGACAAACAGGGTAAGAAATACGCTACAGATGTAGCCGTCAGTGGCGTAGCTATAGGGGTCGCAGCGGTCGCAATTGCGACCGGGTCCCGAAGCCAGGGGGGCCCGCAACCCCCCGCACCACATCAATAAAAAGGTACTATAGTAACTCTGGCCGCGTGCCCCTGTTACTATAGTAACTGACAGTACTTATCTTCCTGTTTCCGGAAACGCAGCGGAGGTCCTGAAGTCACAGCGCTGTGCGAAGCGCATGCCATCACAACGCTATGTGCGGCGCACGACATCATGATCCTGGATAGAGTCAGGACAGAACTTCCGCCGCGGCTGAAGCGTAGGGTAAGATTAATATCCCTGTCTGCTGAAGCTGATTGGCGGGGTCCAACTCCCGGGAGCCGGCAAATCAGCTGTTTTGAAGGAGCCGCAGCACTCGTACAAGAGCTGCTTCCGTTCATTCAGGTCACTTCATTCCGGTCACACTGAATCCATGTCGGCGATTCACAGTGTGAGCGAGTAAGGGAAATGAAGGGGAAGCAGCTGTCCTGCGGCCCCTTCAAAACAACTGATTGGACGGCTCCCGGGAGACAGACCACAATCCATCAGCTATTGATGGCCTATCCTGAGGATAGGCCATCAATGTTTAGGGACTGGACAAGTCCTTTAAGCCTACAATGTAGCAGGCTTAGAGGGCCCATGAGACAGGATCACAGATTGTGTGATGCTGTCTGCTGAACCCTGTATCTAAGCCAATCACATGGTAGGCTTAGATACATGGCCCATGTGTGATCCTGTCTGATGGGCCCTGTATTACTGAATATGATTACTGTCTGCTGGACCCTGTATCTAAGCCTACCTTGTGGTAGGCTTAGATACAGGGTCCCACAGACATTATCACACATGGGCCCTGTATCTAAGCCTAACACATGTGTTACTAATCTTTTTTGTGTGCTTTCTTACAGGTTCGGTCGTTGGACTACGTCGGATTCGAGGTTGGCTTTTTTTATTATCAATAAAATGGTTAATGAGGGTTGTGTGTTTTTTTTTTATTTCAATAAAATATTTTTTCTATGTCTTTGTTTTTTTTAAAAACTATATTACTACCGCCTTAGTAATGGCCGCCGGCTGATTGACAGCGTCCATTGCTAAGGCGGGGCTTAGTGTTAGCCTGTGCAGAGGCTAACACTAACCCCCATTATTACCCTGGTACCCACCACCAACAGGGGTGCTGGGAAGAGCCGGGTATGATCCAGTACTTGACCATCTGTAGTGACGGTTAGGCAATGGGGCGGCCGCAGGCTAGCATTATCAAGCTGGGAAAGGCCAGAAATAGTGGCCCTTCCCACCCTGATTATGCTAGGCTGCTGCTTTATTGTATCTGGCTGGTTATGAAAAATGGGTGGAACCACACGTCATTAAAAATATAAAATTATAATAATAATTGGAGAGAACGATGTGGGGTCCCCCCACCCAATTTTCATAACCAGCCGGATACAACACAGCAGCAGCAGCAGGCAGCATTACTAGGGTGGGAACGGCCACTGATTTTGGCATTCCCCAGCCTAATACTACCAGCCTGCGGCCGCCCCGGTTCCTGACTGTCACTGCAGATGGTCGGGTACTGGTTTGTACCCGGGTCTTTCCAGTACCCCTGGTGGCGGTGGGTACCGGGGTAATAATGGTGGTTAGTGATAGCCTCTGCACCTACTAGCATTAAGCCCCGCCTTAGTATTGGAGGTTGTCAATCAGCCAGCGGCCATTACTAAGGCGGTAATAATAAAGTTTAAAAAAATACAAGCACATAGAAAAAAATATTTGATTGAAATAAAAAAACACAACCCCCATTAACCATTTTATTGAGAATAAAAAACTGTTGTCATTGAAGTAGTCCTCGAATCCGAAGTAGTCCAACAACCGAACTTGTAAAAAAACACAAACACACAAAAATAATTAGTAACACATAAAAAAGCAAAACAATTATTATTCTTACCTTTCCTGGATCCAGCGCTGGAGCCGCAATGTCATCGAGCTGAGCCCTTTATCTAATCCTATCATGTGTGATACGGTCTACTGAGCCACTGTATCTAATCCTATCATGTGCGATACTGTCTGCTGAGCTGCTGTATCTAATCCTATCATGAGTGATACTGTCTACTGAGTCACTGTATCTAATCCTATCATGTGTGGATCTGTCTGCTGAGCTGCTGTATCTAATCCAATCATGTGTGATACTGTCTGCTGAGTCACTGTATCTAATCCTATCATGTGTGATACTGTCTGCTGAGCCACTGTATCTAATCCTATCATGTGTGATACTATCTGCTGAGCTGCTGTATTAATCCAATCATGTGTGATACTGTCTGCTGAGCCACTATATCTAATCCTATCATGTGTGATACTGTCTGCTGAGCCACTGCATCTAATCCTATCATGTGTGATACTGTCTGCTGAGCTACTGTATCTAATCCCATCATGTTTTATACTGTGTGCTGAGCCACTGTGTCTAATCCTATCCATAGTTGATAGGGTCGTAGTGCTATAGATATGCTGTCTCCTATACACACACACATTTTTTGGGCGGACACATAAGTATTGGGGCTATTTCCCCTGACATTTTAAGTCCTTAGTGACGCCCCTGGCTGCTAGTGCTGCAATGTTGGGTCACTTAGGAGACCCAGCGATGCAGCTGAAAGCTACGGTGGTCGGCCATGAGAAGTTTGCGGGGGGGCAATAAGAACTTTTGCATCGGGGCTCATGAGCCTTTAGCTACGCCCCTGGTAGCCGTCTTTACCTTGACTTTTAAATTAAATAAACAGTGGCTATATCTCCTATCTTGACTTTTTCAATGACTTTTCAATGGCTTTTGTTGTGTGATATCACGCTGCAGCAAGTTATCAGAATCAAGTTAAAGATGGCTACATCTGTATAACAACTAAAAAGGGGTCCCGTAACAATCATGTCCTTTGTCAGGATTGTAATGGTCAAATCGATATATATGGGAGTGCATGTGATAAGTGTGATAAATGTGTATGTACCATTACATAGTGCAATAGGGAAAACTTAGAATATTGTATTGAGTAACCATTTATGAGCTCCTAGCACACTGCCTTCTTTTAATATTATGTGTAAGGGTCTTTAAAAACCTTCAGTTGTATGCATCGTTAGACTGGCGTAAGGTAGGAATCAGTACATACTGATTTCTAGCACACATTTGATAATCAGGCATATAAACTTTGTTGTAGTATAACAACCAAGAAATCTGTAGTAGTATAAGGGTATGTGCACACGAGAATTGTCTTTTACGTCTGAAAAGACAGACTGTTTTCAGGAGAAAACAGCTGCGTCGTTTCAGACGTAAAAGCTCCTCCTCGCATTTTGCGAGGCGTCTTTGACGCCCGTAATCTTGAGCTGTTCTTCATTGACTTCAATGAAGAACGGCTCAAATTACGTTGCAAAGAAGTGTCCTGCACTTCTTTGCCGAGGCAGTCAATTTACGCGTCGTCGTTTGACAGCTGTCAAATGACGACGCGTAAATGACAGGTCGTCGGCACAGTACGTCGGCAAACCCATTCAAATGAATGGGCAGATGTTTGCAGACGTATTGTAGCCGTATTTTCAGACGTAAAACGAGGCATAATACGCCTCGTTTACGTCTGAAAATAGGTCGTGTGAACCCAGCCTAACAGCAGACCGTTGGAACTGAATACCGTTGTAAAATAACAGCCTGTGTTCAATGAATGACCCATCTGTGTCGTAGTAGTATAGTACCTACACAAATTACAGTGAAAGAAGAATTGGTATTGGCGCACACCCAGTGCCACTAAAGAAATCACCAAAATACATAGCAGACCCCTAGACTACAACCCACAAAGTGAATGGTTGAGTACGGAGGATGAGATATATGTGATCAAATAAGTTGAATTTTCAAAAATGTCGGTTGTGTGGATGTTAATAAATGGCTGTTGGTGAATAGACAGAGACAGAGTAAATTAATCCGGAATACTGAATCTAAGGAATTGATAATGATGATGACTAATGTAGATTGTGATGGGAAGGGGGGGGGGGGGTGGTGTGTGTGATGTAACATGTGTGAAGTCTGATGTCGCCACAATATAGCATTGATTTTAGATCAATATTTCATGCTATTATTCTTAACAGCGGTATTGTGTAAAATTCTGTATTAAAACTAAATGGGTTGGCCAGTTTACTATAAAATGATTTTAAATTGTGTCTGGAGGAAAAATAACATATTTTCTAACATAATGTATTCAGATCTTTGGCACTCTTCTCCGGTTCTGACAGGCCACACACCCTGGTGAAAAACTTGCCGTCCGCCGCCGTCACTCTGTCCTCGTCCATGGTAGCGCGCGCCATGGAGAGGTAGAAGATTCAGTTTATCCATGCCGGAAATTCTGGCCCCTCTTCTGCTCTTGCGCTGGTTTCCAGCTTGTTCAGGAACAGCGCAAGTGCACTGCTCAGGCATCTGCGCATGTCCTCATTTTGTGTTATGCTCGTGTGCAATCCTCCTGTTAGCGCAGGATGATCGCACATGTAACTAACGGTTGTGTTGCTGTAGTCCAGTGGGCCGCGGAACCCTGGAATGCTGTGAGAACCCTCCAGGGGTGCCACGATACTCCTCTAAACCACTGTGGCCGTGCTTTTTCTCCTCCTCCTCACAGCGCGAAGTGCATGTGAGGAGGAGATTTTTTGCAGTCAACTTGTAGATGGCACCCCTACGTCTGTAGATGGCACCCCCCATCCCTATACATAGCGCCCCCATGGCTCCCTGAAGGAGTGGAATCCCATTGTGGCTGGATCGGATCAGTTGATGTCTCTGTCCATATATGGACAGTGACATCAAGGGCAACTCCTGAAACGTAATTCCCATTCACAGCATTGCCGGCGCTGTGGCTGGTGATTCGGATCCAGAAGAAGCCCCTGACGTCACTATCCATAAATGGACAGGGACGTCAGGGGCTTCTCCTGGAGTGGAATTCCCTGTCACAGCATCGGCAACGCTCCTTCAGGGAGATACAGTGGCGCTATGTATAGGATGGGGGGTGCCATCTACAAGGGGGCAGTCTGGCACTATCTACAAGGGGGCTCTGTGGAATTGCATACAAGTGGGCTGTGTGGTACTACCTGCAAGGGGGCTGTGTGGCACTACCTACAAGGGGACTGTGTGGCATTACCTAAAAGGGGGCTGTGTGGCACTACGTAAAAGGGGGCTTTGTGGCACTACCTACAAAGGGGCTGTGTGCCACTGCCTACAAGGGAGCTGTGTTGCACTACCTACAAGGGGGCTGTGTGGCACAACCTACAAGGGGCTGTGTGGCACTACCTACAAGGGGGCATTCATGGCACTACCTACAAGGGGGCAGTGAGGCACTACCTACATGGGGCTTTGTGGCACTACCTACAAGGGGGCTTTGTGGCACTACCTAGAAGGGGGCTTTGTGGCACTACCTAAAGGGGCTTTGTGGCACTATCTACAAGGGTGAGGGCTGGGTGGCACTATCTACAAAGGTGGGGGTTGTGTGCGTCACTATCTACAAGAGGGGGCAGTGTGTGGTACTATCTACAAGGGGGGCTGTGTGGCACCATCTACAAGGGGAGGCTGTGTGGCACCATCTACAAGGGGGCTGTGTGTGGCATATCTATCTACATCTATCTAATTATATTCATATATCGTTATATAACTTTGTGTGTATATATATATATATATTTTTTTTTTTTATTAGAGGTTAGGGGAAAAATGCACATTATTCAGAAATATGTGAGATGCCTGCAGAGACGCTACTGAGGGATACATACATATATATATATACAAAATAGTAAGGCAGGTAGGAGCAGCACAAGTGCAAATTACCAAATAAATGGTCGGTGCTAAGCTTCAAATGATAGGAGTGACTTCTCCCCATATGATGTATAACAAAAAGACAAGAGCATGGAAGCAGCACTAACGAAAAAAAGTGACGTTTATTCACCCAACAAATGCAACGTTTCACTTCCTCAATGGAAGCATTTTCAAGCAAAAGATAATTTGCTTGAAAATGCTTCCATTGAGGAAGTGAAACGTTGCATTTGCTGGGTGAATAAACTTCACTTTTTTTTCGTGAGTGCTGCTTCCATGCTCTTGTCTTTTTGTTATATATATATATATATATATATATATATATATATCCCAAAAGTAAATCCAGCAGCACTCCGATGTTCAAAGTGAAGAAAAGTGGTTTGTTATGCCAACATGGTAGGTAGCATTGTACCTGCCATGTTGGCATAATAAACCACTTTTCTTCACTTTGAACATCGGAGTGCTGCTGGATTTACTTTTGGGATATCTATATGGTCTTTGATCAGGACTATCAGCTGGCACACATCTACTACTGGATAACTTCTGATTGGAACCTGAGTGCTGCTGTTCCTTTCTGCTGGTATATATATATATATATATATATATATATATATATATTAATATTTACAGAGCGATTGCAGATGCCACCACAGACGCTGCTGTGGGAGATGCATATCTATCTATTGTCTCTCTCACTCTCTCTATAGATTTATAGAGCAATCATAGACGCTGCCTGAGACACTACCTAAGAGATGTACAGGGTGGGCCATTTATATAGATACACCTAAATAAAATGGGTATGGTTGGTGATATTAACTTCCTATTTGTGGCACATAAGTATATTGGAGGGGGGAAACTTTTCAAGCTGGATGTTGACCATGGTGGCCATTTTGAAGTCGGCCATTTGGTATCCAACTTTCGTTTTTTCAATGGGAAGAGGGTCATGTGACACATCAAACTTATCGAGAATTTCACAAGAAAAACAATGATGTGCTTGGTGTTAACGTTACTTTATTCTTTCATGAGTTATTTACAAGTTTCTGACCACTTATAAAATGTGTTCAAAGTGCTGCCCATTTTGTTGGATTGTCAATGCAACCCTCTTCTCCCACTCTTCACACACTGATAGCAACACTGCAGAAGAAATGCCTCCCGATCTGACCCCCTTAGACGTTTTTCTTTGGGGTCATCTGAAGGCAATTGTCTATGCTGTGAAGATACGAGATGTGCAGCAACTGAAACTACGGATACTGGAAGCCTGTGCTAGCATTTCTTCTGTGGTGTTGCTATCAGTGTGTGAAGAGTGGGAGAAGAGGGTTGCATTGACAATCCAACACAATGGGCAGCACTTTGAACACATTTTATAAGTGGTCAGAAACTTGTAAATAACTCATGAAAGAATAAAGTAACGTTAAAACCAAACACACCATTGATTTTCTTGTGAAATTCTCGATAAGTTTGATGTGTCACATGACCCTCTTCCCATTGAAAAAACTAAAGTTGGATACAAACTGGCCGACTTCAAAATGGCCGCCATGGTCAACACCCAGCTTGAAAAGTTTCCCCCCTCCCATATACTAATGTGCCACAAACAGGAAGTTAATATCACCAACCATTCCCATTTTATTTAGGTGTATCCATATAAATGGCCCACCCTGTACATCTTATATATCTATCTATATATATAAAAGCACAGTTTTTTTCAATGAAGATAACATTAAATTAATCAGAAATACAATCTATACATTGTTAATGTGCTAAATGACTATTCTAGCTGCAAACATCTGGTTTTTAATTCAATATCTACATAGGTGTATAGAGGCCCATTTCCAGCAACCATCACTCCAGTGTGCTAATGGTACATTATGTTTGCTAACTGTGTTTGAAGGCTAATGGATGATTGGAAAGCACTTGAAAACCCTTGTGCAATTATGTTAGCACCACTGTAAACAGTTTTGCTGTTTAGAGGAGCTATAAAACTGACCTTCCTTTGAACTAATTAAGCCAAAAAAGAATACCTATAAATTCAAGGTCATATATCAATGAATAAAGTTGCATATATGGGACCCCATGCATAGAAACACCAAAAAGTTATCCCCATATGCTATAATGAGACAAGATCAAACGTATCTTAGAAAAAATACAAAATGACTTCATTAAAGACAGACAGCACAGTTGATCAAGACAATTTAAAAATTACCACCCATAAAAACAATGTACAACAGTACACAGAAGACAGTGTTGAATATGAGGCAGGGCAAACAATGGTAGTATAACAATATCAACGACTATATAGTATGTATACTGATGATGAGCACCATAACAAGGGCCTATAGAGTGGCCACAAAAATTGTAAAGTCACAGTCATAGAGAAGAAACTCATTGAGACCTCAAGATACGCATACCAAAAGACCCACCATGCGCCATTCCACTGCCACAACACTGTCAAAACACCCCAACGCGCGTTTCGCACCTGGCTTCGTCAGGGGGTGCTGAAAGAGTGTGATCAGAGGGTTTAAATAAGGGGTACACAGCTGAACGGTGTACCTCACTTACTTGTCCATAGGATGTTCAGCTGGCGCTTGCACGAGGAGAGGCGGCACCTCAATCACGCAGTGCACGGCGTCCGGAAGTGAGCAGTGCGCAACTGCACAAAGCCCAAGTCCATGTTGCGCCGTGAACTACGCGATGAATGGCCCCCCGCCCCGCGCATGCGCACAACAACCACAGACCACCGCATCCATCTTGGAATAGGGCAAGGCAACCGCAATTGCCCATATCCAAGAATGGAAAGCGGTATGTATACAGGAGCGCTATTTAGCAGTTAGAATATATTTATGCATGTTTACTACATTACAAAATAGCAAAAACATTGTAGATGAGAGCATATTTAGACATCTTGAAATGTACGGATATAACATAAATCAGACATTGGTTCCGATAGATCGAATACAGGCAACAGCATATCGTGCAATAATATAGATGAACAAAGTGTACAGAGGGGGACCCAATGCATGCCTAGGAGCCCACTGTGCACACCAGTCAAAGATATTTAGGGTGAAATATCACCATATATATATATATATATATGACCAAACATCATACCTGATTAGTAGATGGATAAGAATATATAAATAAAAGAAAAATGTGTAAAAAAATATAATATAAATTGTGAATGTGACATAAGTGGTTTAAATGCATCCATGACAAACAAGTAGATGTATGAAAGAATGCACATTTAAAGTAAATTTAAAGTAAATGTATATACATTTACTTTAAATGTGCATTCTTTCATACATCTACTTGTTTGTCATGGATGCATTTAAACCACTTATGTCACATTCACAATTTATATTATATTTTTTTACACATTTTTCTTTTATTTATATATTCTTATCCATCTACTAATCAGGTATGATGTTTGGTCATATATATATATATATGGTGATATTTCACCCTAAATATCTTTGACTGGTGTGCACAGTGGGCTCCTAGGCATGCATTGGGTCCCCCTCTGTACACTTTGTTCATCTATATTATTGCACGATATGCTGTTGCCTGTATTCGATCTATCGGAACCAATGTCTGATTTATGTTATATCCGTACATTTCAAGATGTCTAAATATGCTCTCATCTACAATGTTTTTGCTATTTTGTAATGTAGTAAACATGCATAAATATATTCTAACTGCTAAATAGCGCTCCTGTATACATACCGCTTTCCATTCTTGGATATGGGCAATTGCGGTTGCCTTGCCCTATTCCAAGATGGATGCGGTGGTCTGTGGTTGTTGTGCACATGCGCGGGGCGGGGGGGCCGTTCATCACGTAGTTCACGACGCAACATGGACTTGGGCTTTGTGCAGTTGCGCACTGCTCACTTCCGGACGCCGTGCACTGCGTGATTGAGGTGCCGCCTCTCCTCGTGCAAGCGCCAGCTGAACATCCTATGGACAAGTAAGTGAGGTACACCGTTCAGCTGTGTACCCCTTATTTAAACCCTCTGATCACACTCTTTCAGCACCCCCTGACGAAGCCAGGTGCGAAACGCGCGTTGGGGTGTTTTGACAGTGTTGTGGCAGTGGAATGGCGCATGGTGGGTCTTTTGGTATGCGTATCTTGAGGTCTCAATGAGTTTCTTCTCTATGACTGTGACTTTACAATTTTTGTGGCCACTCTATAGGCCCTTGTTATGGTGATCATCATCAGTATACATACTATATAGTCGTTGATATTGTTATACTACCATTGTTTGCCCTGCCTCATATTCAACACTGTCTTCTGTGTACTGTTGTACATTGTTTTTATGGGTGGTAATTTTTAAATTGTCTTGATCAACTGTGCTGTCTGTCTTTAATAAAGTCATTTTGTATTTTTTCTAAGATACGTTTGATCTTGTCTCATTATAGCATATGGGGATAACTTTTTGGTCTTCCTTTGAACTAGTTGAGAATCTGGAGCATTACATTTGTGGGTTCGATTACTCTCTCAAAATGGCTAGAAAAAGAGAGCTTTCATGTGAAACTCGACAGTCTATTCTTGTTCTTAGAAATTAAGGCTATTTCATGCGAGAAATTGCCAAGAAACTGAAGATTTCCTACAACGGTGTGTACTACTCCCTTCAGAGAACAGCACAAACAGGCTATAACCAGAGTAGAAAGAGAAGTGGGAGGCCCCGCTGCACAACTGAGCAACAAGACAAGTACATTAGAGTCTCTAGTTGGAGAAATAGACGCCTCACAGGTCCTCAACTGGCAGCTTCATTAAATAGTACCCGCAAAACGCCAGTGTCAACGTCTACAGTGAAGAGGCGACTCCGGGATGCTGGCCTTCAGGGCAGAGTGGCAAAGAAAAAGCCATATCTGAGATTGGCTAATAAAAGGAAAAGATTAATATGGGCAAAAGCACACAGACATTGGACAGAGGAAGATTGGGAAAAAGTGTTATGGACAGACGAATCGAAGTTTGAGGTGTTTGGATCACACAGAAGAACATTTGTGAGACACAGAACAACTGAAAAGATGCTGGAAGAGTGCCTGACGCCATCAGTCAAGCATGGTGTAGGCAATGTGATGGTCTGGGGTTGCTTTGGTGCTGGTAAAATGGGAGATTTGTACAAGGTAAAAGGGATTTTGAATAAGGAAGGCTATCACTCCATTTTGCAACGCCATGCCATACCCTGTGGACAGCGCTTGATTGGAGCCAATTTCATCCTACAACAGGACAATGACCCAAAGCACACCTCCAAATTATGCAAGAACTATATAGGGAAGAAGCAGGCAGTTGGTATTCTATCTGTAATGGAGTGGCCAGCGCAGTCACCAGATCTCAACCCCATAGAGCTGTTGTGGGAGCAGCTTGACCGTATGGTACGCAAGAAGTGCCCGTCAAGCCAATCCAACTTGTGGTAGGGACTTCTGGAAGCATGGGGTGAAATTTCTCCCGATTACCTCAGCAAATTAACAGCTAGAATGCCAAAGGTCTGCAATGCTGTAATTGCTGCAAATGGAGCATTCTTTGACGAAAGCAAAGTTTGAAGGAGAAAATTATTATTTCAAATAAAAATCATTATTTCTAACCTTGTCAATGTCTTGACTATAAAAAAACACAGAAAAAGGCCATACTTACAAATGGACACAGCCAGGTCAGAAACGCTGATGAAGGAATGAGCAGGTGCTTTAAATAATAATAGCCACTCCCACTAGTCTTGAGGGGAGTGGTGTGTGTGGTGCATGGGATGTGTGGTAAGAAATAATAAATGAATAGTGTGTGTGCAAGTGTAATACTATGAGTGAAATATAGAGGGCAGTAATGAGTGAAGTGCCTCAATAGAAATAAATGGGTAATGGGGTGCAAGTGTGTGAAACATGGAGGGATAGTGTGTACGTCATGAGGCACAACGTGTATAGCCAGGTAGAAGCCTATTTGTGACGCCTTGATAGTTCATAGAGCGGGCTACCCTGCTTGCTATGCCAATCAACAACACACCATGCTCTCCCAGCATCAAAGACCCGGCTGTGTCCAAGAGAAGTGAATATATGTAGTAATGAAAAATACCTGGGGTATTAGTAATCATTTTGGCCAAAAGGACGCAAGCTCGCAATCCACGACAAGGATCCCCAGACTTGCGAGTCCCTATCTCCTTAAATGGAACAGAACGTTCCTGATGTGCAAACAGAACCGATAAAAACAAGGGGACATATACAAAAACACCGAAAAAGGCCATACTTACAAATGGACACAGCCAGGTCAGAAACGCTGATGAAGGAATGAGCAGGTGCTTTAAATAATAATAGCCACTCCCACTAGTCTTGAGGGGAGTGGTGTGTGTGGTGCATGGGATGTGTGGTAAGAAATAATAAATGAATAGTGTGTGTGCAAGTGTAATACTATGAGTGAAATATAGAGGGCAGTAATGAGTGAAGTGCCTCAATAGAAATAAATGGGTAATGGGGTGCAAGTGTGTGAAACATGGAGGGATAGTGTGTACGTCATGAGGCACAACGTGTATAGCCAGGTAGAAGCCTATTTGTGACGCCTTGATAGTTCATAGAGCGGGCTACCCTGCTTGCTATTTCAATCAACAACACACCATGCTCTCCCAGCATCAAAGACCCGGCTGTGTCCAATGTCTTGACTATATTTTCTAGTCATTTTGCAACTCATTTGATAAATATAAGTGTGAGTTTTCATGGAAAACACAAAATTGGCTGGGTGACCCCAAACTTTTGAACGGTAGTGTAAATGGCTGCAAGGTATCTAAAAGATAAAATGCCGTTTTGTCAGGAGAAAGTCATTTTTGTTTTAGGCTATTGCGTCTTAAAGGGGGCAAAACTAGTGCCCCCAGATAGCGTGGCCAACCTCAATATGTTGAGATATGCAGTTTTGAACCCTGCTACAGTACTTCCACAGGGTCCAAAAAGGGGGGAGTAGTGATGAGACTGATCAGGTATGTCTCAGTGACAATGTACAATTTTGTATGTTTTTAAATTACTGAATTTAGAGCTAGGAGATCCACAAAATGTGTATATGAGACCCTAATGAGTAACCCAGATTAAATACAGTATGTATTAGAGTAACCCTGATTTTGAGGTTTTTTTCTGTGAAGATGGTTCCAGATCCTTCCAGATCAGTAAATATGGAACCAGGTATGCTGTGCTATAGTCACCACTCAATATGAGGTATTGTGTGGCAGACCACTCTCCTCAAACAAATCTGCACAGGAGGCCGAGATGACATCACTCACAGATTAGTCTTTACAGATTTAGATAGGAAGGAGGTGAAAATTACCTGAACATTGTTTGTTTTATGCCAGATTTTAGTAAAATAACTTTTGGTAGTTTGAGGTGTTAATCAGGTATTTGCAGGACCTGGTGTGGGGGGGGGGGGGCGGGGATTATCAAGTGTTCTGGATTATCAGATGAGTGTGGGAAAAATAAGATTAAACCCTTTTGAAATAATCTATATGCAACATGGTTTCCAATATAAATTTGTAATGTAGAGAAACTTCATCATATACAGTATGTACAAGACAGGATACATGGTAGTCACGATGCATGAGGTAAATCATCCAGAAACCACTCCTACTTTCTTGTTCATCTCAAGAAGCAGAGCTGGAAGTGCTCGCTGATGCTTGTAACCTGGCACAGGGGCGTAGCTATGGGGGGGCAGGCGGGGCATGTGCCCCGGGCGTAACCCGGTGGAAGGGAAGGGGGGGCGCTAAAGAGCAGCTGATCGCTGCTGATAGGCGCCCCGTATGTGGGACACCTGCAGCAGCTTAGGAAGAGCCAGGACATTACGGCATTCTGACTGGAGTCTGTGACGGCCAGGGAGTGGACCAGTCCAGTCACCTGACCTCACGTCAGTGACATGAGGTCAGATGACTCAGGTCAGGGGACAGGTCCACTCCCGTGCTGCAGCCTTCCAGCTCTGCCTCTACTCTGTGCTCTGTGCTCTGCCGAGAAGCAGAGAGTAAGCTCCGCCCACACACAGCCCGTCCTGACCTGTGATGCTGTCAGCAAGGTGACATGGTGAGTGTCTGTGTGTGTAGTGTGTGTCTCTGTGTTTGTATGTGTATATGTTACAGTGTGTGTGTGTGTGTGTGTGTGTGTGTGTGTGTGTGTGTGTGTGTGTCTCTGTCTGTCTGTGTCTTTGCATGTGTTTGTCTCTTACATCTACTACATTATCTGTACTCAAAGAGTTATCACTGTGTTATCTGTGGTGTTACATAGGACTGCAGGTAACATCTACTACATTATCTGTACTGTGTAGCAGTGCTGAGATTGTAATTTAGCACACTGTGTTATCTGTGGTGTTACATGGGACTGCAGGTAACGTCTGCCACATTATCTGTACTGTGTAGCAGGGCTGAGATTGTAATTTAGCACAATGTGTTATCTGAGGTGTTACATAGGACTGCAGGCAACAGCTACTACATTATCTGTACTGTGTAGCAGAGCTGAGATTGTAATTTAGCTCAAAGTGTTATCTGTGGTGTTACATAGGACTGCAGGCAACAGCTAGTACATTATCTGTAATCAGAGTTATCACTGTGTTATCTGTGGTGTTACATAGGACTGCAGGTAACACTACTATCTGTATTTAGAGAGTTATCACTGTGTTATCTGTGGTGTTACATAGGACTGCAGGTAACACTACTATCTGTATTTAGAGAGTTATCTCTGTGTTATCTGTGGTGTTACATAGGACTGCAGGTAACCCAACTATCTGTATTTAGAGAGTTATTTCTGTGTTATCTGTGGTGTTACATAGGACTGCAGGTACCATCTACTATATTATCTGTACTCAGAGAATTATCACTGTGTTATCTCTAATGTTACATAGGACTGCAGGTAACATCTACTACATTATCTGTGCTGTGTACATATGTGCCTGTGTGGGTATATATGGGTCTGTTTGTGAATGTGTCTTTGTGCTTGTATATTTGTGCCTTTTATGTATTTGTATATGTTCCTTTCTGTGTATTTATCTGCCGGTGTGTGTGTGTGTGTGTGTGTGTATATGTGTTTGTACGTCTATACATTTACCTGTATGTATGTATTCCAGAATGTGTGTATGTATATTTGCCTGCATGTCTAAATATCTGTCTTTATGTATGTACAGTATATATGTTCCAGCGTGTCCATATATGTGATTCATTTTTGGTTTGTGTAGGGGCGGCAATAGAGGGTCCCGCACAGGGCACCATCCAAGCTAAGGCCGGCCCTGGCTGTCACCGACCCTAGTCAGAAGAAACTCCGCCGCTGCCTGCGCTGCATGACCTACTCGGCTCCTCCTGTAAGTCACACCAGGCAGAGCGGAGAGTGGTAGAGGTAGGCTACTGCTCACCGGACTGTTCACAGTGTGGCGCTAAGTACAAGGGAGGGAGTGTGGCGCTATTTAAAAGGGGGGGAATGTGGCACTATTTACGAGGGGGGGGTGTGGCGCTATTTACAAAGGGGCAGCGGGCTGTGTGTGGCACTATCTAGAAGGGGGGAGTGTGCTGCTATCTACAAGGGGGGAAGCGGGCTGTGTGTGGCACTATCTACAAGGGGGCTGTGTGTGGCACTATCTACAAGGGGGCTGTGTGTGGCACTATCTACAAGGGGGGCTTTGTGGCGCTATCTACAAGGGGGGCTGTGTGTGGCACTATCTACAAGGGGGGCTGTGTGTGGCGCTATCTACAGGGGGCTGTGTGTGGCCTCTTTAATTTACTTTCTTTTAATTTATTATTATGTTAATTACATTATAGAACTATATCGCTTGTAAAATGTAGACATTTTTTTATACTCGAGTTACATTAAAAAAATTTGGAAAAAAAATTACACCTCATTGATTGGTAGGGAAAGAAAACATGGCGAGGGGGAAGGAGATGTCGGGAAATAAGTTTGGGGGGGGCGCCAATCGGAATCTTTGCCCCGGGTGCAGGGGAACCTAGCTACGCCTCTGCCTGGCAAAAGGTACGATGGCCAACATTTACACTGACTCTAGGTGCACTTTTGGCATCGCCCACGATTATGGGCCCATTGGTAGTAGGAACTTTGTTGGATCATCGGATAAGCCAATTGAGAGCGCAAGCAAATTGGCTTGTCCCTGGATCCAATAATGCCGGTTTGTAGTAGCCTGCATGACATGCGCCCGGCATGATATAGGTAAAACAGCAAAGGTACCTATGAGAATTTCACCCTGACCAGATTACCCGTTCCAGCGACTGCAAAACATACAACTACCTGAGGTAGGTGTGTATGAAAATGTGCTCGTATGCGTAGACCTGTTCTCAGGGTGGCCTAAAGCATGCTAAAGGTCCTATAGCAGGACGGAATGTTGCAGCTTGTGCTGGCTTATTAAACCACCATTTTTTCACTAACACGGAGTGCTGTGGGATTTTCTTTCATATCTATCTATATCCCCTGGATCGGGATTACCTGCTTGCACCTGAGACCATCTTGGAATTGCATTTTGAGTGCTGCTGCTTTTCTATTTGTATATATATATATATATATATATATATATATATATATATATATATATGTAAAGAAAAAAGAAGAGCAGCACAAATAAACGCAAAGTATGCGTAGTTGTGTGTGCACAAGCCTTAGGGCCTCAGACTCCAGTCCCACATATATATTTCCAAACGAATAGGCAGCACAACACAGGTTCCAATTCCAAGCCGAAACGTCACACTTTTGGGGTCAATAAAGCACCCATTTTTTTCACCATAAGCCTTTGTGAGTGCTGCCTATTTACTGGTTTTTATATACAGTATATATATATATATATATATATTCATATATATATATATATATATATATATATATATATATATATATAGATGTAGATCATATATAGATGTACAGTTTTAGGCCCCACGAACACGTAACGTAATTGCGGATCAAAGTACGGACCCATTCATTTCTTTTGGCCCCGGACGCCTTCCCAGATATTTATGGGAAGGTGTCCGGGCCGTAGAAATGACCGGAAAACAAAAGGACATGTCCTATTTTGTTATTTTACGGACCGTGCTCTTGATTTTACGGTCTGCAAATTCGAGTGTCTGTCCGCGACACTGGTCGCATGCACAAAGTTCGCTTTGGAACCAGCTTTGGAAAATTTGCTCTCGAAAAGCCAGTTTACAATTCATTGTAAGCTCCGCCTTTTGCCCAGCATGTATGAAATGCACACAAATTTGGTATCGTTGAAGTCAGCAGAAGTTGACAAATTTGTATTCAGGTGTGTTTACCCAGCGGCATGCACCAGATGTCAGAAAAAAATCACCTGAATTCACATACATATTTGGAAAAAAAATGCCAGTTTTAATTTTTTCCATCAAAGTCAATGAATTGTCTGGACATAAAGGGCTACAATATTTTACATGTCACTAATCGAATAGTTTGGGGGCTGTAATTTCCTAAAAAGAGTCATTTTGGGGTTGTTCACAGTGTTTTGGCACTTCTCAACGTCTGTAATCGTTATGTGGTGTCAGCAAACCAGCTTTGCAAAATTTGGTCTCCAAAAGTCAGTTTGCGCACCATTCATTGTAAGCTCCGCCTTGCGCCAAGTGTGTAAGAAATGCACACACATTTAGTATCGCTGAAGTCGGCAGAAGTTGCCATATATGTATTCATGTGTGTGTAACGTCTATTGCCGCGGACCGTCACCCTGACTTACCCTCTGACGGCCGCGGTCATGGACGAGTGAGTTCCTGGCGGCATCTCCCTCCTGAGAGATGCCGGCACTCACTTCCTAGTCCGGACACTGTATCCCGAAGGGCGCGCCCGCCCGTACGTGCACGGCCTTATGGGGAAAGTGCGCACACAGTTTCAGAATATTTGCAATTAGCCCAGAATGCTGTTAGACTATAAAAGGGGCTCTGCCCTCTTGATCCTTGCCTGGGCATTGTTGTGTTACCTTTTAGTTTGTCATTGCAAATGGTCTCCTAGTGTTTTCCAGTTCCCAGTTTTACCCGTTCCTGCTGCCTGTACCCTGTATCCCGTACTACCGTGCCCCTGTGCATTCAAGAGTGGAAGTCGTGTTGTGCCCTCCACTGCATCTATTGTGTCGCACCCCGCCGGGTGTTCGTCTACTGTTGGATTCAAGAATCCATCGCTGCTGTCTACATTGCCTTAGGTACCCTTTCTGAACTATAGACATTGCATTGTATCTGTTTGGCCAGCTGCTATCCCGCTACGCAGTACGGCCCAGTGGGTCCACACCACGTGCCGTGACAGTACGCTCAGGCCATGGACCCCGCTGGCCGATCCAAGACCAAGATGACGTCACAGGAGATGCGGATGGATATGCTGGACCTCCGGTCTCGGCAGGACCAACTCCTCCAGGCCTTGAACATTCTTGCACGTCGGCAGGAGGTGCGAGCTGCCGTTCCTCATACTACACCTCCTGCCAGTGTTGATCCTCTGACTACACCTCCTGGCAGTGTTGATCCCCGATTTTCTTTGCCACTTCTTGATCGCTATGATGGAGACGCAGGGATCTGTCGTGGATTTTTGAACCAATGCCAGATCCACTTCAGCCTGTATGCTAGGGCATTCTGGACCGATGGCGCAAGGGTCGCTTTCATCATCTCTCTCCACACTGGCAGGGCCCTTGCATGGATGAATCCTATCTGGGAGAGACAAGGACCAGAGACCCGTGACTTCCAGGGGTTCCTCCGGACATTTCGCACAGTGTTTGAACAACGCAGACGTACCTCAGGACTCTGTATATATTGCGGCCTCTGAGGTCGTCTTGTGCGTCTGTGTCCCCAAAAGCCCCAAAGCCTAGGGTTGTTAGGAGAGACAACCTTGGATAAAGAAGGACGTCCATCTAAGTTGTCCATTCCCATGACCATAATGTCCGGCGAAAACATGCATCGGGTCTCTGCGTATCTGGACTCTGGCTCTGCAGCCAATTTTATATGCAAAGACCTTGTGGATCTTCTTCACTTGCCCACTACCCCTCTGGAGAAGCCTTTGATCGCTGCCTCAGTAGATGGACTGCCGCTGCCCCACCCAATATCGCTATTGAGCGCCGCATCTGAGGGGTTAAACGGGGTAAAACGGGTGAGATCGATACTGATATCGATCTCACCCATTCGAGCAGGGATGCCCCCAGCTCTCAGCTACCTCAGGTAGCAGGGAAATTTAATGGCTCCCTGCTCTGTTTATTTATTCTGATGCAGCGTATACATCAGAATAAAGCCGGTTAGTGGCCACCATGAAAAGGCGTATTGGTGGTCACTAACGGGTTAAGAAAGATTATATAATAATTTTTAACATTTCTATATTTATTTATATTGTAATGTTCTCCACTCCCTGCCACTAGGTTCCGGCATCTTCTGGCTTTTAGCCGCTGCCGCTCCTCTCTTCCAAGCTCTGTATTTGGTGGCCCCGTACGCTGCCGATGCTCTCCCTCTACCTCTATCCACCCAGATTTCCTAAATTATAGAGGGTGCTCCCCCTCCTGTGCGCTTTTCCAGAGCAATTTCGTTCACCCAAGCTTGTCTTGTGTTCTATATGCTATATCGTTGTTGGAATTCCTATGTTTGACTTCTGCCTGTATCCTTTGAACATCCTTGCCTGCCGCCACCCCTGTCCTGTGATGAACCTTGTCGCTTGCCCTGACATTTCGCTATTCCTGACTCTGCCTACTGTACTTGAGTTGCACTTAACCTGTTAATGTTGGCCGTCACCAAGGTTGACTACTCTGGGGTAGCAACCTGGGTTTTCAATGCAGTGAATTCCAGATCCCTGTATAGGGGTTAAAGGGTGACAGCCAGGGGGTTCTGTTAGACTCTGCTCCTTGATTTAGACCTACATCAAATCCCTTGGTGACAGAGTGGGTTCACACCACCCCCTGCTGGCCTTGTGATAGATTCATCCCACGGTACCCAAGACATATATTAACCAACATAAAATGCACTTGCCTGCTTCATACTGTGAGGCAGATTTATCACTGGTTTTAGTTCTATGAAAAAACTGACATTAATTTTAGTAATGCTAACAACATATTTATGAAAATGTCTCTATTGTGAATTTTTTAAATAAAATAGGCACCAGCTCTTCACCAAGTATGACCCGTGATCCTTTTTTGACAAGCTCCAGTCTTTTTTAAAAGAAAAAATAAACATCTGTCACTATTTTTCTATGTTTAAACCAATCATTTCAAAATAATAAAATTAATTTATTGTGAACTATGCCCTAATTTTCTCAATATAACTTACAATCTTGATTTTCATTTTGTATCTTAACCCCTTGAGTACCAGCACCGTAATAGTACAGTGAGGGCAGAAGACATCAGAGGACCTGCGCTGTAGTATTAAGGCGCTTTGATTTCGTGGGCACAATTACTCTGCCCCGGTGATCAGGAACAGGACCATGGCTATAATATAAAGCCGCAGCTCTCCAATGACATAGATCAGAGAAACCACTGATCTCCGTCATTTAACCCTCATTGCTGATCGTCGCGTACAAGGGGAATGCCCTGTGACATGGTTTAATCCCATCTATACCCATATCATACAAAAAAAATAAAAATACACACATACGGAGGTAGCCATCTTTAACTTGATTCTGATAACTTGATGCAGCGTGATATCACACAACAAAAGCCATTGAAAAGTAATTGAAAAAGTCAAGATAAGAGATCTAGCCATTGTTTATTTAATGCGTTAAAAGTCAAGGTAAAGACAGCTACATATGTATTTAGTATCACCATAACATTAGCAACTTGTTCTATAGATCTATTACAGTATTTACGGTGATTGGTGTCTAAAAAAACTAAGATATACAAAATCCTTTTTTTTCTGCATTTCCATCAAAATATAAATTAACGTATATGTACCCAACAATGGTACCAAAATGAAGTACAACTAGTCCTGCAAGAAACGACTCGTACAACTATGTTGACACTAAAAATGTAAAAGACATAGTTTCATTGATTATTCCAATAAGAATATACAGTATTGTGATATAACATTTTGCAACTCAAAAAGTTGTGACAAAAGTTAAAAAATTATATCCCCTTTATGGCAGTTTAACAGATGAGACACATTGCCTAACCTCCTTAGAAAAATATAAATTTAATTTAAAAAAAAATCAATACATGAAAACATATGTCCTATCTGTTCTATCTACACACACTATGCTAGCTGTAATCTCCGAAATTTACAGAAATTGCCTTTTTTTAACTCTAAATATGAAATATTTCAGGGAGATTTGATTTTAATGAAAGAAAACTAGAAAGGCAGTGATAAACAGTTCTGTGTCCATCTATGTCCTATCATTTTGACTTCTCCCATTTACTCACATAGTCAAGGGCAGATTTTTTGGTTAAAGAAAATGATGAATAGAATATTAGGGGTTTCTGTCTTTATTTATTTTTAAGGCTGTTCATTAGTCTCCAGTAGTCCCGAGCGAAAAAAAGTAAATTGGCAGTGCAGAGAGCAGAAGAGTTGCAGGAGGTTGAGATGTCTAAAGGGATCATTAGTATATATCCTTTATAGTGCTCATAGTTGGTGTCCTCAAATAAAATTAATTGGGCCTGATGGTGTGACTCTAATTGAGTCATGCCAGTATCCGCACAGTAATAGCTACAAATACAAATTGACAACATCTCTCTTATGTAACATGCCAAATTGTCTGCATTAACATCACTTTACTATGTTCATATACATGTTTTTTTCCCCAGAAAACTTTACATGTACTCCAAAAAGATGTTCTCACTTTACAAACAGAATGTACGTTGAGTGTCAAGAATTGTGGCAGATTCAGAGTTCAGTGACATAAATGATCAGGCAGAAGCATTCAAGCAGCCAAAGTAATTTAAATAAAAATCCAGGTTCGGAACACAGATAAGGCTCCTTATACACTACCGCTATAGTACGTTTAGCTCTCTTCCGTCAGAGGAAGAGTGGAACAAGAATCCAAACGGAAGCATCGCTTCCGTTAGAATTACCATTGATTTCAAAGCTAATTATGTTGTTTGCATCCGTTCCCTAAGTTTCTGGTTTTTTTTCCCACGGAAGCAAAAGTTCTGCAGACTGTACTTTTGCTTCTGTCAAAAAAACGGAAACCTAGCGAACGGAGGCAAATGGAAAGCATCTGAAAGCACTGAAATCAATTGTAATTCTAACGGAAGCGATGCTTTCCGTTTGGACCCTTGTTCATCTCTTCCTCTGACGGAAGAGAGCTAAACGTACTATAGTGGTAGTGTGAACTTAACCTAAACAGCAATCATTAGCTATGTGAGGCAGAGATGTGGTCAGGAAGCAGTACACAGATAAACAACAATTATTAGTAACGTGACGCAAAGGAGCTAGACTACAAGAAGGAAGCTCAATAGTCTGGCAAGGAGGTACTGCAAGGTGCAGGCAATGTGGGAGTCAAAATGGTGAGACCAATCAAGGCAATCAGGGTAAGGAATCCAGAGAGTCAGGAATCAAAAAGGCTAGGCATTAAATCCAGCAATTGTGCTGTCCACAGCACCTGTGGCTCAACAAGAAGAACTAGTGCCACAGACACAAAAGTCTCTAGGTTTGAATCCTGACATTGAGTTCAACATTTTATCGAATTTTTTTATCTGACTTTACTACTGTACTGTAGATGCATTTTTTTTAGGTAATTTCATATTTGTTACTTCACTATTGAACTGTCCCCAACCTAATATCACAACAGAAAAGTTTTAGCTTGTAAAATATTTAGCCATTTTAAAAGACTTCAGATTGTCTTTTAAAATGGCTGTCGGGATTCAATCCAAGATACTCTCAAAGTAGCAGCACTACTTCCTGAGCTACCTGATATGCTGGACAGCTCACTTTCCAATGTCGGTGTCCAGTTTTACCCAGATCTGATTTTGTCAAGTATCCAGGCAAGTTCAGTACAAAATAGACAACAATTTGGAGAGTAAGGCAGCATTGTGCTCTTAAACAATCAAGATTTTTTCACACATCAGAGTCTGCTGCTTGAGGAACAGATGTCATAGCTGGACACTACTTTAAATAATACTTGTCAAATTCAAGTGACATCTGTAACAGTATAAATATGGGCTATAGGCGGAGGTCCAAAAGAATTTTTTTTAATTCATAAAATGTAAAAATGGGCAAAATAGACATTGGGCAGTAGAGAAATTGAAAAGAGCATTATGTGTAGGAATAGTTTGAGTATGAGGACAAAAATTATCAGACACAGGACAAATGAAAGGATGCTGGATGAGTGCTTGATGCCTTCTGTCAAGCATGGTGGAGGAAAGTAAACAGTAGAGAGCTGCTCAGGTGCTGCTAAAGTAGGAAACTTATGCATTATTAGCCAGAATGAAGTAGGACACCAATCTAAAACATACTTCTATTCAACAAAGCCAAAAAGTGAGCTGCAGAAAACTGGAAGTGCCAGCCCATTGTATCTACTGTCTACTGACCATTGTCAGCTGGAAAATAAGATTATTTATTTTTTATGTAGATAATTCAACCGCCAAAAATAAAAAATAAAAGTTTATAATAAAATCCTGATTTAAATAATGTAATTTTCTGAGGCATTTCTGATACATCTCTTTTACAAAGGGATGCAATAGCACAAGCTGAACAGCACCCAAAATGGGAGTTTTGGAAACTACAGCACGCCCTGGCCCGATTAGCACCAGGCCAATGTGACTGTGACCACTTTAAGGCGCACAAGTGCTGTGGCCACGACCACATTCTGTCATGGTCGATCAGGCTGCTGCATTACTTTCTAAAGAGCATCTTATAGATGTTCTTAATAAACTGATTATGGAATCGCTTTAATTATTGAATAAAAATATTTTTCTATTCTTAAATATTCATTCTTAATTTGTGTAAATTTTTTGCTTAATTCTTAATTTTATATGTCTAGTATGTGCTGGGCTGGAATATTTCTAGCTGTATATTTGATTGTCTGTAAACTATTTGCTATAAAATCAATAGTCCTTTCGCTAATAAACCAAAGTCCTGGATAGAGAGAGATTAGGACATTTCTGGTATGAGGAAAATATAAATTGTGCCTTCATTATAAAAGATATTATATATAATATCCTAACAAACTGGATATTACGCAGACCAATATCCCCACAGGGGACACATCAACAAATCAAAACTTGGGGGTAAAGAATTTCCTTTGTATTGAATACAGATGCCTATTTTACTCCAGTAAAAATAGTAATTTAATTGTAATTAAATTCCATAAGTTTCCTAATGAATGCCCTTTCTTCCCACATGAAATTTCTGGATTTTATTTACAGACTATAGACATTCCTATTCGATTCATTTATATTGGCATTACATTCTGTCACGGTATGTGGGTTTGTGGACCCACTAGGCCGTACCGCCGTAGCGGGGAGGCAGCTAGCCAAACAACAGGGAACCCCAGCAATAGAAAGTCCCGCACAAGGGTACCTGGATAGTCCAGACAGTGGCCGCAGCTCTGGCACTGATGGAGATGGGTGCAGCAGGTAACGCCAGACGTGGCGGATGACACAGACGCCGCAGGTTGCGCCAGATGTGGCGAATCCCTCTGGACGTGGCAGATGACACAGGACATGGCGGGTGACACAGATGCAGTAGACACGACTCCTACTAGTAGGCACAGGAGCAAGAACACAGCACGGGATACAGTACCAGGTAACAACTGGAACGGGAAACACTAAGGGACCATTTGCAAGACGGACTTGGGAATTACTAACAACGCTCAGGCAAGCATCAGACAGGTTGGGGCCTTCTTATAGTCCAGGAAATCATGTGTGTTGATGATGATGATTTCCTACAAGAGCGGGCACGAGCGTGTGCACGCACCCTACGGGACACAGTGGACCGGAGCGTAAGTGAGCGCTGGCGTCTCCTGGGAAGGAGATGGGGACCAGCGCTCACAGACACATGGCTGCGGGTGTCAGGAGGGGAGTGGACCCGACGGCCCGCGGCCATGGATGCTACAGTATCCCCCTCTTACGCCCCTTCTTCTTGGGACTACAGCGAGAGAGGAACTTCTTAACGAGAGCAGGGGCATCGAGGTTCTCCTCCGGCTCCCAGGACCTCTCCTCAGGACCAAACCCTCTCCAGTCCACCAAATAGAAAGTCCTTCCTCCTACCCTCAGGATCTCCCTCACCTCGAACACATCATAAGAACCGCTGGAAGCAACTGTGGAACTGGAAGTCTTGCTGTAGCGGTTCAGGACCACTGGTTTCAGGAGGGACACATGAAAGGAGTTGGGCATTCTGAGGGTAGGAGGCAGCCGCAGCTTATAGGAGACAGGGTTAATTCGTTGCTGAATCTCAAAAGGACCGAGGAACCTGGGAGAAAACTTGTATGAAGGTACCTTCAAACTAATGTTCCGTGAGGACAGCCAGACCTTGGTACCTGGAAAATACTGCGGCGGCTCTCTTCTTCTTGTATCCGCTTTTTACTTCATGCGATTGACAGCCAGCAAAATAGAGGACCGGCCCTGTTGCCAGATCTGCAGGAAGTTCCCAAATGCAGAGTCAGCAGCAGGTACCTGAGAAGTAGTAGACACTGGAAGAGGGACTCTAGGATGTTGACCGTATACAATGTAAAACGGAGTGTAAGTGGTGGGCTTGTGTGGTTGTTGAACGAAAACTCGGCCCATGGAAGAAGCTGTACCCAATTATCATGCTGCAAGGAGATGAAGTGATGGAGATAATTCTCCATGATCTGGTTGATCCTCTCGACTTGCCCATTGCACTGGGGGTGATAGGCTGAGGAAAACTCCAATCTCACATCTAGGATACAGAGAGCCCTCCAGAGCTTCGAAGTAAACGGAACCCCCCAGATCGGACAAAATGTGAAGAGGAGCAGAAGGTAGGCCGGTCAGCGGGATAAAATGTGCCATCTTCGAGAACCGGTCCACCACCGCCCAGACAGTGTTGCATCCTGCTGAGTGAGGAAGGTCAGTGACAAAGTTCATCGAATGTGCTGCCAGGGGGCGTTGGGTACAGGCAGAGGTTGAAGCAGGCCGGCAGGCTTAGATTGAATAACCTTGTTAGAAGCACACACCGTGCAAGAAGAGACAAAGTCCACACCATCCTTGGGCAGCGTGGGCCACCAGAAGTGACGAGCAATCAGGTCTCGGGTTTTACGAACACCAGGGTGCCCAGCAAGTTTAGAACTGTGTCCCCATCGGAGAATTCTTCTCCTGTCTGCTAATCGAACAAAAGTCCTCCCTGGAGGGATGTCTCTAACCTACAAAGGATTGGCAGTGATAATGCAGGAGGGATCTATGATACTTTGAAGAGACTCCACCGTGTTATCTGTCTCAAATGACCTGGAAAGGGCATCGGCCCTCCCATTCTTGTCAGCGGGACGGTAGTGGAGCACAAATTGGAAACCAGTGAAGAACAGTGACCACCTGGCTTGACAGGGATTTAATCGTTCAGCGGACTGAAAGTAGGTGAGGTTGTTGTGGTCGATGTAGATCAGGATGGGGTGAGCTGCGTCCTCCAGCAGATGTCTCCACTCTTCCAGAGCCAATTTGATGGCCAGTATCTCCCGATCCCCAATAGAGTAATTGCGCTCTGCAGAAGAAAAAAGACTCGAGTAGTAACCACATACTACTGCCTTTCCTTTGGAGCTCCTCTGGAACAGAAGTGCACCTGCACCAACTGAAGAGGCGTCCACCTCCAAAGAAAACTGTCGAGATACGTCAGGATGATGGAGGATTGAGGCTGAAGTGAAGGCTTTCTTGAGACTAATAAATGCGGACTCTGCCTCTGGGGTCAACACCTTGGCATTCACACCCTTCTTGGTAAAGGGGGAAATAGGAGATATCAGTGATGAGAAGTTTGGGATAAACTGCCGGTAGAAATTGGTGAATCCCAAGAAACGCTCTATGGACCTCAGACCTTGAGGACGTGGCCACTCCAGGACAGCTCTCACTTTCTCAGGATCCATCTTGAGACCTTGACCTGAGATAATGTAGCCCAGGAAGGGCCGAGAACTCCTCTCAAAGACACACTTCTCCAGCTTGGCGTATAAATGATTCTCCCTTAATCGTAGTAGGACTTGACGGACATGCCTCCGATGAGTCATCGAATCTGGGGAGAAAATCAAAATATCATCAAGATAAACAACAACACCGATATAGAGGAGATCACGGAAGATATCATTAACGAATTCCAGAAACACTGCAGGAGCGTTACTCAGTCCGAAGAGCATTACTAGGTATTTGTAGTGCCCGTCACGGGTGTTAAATGCCGTCTTCCATTCGTCACCCTGGCGAATCCGAGTTAGGTTATAAGCCCCCCGCAGGTCTAGCTTTTTTTTTTGGCACCTCATATGCGATCAAACAGCTCGGATATAAGTGGCATTGGGTATTTGTTCTTGAAATTGGTAGAGTAGACCTCCAATTTATATTATAAGTTGTTAAACTTATCCCTCCATGCTCTGGTGTACACCACCTATTAAATCATGAAAATTGTAGGTATAGGGAGATAGGAAAAGTAGAGCACGGTGGACAATGTCGCCTTCAATTTTTTATTGATACCGACTAGTGTAGTAGGAGAAGGATTATACTGTGCAATGTCCCCTTTACTGCCACATTGTGTGGTATTTTGATTAAATTATTGCACAGTGTGATTACAGCTTTAAACAAATTCCACTGGGTAGGAAGCTTGTTGGCCCTACTATTCGGGTGGAAATAGAGGAGGTGGTGCTGCAAGGGTTATTTTTGTATCTGTGAGATACCTTGCATATGCACACTATAGGAGGTTGTGTTCAAACTCTATGAGCAACTGCCTGATCATTGACTACCTTTTAAGCGTTGCCGCTCCAAACTTTTGGTGAGTAGCAGCGCAAAAGGATTAAAATTTTTGTGTCAATGAACAGTTCATTAATCTTCAGAATGTGTTCTATTTGTTCTGTTTCCAGCGTTGCTGTTCCATTCCTGGCTCAAGCAACAGCTCGGCCAGCAACGCGGACAGAAGGCAATCTATCTCAGTGAGCAGCTAGCTGGTCACCGAGTGCGTTTTATATTCTCAGCGTTGCCGCTGCGGTTCTTGATTATGCGGCAATGCAGAGAAAAACGGCTTGCACTGCGTTTGAGCAGACAGACAATCTGCCTGTTGTGTATTATTTTGTGTTCTCAGCGTTACCGCTGCGATACACAATTCGGCGGCAGTACAGAGACAGCAGCGTACGCTGTGTTTATGCAAACAGACAGCCTGCCTGTTAGCAGTGAAAACTACTGGTTCGTGCAGTTGTCAGGATTGCTGGCTGTTTCAGAGTATTGGCTGTGAGTGCCGCGACGTCATGGGCACTCAGCAGCTCAGTGGTCTCAAGTGTCGCACTACGTCCTTTCCCTCCAGCTGTCTGGAGCGGACTTGAATTCGGCAGGATTAGTTAATTATTATTCATTGCTCCAATCTTGCCCTGTGTAATCTGTAATCTTTCCCTACTGTCAGGGTCGGTATGTCCCGACGTACGTTTCACTGAGTCAGCTTCTTCCGGGGGCGGGAGCATTTTGTTTCATGATCTGGTTGAGACCACGGTAGTCAATGCAGGGTCAAAGGGATCGGTCCTTCTTTTTAATGAAGAAGAACCCAGCCCTGGCCGGGGAGGAAGACTTTCGTATGAAACCCCTCTCCATATTCTCCTTGATATAGGCCGACATGGATAGAGACTCTGGCAAGAAGAGAGGATATACTCGGCCACGGGGGAGAAATGCATTAAGAACCAGTTCAATGGGGCAGTCATAAGTCCGATGGGGAGGCAGCGTCTCAGCCTCCCTTTTGCTGAAAACGTCTGCAAACTGAGCAAACTGGGGGGGCAGTCCCGCCAATGACTGAGGTAGAGGAGGCTGGACAGCATGGATATGCAACAAACAACGACCAAGGCACTTGGAGCCCCATTGGACAACCTCTCTGGAATTCCAGTCCAGGACTGGGGCATGTAGTCGAAGCCAAGGCAGGCCCAGCAGAGCAGGATTGATGGCCTTGGGCAAAACAAGGAAAGAAATTAGTACAGAATGAAGGACTCGGGGGCGGAGCCTGACCGCTGAACGTGATGGCAGCATAAGATAGTGCTCCTCACAAGCCGGCTCAGATTCATAGAAAATACGAGGCACAACTTTACTTAAAATGGTGAAAACGGGGAAAGACAAACTCAGGGACACATCGTGCACTCCAGGATCGCAAAAACAACAGGCCGACCTGGATAAATTTCTGCAAAAACGAGATTAACAAACGGCGGCTGGAGCTTCCAAGATGGCGCCGTACCCTGCTTCTGAAGACTCAGATGCAGACAGCATGTGTGGAGCTGCTGCGGCGAACCCAGAAGCAGGAGGGATAACTAAAGCATTCCTTAACCCCTTCACGCTCCTTGACGTACTATTACGTCATGGCAGCTCTATCGTTCGCGCTCCATGCCGTAATAGTACGTCTTGCAGTTAGAACAGCGGTGCGCGCGCCCGGCGCGTTCATGCGCTGTGATAGCTGCTGTTTCTGACAGCAGGCTATCACGGCATAATGGGACGGGACCATTTACTATGGTCCCGCCTCGCCGATCGCCGCTATTGGCTAGTCAGTGAGTAACTAGCCAATAGCAGCGATCGGTCTCATTCAGCACAGCAGTGCTCGAGCCCGGCGTTCCTGAGCTGTGATAGCTGCTGTTTCTGACAGCATGCTATCACAGCATAATGGGCCGGGACCATTTACTATGGTCCCGCCTCGCCGATCGCCGCTATTGGCTAGTCAGTGAGTAACTAGCCAATAGCAGCGATCATTCTCGTCACTTCCTCTCTCTGACCTCACATCCTGCTGCAACCGCCCTGAACGCCCTGTTGGAGTTAGCGAGGCGTTGAGATCGGTTGTGAGCAGAGAGTCAGAGAGAAAAGAAGTGAAAAAAAGTGAAAAAAAGTTTCTAAAACAACGTTTTTTTTGCTTCCCACCACCCCATCCACTACCCACTCCTGTTCCCTTCCTCTTTGAGTTCTACCCACGTTTTTTGGTCAGTGATCTCCTATCACTGACCACTTTTCAGTCTTCAGGACCACATTTCTTGGTCCCTGGGGATTTTTTTTTCATTTTTTTCTATATAAAACATAAAACAAAAAAAAAAATATAAAAAGAAAAAAAAGAAACAAAAAAAAATAGTTAGTTTAGCCAATTTTGAAAATTTAACTGGTTAGTTTAGTATTAGCCCCTTCCCGCTCCTTGACGTACTATTACGTCATGGCAGCTCTATCGTTCGCGCTCCATGCCGTAATAGTACGTCTTGCAGTTAGAACAGCGGTGCGCGCGCCCGGCGCGTTCATGCGCTGTGATAGCTGCTGTTTCTGACAGCAGGCTATCACGGCATAATGGGACGGGACCATTTACTATGGTCCCGCCTCGCCGATCGCCGCTATTGGCTAGTCAGTGAGTAACTAGGCAATAGCAGCGATCGGTCTCATTCAGCACAGCAGTGCTCGAGCCCGGCGTTCCTGAGCTGTGATAGCTGCTGTTTCTGACAGCATGCTATCACAGCATAATGGGCCGGGACCATTTACTATGGTCCCGCCTCGCCGATCGCCGCTATTGGCTAGTCAGTGAGTAACTAGCCAATAGCAGCGATCATTCTCGTCACTTCCTCTCTCTGACCTCACATCCTGCTGCAACCGCCCTGAACGCCCTGTTGGAGTTAGCGAGGCGTTGAGATCGGTTGTGAGCAGAGAGTCAGAGAGAAAAGAAGTGAAAAAAAGTGAAAAAAAGTTTCTAAAACAACGTTTTTTTTGCTTCCCACCACCCCATCCACTACCCACTCCTGTTCCCTTCCTCTTTGAGTTCTACCCACGTTTTTTGGTCAGTGATCTCCTATCACTGACCACTTTTCAGTCTTCAGGACCACATTTCTTGGTCCCTGGGGATTTTTTTTTCATTTTTTTCTATATAAAACATAAAACAAAAAAAAAAATATAAAAAGAAAAAAAAGAAACAAAAAAAAATAGTTAGTTTAGCCAATTTTGAAAATTTAACTGGTTAGTTTAGTATTAGCCCCTTCCCGCTCCTTGACGTACTATTACGTCATGGCAGCTCTATCGTTCGCGCTCCATGCCGTAATAGTACGTCTTGCAGTTAGAACAGCGGTGCGCGCGCCCGGCGCGTTCATGCGCTGTGATAGCTGCTGTTTCTGACAGCAGGCTATCACGGCATAATGGGACGGGACCATTTACTATGGTCCCGCCTCGCCGATCGCCGCTATTGGCTAGTCAGTGAGTAACTAGCCAATAGCAGCGATCGGTCTCATTCAGCACAGCAGTGCTCGAGCCCGGCGTTCCTGAGCTGTGATAGCTGCTGTTTCTGACAGCATGCTATCACAGCATAATGGGCCGGGACCATTTACTATGGTCCCGCCTCGCCGATCGCCGCTATTGGCTAGTCAGTGAGTAACTAGCCAATAGCAGCGATCATTCTCGTCACTTCCTCTCTCTGACCTCACATCCTGCTGCAACCGCCCTGAACGCCCTGTTGGAGTTAGCGAGGCGTTGAGATCGGTTGTGAGCAGAGAGTCAGAGAGAAAAGAAGTGAAAAAAAGTGAAAAAAAGTTTCTAAAACAACGTTTTTTTTGCTTCCCACCACCCCATCCACTACCCACTCCTGTTCCCTTCCTCTTTGAGTTCTACCCACGTTTTTTGGTCAGTGATCTCCTATCACTGACCACTTTTCAGTCTTCAGGACCACATTTCTTGGTCCCTGGGGATTTTTTTTTCATTTTTTTCTATATAAAACATAAAACAAAAAAAAAAATATAAAAAGAAAAAAAAGAAACAAAAAAAAATAGTTAGTTTAGCCAATTTTGAAAATTTAACTGGTTAGTTTAGTATTAGGGTTAGTTAGTGTCAGGGAACCGTCAAAAAGCGTAGTTAGGTATAGTGTCAGGGAATTTAGCGTCAGGAATCGGTCACCGTAGATAGGCTTAGCGTTAGGGATCCATCACCGTAGTTAGGTTTAGCGTCAGGGAAGCTCGGAATAATTAGATAGGTTTAGTGTCAGGCACCCGTCACCGTAGTTAGGTTTAGTGTCAGGGAAGCTTGAAATAATCTAGATAGGTTTAGTGTCAGGGAATCGTCGCCGTAGTTAGGTTTAGCGTTAGGGAAGTCCACATAAAATTTAGTTAGGTTTAGTGTTAGGAACCCTCGCCCTAGTTAGCTTTAGTGTCAGGGAAGTCCACTTGCTCTCTAAAAACAAAACACACATTTGTGCTAGTTGTGCTATCCTATTGCTCCCAGTTAGGGATTTATTTTTTTGCAGTATATAAATTTTGTCTTCGCACAACAAGCATGTCCCAACGGACATTTACTGCTGAAGAGGCGTATGCATTTCTGGCCTCCGACACAGACTCGTCGGATGGCGATACACTATTTTATTTGTCTACCTCCTCATCCAGCGATGAAGAGGAGGGACCCCCTAGGAGACGCCCCAGGACCACCACCATAGTAGAAATCCCTGAGAGAAGTGACCCCACAACAAGTGATACCCCTGAGCGAAGTGACCCCATTTGGACGCCCACACCAGACCATTATGAACCCCAAATCCCTGAGTACACGGGCAGCCCAGGCATCAAATTTAACACGGCAGGGTTCAGTGAGATGGACTTTTTCAAGTTCTTCTTCACTGATAACTTTATAGAGCTAATGGTCACCCAGACTAATTTATATGCCCAACAGTATATCACCAAGAACCCCAACTCATTTTATGCCCAATCCCAGAGGTGGACTCCTGTAAACGCAGCAGAGTTGGGCAAGTTCTGGGGACTGCTCTTGAACATGGGGCTTCTAAAAAAGCCATCCATTAGGACCTACTGGAGCACGGACATCCTATACCACACCCCGATGTACCGTATGGCCATGTCCAGGATGCGTTATGAGGCAATACTTCGCTTCCTACATTATGCCGATAATGAGCAGTGCCCACCCCGAGATGACCCCAGTTTTGACCGTTTATATAAACTGAGACCCCTATTAGACCATTTCAGTGCCCGGTTTGCCCAAGCATACACCCCCGAGAAGTGTATTTCCATTGATGAGTCCCTGGTACATTTTAAAGGGAGGCTTCAATTCCGCCAATACCTGCCAAGTAAGAGGGCAAGGTATGGCGTGAAGTTGTATAAGCTGTGCGAGAGTGCATCAGGGTATACATATAAATTCAGGATATATGAAGGGAAGGACAGCAGTATTCAGCCCCCAGAATGCCCCCCCTTACTGGGAATTAACGCAAAAATTGTGTGGGATTTGGTGCACCCACTGCTGGACCAGGGTTACCACCTCTACCTGGATAATTTTTATACCAGCGTCCCGCTCTTCAAGTGCCTCGCTTCCAGAAGGACTGCGGCATGCGGCACTGCTAGAAAAAATCTTAGAGGCCTCCCTAAAACACTGCTTGGGCAAACACTCAGAAGGGGTGAGAGCAGGGCACATTCTAGTAGCAACATATTGTGTGTCAAGTACAAGGACAAGAGAGATGTCCTTGTATTGACAACAATACATGGCCACACCAGTACCCATGTACCTGTACGAGGTACCAGTACAGAGACCCCCAAACCAGATTGCATCCTGGACTACAATAGGTACATGGGAGGGGTGGACTTGTCAGATCAAGTCCTGAAGCCCTACAGCGCTACGCGGAAATCGAGGGTGTGGTATAAGAAGCTGGCCGTGCACATCATACAGATGGCATTGTACAATGCGTACGTGCTACGTCGATGTGCAGGCCAGAGGGGAACTTTCCTGGAATTTCAAGAGGTGGTTATAAAGAACCTAATTTTTGGCGACCAGGAAGGAGGGGCACCCAGTACTTCTGGAAGCGAGGCCACACGCATCGTACCAGGGCAACACTTTCCAGGAGAAGTTCCCCAAACTGGCAAGAAGGGAAAAAGTCAAAAGAGGTGCAAAGTGTGCTATAAGAGGGGGATAAGGAAGGACACAACATACCAATGCGACACGTGTCCCGAAAAACCAGGGCTCTGTATGAAAGATTGTTTTAAAATGTACCATACATCCCTTGATTTTTAATTTACCCTGATGCACTCCGCACAGCTTATCCCCCTCATCTTTCCCTTTTGAGCCCTGCCATGTGCCCAAGCAGCAAATAACAGCCACATGTAGGGTATTGCCGTACCCGGGAGAACCCACATTACAATTTATGGGGTGTATGTCTCCGGTGGCACATGCTGGGCACAATATATCGGACACTGAAATGGCATATATGTATAGGAAATTGCAAATCTCACTTTGCACCATCTACTGCGCATTACCTTTTACACAATAACTGTTGGGTCAAAATGCTCACTACACTCTAGATGAATGTCTTAAGGGGTGTAGTTTTTAAAATGGGTTCACTTCTCGGGGGTTTCAACTGTACTGGTACCTCAGGGGTTCTGCCTACATGACTTAGCACCAGAAAAGCTCCAGTAGGCTAAATGGTGGTCCTTCCCTTCTGAGCCCTGTCGTGTGCCCAGGCAGCTAATAACAGCCACATGTAGGGTATTGCCGTACCCGGGAGAACCCACATTACAATTTATGGGGTGTATGTCTCCAGTGGCACATGCTGGGCACAATATATCAGACACTGAAATGGCATATATGCATAGGAAATTGCAAATCTCACTTTGCACCATCTGCTGCGCATTACCTTTTACACAATAACTGTGGGGTCAAAATGCTCACTACACCACTAGATGAATGTCTTAAGGGGTGTAGTTTTTAAAATGGGGTCACTTCTCGGGGGTTTCAACTGTACTGGTACCTCAGGGGTTCTGCCTACATGACTTAGCACCAGAAAAGCTCCAGTAGGCTAAATGGTGGTCCTTCCCTTCTGAGCCCTGTCGTGTGCCCAGGCAGCTAATAACAGCCACATGTAGGGTATTGCCGTACCCGGGAGAACCCACATTACAATTTATGGGGTGTATGTCTCCAGTGGCACATGCTGGGCACAATATATCAGACACTGAAATGGCATATATGCATAGGAAATTGCAAATCTCACTTTGCACCATCTGCTGCGCATTACCTTTTACACAATAACTGTGGGGTCAAAATGCTCACTACACCACTAGATGAATGTCTTAAGGGGTGTAGTTTTTAAAATGGGGTCACTTCTCGGGGGTTTCAACTGTACTGGTACCTCAGGGGTTCTGCCTACATGACTTAGCACCAGAAAAGCTCCAGTAGGCTAAATGGTGGTCCTTCCCTTCTGAGCCCTGTCGTGTGCCCAGGCAGCTAATAACAGCCACATGTAGGGTATTGCCGTACCCGGGAGAACCCACATTACAATTTATGGGGTGTATGTCTCCAGTGGCACATGCTGGGCACAATATATCAGACACTGAAATGACATATATGCATAGGAAATTGCAAATCTCACTTTGCACCATCTGCTGCGCATTACCTTTTACACAATAACTGTGGGGTCAAAATGCTCACTACACCACTAGATGAATGTCTTAAGGGGTGTAGTTTTTAAAATGGGGTCACTTCTCGGGGGTTTCAACTGTACTGGTACCTCAGGGGTTCTGCCTACATGACTTAGCACCAGAAAAGCTCCAGTAGGCTAAATGGTGGTCCTTCCCTTCTGAGCCCTGTCGTGTGCCCAGGCAGCTAATAACAGCCACATGTAGGGTATTGCCGTACCCGGGAGAACCCACATTACAATTTATGGGGTGTATGTCTCCAGTGGCACATGCTGGGCACAATATATCAGACACTGAAATGGCATATATGCATAGGAAATTGCAAATCTCACTTTGCACCATCTGCTGCGCATTACCTTTTACACAATAACTGTGGGGTCAAAATGCTCACTACACCACTAGATGAATGTCTTAAGGGGTGTAGTTTTTAAAATGGGGTCACTTCTCGGGGGTTTCAACTGTACTGGTACCTCAGGGGTTCTGCCTACATGACTTAGCACCAGAAAAGCTCCAGTAGGCTAAATGGTGGTCCTTCCCTTCTGAGCCCTGTCGTGTGCCCAGGCAGCTAATAACAGCCACATGTAGGGTATTGCCGTACCCGGGAGAACCCACATTACAATTTATGGGGTGTATGTCTCCAGTGGCACATGCTGGGCACAATATATCAGACACTGAAATGGCATATATGCATAGGAAATTGCAAATCTCACTTTGCACCATCTGCTGCGCATTACCTTTTACACAATAACTGTGGGGTCAAAATGCTCACTACACCACTAGATGAATGTCTTAAGGGGTGTAGTTTTTAAAATGGGGTCACTTCTCGGGGGTTTCAACTGTACTGGTACCTCAGGGGTTCTGCCTACATGACTTAGCACCAGAAAAGCTCCAGTAGGCTAAATGGTGGTCCTTCCCTTCTGAGCCCTGTCGTGTGCCCAGTCAGCTAATAACAGCCACATGTAGGGTATTGCCGTACCCGGGAGAACCCACATTACAATTTATGGGGTGTATGTCTCCAGTGGCACATGCTGGGCACAATATATCAGACACTGAAATGGCATATATGCATAGGAAATTGCAAATCTCACTTTGCACCATCTGCTGCGCATTACCTTTTACACAATAACTGTGGGGTCAAAATGCTCACTACACCACTAGATGAATGTCTTAAGGGGTGTAGTTTTTAAAATGGGGTCACTTCTCGGGGGTTTTAACTGTACTGGTACCTCAGGGGCTTCTGCCTACATGACTTAGCACAAGAAAAGCTCCAGTAGGCCAAATGGTGGTCCTTTCCTTCTGAGTCCTGCCATGGGCCCAAACATCAGTTTATCACCACAAATGGGGTATTGCCGCACTCAGGACAAATTGGGCAACAAAATGGGGTGTTTTATTCCTTGTGAAAATAAGAAATTTTGAACAAAAATTACATCTTAATGGAAAAAAATATCATTTTTTTAATTCACAGCCCAATTCAAATAGGTGCTGTGAAAAAACGGTGTGGTCAAAATGATAACAACAACCATAAATGAATTCCTTGAGGGGTCTAGTTTCCAAAATGGGGTCACTTCTGGTGGGTTTCCATTGCTTTCATACCTCTGGGGCTCTGCAAATGCGACATGGAACCCGAAAACCAATCCAGCAAAATCTGGACTCCAACAAACACATAGCGCTCCTTTCCTTCTGAGTCCTCCCATGGGCCCAAACGGCAGTTTATCACCACAAATGGGGTATTGCCGCACTAAGGACAAATTGGGCAACAAAATGGGGTGTTTTATTCCTTGTGAAAATAAGAAATTTTGAACAAAAATTACATCTTAATGGAAAAAATATCATTTTTTTAATTTCACAGCCCAATTCAAATAGGTGCTGTGAAAAAACGGTGTGGTCAAAATGATAACAACAACCATAAATGAATTCCTTGAGGGGTCTAATTTCCAAAATGGGGTCACTTCTGGTGGGTTTCCATTGCTTTCATACCTCAACACCTCTTCAAACCTGGCATGCTGCCTAAAATATATTCTAATAAAAAAGAGGCCTCAAAATGCACTAGGTGCTCCTTTGTTTCTGAGGCTTGTGTTTTATTCCACGAGCGCACTAGAGCCACATGTGGGACATTTCTAAAAACTGCAGAATCTGGACAATACATATTTAGTAGTATTTCTCTGGTAAAATCTTCTGTGTTACAGAAAAAAATGGAATAATATTGAAATTCAGCAAGAAAAATGAAATTTGCAAATTTCACCTCCACATTGCTTTAATTCCTGTGAAATGCCTGAAGGGTTAAAAAACTTTCTAAATGCTGTTTTGAATACTTTGAGGGGTCTAGTTTTTAAAATGGGGTGTTTTATGGGGGTTTCTAATACATAGGCCCCTCAAAGCCACTTCAGAACTCAAGAGGTACCTTAAAAAAAAGGCTTTTGAAATTTTCTTAAAAATATGAGAAATTGCTGTTTATGTTCTAAGCCTTGTAACGTCCAAGAAAAATAAAAGAATGTTAAAAAAACGATGCCAATCTAAAGTAGACATATGGGAAATGTGAACTAGTAACTATTTTGGGTGGTATAACCGTCTGTTTTACAAGCAGATGCATTTAAATTCTGAAAAATGCAATTTTTTCAAAATTTTCTCTAAATTTTGCAATTTTTCACCAATAAACACTGAATATATCGACCAAATTTTACCACGAACATGAAGCCCAAAGTGTCACGAGAAAACAATCTCAGAATCGCTTGGATAGGTTTAAGCATTCCGACGTTATTACCACATAAAGTGAAATATGTCAGATTTGAAAAATGGGCTCTGAGCCTTAAGGCCCAAACTAGGCTGCGTCCTTAAGGGGTTAAGAAAACCCTACAGGAAGCTATACTGCCAGTGATGAAGGAACTAACGGAGTTCAGGTCAGATTTTAAACGTATGGGGCACAGATTGGAGGCTCTAGAGTCGGCAGTGTCAGACACAGTCAATCATGTGGACTCGGTGGGGCATAAACTACAGGTCCAGGAGTCGCAAATGAACAGGGCACTAACTATGATTGAGGATATGGAGAACAGAAGCCACAGAAAAAATATTAGGCTGAAGGGCCTAGCTGAATCGTACGCAGCTGAGGCGTTACCATCGATTGCACTGCAAATATTCGCCTCCTTACTAGGAGAAGACAGAGCGGAAAAGGTGGTGATAGAACGAATTCACCGGGCCCTGAGACCTAAACCTAAGCCGACAGACACACCACGGGACGTCATCTGTGGACTTTTAAGTTATGTGGATACAGCAGCCATCTTAACGGCTAACAGAGAGCAGCAAAGGGTGATGTTTGAAGGCTCTACTCTGCAGCTATATCAAGACATAGCGGCGTCTACACTGGCAAAGAGACGCATTATGAGACCATTGCTGGCGAAACTCCGGGAGATAAATTTGCCTTATACCTGGCTTTTTCCTTTCGGACTGGCTATCATTAAAGAAGGAAAGAGGATCCTGATTCATACACCGAACGATCTGGAGGAAGCTTGGGAACGCTTGGGAATCCGCCCTATCCAGATACCAAATTGGTTACCAGCTCAGACAGACATCACGCTGCCGGACCTGCCGAAGATGGAGCCTTGGTCTATGTATTCCAAAGACAGAACGCCACGTGGAAAGAAGCAGAGGGCAGAAGCAATGGAGGATGATGTGCCTTGAACTGTCCGGTCTCGTTCGTGAGATATTCCGTTTTCTTTCATTTATTTATGTCCTTAAATGATGCTGAAAATTCTACTTCATACGAGTTGTTATAATGCATTTATTGAGGCAGCAAAATGATTGAAAAGTTTTGATATTTCTAGCTATGTTGACAAGGGCTTACATGTTTCTAGGTACCAGATAATATTTGTGGTAGATGGAGAACATGTAAAGGAGATATGTCGGCCCCAAATGCTATGACAAGGAGTTACCCGGCAAAGCTTCTCGAAGCAGCTGGACCATAGATACTATATGAAATCCCAGTTAGTGGAATATTGCAGACAGTATGGTGCAGCACTTATGTTTTTTGTGAAAACACTACTGGGCCAAAAGTGCCAAGTAAGTTATTACATTAGTTTATATTATCATAAGAAGCATGGGTAGCATCCGGTTGTGCTCTCATAAGAAAGAATTTATATGTCTAGTGCCTGAACTAGAATGATTTCCTTAAATTGTTCGGATATTTGAATATTCAATTTCTCATTGTTCTTTATTTTCTAATTTAATAAGTATATTATGGATCTGGGCCAGGCCCCGGCTCAGGATTATTTTTTCTCCCTCCCATATGCAGCGATGTAATGGTGACAGTATTGGGTGGGTAGTGAGATATCTATCACACCTATTGTATTATGCAATGGTCACAAAGAGGCCAAATAGGCCATATATAAGCTGCAGTTCCATAGTGCCTGGACACTTATTGATTGTTTTGTTGTACGTCTTCCCCCCTTCCTTCCCTTCCCCCCTACTCCTGTACTGTCAAATATTATACCCTAGCAAAATACAATTACAGCAATACCTTAACAAACGGAATAGCCTAACACACACATCACAAAAATGGCGACTATAAAGTTAGTGACTTATAATGTTAATGGACTGAATTCACCCCAAAAACGGAATCAGATTATAACGCTGTTAAAAAAGGAAAAAGTATCTGTAGCATTTTTACAAGAAACACATTTTAAAGTTGATAAAATACCTAGATTGCCTACTAACTATTTTTCTTCATGGTTTCATGGTTGCAGCTCGGGCTCTGCTGTACGAGGTGTCTCTATTGCACTACATAGGGACCTACCGTTCATCTTTCTGGCTAGACATGATGCGAGGGATGGCAGAGCACTATTTATTAAAGGTAAACTGGGCACACTTACATGCACTTTAGCGAATTTGTATGTCCCCAACAAATCACAGATAACCTGGTTACTCCAAATTCTGGAAGAGTTACGTGCTTTTGCAGAAGGCCCTATTATTATAGGGAGAGATTTGAACTTAACTCTTAATCCAGAAATGGACTCTTCAACCCATAAATCAACCATCCCACAGATTGGTAGACGGAAACTTTTGAACAAATTCCAAGAACTCAACTTACATGATGCTTGGAGAGTGATGAATCCTACAAAAAAGGATTATACATTTTACTCTCACCCTCATTACTCACATCAGAGACTAGATTATCTGTTTCTACATGCACACTTTATAACATCAATGGAGGCAACGAGTATTGGACAGATTACGGTTTCAGATCACGCACCGGTGTTTATTACATTGAGGGTTGCAGAGCTGTCCTCTAGAGAGTGGACATGGAGGTTAAATGAAACTCTTCTGGACTCCCCAGATCTGTGCAAGATATTGATAGAGTCATTGCAGTCCTATTTTGACATCAATGACACAGCGGATGTTTCAGGGACTATACTATGGGAAGCGCACAAGACATATATCAGGGGTATATTAATCTCCCTAGGAACAAAAATCAAAAGAGAAAGGGAAAGAGAAATTTTAGGGATGCTATCGAAAATAGCGGAGACTGAAAAGATACATAAAACTACCCCAACCAAACAGTTACAGTCTGAATTGCTGATTCTCCGAAATAATTTGAAAGATACCCTGAACAAAAAATTAGCAGCTAATTTGATGCACTATCAACAGAAGTTATACACACATGGGGATAAGGGGGGAAAATTAATGACGGCCCTGATCAAAAAGAAAAAAGAAAGGGCCTTTATCCATAAGATTAAAACTCCAGAGGGCCATACATGTACGACTACAGAAGAAATAGCGGGAGAATTCAGTGAATATTATTCGAAATTATACAATATCCCGGCTCCCTCTCTGACCTCAGATATCTCCAGATCTGCACAGATTGAAGAATTTCTGGGACCACTAAAACTACCTACACTCTCAGGGGATGATGCGGAGGAACTTATGACTCCGGTTACTCTTGAAGAGGTGTCAAAAATACTACATTCCTTTCCTTCAGGGAAAAGCCCAGGACCGGATGGTCTAACTATTAAATATTTTAACAATTTTAAAGATATTTTATTACCTCCGTTGGTTAGAGCGTTCAATGACTTGCTACGGGGAAATAAATTCACGGCGCAGTTGTTGGAAGCGTATATTACAATTTTACCTAAAGAAGGAAAAGATCCTCTCTTATGTTCTAGCTACAGGCCTATATCTCTTTTAAATCTAGATCTCAAAATATGGGCTAAATTGCTATCCACTCGGGTTAAAAAGTTTCTGAATACCTTAGTTCATACAGATCAGAAGGGATTTGTGCCGGGACGGGAGGGAAGACAGAACTCCATTCGACTGATGCACTACATTCAGAAAGCGCATGAATCTAAAATCCCTCTAGTGCTAATGAGTACAGATGCTGAGAAAGCGTTTGATAGAGTGGCATGGGACTTCATGGCAGCCACTCTAGCAAAATTCAACTTTCCAGAACCATTTATTAAGGCAATATTTACACTATATAGTAGGCCATCGGCTAAGATAAGGGTGAATGGGGTTCTGTCTCCTTCTTTTTCAATAGGGAATGGCACAAGACAGGGGTGCCCTCTTTCACCTTCTTTATTCATCTTGACCTTAGAGACTCTTTTGCAAGCCTTGAGGCAAGATGACCGCATTAAAGGTTTAACTATAAATTCAAAACAACACTTAGTTCACGCATTTGCGGACGATATGTTACTTACCATCACAAATCCGATTAGTGCTATACCATGTATTTTAGAAGTTTTTCACAACTATGGATTGGTGTCTAATTTTAGAGTAAACTACACTAAGTCAGAAATTCTTAATGTTACATTACCACAGAGACAAGTGAAAAGGTTGGCACCTGCTTCCGAATTCCAATGGCCTTCGGAATCTGTGAAATACTTGGGTATCCAATTGCCTGCAGATCTTAATGAGCTATACAAGTTAAATTACAAGCCACTCCTTCGGAAGATAAAAGAGCTTCTTACCTCCTATAATATACCATACATCTCGTGGATGGGTAGGAGAAATTTGCTCCAGACATATATTCTACCTGTGGTACTTTACATTATGAATATGGTTCCAATTTACCTACCGAAAACTTTCTTCAAGACAGTGCAACAAATGTTTAACAACTACTTGTGGAAACAAAGAAGGCCGCGAATAGCATACTGCACTCTCACAAAGAGTAAGCGTCAGGGTGGAATGGGTCTTCCTAGTGTAGAGAGTTACTATAAAGCTATACACTTGCAGAGATGGTTGGATATGGCTTCAGCATCTGAGGATCTAGGAGGGTTAGTTAGGGAATCAGTACAGGGAGAAGATAACCCTTTAGCGATTCTTTGGGCACCGACCCAACAGGACATAAGCTCTATGAAGAATCCCTTAATGAAAGGCACTTTGGCGGTTTGGGCTAAGGTGGGCTTGAAAGAGGATGTACTTCCTCAACCATCACCGTTGCTACCGGTAGCGGCATTACCTAGACTCATTTCATTAAGGGTTGGTTCTTGCTCAGACTTGTGGAAATGTTTTGAAGGAATATGGATTAGAGATTTCATGTTGGAGAATAGAGTCCCAACAGCAGAGGAGATCCAGGCAATGAGGCAGGTAAATGCTCCAAAATTTAACTTTCTTCAGATACATCATATACAAATGGCATGTGAAAAATTTCTAAAACAGTACAATATAACTAGAGAGCTCACGTGGTTTGAAAAGTACCTAGCTACACATAAAGGGAGTAAACATAAAATATCCAAGATTTATCACCAACTGGTGGCACTTGGGGGGGTAGATCTGCCATCCTTCGTAGCAGCTTGGGAGGCGGAGCTCGGGCTGCAGCTGACGGATCAGGAGAGGAATACGGTCATGTGTAATTCACATGGATTCTCCAGGTGTGTGAAACTGCAAGAAAATCACTATAAGTTGCTCACTAGATGGTATAAGACCCCGCAAGCACTATATCGTATGGGGCTTGCCCCAAATGCTCTCTGCTGGAGGTGCAAGTCTCATGAGGGATCGTTCACACATATTTGGTGGACCTGCCCGGGGGTTATCTCCTTCTGGACACAGATCGAAAGACATATAAACTGGGTATGTGACACAGATATAGCTTTAACCTGGGAAAACATAGCTTTGGAACTACCTTCTAGTACCATGGCCTTGTCAAAAAAGCAATTGCATACGCACTTATTAGCAGCTGCAAAAATATTAATACCTTTGCATTGGTTGCAAACCACTGCCCCTACAGTAGGGAAATGGGTAGATAAGGTTAACCAAATCTGTCGTATGGAAGAACTATCCAATAGAGTGGAAAACACTTACGAGAGGTTTTTGAAGATGTGGTCTCCGTGGATTCAGCGTAGAGATAACTTAAGCCGATCAATTTTATAATTTGATAATCATATAACTCTATAATACATATGGTTTTTATATTATAGGGTATAGCTGACACTCATTCATTTACCCCCCCCCCCCTCCTTACCTACTTCCAAAATCTGTCCTTACTTCCAACCCTTTCCCCACGTTTGGGGTTTTCCCCTTCTTGATGTTTGATGTATAATCATTTTCTATGTCATCATTTGGCGCATTTCTAAATGTACGATTAAAGGTGTTACTGATACGCTTTGAACTGAATTGCATAAAGTACACACTGTGGTTGTAATAAATGGCATTTATTTTGAGAGACGAACTGACAGAAAATGTCTAGTGTTGTTAAAGAAATATGTAATGTTGTGTAATGTTTGTTATGTGTTAACTGTACTATATACCAATAAAAACAGATTTGATAAAAAAAAAGAATGAAGGACTCCAACCTGGAGCTTCAACGGCTTGGTTTTAGAAACAATGGGATCAGGCAGAGGCAGTCCATTAATGAATGCAACAGCCAAAGATGTCTCCAGGGAAACTGTGGGTAACTGAAGATGATTTACTAGCTCTTTCTGGATGAAGTTTGCAGCAAACCCAGAGTCAAGATAGGCAGAAACCCGATGCGTCCTCTCGCCGGATACCAGGGTCACAGGAATAGTCTGCTTGAAACAGAATGCTTTATTAGGTACCGTTTCACCTAGGGTTGTCTCTCCAAACAATCCTAGGCAATGGGGTCTCTCTGGTTTCTGGGGACACAGACGCACAATATGGCCTCCGAGGCCCTAATACAGACAAAGTCCAGAAGTGCATCTACGTTGTTTCTCCTGGATAGACAATTTGACATGGTTCATCTGCATAGGATGTTCTGGTGCGACGACTGAGTAGGATTGCTGGAAAGTAGAATCCAGCCTAGGAAGTTCTCTCTCCCCATGTCAACCCAAGTGGCAAGTAGGATAAGATCGTCCAGGGTGGATGGCAGATCGCGAGCGGCTAGCTCGTCCTTAATCCCCAAAGACAGTCCCTGCCAGAATGTGGCCACCAAAGCCTCGTTGTTCCAGGTTAACTCAGCAGCCAGGATACGGAACTGCATAGCATACTCGCCCACACAGAGGTCTTCCTGGTGTAGGGTTAGCAGGGATGCAGCAGCTGAAGAAACTCTCCCAGGTTCCTCAAAGATCAAGCGGAAGGTCCGTAAGAAGCACTGCAAGTCACGGGACTCTGGTCCCTGATGTTCCCACAGAGGATTAGCGCATGCCAGGGCTTTGCCAGTAAGGAGAGAGATGATGAGGGCGATCCTGACGTCATCCGAAGAGAAGGACCTGGCATGTAGTCTGAAGTGGATCTGGCACTGATTCAAAAATCCCCTGCAGGTCCTCGGGTCGCCGTCATAGCGTGGAGGTAGCGGAAAGAAGCACAGGGGATCGGTACTGGTACAGACAGGAAGTGTAGCAGGAGGAACAGCAGAAATAGGTGCGGTGACGACTGTGGTTGGAGCAGGCAGCCGATGGGCTATGGCGTTCCCCGACAGGTGGAGTTGGTCTTGCCGTGACTGGAGGTCTTGCATCTCGGCCAGCATGGCTTGTGTCTTCAAGGTCTCAGGTTGACCAGCGGGGTTCATGGCCTGAGCGTACTGTCACAGCATGTGGGTTTGTGGACCCACTAGGCCGTACCTCCGTAGCGGGGAGGCAGCTGGCCAAACAACAGGGAACCCCAGAAATACAAAGTCCCGCACAAGGGTAACTGGATAGTCCATACAGTGACCACAGCTCTGGCACTGATGGAGATGGGTGCAGCAGGTAACGACAGATGTGGCGGATGACACAGATGCCGCAGGTTACGCCAGATGTGGCGAATCCCTCTGGACATGGCAGATGACACAGGACGTGGCGGGTGACACAGATGCAATAGACATGCCTCCTACTAGTAGGCACAGGAGCAAGAACACAGCACGGGATACAGGAACAGGTAACAGGGCACGGGTAGCAACTGGAACGGGAAACACTAAGGGACCATTTGCAAGACAGACTTGGGAATTACTAACAATGCTCAGGCAAGGATCAGACGGGCTGGGGCCCTCTTATAGACCAGGAAATCATGTGTGTTGATGATGATGATGATTTCCTACATGTGTGCGCGCTGGCTGTTTAAGAGCGGGCACGAGCGTGTGTGCGCACCCTACAGGACACAGCGGACCGGAGCGGAAGTGAGCGCTGGCGTCTCCTGGGAAGGAGATGGGGACCAGCGCTCACAGATCCATGGCTGCGGGGGTCAGGAGGTGAGTGGACCCGACGGCCCGTGGCCATGGACGCTACACATTTCACTCTTGCCCACAATTCTCTAAAATTACAGGAGATAGTGAAAGACATCCTACTTACAACCTACTACTAAAAGTAAGAGTAATGTTGCGGGGTGTCTGATTAGATTTAATATGCTGGGGCAAGAGAAGAAAAGTAAAACAAAATCGAGGCAAAACCGTGCCGTTTTTGAAAAATCACAGCAAAATGCTGAGGTAAAAAAATGCATTTTGACCGCGGGATGTGAACCCAGCATCATGAAGATGCACCGCTCCTGTCCCATGTTCTATAACTTTGGGTTCACGCATTGCGGTCAAAATATGTCTTGACTGCGCCAGGAAAACCCAGATTCAGGCCAAGTTCCCATGTAGCATATATGCTGCGGAATTTCTGCAACAGAATTCTGTGGGGAAATTCCGCAGCATTTACAGTAGCAGCAAAGTGGATGAGATTTAGAAAATCGCATGCCCACGCTGCAGAAAAAAAATGCAGCGTAAATGTTAATAAATTGACTTGCGGTACGGAATTTAAATCCACAGCATGTCAATTTATGCTGCATTTTTGTTGATTTTCTGTTGCGATGCAAAACCCGCAACAGAAACCATTGTGTTATGACTTTTGCAGTGGTATTGCAGCGATTCCGCCGCAAAAATCGCAACTCAGGAAAAAATAAATAAATCATACCTACCCAGTAAACTCTCCTTCTTCCTGCAGTACAGACTCCTGGAATGATGTTTCATCTTATGTAACCGCTGCAGCCAATAACAGGCTGCAATGTCACATGGCCTGCAATGTCATCTTGAGAGGCCAGAGTACGTGCAGAAAAGAGGGAGGGGGACATTTTTATTTTTATCCCAGTACTGCATTCCGCAGCTAAAATTCCGTGTGGGCAGGAGAAACTCTTCATGGCGGTCTGGGCCCAATGGAGAAGAAAAAGGTAAGCAAACAAATTAGTAAAGATGTCACCTCTAAATCACTGAATGTAATTGTAATCTACTCTAAGGCTGGGTTCACACGACCTATTTTCAGACGTAATGGAGGTGTTTTACGCCTCGAATTAAGTCTGAAAAAAAGGCTCCAATACGTCAGCAAACATCTGCCCATTACTTTCAATGGGCTTTACTATGTAGTGTGCCGACGACCTGTCATTTTACGCGTCACTGTCAAAAGACGGCGCGTAAAATTACAGCCTCGTCAAAAGAAGTGCAGGACACTTCTTGGGACGTAATTGGAGCCGTTTTTCATTGACTCCAATGAAGAAGAGCTCCAAATTACCCCCGTAAAAGACGCCCCGCAAAACGCGAGTACATGCAATTACGTCTGAAATTCAGGAGCTGTTATCTCCTGAAAACAGCTCCGTAATTTCAGACATAATTGCAATTATCGTGTGCACATACCCTAACACTGAGTTAGTTGGATCAGCCCTTTATTCCCTTGTATAGTTTGCAGTGTGATAATACTCTGCAGACTGCATACACTACTGCATGGTCGTATTATTAAGTATTAATTTGGTGGTAATTAGAGATGAGTCAATCGATTATACACAAATCAGTTACGAGTTTGTTATGAATTTGTTACGTATTTGTTACGAATTTCCCAAAAGTTTCGGATTTTAGCGAATCCAATACTTTTGGGATACATTTCACATGAATTGCAAATTTTTTTTTCAAATAAATAAAATTTTAATTAAAATGTAAATCCTGGTGCTGATAGCATGCCGATGCCTGACTCAATTAGCAACGAATTTATTCTGATCAAATCTAATGGCCCAAAAGGAATTTTGTGAAATTTCACTAATCTCTAGTGCTAATATTGATCTTTGTATAGGATTTTTTTATTCAGTTACAGTAGTATTATTCAGTCACTATGTTGTGGTAATATTTGTTTATAGTTCACTTGCCAGGACTGATGATGTGCCGTACCGGCACATGACTGCTGCAGACAGTCACTGGCCTCAGCGATGATGCCAGTATGTATGGCACGGGACTTCTGAGGTCAGTGATTTGGCTGTTTGCTCCACCTACTGTTTTGTAGCATTCGCCCTGTCTACGAGTGCAATGCCTCGCTCAATTTTGTGTTAGCCCCCCCTTACTGTAAATGCTCGACTTTGTATTTTTGCAATAGCTCAACCTACCACCAATGTGACTACTGCTAATGACTTTTTTGCTGGCCTACTTGTATTGGCCCGGTCTGCCGCCAATTGTGACTTACCTACAATATCAAGGCAACTTTAAAAAAAATTCCAGGGCCACTTTAAGTTCCCAATCCGCCTCTGGGCACGTCTGCTAGTGTTTAGAACGCGCCTCTCTGATGCTGAATGCGCTGCCAGAAAGGAACAGGAGAGCAGGACGGTGAGGTTAGTGTGATCCTCCTGCCACTGTCCGACACTAGGGGGGATTATACAGCAGGGGGGTCTAACCATCTAACTGACTGCAGAGGGCTCTATGACGGGATAAGTAATTTACCCCATAGTTCTCAGCAATCAGACGCTCAAACCCGCCCTGCTGTATAATAACTACTGAGGTGTCTATGGGGAATGGGGGGTTATTCCCCCCTTTATAGAGCCCTCTGCAGTCAGTTAGATGGTTAGATCCTCTTTGCAGTATAATCCCCCTTCCCATAGAACCCTCAGTAGTTGTTATATTGCAACGGGAGATTGTCTGACTGACTGCTGGGAGCTCTATGGGGGGTAATCTTCCCTTCACAGAACCGTCAGAGTCAGATGCTCAGACCCTTCCATAGAGCCCTCAGCAATCAGTCAGACAATGGAACTTCCCTTACAATATAATCCCCCCATACAGCCCTCAGTAGTTATTTTTACTGCAAGAAGAGGGGTATCTAACTGCTTAAAGGGTAACTAAACTTCTAAATAATTTTGACATTTAACCAAGCACTGGGACCCCCACCGATCGCTAAAATGAAGCGGAAGAAGCGCTCGTGTGACCGCTGTGCTGCTTCGTTTCTGATCTTGTTTTCTCGGAAAGCCGAGCAAGCGGTGTATGGAGTTATAGACTTTCTATTGAGACGTACATCACTCCAAGGAACGCTGATCAGAAATAAAGCGGTGCAGAATTCAACGGAGCGCTTATGCTGCTTCATTTCAGCGATCAGTGGGGGTCCGAGTGCTTGGACCCCCACCAATTAAAATTATTTTTTCATTATTATTTGATGTGTTAAAGGCTATGTATACCTCTGAAAACTTTTTTTTTTTTAAATCTATTTAATAAAACAGTGTATCAGTGTGTTTGGTGCAACTTTCTAAATATTTTTATTAAAAATTATTTTTACTTTTTCAGATACAGCTGCTTTGTATCCTGTATACAGAGCAGCTGTATCTAGCGCTAAAACCTGTATCTGTCAGGTCAGTGGCACTGATGGGTACAGTGTCAGAGCGGGTTGGGGGGTTGAATTGCATGTGAGGGGGAAGGAGGGGCCCCAAGTTTTGTCAACAGCCCAGGGTCCATGGTACACTTAATCTGCCACGGGATCTAATAGCATGGGTGTGAACAATAGGCTTAAAAAAACCAGAATGGTGCACTACACGTAACCGTGTGCATGGCACCTTATAGAAGCCTTATCTGTGTGCAAATAAAATAGTAAGCAGCCACCCTCCTCATGGATGATAGGGGTAAGAGTGGAGGTTCATCAATTTTTTGCACCTGTGCTACCTCCTCCTGATAGCATTGTGGCTTGTTTACATTCTACTGGTAGCTGGTATGTTAATCTGCCCGTGTATCATATCTGGATGCCATCATAGGGTGCAGATCATTCCCTGAGCTAATGTTCCTGTCATTAAAAAGTCATGCCCCCCAAAATCTATTATCGAGAATAAATATTGGGATGCACTCCTCAATTGGTTGGTGTGGTGCTAGTCTATTAGTCACAGTTAATCAACAGACACTAAAAGCATTTAACATTAGGATTCTACTCTACAATTTTTCAATACTCTACATTTTTCTTAGTTTGCATTTTGAATTTGTGTATGTTTATCTGCCACTTCACTGCAACCTCATTCAGATGGTTCTCTACACAAACAGTTTATCTATAATACAGGAAAATACCTCTTTCTCATGGGTCTTAGCCGACATACTGCAAATACTGCAAATAATGTTGGCAAAATACTTGATATTTTTGGTCCTAATTAAAACACCTTTGGCACTATAGGTTGCTTCATAAACAGTACAATGTCCTAACAGTGACCTTTTCATACGTTACCTGCCCTCAGAAAAGAAGAATGACACCATGTTGATCGCATAAATAATACAGATTTTCCATCTGGATTTCGAAAGCATACAAGAAATGTGGGATGTGTTTCATCTTGACATGCTACTAAATAGTGCAGATTTAGCTTGTTAGCTTCCTTATTGCATTATATTGGAAAATGTTTGGTTACACATACTGTATATCTGTACTAAAACGTTAACACAAGGGACCTCAATTACAAAGGGCAAATTCCCACGTGCAGGGACAATGTATTTCTTCCTGTTTTGCAACACATTTTGTACAAATGTGCCTACAATTATGTCTAGAGTAAGGAATACATGGATCAAGATGAAGTTTCCAGAACCTAATTGTCTATTAGTGAACCGTTCTGTATAGAAGTACAGAAATTCAAAATGATACATTGATTTTATATCAAAATCATTTTAGAACTGGATTAAGCCTCATGCCCACTTCAGTTATTTTTTTCAGGGTGCTATCTATTTTTTTAACGGACAGCACACTGACACATTTATTTCTATAGGGCCATGCATACTTTCGTTGTTTTAATGGTTCCGTGTGTCCGTTCCGTCAAGAGTAGAACATGTCCTACTTCTGTCCGTCGCTCAGTGTCCGTCTCGCCCATTGAAGCCTATGGGTCCGTCAAAACAACGAATGGGACACAGATAGAATCCGTGTGCTGTATGTTTTTCACGTATCTATTGCCAGTTCCCTGCATTCAACAAACAAGATGGATTTTAACGGACCGTTTACAACGGAAGACAAACGGAAGCACAACGTTCGTTTAACACGGAACAACGAAACGGATGCGGAGTGACAACGGAAACCACACAGATGTCACAACGGATACATTGATCCGTTTTAAACTAGCCGAGTTCGGGCCGTGAAAATCAGTCCTTGTGTCGGACGCATTTTAACGGCCCGACCACGATACAGGTGGACGGGACTCCTGGCGTCATAGACATTTTATGATGCTAGGAGTCCCTGCCTCCCCACGGAACTGCTGTTCCATACTGAACAAAATGATACAGTAAGGAACAGCAGTTCCGCGGGGAGGCAGGGACTCCTAGCATCATAAAATATCTATGATGCCAGGAGTCCCGTTCACCAGTACCGTGGTCGGGCCGCGAAATCCAGCCGACACTCAGACCATTTTTCACGGCCCGAACTCGGTCGTCTGCAATAGGTGTGAGGACTTACAAACCAGGAGAGAGCCCCATTAGTAACTGCTGTTCCTGCTTGCTTAAGTCATAGGACTACATTGGTATACCCATCTGTTTTTCAATATACTCATATAGATTTAGCAAGTTGCTCTTTAATGTTTAGTGTCCTATTATATCTGAAATGCTGCAGTTTTTTTTTCATTTACTTATTTTTGATTTGTAATGTGCATTTTCTAGAACTTGAAAGGGTATTTTGACCATAGACATGGATAGAGAATTTATAGGATACCTAGTGAGAGTAATATAGATTTTTGTTTTGTTTTTATTTTTATTTAGCCCTCTTATCCCTGAAGAATAAGAGTGCTTGGCAATATTTTTGTTTAAAAAAGTACTCCGCTCCCTTTCTAAAGCACCCACTTAACTGAGCACCGTTTTCACATATGTAACAAAGATTATACTGAAAAGCGCTCTTAAGAATGATAGTGGTAAGTAAAAACGGCTTTATCCCGTGCAACCCCTTTATGGGAGTTACGGAAACAACCAAGTGCTCAGGCTTTAGTTTGATGAAAAATGGATCCCAGAAACCCTGAACTATGTTCAAGAATGTCCTAGGAATGAGGAGTTAACAAGGAATTATTGGAAATAAAGAGGAACTCATTTCAAGCTCCTATATTAATAAGACAAATTCTTACTTATTTTAAGAATGTATACTAATTAAGACTAGGTGGTTGGAGCTTCTTGAATTCTGGCATTTTCTACTGGTTGTGATGCATAGTGAAACATAGAAACCATATGTCACAGTTTTTAGGTGCAGTTTTTGCCACATGGTTTTATCTGCACAATATAATAACTGCATCTAAAAACTGCAAAGTTTTCCAATTTTTTTTAAAGCACCCATGAAAAACCACAGTAAAATCAATTTCAGATGAAAGCCACCCAGAATCAGATACTGGTCTGGCCTGGATATAATTAGCTTACCACCGTGCAAGTAGTTTTCCATTTTTTATTGTTATTATTTTTATTATTATTATTATTATTTTATTTTTACAATAATTTTCATCATTTATACTTCAAAAAACAAAAATGCAGTGTTTGCTATGATTTAATGTTACAGCAATCACAGGATCGAGAACTAATTTTGGGTAGCTCCTGGTGCCTCTAATGATTGAGCTGTTGCTAGCAGCTCAATCATGTATCTGGTATTGAACATGCTTGTGCAATCCAAACATGAAATCAGCATCAACAGCTGCTGTCTTTTAACAATTTAAAGCCCAGTTACCTCTGCCGCCTCTGTATGGCAGGTAATGCTTAACAAGTTAAGGATGGGCCGCTACTCATGGGCCAGTGCTGTATGTTTCACCCCCAGGCTAAAATTTTCCAGCCTGCCCCTGTGGATGGGTGTCCAGTTCCAGACCCTGGACTCCTATAAGACAGGACTGTGATAAGTATATAGAAGAACAGCAGTTAGCAAAACTCAACAAGCTGTTTTTGCTTTCTTAAAAGTCAATACAGTCTTGGGGTGCGTCTGTGTGCAGGCGCTTTAAAACCAACACGAGAGATGCCAACAGGAAAAATGTGACGTGAATGTTGGCCAAGCATCAACAGATGCAGAGGCTATTATGAAACCCGTAGTTACACCAGGGGTAAGGTATCTGATCAGGGTGCAAAGTATCACAGGCCAGTAGTTACAAGAAAGCAAATGTTCCTGGGTTTGGGGTACCAATACAGGGGACAGGTAGGGTTAGAACTAGTTTGCTGTTGAAGAGATAGCGATATTTGGGAAAAAAAGGGGTAGCTGCAAACAGTCAACCTGAAGAAAGTGGTGAGAAGTGACGCAGAGGTGTGGGAGGAAGAAACTGGGACACTATAGGGAGGTACATGCAAAAATGTCTCTCACCAAAATTACCCCCTGTTCATGTGGACATTTTGCACATGTCAAAGAGAAGAGAAACTAGCTGCACTTGTGGAATGTGTTTGTAGGCAGGCTTTACAGGGTCTGAGCTAGTGTCAGATTATGAGGCAGAACTGGTGGTAACAAGAGCGCAGGTAGCAATATTGTAGAGAACAAAACAAAAATAACCGAAATAAGAGACAGGAATGGTTTGTTAACTATGTAGTGAAAACAGTGAATAAGCATAGACAGCAAGGACACAGAAAATCTATCACAGACTCTAACTATTGAGAAACTAGTGGGGAGTAGACAATTGGAATGGTGACAGACATAGGGAAATAGAAGGAAAGAGCATCAGTTTGGTGATAAGGGATCTTGAACACTTATTGAGAATTTTTATAATATTTTGTTTCCTCAGTTTTACCATTGATTTTTGTTTTCTACAAACAGTAACACTGAAACACAAGAGACATCAGGAGCGAGGAGGGATGTGGCGCAGATTCTCATAATTCAAATTGACATGTTTGGGTTTCCTTTCTGGTACTGTGGCTGATCTCTACTGTGAGGGATACATATATACATATATTATGTTAGTGGGGTGTATTGTGAGTAATGTATGTATACAATGTATATAATGTATAAAGTGTATATGTTTTCCCTGCGAGCTGCTATGTTGTGAATGTTTAAAGGTTATTATATTAAATAAGAAATAAGTATTGTAATGGATATTTTATAATAATTGAGTTAATCATAGTAAAAGAAAATCCACGTGGTGTTTTTAATTAGCTTATTTTTATATACTTTTTTTGCATTGTGTACTCATTTTGATTAACAAACAAAAAGGGGAATGGTTTTCTTTATGCTCTAATGTTGAATTTTATCCTTAGCTGTTAAAACAGCAGGAAATAATAGACTTCAGGGATACCTCCTACTACTTTTCTTTTTTCCAAGTGTTTAAATAGGTATTCTCATCAAACACATTTATGTCATAAATCCTTAGGATATACCATAAATGTCTGATAGATGCTGGTCCCACCTTAGGGACCTGCACTTATTTCCAGTATGAGGGTTGCCTGAACCCCTCTTGCCTGGTGAGGTGGCTGCTGGCCAACACATTATGGCAGAGAATCAGTGAAGAGGTGGCCAGGATTACAGAAAAAAACAAGTTCGCTGTGCTACGTTGCTGCCATAACTCTCATAGAAGGATATGGAAGTTACAGAAACAGCATAGCACAGTGAGCTATGCTGTTTCTTGAACTTGTGATTATATCGAAACAGTGTAGCTCGCTGTGCTATGCTGTTTCCGTAACTGCCATCACTTCTATGGAATTTAAGGTAAAAAAAGCATAAGATAGAAATTATGCAGTAGTACTGCTCCCATCTTGGTTAGTAAAAAATGGGGTTGGAGTACAATGTGTCATCAAATTTAGATAATTTTTTTTAGAGAATACAATACTATAACTTTGTTTCAGCACTGACGATTTGCAATAGCACAACTGTAAAAAATAGTGTAGCACCGTGTTAGCCACAAACAATATGAAATGTCAAATACATTTGTGTCAAAAAAAGACAAAAGTATAGCCAATAAAGGTATCATACCTACTATACTATTCAAGCTGATGATAAAATTCCAGTCATTGACACAAGGCCTCAATCTAACACCTGGATTTATGAGCCACTACATTTACACACATGACGTCATCAGACTGCCTCCAGATCCCTTATCTCCTAAGACCACACCCCTATAACCTCAGTTTTATTGCCCCGGTGTCAGGGGCGTAACTAGGAAAGACTGGGCCCCATAGCAAACTTTTGACTGGGGCCCCCCCTCCCCTGGGTGTCACACAACCCCCCCTTGTAGATAGTGCCTTTTTTACAGCCCCCCCTGTAGATAACGCCATACAACCCCCCTGTAGATAACGCCATACAGCCCCCTCTGTAGATCGCACCATACATCCCCCTGTAGATAACGCCATACAGCCCCCTTTGTAGATATCTACAGGGGGGCTGTATGGCGTTATCTACAGGGGGGCTGTATGGTGTTCTCTACAGTAGGGGCTGTATGGCGTTATCTACAGGGGGGGGCTGTATGGCATTATCTACAGGGGGGGCTGTATGGCGTTATCTACAGGGGGGGCGGTATGGCGTTCCCTACAGGGGGGGCTGTATGGCATTCCCTACAGGGGGGGCGCTGTATGGCGTTATCTACAGGGGGGTCTGTATGGCATTAGCTACAGGGGGGTCTGTATGGCGTTCCCTACAGGGGGCGGCTGTATGGCGTTCCCTACAGGGGGGGCTGTATGGCGTTCCCTACAGGGGGGCTGTATGGCGTTCCCTACAGGGGGGGCTGTATGGTGTTCCCTACAGGGGGGCTGTATGGCGTTATCTACAGAGGGGGCTGTATGGCGCTAACGCCATACAGCCCCCCCTGTAGAGAATGCCATACAGCCCCCCCTGTAGGGAACGCCATACAGCCCCCCCCTGTAGAGAACGCCATACAGAGCCCCCCCTGTAGAGAACGCCATACAGAGCCCCCCGAGTAGGGAACACCATACAGCCCCCCCTGTAGGGAACGCCATACAGCCCCCCCCCTGTAGAGAACCCCATACAGAGCCCCCCCTGTAGGGAACGCCATACAGAGCCCCCCCTGTAGGGAACGCCATACAGAGCCCCCCCTGTAGGGAACGCCATACAGAGCCCCCCCCTGTAGGGAACGCAATTTATCCCCCCCTGTAGGGAACGCCATACAGCCCCCCCTGTAGAGAACGCCATACAGAGCTCCCCTGTAGAGAACGCCATACAGAGCCACCCCGAGTAGGGAACACCATACAGCCCCCCCCTGTAGAGAACGCCATACAGAGCCCTCCTGTAGGGAACGACATACAGCACCCCCCCCCTGTAAGGAACGCCATACAGCGCCCCCCCCCCCTGTAGAGAATGCCATACAGCGCCCCCCCCTGTAGGGAACACCATACAGAGCCCCCCCCTGTAGGGAACGCCATACAGTGCCCCCCCCTGTAGGGAACGCAATTTATCCCCCCCTGTAGGGAACGCCATACAGCCCCCCTGTAGAGAACGCCATACAGAGATCCCCTGTAGAGAACGCCATACAGAGCCACCCCGAGTAGGGAACACCATACAGCCCCCCCCTGTAGGGAATGCCATACAGTGTTCCCCCCTCCCAAAAAAATTTGACCTACAGTGTGTCCTACAAAAGACATGTATCCACTATCCACAGGATAGGGGATACATGTGTGATCGCTGGCAGCGATAGGGAGAACGGGGGACCGAAAGTCCCGCAAGTTCTCCATGACTAACCTCTGACTTCCGGTTTCTGTGCAGCTCACTAAAAATGAAAGGAGCGCTGGTCACGCATGCACACAAGCGTGACCAGCGCTCCATTCATTTCTACGGAGCTGCCGACACAGACCCCGGAAGTCCGAGGTTTGTGATGGAGAACTTCAGGGGACTTTCAGTCCCCCGTTCTCCCTATCAATGCCAGCGATCACACATGTATCCCCTATCCTGTGGATAGGGGATACATGTCTTTTGTTAAATGGCAGAGCGGGGAGATACCTCCCTGCTCTGCCGTAGTGTTCCTTGGCGTCCCGCTGTAGTAGCCATAGCGGCTGCTAGCGGAGCCTCCGGCCATGGTGGGGGCACGTGCCGGCGGGCGACACGGGCCCCCTCATGCCGCGGGCCCCGTAGCAGCAGTTACGGCTGCTATAGCGGTAGTTACGCCACTGCCCGGTGTCACGTAGGGTTCGTGGACCCACTGGGCAGTACCGCCTTGACGGTATGGCAGCTGGCCAACAGGGCGCAGGTCAGAGCCTATAGTTCATATAGGGTACTTGTGGCAGCTCGGACAGTAGCAAGGCAGGCTTGGAAGGAACTAGGTAGCAGGTAGACGCCAGGTGTGGAGAAGCAGAACAGGCATGGTATCCAGCATAGCACGGCTACAGCTCAGCACGACACTAGATCAGGATACAGGTTACAGGATACAGGAACAGGAAACACTAGGATACCATTTGCAAGACAAACTTGGAATACGACAACAACGCTCAGGCGTGGGAGGATGGGGCTGGGACCTTCTTATAGCCCAGGGTGCTCTGGGAGCAATTATGTAATGGCGGAAGGAGGTGAAGGGAACAAGTGAGCCCTAATCTACCCACCGCCCTGTCCCTGCCTACTTGCAACGACCCGCCCTAGGCGACGGGGTACAACTTGGCGGCGGTCCCTATGCTGACTAAGTGCAAGGGGATACAAACAGGGAACAAGCAAGGGAATGGGCAGTAGCCCACGGAACACCGTGAGGGAACAGAGTGGTGAACGAGCAGTCAGGATCAGGATGTAATGAAGTATACAAACGCAGAGCACGGAGCAGGAAGCAAGCCGGGGGCAGAGCGAAGCAGGATAAGCGGGAACTGAAGCAAGGCTGAAGCACGGCCGAAGCAGGCTGGAGCAAGGCAGCAGTGGGGCCAGGAAAATAAGAAGAATCACAAGCAATGAGGAAGGGAAAACGGCAGGTATAAATGGACAGGGGGCGGAGCTAACTCCGACTAACCAGGCCGCGATAGGCTCTCCCACTCCTGAGCCTACCACCCTGATTGGTGGGAGCCGGTGTCAGTCTAAGAGGTCTGGTCTCAGGTGTCGATTGATTAATCCTGGGAGTATCCACAGACGTAGTGCCTGGCAGATCCTTTACAAATTAGCTCAATCTCCAACATGCGTTCGCTCTGGCTTCTTAAGTCTGGACTGAGCTCGTGAGCGCACCCTAGTGGTCACTGTGGAGCAGGACGGCCATATGTGCAGACATCTCTTGAGAGAAGGACGTCGACTGGATGGGAGTTCGTGGTTACACCCGTTAATGATGTATCACCTCATGTACTAATTGTCTTTGTGAAACATCTTAAATATTGTGCTTTTTTCTAAGTCATTAATTTGTAAATTGCCTGAAGGAGCCTATGAGCTCTGAAAGCTTGCATATAGAACTTTGACATTACAATAGAACAACTAAAATTTTAAACAATGTTTATTTGCTTTTAAATGTGCCTACATGTGATCTTTTTGTTTAGAGTTTTAGAGCATCTAAGGAGTTAAGAAAGGACTTGTTTATGTGAATGGAAGGAAAAAATTTTCTGAGAGTGCATGTTGTGAATAGTCCCTTCATAGTTTTATAATGTGATTTGTCCAGCTACATATGAGACAACACAGAGTCAAGTGTGGTTACATCACGTGAGTGCTTGCTTATATCTGATTGAATTTACGTATATAGGTGAAAATATGTTTTTGGTATATGTATTGTGTACTTGACATACCACATACAGTTAGTTAGTACGTGTGTATGTCAGCTATTTTATGCACTAGTGTGTGGTTGGAGTAACTCAGGTCCAATTGGGTTTTTCAGTGACACTAATTATTATATGAACTTGTTAAATGTGTTGCAAACTTGTAAGGTTTGGATAAAATTGTTATAATACTATTGTGAGTATATTGATTGTACATTACAGGCAGAACAGCTCTGATGATGTTACATACACCATAACGGCACATAACTTAAAGTGCCTGTCTGACAACATTTTTAGTGGTGTCAAAATGAGGAAAAAAAACAAATTACTAATATACATTGGAGGTATACCATTTTTTTTTTTGTCTGTTTGTTTAATGTTTTGCATCATATATCTAGGGATATGTTGAGTTTAGAGATAAGTTAAGGGAGGATACATCTGTATTATAAATCCCTATATGCGTCCAGGGTAGCCTATACTAACTCAGAGATTGACTATTTTTTGGGCAGGTTTCGTTTCCCTTAAAAACTCTTATTTACCCTAAACCACAAAAAGCATTTAAATAATATGTCCCTAACAGTCCTATATAATTTATAGGGTCTTTGAAGTTCATCATTCACTATGTGTATAAGTAAAATCGTCACTGTGTTGATGTGACTGTATTATAAACCATGATTAAGGGCTACACCTTTTGTTAGAACAGTAGGGACAATATTTGAAAATCACATTTGACAGAGCTATACAGATATATTTCGACTTATGTCGACGTCCTCAGGGGTTTAGTGGCTGTGGCGCTGACACTCCATTACACAGAAGATATAAAAGTCATTGAAGCCCTCCCAGTTTGTCTCCGCCAATCCACTCTGTGCATACAATACAATAGCTAGCAATGTATGTCATCAAAGACATCACCTGAAAGTCCAGCCTATCAGTGTTGCTCGGAAATCCTGGCACTGTGTCCTCAGAACGACACTTATGAAAAGTGATTCCAGTGGTGGACATAGACAGCAGAGGCCCCCGTGCAAGAACAGTATGTGGCCCCTTCTCTCCATTAGCTTATCAAAAAACACCCCGCCGTTATGCCTTTCTAACAATTCATCAATAATTCTGAGCCATTGTCTATAGCTCAGTCCATACATGCAATCCAATAGACAGTAAAAAGCTGCTTTTAAGGTTGCATTTGGCCCCCCTACCTACTAGGCCCCTGTGCAGCTCCAATGGTATGTCCGCCCCTGGTTGATTCTATTTGTATCATCGTGCTTGCCAGGGTATTAGTTATTTATCTGTGTCTACTTAATCACTGCGCTTGCCTGGGCACTTAGCTGATCATTCATTAGATAAAGGCCTGTAGTCTACAGGCTGTAGATAGTGCCCCCTGTAGAGTCCCCTTGTAGATAGGGCCCCCTATTTAGCGCTGCCTAGTCAGGCAGTGCTAGACTAATCAATGGTACGCGAATACAATTTAGTGCAGATGACCGGTTCCGGGTTCCCACTTCACCCCAGTTCTCTGAACCGACTGTATTCTTAACAACCGGTTCGGGAGAACCGGGGTGAACTGGCCGGATCCCACCCCTGGTGACTAATGTTCTGGCAGCATGACACCATGAGGGCATAACTATACAAAGTAGGCTTGCAAACAGGGCACTCTTACCTCGTTGTCTGTTATTACCCAGACTTGTTTCACGCAATTCATACCACACACACTACATACACAGTACACACAACACACACAAAACACATGCATGCATACACATACATACATACTCTACATAATTACATACAGTACACACCACATTCACAACATAGATATATGATGCAGGTAACATAACCGTTCTCACATACCACTTTACTAACACTATCACATGGTGCTCATATAATGCAGCCATACGGTGTACACATAAAACTGTCATGGGCTGCCCACATAACTCCACAATACAATGCATAAATAATACCACTATACAGTGAATAAAAATACTTCCTTAAAATAATCTATGTCTGTGTGTGTCTGTGTGTCTGTGTGTGTGTGTGTGTGTGTGTGTGTGTAAACAGTAGCACACCATCTACTGTAAACACTGTGTTCAGTGTACCACAAATAATAAGGTCATTGGGCACTGCCGCAGCGTATACAGTAGAGGTTTAACCCCTTCGCGCTCAGTGACGTACAATTCCGTCATGCTGACCGCACCATTTGCGCTCAGTGATGGAATAGTACGTCACGGGGAAAATGCATCGCCATTCACGAGCTGTGACAGCTGCTGTTTCGGACAGCAGGCTATCACAGCTCAATACCCCGGGACCTGTCGCGATGGTCCTGCCTTCTCAATCGCTGCTATTGGTCAGTCAGTGACTAACTGTCCAATAGCGGTGATCGGTCTCTTCACTTCCTCTCCCTGACATCACATCCTGCTGCAACTGCCCTGAACGCCTCTGTTGGAGATAGTGAGGCGTTCAGAGCGGTTAGTAGAAGGGAGAGAGAAGAGCAAAGTCAGAAAAAAGTGCAAACAAAGTAAAAAATACTTTTTTCTGCTTCCCACCTCCCCTATCTACTACCCACTCCTGTACCCTTCCTCCTTGTGTTCCCCCTACGTTTTTGGTCAGTGATCTCCTATCACTGACCACTTCTTTGTCTTGAGGACCACATTTCTTGGTCCCTGGGGATTATTTTTATTTATTTTTTTCTTTATAAAATATATAAAACAAAAAATATATAAAAATTAAAAAAATATATATATATAATAATTAGTTTCGACAATTTAGACAATTTAACTGGTTGGTTTAGAATTAGGGTTAGTTAGTGTCAGGGAACCGTCAAAAAGCTTAGTTAGGTATAGCGTCAAGGAATTTAGTGACAAGAATCCATCACCGTAGTTAGAACTAGTGTTAGGGGTCCATCACCTTAGTAAGGTTTAGCGTCAGAGAAGCTCGGAATAATCTAGTTAGGTTTAGTGTCAGGCACCCGTCACCATAGTTAGGTTTAGTGTTAGGGAAGCTTGGAATAATCTAGTTAGGTTTAGTGTCAGGGAATAGTCGCCGTAGTTAGATTTAGTCTCAGGGAAGTTCAAATAAAATCTAGTTAGATTTAGTGTTAGGAAACCTCTCCCTAGTTAGGTTTAGTCTCAGGGAAGCCCACTCGTTCTATAAAAACACCAATTTTTTGGACTAGTTTAGGTAGCAGCCTATTGCTCCTAGTTAGGGAAGCAAACAAACATGTCCCAACGGACATTTACTGCCGAAGTGGCATATTCATTTCTTGCCTCCGACACAGACTCGTCGGATGGTGAGACTGTTTTATTTATCCACCTCCTCATCCAGTGATGAAGAAGAGAAACCCCCTAGGAGATGCCCCAGGACCACCACTACAGTTGAAACCCCTGAGCGAAATGACCCCGCCCCAGTTGAAACCCCCAAGTGAAGTGACCCCTCCGCAGTTGAAACCCCCGAGTGAAGTGACCCCATTTGGATCCCCACACAAGACATTTATGAGAGACAAATCCCCGAGTACACGGGCAGCCCGGGGATCACATTTAATACGGCAAAGCTCAGTGAAATTGGCTTTTTCAAGTTGTTCTTCACAGATGACTTTATAGAGCTTATGGTCTCCCAGACAAATTTATATTCCCAACAGTATATTACTAAGAACCCCACATAATTTTATGCCCAATCCCACAGGTGGACCCCTGTAGACGCAGCAGAGTTGGGCAAGTTCTGGAGACTTCACTTGAACATGGGGCTTCTGAAAAAGCCATCCATTAGGACCTACTGGAGCACGGACTTCTTATACCATACCCGATGTACCGTATGGCCATATACTGGATGCGTTATGAGGCAATGCTTCACTTTTTTACATTATACTGATAATGAGCAGTGCCCACCCCGAGATGACCCCAGTTTTGACCGTTTGTATAAACTGAGACCTCTATTAGACCATTTCAGTGCGGGTTTGCCCAAGCATACACCCCTGAGAAGTGTATTTGTGTTGATCAGTCCCTGGTACATTTTAAAGGGAGGCTTAAATTCCACCAGTACCTGCCGAGAAAGAGAGCAAGGGATGGTGTGAAGATGTATAAGATGCGCGACAGTGCATCAGGGTATACATACAAATTTAGGATATATGAAGGGAAGGACACCAGTACTCTGCCCCCAGCATGAAAACATTGTGTGGGATTTGGTGCACCCACTGCTGGACCAGGGTTACCACCTCTACCTGGATAATTTTTATACCAGCGTCCCACTTTTCAAGTGCTTCACTTCCAGGAGTACCTCTGCATGCGTTACTGCTAGAAGAAATCTGAGAGGCCTCCCTAAGACTCTGCTTGGGCAAACACTCAGAAGGGGTGAGAGCAGGGCACATTCTAGCAGCAACATATTGCGTGTCAAGTACAAGGATAAGAGAGATGCAATACAGAGAACAATACATGGCCACACCAGTACCCATGTACCAGTACGAGGTACCAGAACAGAGACCCCCAAACCAGACTGCATCCTGGACTACAATAGGTACATGGGAAGGGTGGACTTGTTAGATCAAGTCCTGAAACCCTACAATGCCATGCGGAAATCGAGGGTGTGGTATAAGAAACTGACCGTGCACATCATACAGATAGCATTGTACAATGCGTATGTGCTACATCGATGTGCAGGCCAGACGGGAACTTTCCTGGAATTTCAAGAGGTGGTTATCAAGAACCTAATCATTAGGGACCAAGAAGGGGGGCACCCAGTACTTCTGGAAGCGAGGCCACACACATCATACCAGGGCAACACTTTCCAGGAGAAGTTCCCTAAACTCGCAAGAAGGGAAAAAGTCAAAAGAGGTGCAAAGTCTGCTATAAGAGGGGGATAAGGAAGGACATTATATATCAATGTGACACGTGTCCCAAAAAACCAGGGCTCTGTAAGAAGGAGTGTTTTAAAATGTATCATAAATCCCTTGATTTTGAATCTACCCCAGTTTTACTTATCCTGATGCACTCCGCACAGCTTATCCCTCTCATCTTTCCCTTCTGAGCCCTGCCGTGTGCCCAGGCAGCTGTTAACAGCCACTTGTAGGGTATTGCCATACCGGGAGAACCCACATTACAGTTTATGGGGTATATGTCTCTGGTGGAACATTCTGGGCATATATGTTTAGAAAATTGCAAATCTCACTCTGCACCATCTGCTGCGCATTATCTTTTACACAATACCTGTGGGATCAAAATGCTCACTACACCTCTAGATGAATGCCTTAAGGGGTGTCGTTTTTAAAACGGGGTCACTTCTTGGAGGTTTCAATTGTACTGGTACCTCAGGGGCTTCTGCATACATGACTTCGCACCAGAACATCCCCAGTAGGCCAAATGGTGGTCCTTTCCTTCTGAGACCTCCCATGGGCCAAAACTATAGTTTATCACCACAAATGGGATATTGCTACACTCAGGACAAATTGGGCAACAAAATGGGGTATTTTATTCATTGTGAAAATTTGAATTTTGAGCCAAAACGACATCTTATTGGAAAAAATTAAAAACATTTTAATTCACAGCCCAATTCAAATAAATTATGGAAAAAACTGTGTGGTCTAAATTGTCACAACACCCATAAATGAAATCCTTGAGTGGTGTAGTTTCCAAAATGGGGTCACTTCTGGTGGGGTTCCATGGCTTTGATACCTCTGTGGCTCTGCAAATGCGACATCGCACCCGAAAACCAACGAACACATAGCGCTCCTTTCCTTCTGAGCCCTCCATTGGGCCTAAATGGCAGTTTATCACCACAAGTGGGGTATTTCCGCACTCAGGACAAATTGGGCAACAAAATAGGGTATTTTATTTCTTGTAAAAATAAGAAATTTTTAACCAAAACTACATCTTATTGGAAAAAATTACAAAAAAATTAATTCACAGCCCAATTCAAATAAATTCTGTGAAAAAACTGTGGGGTCTAAATAGTCACAGCACCCATAGATTTATTCCTTAAGGGGCGTAGTTTCCAAAAGGGGGTCACTTCTGGTGGGTTTCCGTGGCTTTGATATCTCTGTGGCTCTGCAAATGCGACATCGCACCCGAAAACCAATCCAGCAAAATCTGCACTCCAAAGAACACAAAGCGCTCCTTCCCTTCTGAGGTCTTCCATGGGCCCAAATGGCAGTTTATCACCACAAATGGGGTATTGCCACACTCAGGACAAATTGGGCAACAAAATGGGGCATTTTGTTCCCTGTGAAAATAAGAAATTTTTATAAAAAATTACATCTTATTGGAAAAAATTTCTTTTTTTTTATTTCACAGCCCAATTCAAATACACGCTGTGAAAAACTGTGGGGTCAAAATGGTAACAACAAACATAAATGAATTCCTTGAGGGGTGTAGTTTGCAATATGAGGTATTCCTACTGTTTGGGCACCACAACACCTCTTCAAACCTGGCATGCTGCCTAAAATATATTCTAATTTAAAAAAAAGAGGCCCCCAAAATGCACTAGGTGCTTCTTTGCTTCTGGGGCTTGTGTTTTAGTCCACGAGCACACTAGAGCCACATGTGGGACATTTCTAAAAACTGCAGAATCTGGACAATACATATTTAGTAGTTTTCCTCTGGTAACACCTTCTGTGTTACAGAAAAAAAATGGAATAAAATTGAAATTCAGCAAGAAAAATGAAATTTGCAAATTGCACCTCCACTTTGCTTTAATTCCTGTGAAATGCCTAAAGGGTTAAAAAAAACTTTCTAAATGCTGTTTTGAATACTTTGAGGGTGTAGTTTTTAAAATGGGGTGTTTAATGGGAGTTTCTAATACATTGGCCCCTCAAAGCCACTTCAGAACTGAACAGGTATCTTAAAAAAAAAGGCTTTTGAAATTTTCTTAAAAATATGAGAAATTGATGTTTATGTTCTAAGCCTTGTAACGTGCAAGAAAAATAAAAGAATGTTCAAAAATGTTCAAAAAAAATTATGCAATTTAAAGTAGACATATGGGAAATGTTAATTAGTAACTATTTTGTGTGGTATAACCATCTGCCTTACAAGCAGATGCCTTTAAAATCAAGAAAATACTATTTTTTCAAAATTTTCGCTAAAATTTGAAATTTTTCACAAATAAACTCTACCCTACTCTACTCTAATTTTACCACTTACATAAAGCCCAATATCTCACTAGAAAACAATCTCAGAATCGCTTGGATAGGTTTAAGCATTCCAAAGTTATTACCACATAAAGTGAAATATGTCAGATTTCAAAAATAGGCTCTGAGCCTTAAGACCAAAACTAGGCTGCGCCCTTAAGGGGTTAAGTACTGGGTAGATAGATAGATAGATAGATAGATAGATAGATAGATAGATAGATAGATAGATAGATAGATAGATAGATAGATAGATAGATAGATAGATAGATAGATAGATAGATAGATAGATAGATAGATAGAAGGGAGGGTTGACAGTGAAAGAAAGGGGTGTGTGTCTTCTTTATTATTTCAACTCTCCTACTGAACAACTTCAGTATACATCAGCCAGGTGCACATATTGATCAACTGCTTGCTTGCTTGTTGTGCACTGTTGACACAGTAGGAGAGCTAAAATAAGCTCACAAAGAGAGGTTCCGACTTTTGAATTAAGCCACCACTGCCCCTGCCCGATTACGTCTCATATGTATTAATAAACATAAAACTGAATACAAAGTATGCAGATGCCTTTACTGGTATCAATGACCTCTGAAAGTATGCATGCCATCTACAATTTTCCCAAATAAGACCATGCAGTGTCTAAATAGCAATTAAGTAAAATGGCTCACAGTTGACGTGTCCTCTGCGTTTTCATTCATGGATATCATCGCACACGGCCATCCATATGATGTAAACGAAAATTAAAATGATCAGACCACCTTCTTCCATTGCTCCATGGCCCAATTCTGATGCTCATGTGCCTATGGTTGTTGCTTTTGGCAGTGGACTGGGAACAGCATGGGAATTCTAAATAGTCCGTAGCTACGCAGTCCCAAACACAGCAATCTGTGTGTTCTGACAGCTTTCTGTCATAGCCAGCATTAAAGAGGCTCTGTCACCAGATTTTGCAACCCCTATCTGCTATTGCAGCAGATCGGCGCTGCAATGTAGATTACAGTAACGTTTTTATTTTTAAAAAAACGAGCATTTTTGGCCAAGTTATGACCATTTTTGTATTTATGCAAATGAGGCTTGCAAAAGTACAACTGGGCGTGTTGAAAAGTAAAAGTACAACTGGGCGTGTATTATGTGCGTACATCGGGGCGTGTTTACTACTTTTACTAGCTGGGCGTTGTGTATAGAAGTATCATCCACTTCTCTTCACAACGCCCAGCTTCTGGCAGTGCAGACACAGCCGTGTTCTCCAGAGATCACGCTGTGACGTCACTCACAGGTCCTGCATCGTGTCAGACGAGCGAGGACACATCGGCACCAGAGGCTACAGATGATTCTGCAGCAGCATCGGCGTTTGCAGGTAAGTCGATGTAGCTACTTACCTGCAAATGCTGATGCTGCTGCAGAATCAACTGTAGCCTCTGGTGCCGACACGATGCAGGACCTGTGAGTGACGTCACAGATCTGCACTGCCAGAAGCTGCGTGTTCTGAAGAGAAGTGGATGATACTTCTCATCAGAGCGCCCAGCTAGTAAAAGTAGTAAAAACGCCCCGATGTACGCACATAATACACGCCCAGTTGTACTTTTACTTTAAACACGCCCAGTTGTACTTTTGCAAGCCTCATTTGCATAAATACAAAAATGGTCATAACTTGGCCAAAAATGCTCGTTTTTTAAAAATAAAAACGTTACTGTAATCTACATTGCAGCGCCTATCTGCTGCAATAGCAGATAGGGGTTGCAAAATCTGGTGACAGAGCCTCTTTAACTTTTTTAGCAATTTGTGCTAGAATAGCTCACCTGTGCGATCAGACCACATGGGACAGCCTTCGCTCCCCACGAGCATCATGACACTGTTGCCGGTTCACTGGTTGCCCTTGTCCTTTTTTTGTGCCACTTTGGTACTGAAGGTACTAACAAATGCATATTGGGAATATCCCACAAGACCTGACGTTTTGGAAAATTCCTAACATCACAATTTGGCCCTCGTCAAAGTCGCTCAGATTTTTTACTCTTACCCATTTTTCCTGCTTCCAACGCATCAACTGTATGAACGGACTGTTCACTTGCTGCCTCATCTATCCCACTCCTTGACAGGTGCCATTATAATGAGATAATCAATTTTATTCACTTTATCTGTCAGTAGTTTTAATGTTATGGCTGATCGGTAAATATAGTTTTCATATGGGGAGATATATCAAAACTGGTGCAAAGAAAAAGTGGAGTAGTTGCCCAAAGCAACCAATCAATCAGGTCGTTGCTTTCATATTTCAAAAAGCCTCTGAATAATGAAAGGTGGAATCTGATTGTAGCCATGGGCAACTACTCCACTTTTCCTTTGCACTAGTTTTGATATATCTCCTCCTATGTGTTTATATTGTAAGAAAAATAGTGTCCAAAGACCTTATTATCATCAAGGATTCGCATGGAGGTAAATAGTTTTTTTTTACTTTTAATAAACTGACTTATATACACACATGTTTAAAAACAGCAAGCCGTTATTTTTACTATTTTAAAATACTTTTTTTGTCTTTCCAAACCTATTCCATTCTGCCCATCGCCATGTTATTGTTACATATCTATTAAGGCAAAAAAACTAACACCCTGAAGGGGTGCTCCTAGTTCTTGGTTGATTTGGGCACATCAATAGACCAAAAACATAAAATACATAAATATATAAAATCTTAATATTCTTATTCATGTCAGATCATAAAAGCACAATAGAAGAACCGTTTCTTTATTACTGTCATTACTCTTTGCACACAAAGAGGCACGTGCAATTTAGTCTACTTGTTAATAAATAAACTTATCAATTACTCAGTAAATTAAACTTCTCTAGCACTAGCATGTCAAATATAAACCTCCATTAACCCCTTCAGGACTGAGCCTGTTTTGGCCTTGAGGACACTTTATGTGGTAATAACTCTGGAATGCTTTTACGGATCCATGTGATTCTGCGATTGTATTCTCGTGACATATTGTACTTTATGTTAGTGAAAAAATGTAGTCGATAAATTTAATATTTAATTGTGAAAAACATAAAAATTTGGAAAAAATTTGCAAAAATTAAAATTTTTCTAAATTTAAATGTATCTGCTTGTAAGACTACTATTTGTCTTACAAGCAGATACATTTAAATTTAGAAAAATGCTAATTTTTTCTACATTTTGATGTTTTTCACAATCAAATATTAAATTTATACCACACAAAATAGTAAAGTCCAAATACAAAGTCAGCCGCACAGCCTTGTGAATCATGGATGGGTGCCGACCTGCCCAGGTCAGGGCTAACAGACCTGCTGTAGTAGAATCCAAAAATCAGGCAGCACTCCAAGGTATAAGCAAAGTAGAAAAAGGTGCTTTATTGGTCCATATACACACGTGTGTATATGGACCAATAAAGCACCTTTTTCTACTTTGCTTATACCTTGGAGTGCTGCCTGATTTTTGGATTCTACCACACAAAATATTTACTATTTCACATATATCATATGTCTACTTTACTGTATGTTTGCATCATTTTTTGAACATCCTTTTATTTTTCTAGGACCAGTTCAGTGGCAGTTTGTGCAGTGGCTTTGAGGGCCTTATATATTAGAAAGTTCCCATAAATCACCCCATTTTGAAAACTGCACCCCTCAAAGTATTCAAAACAGCATTCAGAAAGTGTTTTAACCCTTTAGGTGTTTCTCAGGAATTGAAGCAAAGTAGAGGTGAAATGTACAAATTTCATATTTTTTTTGCCAAAATTCATATGTAATAATTTTTTTTCTGTAACAGAAGGTTTTACTCGAGAAATGCAACTCAATATTTATTGCTCAGATTCTGTAGTTTTTAGAAATGTTCCCACATATGGCCCTACTGTGCTACTGGACTGAAATACAGGCCTCAGAAGTGACCGAATTTGGAAACTACACCCCTCAAGGAGTTTATCTAGGGGTATAGTTAGCATTTTGACCCCACAATTTTTTTGCTAAATGTATTTGAAGTAGTCTGTGAAGATGCAAATCTACTTTTTTCTGAAAAAACTTAGAAATGTTAATTTTTTACAAGGAATAAAAGAAAAAAAGACCCCTGCGGCATTTGTAAAGCAATTTCACTCCATTACGGTAATACCCCATATGTGGCAATAAACTGCTGTTTGGATCCACAGCAGGGCTCAGAAGAGAAAGAGCGTCATTAGGATTTTGGAGCGCTGATTTTGCTGGAATAGTTTTCAGAGCCATGTCGCGTTTGCAATGCACTGGAGGGACCAAAACAGTGGAAAACCCCCAAAAGTTACCCCATTTTGGAAACTACACCCCTCAAGGAATTTTTCAAGGGGTGTGATCACTTTTTTAACCCCATAGCTTTTTTGCAGAATCTTGTGGAAATCTGGCGTGAAAAAAACCATTTTAAATTTTTTCACAAATGCTTCAATTATGGGACAGGTTTTTCAGAGCATGCAAGTGAACAAAAGCACCTCAACATTAATTGGCCTATTTGTACTGAGTTCAGAGATACCCCCAAAGTGGTCCAAATATGTTGTGTGGACACATGGCAGTACCTGGAAGTGAAGTAGCAGCCTTAGATTTTCAGGGCCCAAGTTTTCCATGATTGCTTCAACAGTCACATTTGATCTTTGAAGAGACTCTGAACCCCCAGAACAATGGAAATCCCCCAGAAATGGCCCCATTTCAAATACTACACCCCTCAAGGAATTTATCTAGGGGTGTGATCACTTTTTTGACTGCACAGTTTTTGGGCAGAATCTTGTGGAAATCTTGTGTGAAAATAAAATTTTCAGGTTTTTCACAAATGCTTCATTTATAGGACAGATTGTTCAGAGCATGCAAGTGAAGAAAAGCACCTCAACATTTATCAGGCTATTTTTTTTCTGAGTTTAGAAATACCCCTAAATTGGCCCTAATCTGCTGTTGCTGGACATATGGCAGGGACAGAAAGTATCGGAACACCACAAGAATTTTAAGGCCTTATTTTACTTGGAAGATTTTTGGGCACAAGTCATGTTTGCATAGGCCTAAACAATTGTGCAGATACTACACATCTTAGGTGTTCATCTAGGGGTAAAATTTGTATTTTTTATTTTTTTATGGGGGATGTTACATTTTTAAATAGTGAAATGGTTATTGTAAATGAAAGGGACGATAATTATAATTGAAAGGGGCAGATAAAAATGTAATTTAGAACTCCAGAGAGATGTGATATATCTGGAAGCACTACTTTATACACAGTCTGGGGTGGGAGGGACAGGTGTTGCACCGGTATGTCGTGTCTCTTCTTATGTCTCTTTTGGCAAAGACACAACACCTTTTCTGGGTGCGCCTTTTTTTCTGTGGGTGGCACTTCACCAGGAAAGTGCTGCCCTGAAACTATCCTGGAGACATCACTACCCGCAGAAGTAGAACTTTCTGCTACCTCTGCCACATCACCAAAGAGAAGCGATTTGATCACCTTCTCCTGGTATTCCAAATATGTCGCCTCCTGAACAGTGCTCCTGTATATTACAAACGAGTTGTACAATGCCATTTGGACAAAGTACACCGCCGTTTTTTTATACCAAATTTTGGATTTCCGCATGCTATTGTACGGCTTGAGCATCAGGTCAGAAAGGTCCACTCCCTTCATGAATTTGGGACAAGGGAGCAGGTAGTGTCATGAATGGATGTTAACATAAATACATCCTTCTTGTACCTGAATTTCAGAAAAAGGACCCCTTCGCTATGGAACGCCCTGCCCTCACCACGCTGCAGGGTTTGACCGAGAAGGGTTTTTGGGAGCGGTCGTTGGTTTTTGCAGATCGTCCCACATGCCACCGTTTTTTGCTCCACCGGGCATTTGAACAGGGTTGCACTCGTGTACCAGTTGTCTATATTCAAGTGGTACCCCTGATTAAACAGTGGGTGCAGAAGGTCCCAGACAATCTTCCAAGTTGTGGTCAGGACGGGTGGACAGTTTGGGGGTTCAATGTAACTGTCCCTTCCCTCGTAAATTTTAAAATTGTGCATGTAGCCCGACTCGGACTCGCACAATTTTAAATTTTGATGCCATACCTGGCACGTTCTTTAGGCAAATACTGCCTGAACTTCACCCTTCCCTTGAAATTCACCAGGGACTCGTCAATGGCAATTTCTCTTCCAGGGGTATAGGAAGATGAAAAATTTGGGGCCAAATGTAAATAAGGGGTTTAATTTTTTAGAGGCGGTCGAAATTGGGGTCATCCTGGGGGGTGGAACTGGGAACTATCATTGTAGTGAATGAACTTTGTATTGCCTCAAAACGAGCCCTGGGCATTGTGGTGCAGTATAAGGGGTACAGAATATCTGTGGACCAATAGGCCCTCAGCGATGGCTTCTTTGTTAGGCCAATATTCAGAACCAATCCCCATTTCTGTTGTGTTGGTGGGATGCCATCTGTATGGCCTGGCATGAAAACTACTGGGGTTCACATCAATAAATTGTTGAGCACAGAGGTTTGTCTGCTCCACAATTTTTTCCACAAAGCTGTCTGAAAAAAAAGCTTGAAAAATTCAATTTCAGACAGTCCTGCTGTCTGAACTTGGACCCCTGCAGCAGCAGTAAAGTCTGGTACTTGGGGGTGTAGGAGGTTGAGGGCAACCAATTGGGTTCAGGAGCAGGTGTAACCTGAACACTAACCCTCCTGCGACTGCAAGGAGGTTCCTCTGTGTCGCTTGAGGAGGAGGACAGAACAAAAGTGGACCAAGCATCACTCCCAGTATCTGTGTCCGATGCGAGCATCTCATACGCCTCCTCTGCGGTAAATGTTTTGTGGGCCATTTTTATTATTTATGTACAGTAAATGTATATGTACACTTGTATAATATAGAGAGCTGCATACAAAAAATGTATAACATAACTTTTTTTTAATTTATTACATAAAACACTAAATACTAACACTAACGTCCACTAATATATATTTTTTATTTTTTTATTTTATAACACTAAAACTAACAATGACTAAACTGCACTGACAAAAAGACGATGACTAACTGACGCTGACTGATAAACAAACACACGGTCTGACGCTGACTAACAGACGGTCTGATGCTGACTAACAGACGGTCTGATGCTGACTGACACTGACTAAATTGACGCTCACTAACACTGACTAAATTGACGCTCACTAACACTGACTAAACTGACACGAACACTGACTAAACTAACACCGACTAAACTTAAAAAAAAAAAAAAAAAGCTCCCTTATAGACTGGGAGAGGAAGGGTGGGGGTTGATCACAGTTACAGACTGTGATTAAGGGGTTAATGTGCATATTAAGTGTTTTTTTTTAAACTTTTTCTGCACACGACTACAGGCTCTGACCTCCTCGACTTTCTGACTCCAACAGAGAAGATTAGAGCCTGTGACGTATCTTTTCTTAAGTTCTAAGCTCCGATTGGTAAGTCTGTACAGACTAACCAATCGGAACGATAGCCAACAAGGGATCGGTTCGATTGGTCCCTTGTACTCTGCCCAGATACCAGGGCAGACAGACTGTAAAGTTAACCGCCGTTGCAGTGTTTCGCCACGCGGCGGTTAACTTTTAAAGTGCAGCCGTAACTGCACATAAAGGTGCGCAAACTTACTGCACACCTTGACATGCATTAACGGCAAGGTGCGCAAAGGGGTTAAAGAGTTCTTTCATCAAGACAACCTTTTTCCATATGCTACTTTAGGGCATATGAACATTATAGAGTGCATATCCACTCTGGTTCTCTTTCTATTAGGCCTCATTCACACGAACATGTCTGTTTTGCATTTTTCTTGCATTGCAGTTCCGTGTGACATCCGTGTACGGTGTGCATATGCGTTTTTTACGTGCGTATTTTATCCAGATGTCACGTGTTTTTTAGGTCAGCAAAAAAACGGAAGGAGGTGTTTTTTTTTCCTCATTACTGTATTTCTTTAGCAACTGTTGCGTGAATCACGTACAGCACACGGATGACGTCCATGTGCTTTCCGTTTTTTTTCATGCACCCATTGACTTTAATGGGCTACGTGGTGCACAAAAATGCACCAAAATACGACATGCAGTGAGTTTCACGCAACGGACACATGCTGCGTGAAAATAGGTTTCCATTTGCATCACCATTGATTTCAATGGTGACGGATCCGGTGCCAATGGTTTCCGTTTGTCTCCGTTGTGCTGTTGACTGCGCTATTGATTCTGGCAAAACAACGGAACCCTTGCACAACGGTGACAAACGGAAACCATTAGCAAAGTTTCCGTCACCATTGAGAGAAATGGGGATGCAGACGGAAGCTAAGGTTTCATCTTGCCTTTCCGTTGGGTTCAAACAATTACAGACATTAAAATAGCAGGGGTACATAGTATGCCGTTATGCTTGTCCGTTCATAATGGCATACTATGTACCCCTGCTATTTTAATGTCCATCATATTCCTTTTTGCACATAATTGCAGAATAATACATCACAAATCAGTTTGTTTATTTATTCTTGGTTTTATTCACGTACTCTGAACTAACATCTGTTTACGTGATGACATCACTGACAGCTGCTCTTTCCAAGAAATGAATTTTCACGTTTTTTTGTGGCTGTTCTTGATTTGTGTAACCCTTTTTAGATGTGTATAAAAGATGTCATTTTTATTGTTTGCTCTTCCTTGGCCTGACGAAGACACATGTCCTGTGTCGAAATGCGTTAAAACTAATAAGAAATTTATCATTGCTATACAATTCTTATTAGCAGCGCATTCCTGTATATCCATAAGTTTTATTACTTTTACAATATTTCCAAAGAAAATAAAACCACTTTTGCTTTGGTAAAACAATAGAAATCTGGTGGCTTACCCAAAATGGATGATCAGCTTTTACTAATTAGCCTTTACTTTGAGAGATGAGAAAAATTAACTTTGAGGCCCTATGTATTCTGCATTCGCAGCTGACAAAAAAAAAAATTTAAAGATGATTCAGAAAGTACTTTAAATTATAAACTTAATTGCATATTTTAAATATATAGATGTAGCCATCTTTAACTTGATTCTGATAACTTGCCGCAGCGTGATATCACACAACAAAAGCCATTGAAAAGTCATTGAAAAAGTCAAGATAAGGGATCTAGCCATTGTTTATTTAATGCGTTAAAAGTCAAGCTAAAGACGGCTACATCTGTAGCATTACTTTTATACATTTTAATAATTTAACATAGATGAAAATAACATTCAAATCTATCTAATGTTAATCAATGTGACCAGAGAGATGTAGTAAACTGCATGCAATGTGTCATCTAAATCTCAGATTGGCTATCCATCATGCTCTGCTTTTTTGTAAGTGTATAAAATCTCCTCAAACCAAATTTTAGGTTAGGTTTCTGGTAGTGTAGGCAAAAAGAAATGGGGCAGATTTATAAGGTCTCGTGATGTAGATTAGTTCTAAGACAAAATTCTATTTTTATGTATAATTTTCCGTAATTCTCCCATAAAAAATATACAAAGGGGTAACAGAAATATAGAAATATAAAGTAAAAATGTGTGAACATGGAAAGATGGCAGGGTGAGCCCATAATTGCAACTGCAGCTAAATGAGTAACAATGAGTAACATAAGTAACATAAGTTATCTACATGAAGTAAATGGTGGTGAAAGGAAGAGATAGGGGAGGAAGGAAGAGTCCCTGTGTGAAATGGAATCAGTCTGGAAACAACTAATATTCTTCATCAGAACAGAGCCGCTATGGAAGAATAATCCACCACTAAGGAGAACCTATCCACTAACTGCATATGACATTCAAAAGACACGTAAGTCTTCAAAGGAGAATCATTGAAGATGATGTAACAGAACAAAGTACACAAGAATTGTGTGAACCTATTATTATCCTCATTAATTACAATTAGTTCCTCCATGCACAAGAGCAGGTTAAAAGTATGAATCCATTCTCATAGAAACTGGATATTCTAGAGTGATGTGTATTACATATTTAAATTACATGAAACTGGTTTTGGATCCATTATGAAATAAAAGGCAAGTGCATGTAACACTCAAAGGAGGCCATGTGACTATGCAAAGCAGAATCTTTAAAGTTATTCTTTAGAATCAAATAAGTTTCTTTTTATGAACTGATTCATTAAGTTCTTCTTTGGAAGCTTCTGAGTGGCTGGATACCAAAATTAGAATGTAATTATGTGGCCAAACGCGGTGCTAGAATTGATATCATGTATGGAGGGTGAATTAAGTTAACCCTTCCCTCTTTTGATGTCTATGAACTTTGCAGACGCATCCTATTTGTGAATAGATTACCTGGCCCTTTAAGTAACTGTCCAGATGTCAGATGTGTGGCGTATATGTTGTTGTGTTCTTGCTTGCAGGTCTCTGGAGGAGGATTAATGGAGTGGAGACAGAGGAGGAGGGAGGAGCTAAGAAATCCTGGGAGATCATGGTCCTGAGAGAGGGGAACGTGGTGACGCTAATATACTGCATGACCAAACTAGTAGGAGAAGAGACTGTAGGGTAGTGCATACAAGAGAGGTAATTTGACACCTAAAGAGAGAGGTAGAGCGGGAGCACAGTGAGAAGTAGTGGAAGAGTTCTCTGCTTGAAGATCTGGTGATCATGGGTGATTTGTCTTGCTGACGGCAAAGGGCTGGAATTTTCAGATAGAGGTGGTTGCCGGAGAGTGACCGGTATAACTGTGGTGTAAAGCGCAGTAGAAGACAAGACATGAGCAGACGGTGAGCTATCAGACTGCACATTGTACAGTGTGAGGCAGAAGACGGAGGAGAGTGGCCTGGTGGGTACCAGCAAGCCATTGCTGCAGCAGGGCAGGTGGCAGAGTAATTGACTCTCTGGTGTGGTAGGTCTGGGAAATTGTGTGTTTGGGCTGTGGAAATAGTCAACCCATGGAAGGGAACCAGTAGGAAATGAGCGGTACAGTGCTTAAATCTCGGACAGGTCTGTAGTGGGATTAGCAATTATAACGCTGTCTTAGAAAAAAACATTAATTTCATTTTTTGCAAATTATTAGCCGAATTTGCTTGGAAATATAAACGGTATGGATTGCGTTCAATCTAAAAAATACCAAGTTTTCATGCTACTCTAAAATACATAATATATTCTCCTGCATAGACATGGCCTGAGCAGATCAGGGTTGCGCTTGTTTGGTACAACAAGTGAACTATACAACAAGAGGTATCTCAGATCACACGCATTAAGTAATAGAACTAGGTGCTGTACTTGAGCAATCCAACAGTTACATATAAGGCTTCTTGGGAGGGTTTCAGAGGGCATAGAGCAACCTGATTATGGAAAAGGCACAAAATATAGATAGAATGCTTGTAATAGATTTATATGAGAAGGAATGTGCAGGTAGGTTGTTGGCTAACCTGTTCAAGAATCCGCATAAGTCTCTCTTTATATTGAATATTCAGGCAGTAGATCGGAGAAAACTTCAGAATAATGTGGATATTCTTCAGGAGTAGAGATGAGCGAACCGGGACAACCGAACCCGGTTTCGGTCCGAACATCGGGAAAAGTTCGGTTCGCAGCGAATCCGAACTTTACCGGGTTCGGCCGAACCCGTTTTGACCGAACCGGCTACAATTTGGCGCCTGCCACATGTTAGATGTAAAATGGAGGATTTCACAATATCACCTGACATCAGGCTACCCCATAATGCCTTGCAAACGGCTCTCCCAGCCAATCGGGAGGCAGCATAGGGGGCGGGCTCAAGCCTGCAATAAAAGTCTATGCACGGAGCTCAGCGGCCATTTTACAGACAGGAGCTGTAGGGATAGCATCTCTGTGCAGTTAGGGAAAGCTTTAGGAATCTAAAAGCCAGGAATCCAGCAATCGAAGGGGCTCATCCACTACAGCGGGAGTCTACTCTCAACATCCAAATTGCAATACAAATTCTCCATTTGCCAAGCCAGTGTGTGAATAAGCTTTTATAAGGGGCTCAACCCCGTTGCATGGGTTAACATCCAACTTGCAATCCAGGCAGGCAGCTGTAGTACTACAACGCCCAGCATTTCCTGAGTGCACAGTGGCTTATAGAAATTATCATTCATTGCCATTTGCCAAGCCAGTGTGTGAATACACTTTTAGAAGGGGCTCATCCCCGGCCGTTAACATAACAAATAACAATCCAACTTGCAATACAGGCAGCCTTTGTAGTACTACTACAACGCCCAGCATTCCCTGAGTGCACCGCGGCGTGGCTGATAGAAATTCTCATTCATTGCAATTTGCAAAGCCAGTGTGTGAATACGCTTTTAGAAGGGGCTCATCCCCGGCCGTTACATAACAAATAACAATCCAACTTGAAATACAGGCAGACTTTGTAGTACTACTACAACGCCCAGCATTCCCTGAGTGCACCGCGGCGTGGCTGATAGAAATTCTCATTCATTGCCATTTGCCAAGCCAGTGTGTGAATACGCTTTTAGAAGGGGCTCATCCCCCGGGTTTTGATTCAACTTGCTGCACTCCAGCAGTGAAATGTCTGGTATAAAAAAGGTTGTGAAAGGACGGGGTAGAGGAAAAAACACCCATGCCATGTCCTCTTTCAGTCCAAATGTTGGATCTGTTGGTGCCAGACCCAGTACCAGCATTTGTGGCACAAGACATGTGCCCAGTTCCACTAGTAGCAGCAGCCATGTGCCTGCTGGTAGTAGTAGCAGTATCAGCAAGCCAGACTTGTCCATCTCCTCCGGTGTGCGGGTTACTTTAGACAATACGGCCATTGTGGACTGGTTGGCTGGCTCGCGGTCATCCCAGCAGGAAGACTCTGATGATCTGGCTTCAAGCCAGGTTTCGTTGGATTCCAGATCCTCTACAGTTCCTTGGCACAGTGACAGTAGTAATATGGGTATTTCTAGCGTTTCCATTCCATCATCTATGTCTTCACTCCCCCTTCCTAGCGGGAAGCCATCTTAAGTCCTAAGAGACATCTCCTCGGGTGCGAAGGAAGATACTGAACAACATAGTGATGATGATTTTTTTTCCGCGAGTCAGCCAACGGAGTGTGTTGCGGCGGTGGTGGAGGTGGAAGCGGTGTCCGAGACGCATAGCTGTGGTAGTGGGGGTGTTGGTGGTGGTAGCCGTGGTGGCAGACGCAGTAATGAGGGGGGGCATGGAGCCCGCCATGATGTCACATCACATTCACAACACAGTGACAGAAGTGGCGGGGATGATGAGGAGGGCTATGATGATGATGTTGTTTTAGACAGGACGTGGGAACCAGGTGACGAGGTGATGACGGCTTCAGAGGAGGAGGGTAGTAGTGGCGGCACTGGCAGTGATAAACAGCCAAGCCGAGGTAGGGGCAGAAGTCAATCTGCAAAACGTTGCAGCGGTAGGGTCAGCTCAGGAACCGGTGACGGCGACACTGATGCTGGTGTAGGCTCCCGAAAAAAGCCTGCCAGACAAGGGGCAAGCTCGGGTGTTGGTGGTGGTGGTGGACGTGGTACTACCTCTTTTCGGTACTCTACCGTGTGGCAATTTTTCTGTACCTTCCCGGAGGGCGAAAACATGGCACAGTGCCGTATCTGCAAGCAGAAAGTAAGGCGTGGGCAGGGCAGCAATGTAGGAACTACCGCTCTACGTAAACACATGGAGCGGCATCACAAGGCCATGTGGGACAATCGACATGCCCCACCATCATGTACATCTAATGAAGACCCCTCTGCCGCTGCTTCTGCTGCTGCTCCGAGTCCCTGTCATCTAAGTAGTAGCCAGGCCTTATCCACCATGTCGTTGTCATCATCATCATCACTGTCATCTAGTGCTCCTCCTACGTCCCATCAGTTATCCATTACAGAATCGTTGTCCAATAAGCAACAATATATACCCAGTCATCCACTTGTCGTGCGGCTTAATTCACACCTGGCTAAGTTGTTGGTGGTGCAGTCGCTGCCGTACCACCTGGTCGACTCCGCCGGCTTCAGGCAATTGATGGCATGCGCTCAGCCTAGGTGGCGAATACCTAGCCGCCATTACTTCTCCAAAACAGCTGTCCCTGCCTTGCACAAGCATGTGGAGGAAAAGGTGTGCCAGTCCTTGCAATTATCTGTGTGCAGCAGGGTACATGCCACCGTCGACACAAGGAGCAGCAACTATGGGCAGGGACAGTACATGTCTTTCACGGCCCACTGGGTCAATATTTTGCAGTCCGATGCACCACCGCAGCAATGCCAGGCATTACCACCTCCACGCTTGTATCTTTCTGGTTCAACTCCGGACACCAGGCACCTACCATCCTCCTCCTCCTACTCCTCCTCCTTGCCCTCCTTGATGGAAGTCTTCCCGTCCCTGACAGGACACAGCGTATCTTCCACTCCTCCTCACTCCTCTTTTCATAGGTGCAAGGTGAAACGCCACAACGCTGTCTTACACCTGTTGAGCCTGGGCGAGAAAAGCCACACAGGGCAGGAGCTGCTGCTGTGCATCAAGGAGGAAATCGCACGCTGGCTGTCTCCTCTGAAACTCACACTGGGCAATGTTGTCTCTGATAACGGGAAGAACGTTGTGGCTGCACTGCATCTAGGTCACCTGACACACGCTCCTTGCATGGCACATGTGATCAATCTGGTCATAACACGCTTCTTAAAGTCATATGTTGGTTTGAAGGGTGTGCTGGCCATGTCCAGGAGGGTTTGCGTTCGCTTTAGACGTTCGTATGCATTTAAGCACGCCCTCCTGGACTTGCAGCGTCAAAACAATCTCCTAGAACACAGCCTGATTTGCGACGTTCCAACACGCTGGAATTCCACCCTGCACATGTTGGACCGTCTGTACGAACAGCGGAAAGCCGTGAATGATTTCCTGATGCAGCAGACGGGCAGCGTTTGGAGCCAGTGTAATTTCGAGCTCAGGCACTGGCAGCTGGTAAGAGACGCATGTCGCGTTTTGAGGCCCTTTGAAGAGGCCACACGATTTGTGAGCCGTGACTCTAGTGGAATGAACGATGTTATGCCGCTGATATTCATTATGGAGCAAACGCTCACAGCGATGATTCAGCAAAGGATGGAGGAAGGATCACATCTGGCTATGGATGTTGAGGAGGAGGAGGATGAGGATGAGGAAACAGGACCTGAAGAGGAGCTGGATTTGGAGATGGAATCACAGGAAGGGATAGGGGACGAGGCAGCCGCACAACATGACAGTGGTGGTGGTGATGACGAGTCTGACGACGACCTTGATGATAGACAACCATGGCAGTATGGGGCGGAGATGGAACGAACCGGGCCCTCTGAAACGCTGGCCAGGATGGCGAGCTGTATGCTTCGTTACTTGCGCGCTGACTGTCGTATTGTTAGCATGAAGCAAAGAGATGAGTACTGGATAGCCACACTTTTAGACCCTCGGTATAAAGCCAGAATGGGGGAGTTTTTTGCGCCTTCCGAGAGGGAGGCAAAATTGGCTTATTATCGAGAGAAGCTATGCAGCCAGCTTGTCACGGCTTTCAAACGGCAAACACCTGCTGCAAGCATGTCTGACCGGGGGGCCACTCTCCGCTCCCCACTGTCTCATCGTTCCACCGCCTCTGGCAGAGCTACCTCTGCAATAGGCGGCAGCAGCGGCAGCAGCAGCAGCCAATTCAGTTTGGAAAATATGATGACAACATTTTTACATCCAATACCCCGACCTGACACACATCGTAGTCACCAAAGGGATGTTCACCATCACCAGGTGCAGCACCTAAACAACCAGGTTCACTCGTACCTGGACTGTGCCCTTTCTCCATCAGAAATGCTGATCCCAGACCCCATGGACTTCTGGGTCAGCAGATTGGATCATTGGCAAGAACTGGCCCAGTTTGCCATGGTTGTACTGTCTTGTCCACCCTCCAGTGTAGCGTCAGAGAGGGTATTCAGCGCGGCAGGGGGCTTCGTCACCCCTAAGCGAAATAGATTGTCAGCCAACAGCTTGGAAAATCTCACGCTTCTGAAAATGAATCAAGCGTGGATCGGTGATGCCACTGATTAGATCTGACATTGCTGCTGCTGCTGCCACTGCCGCCTGCTACTGCCGCCTGCTACTACGGGATTCTGTCCTGTCCACTCTTTTTTTAAAGTGCCGCTGTTGGTGCTGCTACTACTTCTACCACCAATCCACCCCCAGTGCCGTCTGCTACAAGCAGGCCTGCCCCACCACAGGGCTTTGTCCTGTGACTATCCAGTGTCTTTTAATGTGCTGCTACTACTACTACCACCCTTGCTGCCGTTGGCTACCTTTACTACCACCAATACACCTCCACTGCCATCTGCTACAAGCAGGCCTGAGGTCTGCCCCACCACAGGGCTTTGTCCTGGGCTGTGACTGTCCAGTCTCTTTTAATGTGCAGCTACTACTACTACCACCCTTGCTGTCTGTTGACTACCTCTACTACCACCAATACACCTCCACTGCCGTCTGCTACAAGCAGGCCTGAGGCCTGCCCCACCACAGGGCTTTGTCCTGTGACTGTCCAGTGTCTTTTAATGTGCTGCTACTACTACTACTACCACCCTTGCTGTCTGTTGGCTACCTCTACTACCACCAATACACCTCCACTGCCGTCTGCTACAAGCAGGCCTGAGGCCTGCCCCACCACAGGGCTTTGTCCTGTGACTGTCCAGTCTCTTTTAATGTGCTGCTACTACTACTACCACCCTTGCTGTCCGTTGACTACCTCTACTACCACCAATACACCTCCACTGCCGTCTGCTACAAGCACACCTGAGGCCTGCCCCACCACAGGGCTTTGTCCTGTGACAGTCCAGTCTCTTTTAATGTGCAGCTACTACTACTACCACCCTTGCTGTCCGTTGGCTACCTCTACTACCACCAATACACCTCCACTGCCGTCTGCTACAAGCAGGCCTGAGGCCTGCCCCACCACAGGGCTTTGTCCTGTGACTGTACAGTCTCTTTTAATGTGCTGCTACTACTACTACCACCCTTGCTGTCCATTGGCTACCTCTACTACCACCAATACACCTCCACTGCCGTCTGCTACAAGCAGGCCTGAGGCTTGCCCCACCACAGGGCTTTGTCCTGTGACTGTCCAGTCTCTTTTAATGTGCTGCTACTACTACTACTACTACTACCACCACCCTTGCTATCCGTTGGCTACCTCTACTACCACCAATACACCTCCACTGCCGTCTGCTACAAGCAGGCCTGGAGGGCTTGTGAAAAGCCATTGCTTGTTGCTTTTACATCCATGTATGGATGAACCCCTGCAGGCATCTGCCAATAAAAAGGGTACATTTTTGGAGGGCTTGTGAAAAGCCATTGCTTGTTGCTTTTACATCCATGTATGGATGAACCCCGGCAGGCATCTGCTAATAAAAAGGGTAAATTTTTGGAGGGCTTGTCAAAAGCCATTGCTTGTTGCTTTTACATTCATGTAAGGATGAACCCCGGCAGGCATCTGCCACCATAAAGGGTACATTTTTTGAGGGCTTGTCAAAAGCCATTGCTTCTTCTTTTAGCACCTTATATTTATGAACCCTGGCAGGCACCGTGTCCCATCCGTTTTCCTATAGCCATACATGTTGGCGTAACTTTGACACTAACTTTGCCTTAGAGACAGCTCAAAAGTACTTGGATACACTCATGGGTGACCTAAGAGTGTTATACAGAGCTTCTAGGGCTTTTAAACAGTGTTCTACACGATTTTTAGGGGCTTTCTTGTATTACAGGTTCGGTCAGAACTAGTTCGGTCCGAATCGAACTTTTTCATGAAATGCGGCGAACCAGCCGAACCGAACTTTTCATAAGTTCGCTCATCTCTATTCAGGAGTTTGTTACATTCAGATGCGTCCAGTGTTAATTTTCCTTGAATTTCGTTACTTTATACAATTTGTAATTATACCAATTCAATACAATCTCGCGCTATCCAGTAAAAACATTAAATTTATTTACATTTTATATTATTATTTTTTTAACATGGGAGTCTTTGTGCGACGCATGACCAATCGATGTCATCTGTCAGAGGAATATTTATGTCACAGCCATCCAGTAAAAAAAAAAAATGTAAACTTGAAATGTCTAGGTTTTTTAACATAGGAGTCTATGGGCGACCTGTAACCCACATGTAGAGGTGAATGTGAATGTGGTTGCTTTGTATTTGGCTTAGGGCTAAAGCCGGGAGTGAAGTATAATTGAAATCTCCGGTCTACACTGTAACACCTGTACAGGAATCTGAACTTCGCTGCAGGGATTTACCAGGTCGCTACCCCAGGAGTAGTCTCTGATAGCAAAAGCTGATGTAATAGAAATTAACCCCTTAACGACATCCAACGTGCTAGTACGATCTTGCCGTTATGTTCTTAACGCAACACAACGTATAGGTACGTTGTGTTGATGGTATCGGGCTCAGAAGCTGAGCCCGCACCATCACCAGCAGGTGTCAGCTGTATATTACAGCTGACACCCTGCTGCATGGTCAGGACTGGAGCTAACCTCCGATCCGGTCGATTAACCCCTTAGATGCAGCGCTCAAAAGCGAGCGCTGCATCTATCGGGTTTACTAGCAGACCGGAACCCTGCAATGCAATCACTGGGTTCCGATGGCTGCTCAGGCAGACCGGAGGCCTAACAATGGCCTCCTGTCTGCCAAATACGGAAGCCTGTTAGGTCCCATCCGGAGGTGGGGCCAAAAAGGCTTCCAGCCGCAAAAAAAAAAGATGGTGCAGGATCAGAAGCTAAGCCTGCGATATAAGCCATGGGTGTCATCGGTGTGTTACAGCTGACACCGTGCTGTAACAGCAGGGAATGGAGCTAGCTCCAATCCCTGCCATTAACCCCTTATATGCCGCAATCAAAGCGATCAAAAGCGTTCACAGCATCTTACTGGTTTGTAGCGATCGCCATCACCGCGATGTGATCGTGGGGGATACCGATTGTTGCTATGGCAACCGGGGGCCTACCAATGGCCTTTTGGTCTGCCACGTACGGAAGCCCATTAGGCCCCACCCAGAGACTGGACCTAATAGTCTTACTGTCAGTGAATAATTGACAGCTCTAATGCATTGCACTACGTGGGTAGTGCAATGTATTAGAGTAAAGATCAGAGGTGCAGGCTTTTATGTCCCATAGTGGGACAAAAAATAAGTTTAAAAAAGTTAATAAAAATGTTGTGTAAAAGTATAAAAATAAAAGTTTCAAGTCAATAAAAACAAGCACTGCCTTTTTTCCTACAAGTCCTTTATTATAGCAGAAAAATAAAACCGTTAAAAAAGTACTCATATTTGGTCTCACTGCATCTGTAACGACCCAAACTGTAAAACGATCATGTTATTTTCCCCGCACAGTGAACAACGCAAAAAAAACAAATAAAAAACATTGCCAGAATCGCTATTTTTTGGTCACCACCCCTACCAAAACATGGATAAAAAGTGATCAAAACGTCACATGTACCCCAAAATAGTACCAATAAAAACTAGAACAAGTCTCACAAAACACAAGCCCTTACACAGCATTTTTGACTGAAAAATAAAAAAAATGATGGCTCTCAGAATATGGTGACATAAATAATAAATAATTTTTTTTAAAAAAGTGATTTTTATTGTGCAAACGCTGCAAAACATAAAAAAAACTATATACATATGGTATCGCCGTAATCGTATAGACCCGCAGAATAAAGTAAAATTGTCATTTATGGCCCACGGAGAAAAAAAAAGAATGAAAACAATTTTTTTTTTGGTCACCTTGCTTTCCAAAAAATAGAATAAAAAGTGATCGAAAAATCGTGTCTATCCCAAAATTGCACCAATGAAAACTACAGATTGTCCCGCAACAAATAAGCTAACACAGCTCCGTTGGAGAACAAATGAAAAAGTTCTGGCTCTCAGAATAATGCGACACAAAATGTGCAGAGCGTTTCAAAAGCAGAAAAGATTGGGCACCATTTATCAATGTGACACTGGCCACACATCTGTGAATTATTATTTATTTACCGAATTATTATACCCTGATATACAGCTCACAAATTACATATACTCTGATGTACTCCTCACAGCCTACATATGCCCCCACATTATAAACTGAAATACCAGTAATAACACAAACAGAACTACTGCCAAGCAAAATCCACTCCAAAAGACAAATGGCGCTCCCTCACTTCTGAACCCTACAGTGTGCCCAAACAGCAGTTTACTTACACATATATGGCATTACCACACCCGGGAGAACCCACTTAACAGTTTATGAGGTATTTGTCTTCAGTGGCAGAAACTGGGTACAACATATTGTTCACTAAAATGGCATATCAGTGGAAAATTGCAATTTTCACTTTGCACCATCCGCTGCGCATTGATTTCTAATGAAAAAAACACCTGTGGGGTCAAAATGCTCACTACACCCCTTAAATGCATCAAGGGGTGTAGTTTACAAAATAGGGGTTACTATTAGGGGGTTTGTTTTAGTATTTGACCTCAGAGTCCTGCAATTGTGGGCCTATGCTGTAAAAATCACCAAAATAGACCTCAAATGCGCATGGTGCTCTTCAATTCTGAGCCCTGTCATATGTCCAGGCAAATGATAAATGTCCTGAGGAGAAAACGTGTCCATTGGCTACCTCTACTACCGCCAATACACCTCCACTGCCGTCTGCTACAAGCAGGCCTGAGGCTTGCCCCACCACAGGGCTTTGTCCTGTGACTGTTCAGTCTCTTATAATGTGCTGCTACTACTACTACTACCACCACCCTTGCTATCCGTTGGCTACCTCTACTACCACCAATACACCTCCACTGCCGTCTGCTACAAGCAGGCCTGGAGGGCTTGTGAAAAGCCATTGCTTGTTGCTTTTACATCCATGTATGGATGAACATCGGCAGGCATCTGCCAATAAAAAGGGTAAATTTTTGGAGGGCTTGTCAAAAGCCATTGCTTGTTGCTTTTACATTCATGTAAGGATGAACCCCGGCAGGCATCTGCCACCATAAAGGGTACATTTTTTGAGGGCTTGTCAAAAGCCATTGCTTCTTCTTTTAGCACCTTATATTTATGAACCATGGCAGGCACCGTGTCCCATCCGTTTTCCTATAGCCATACATGTTGGCGTAACTTTGACACTAACTTTGCCTTAGAGACAGCTCAAAAGTACTTGGATACACTCATGGGTGACCTAAGAGTGTTATACAGAGCTTCTAGGGCTTTTAAACAGTGTTATACACGATTTTTAGGGGCTTTCTTGTATTACAGGTTCGGTCAGAACTAGTTCGGTCCGAATCGAACTTTTTCATGAAATGCGGCGAACCAGCCGAACCGAACTTTTCATAAGTTCGCTCATCTCTATTCAGGAGTTTGTTACATTCAGATGCGTCCAGTGTTAATTTTCCTTGAATTTCGTTACTTTATACAATTTGTAATTATACCAATTCAATACAATCTCGCGCTATCCAGTAAAAACATTAAATTTATTTACATTTTATATTATTATTTTTTTAACATGGGAGTCTTTGTGCGACACATGACCAATCGATGTCATCTGTCAGAGGAATATTTATGTCACAGCCATCCAGTAAAAAAAAAAATGTAAACTTGAAATGTCTAGGTTTTTCAACATAGGAGTCTATGGGCGACCTGTAACCCACATGTAGAGGTGAATGTGAATGTGGTTGCTTTGGATATGGCTTAGGGCTAAAGCCGGGAGTGAAGTATAATTGAAATCTCCGGTCTACACTGTAACACCTGTACAGGAATCTGAACTTCGCTGCAGGGATTTACCAGGTCGCTACCCCAGGAGTAGTCTCTGATAGCAAAAGCTGATGTAATAGAAATTAACCCCTTAACGACATCCAACGTGCTAGTACGATCTTGCCGTTATGTTCTTAACGCAACACAACGTATAGGTACGTTGTGTTGATGGTATCGGGCTCAGAAGCTGAGCCCGCACCATCGCCAGCAGGTGTCAGCTGTATATTACAGCTGACACCCTGCTGCATGGTCAGGACTGGAGCTAACCTCTGATCCGGTCGATTAACCCCTTAGATGCAGCGCTCAAAAGTGAGCGCTGCATCTATCGGGTTTACTAGCAGACCGGAACCCTGCAATGCAATCACTGGGTTCCGATGGCTGCTCAGGCAGACCGGAGGCCTAACAATGGCCTCCTGTCTGCCAAATATGGAAGCCTGTTAGGTCCCATCCGGAGGTGGGGCCAAAAAGGCTTCCAGCCGCAAAAAAAAGATGGTGCAGGATCAGAAGCTAAGCCTGCGATATAAGCCATGGGTGTCATCGATGTGTTACAGCTGACACCCTGCTGTAACAGCAAGGAATGGAGCTAGCTCCAATCCCTGCCATTAACCCCTTATATGGCGCAATCAAAGCGATCAAAAGCGTTCACAGCATCTTATTGGTTTGTAGCGATCGCCATCACCGCGATGTGATCGTGGGGGATACCGATTGTTGCTATGGCAACCGGGGGCCTACCAATGGCCTTTTGGTCTGCCACGTACGGAAGCCCATTAGGCCCCACCCAGAGACTGGACCTAATAGTCTTACTGTCAGTGAATAATTGACAGTTCTAATGCATTGCACTACGTGGGTAGTGCAATGTATTAGAGTAAAGATCAGAGGTGCAGGCTTTTATGTCCCATAGTGGGACAAAAAATAAGTTTAAAAAAGTTAATAAAAATGTTGTGTAAAAGTATAAAAATAAAAGTTTCAAGTCAATAAAAACAAGCACTGCCTTTTTTCCTACAAGTCCTTTATTATAGCAGAAAAATAAAACCGTTAAAAAAGTACTCATATTTGGTCTCACTGCATCTGTAACGACCCAAACTGTAAAACGATCATGTTATTTTCCCCGCACAGTGAACAACGCAAAAAAAACAAATAAAAAACATTGCCAGAATCGCTATTTTTTGGTCACCACCCCTACCAAAACATGGATAAAAAGTGATCAAAACGTCACATGTACCCCAAAATAGTACCAATAAAAACTAGAACAAGTCTCACAAAACACAAGCCCTTACACAGCATTTTTGACTGAAAAATAAAAAAAATGATGGCTCTCAGAATATGGTGACATAAATAATAAATAATTTTTTTTAAAAAAGTGATTTTTATTGTGCAAACGCTGCAAAACATAAAAAAAACTATATACATATGGTATCGCCGTAATCGTATAGACCCGCAGAATAAAGTAAAATTGTCATTTATGGCCCACGGAGAAAAAAAAAGAATGAAAACAATTTTTTTTTTGGTCACCTTGCTTTCCAAATAATAGAATAAAAAGTGATCAAAAAATCGTGTCTATCCCAAAATTGCACCAATGAAAACTACAGATTGTCCCGCAACAAATAAGCTAACACAGCTCCGTTGGAGAACAAATGAAAAAGTTCTGGCTCTCAGAATACAGCGACACAAAATGTGCAGAGCGTTTCAAAAGCAGAAAAGATTGGGCACCATTTATCAATGTGACACTGGCCACACATCTGTGAATTATTATTTATTTACCGAATTATTATACCCTGATATACAGCTCACAAATTACATATACCCTGATGTACTCCTCACAGCCTACATATGCCCCCACATTATAAACTGAAATACCAGTAATAACACAAACAGAACTACTGCCAAGCAAAATCCACTCCAAAAGACAAATGGCGCTCCCTCACTTCTGAACCCTACAGTGTGCCCAAACAGCAGTTTACTTACACATATATGGCATTACCACACCCGGGAGAACCCACTTAACAGTTTATGAGGTATTTGTCTTCAGTGGCAGAAACTGGGTACAACATATTGTTCACTAAAATGGCATATCAGTGGAAAATTGCAATTTTCACTTTGCACCATCCGCTGCGCATTAATTTCTAATGAAAAAAACACCTGTGGGGTCAAAATGCTCACTACACCCCTTAAATGCATCAAGGGGTGTAGTTTACAAAATAGGGGTTACTATTAGGGGGTTTGTTTTAGTATTTGACCTCAGAGTCCTGCAATTGTGGGCCAATGCTGTAAAAATCACCAAAATAGACCTCAAATGCGCATGGTGCTCTTCAATTCTGAGCCCTGTCTTATGTCCAGGCAAATGATAAATGTCCTGAGGAGGGTAGTTTCCAAAATGGGGTCACTTCTCTGGACTTCCCCTGTACTCTGGTACCTCAGGGTTTTGCAAATGCAACATGGCACCCAAAAACCAATCCAGCAAAATCTGCATGCCAAATAGCGTTCCTGCATTTCTGGACACTGTTGTGTGTCCAAACAGCAGTTTATAACCACATTTGGGGTATTGCCGTAATCAGAAGAAATTGATTTACAAATGTTGCAGTGATTTTTCTCCTTTATTCCTTGTAAAAGTTGAAAATTTCCATGTTTTATCAGTAAAAATGTAATTTTCAATTTCACTGCAAAATTCAACTAAATTCAGCAAAAAAAAATTTGGGGTCAAAATGCTCACTATACCTCTCAATAAATTCCTTCACGGGTGTGGTATCCCAAATGGAGTCACTTTTGTGGGGTTTCCACTGATTTGATCTCGCAGGAGTTTTTGCAAATGTGACATGGTGCCCAAAAAACATTCCAGCAAAATCTGCATGCCAAGTAGCGCCCCTCTCTTTCTGAGCCCTGCCATGTATCCAAACAGCAGGTTTTGACCACATGTGGGGTATTGCCATAATCGGGAGAGATTGCTTTACAAATGTTGGGCAGCTTTTTCTCCTTTAACCCTTGTAGAAATAAAAAATGTAAAATGAGTGGAAAAAATTTTGATATTCATTGTCACGGCATAATAACACTAAATTGAGCAAAAAAAATCTGTTAAGTCAAAATTCTCACTATACCCCTCGATAAATTCCTTGAGGGCTTTAGTTTCCCCAATGGGGGTCACTTTTGGATTCCACTGTTTTGGTCCCTCAGGGGCTTTGCAAATGCGACATGGCACCCGAAACTTGAGTTCCAAAAGAAAAATGGTGCTCCCTCCATTCTGAGCTCTGCCGTGTGTCAAAACAGAAGTTTATTACTACGTATAGGGTATTGTCGTAATCGGGAGAAATTGCTTTTCAAATGTTTGGGGGCTTTTTCTCCTTTTTGCCTTGTAAACATTTTACATTTCTACATTTTATTGGAAAAAAAATTAGATTTACATTTTTACATCCTAATTCACTAAATTCAGCAAAAAAAAAAACGTGGGGTCAAAATGCTCAATATACCCCTTGATAAATTCCTTGAGGGGTGTTTCTCTGGGGGTGTTTCCACTGTTTTAGCACCGCAACATCTCTTAAAACCTGACATGGTTCTTAAAATATATTGTAATAAAAAGGAAGCCCCAAAATCCACTAGGTGCTCTTTTGCTGAGTCCTGGGCTTCAGTCCATTACCACATTAGGCCACATGTTGGATATTTCTAAAAATCTGCATAATCTGGGCAATAAATATAGAGTTGTGTTTCTTTGGTAAAGTCTTCTGTGTTACAGAAAAAAATGAATTAAAACAGATTTTCTGAAAAAAAAATTACATTTGTAAATTTCACCTCCACTTTGCTTTAAAACGCCTAAAGGGTTAAAAAAAACTGTCTAAATGCTGTTTTTAATACTTTGAGGGGTGCAGTTTTTAAAATGTGGTGATTTATAGGATGTTTCTAATATATAAGGCCCTCAAAGCCACTTCAGAACTGAACTGGTCCATAAAAAAACGGCTTTTAAAATTTTCTTGAAAATGTGAGAAATTGCTGCTAAAGTTATAAGCCTTGTAACGTCCTGGAAAGATAAAAGAATGTTCAAAAAATGATGCCAACATAAAGTAGACATATGGGATATGTGAACTAGTAACTATTTTTGTGGTATTATCTATTTTACATGAAGATACATTTACATTTCGGAAAATGCAAATTTTTGCACATTTTCTGAAACTTTTGGTGTTTTTCACAAATAAACACTGAATGTATAGACAAATTTTACCGCTAACTGAAAGTACAATGTGTCACGAGAAAACCATCTCAGAATCGCTTGAAAAAATAAAAGCATTCCAAAGTTATTACCACATAAAATGAAACATCAGATTTGAAAAAAAATGGCCTGGTCCGTTAGACGAAAACAGACTGTGTATTAAGGGGTTAAAAACTTCTAGTGACTGGGTAAAATCAATAGGCAGAAAATGCAGTCAAGCAAGCTTGAGGTTAGGGCTGGCGGCATTCAGTCGAGAATCAGAAGATGGGCAGAGGTCAGGGTAGGCAGTAGACAATATATGTGATCCGGAAATAACCGGGTCAATAACATGAAATACTGGACATATAAGAACCTTTGCAACTAACTGGAACTGAAAGAACCGTTTACTCAGGCCTAAAGAAATGGGGGGTCCCTTATAAAACCCAAGGTACTTGGTCATTGGCTGGCAGAACCAGCAATTGGCGCTACTGGCCCTTTAATAGGCCGGTAGTTTGCTCATGCTCACCAGCAACAACAGAGGAAAAGCATAACAGCCAGCTCGAGACTGGAGACAATGGTGGCGGCCAGAAAGAGACCAGCGGCGGCCAAGAGAAGAGGAGCAGTGGCCAGATGATGTATAGCGGCAACCGGGAGAGCAACGCTGGGAAGCGGAAGTTAGCAGCCTAACATGACGAACGACATCCCTCAGAGCCAACTAGTAAAAGAAAACTTATATGTGAAATGTATACTTTTTTTTAACATGAAGGTCTATGTGTGACGAATGACTGACTGATGGCTTTAATCGAAAGGCATCCGTCAAAGGTATGCCTTTTTTTAAATGTCTGTTTAACATCTCACACCATACATCTCGTGATATGTCGGGTTTTAGAGATAAGTTAAGGCAGGACACATCTGTATTAGACACTCACCATTTGCAAAAGGTTTCTCTTTATTCCAAGATTGAGGCAAGCAACACAGGATTCAAAAGACAACAGAGCTACACGGGTGTAGTATCCCAAATGGGGTCACTTTTGTGGGGTTTCCACTGATTTGATCTCGCAGGAGTTTTTGCAAATGTGACATGGTGCCCAAAAAACATTCCAGCAAAATCTGCATGCCAAGTAGCGCTCCTCTCTTTCTGAGCCCTGCCATGTATCCAAACAGCAGGTTTTGACCACATGTGGGGTATTGCCATAATCGGGAGAGATTGCTTTGGGCAGCTTTTTGGGCAGCTTTTTCTCCTTTAACCCTTGTAGAAATAAAAAATTTAAAAGGAGTGGAAAAAAATTTGATCTTCATTGTCACGGCATAATAACACTAAATTGAGCAAAAAAAATCTGTTAAGTCAAAATTCTCACTATACCCCTCGATAAATTCCTTGAGGGCTTTAGTTTCCCCAATGGGGTCACTTTTGGATTCCACTGATTTGGTCCCTCAGGGGCTTTGCAAATGCGACATGGCACCCGAAACTTGAGTTCCAAAAGCAAAATGGTGCTCCCTCCATTCTGAGCCATGCTGTGTGTCAAAACAGAAGTTTATTACTACGTATAGGGTATTGTCGTAATCGGGAGAAATTGCTTTTCAAATGTTTGGGGGCTTTTTCTCCTTTTTGCCTTGTAAACATTTTACATTTCTACATTTTATTGGAAAAAAAATTAGATTTACATTTTTACATCCTAATTCCACTAAATTCAGCAAAAAAAAACGTGGGGTCAAAATGCTCAATATACCCCTTGATAAATTCCTTGAGGGGTGTTTCTTTGGGGGTGTTTGCACTGTTTTAGCACCGCAACATCTCTTAAAACCTGACATGGTTCTTAAAATATATTGTAATAAAAAGGAAGCCCCAAAATACACTAGGTGCTCTTTTGCTGAGTCCTGTGCTTCAGTCCATTACCACATTAGGGCCACATGTTGGATATTTCTAAAAATCTGCATAATCTGGGCAATAAATATTGAGTTGTGTTTCTTTGGTAAAGTCTTCTGTGTTACAGAAAAAAATGAATTAAAACAGATTTTCTGAAAAAAAAATTACATTTGTAAATTTCACCTCCACTTTGCTTTAAAACGCCTAAAGGGTTAAAAAAAACTGTCTAAATGCTGTTTTTAATACTTTGAGGGGTGCAGTTTTTAAAATGTGGTGATTTATAGGATGTTTCTAATATATAAGGCCCTCAAAGCCACTTCAGAACTGAACTGGTCCATAAAAAAACGGCTTTTAAAATTTTCTTGAAAATGTGAGAAATTGCTGCTAAAGTTATAAGCCTTGTAACGTCCTGGAAAGATAAAAGAATGTTCAAAAAATGATGCCAACATAAAGTAGACATATGGGATATGTGAACTAGTAACTATTTTTGTGGTATTATCTATTTTACATGCAGATACATTTACATTTCGGAAAATGCTAATTTTTGCACATTTTCTGAAACTTTTGGTGTTTTTCACAAATAAACACTGAATGTATAGACAAATGTTACCGCTAACTGAAAGTACAATGTGTCACGAGAAAACCATCTCAGAATCGCTTGAAAAAATAAAAGCATTCCAAAGTTATTACCACATAAAATGAAACATCAGATTTGAAAAAAAATGGCCTGGTCAATTAGACGAAAACAGACTGTGTATTAAAGAGGCTCTGTCACCAGATTTTGCAACCCCTATCTGCTATTGCAGCAGATAGGCGCTGCAATGTAGATTACAGTAACGTTTTTATTTTTAAAAAACGAGCATTTTTGGCCAAGTTATGACCATTTTTGTATTTATGCAAATGAGTCTTGCAAAAGTACAACTGGGCATGTTTACAGTAAAAGTACAACTGGGCGTGTATTATGTGCGTACATCGGGGCGTTTTTACTTCTTTTACTAGCTGGGCGTTAGGAATTGGAGTGTATGATGCTGATGAATCAGCATCATCCACTTCTGTTCGTTAACACCCAGCTTCTGGCAGTGCACAGACACACAGCGTGTTCTCGAGAAATCACGCTGTGACGTCACTCACTTCCTGCCCCAGGTCCTGCATCGTGTCGGCCACATCGGCACCAGAGGCTACAGTTGATTCTGCAGCAGCATCAGCGTTTGCAGGTAAGTAGCTACATCGACTTACCTGCAAACGCCGATGCTGCTGCAGAATCAACTGTAGCCTCTGGTGCCGATGTGTCCTCGCTCGTCCGACACGATGCAGGACCTGGGGCAGGAAGTGAGTGACGACACAGCGTGATCTCTCGAGAACACGCTGTGTGTCTGCACTGCCAGAAGCTGGGCGTTCTGAAGAGAAGTGGATGATACTTCTCGTCAGAACGCCCAGCTAGTAAAAGAAGTAAACACACTCAGATGTAACACACATAATACACGCCCAGTTGGACTTTTACTTTAAACACGCCCAGTTGGACTTTTGCAAGCCTCATTTGAATAAATTCGAAAATGGTCATAACTTGGCCAAAAATGCTCGTTTTTTAAAAATAAAAACGTTACTCTTATCTACATTGCAGCGCCGATCTGCTGCAATAGCAGATAGGGGTTGCAAAATCTGGTGACAGAGCCTCTTTAAGGGGTTAAAAACTTCTAGTGACTGGGTAAAATCAATATGCAGAAAATGCAGTCAAGCAAGCTTGAGGTTAGGGCTGGCGGCATTCAGTCGAGAATCAGAAGATGGGCAGAGGTCAGGGTAGGCAGTAGACAATATATGTGATCCGGAAATAACCGGGTCAATAACATGAAATACTGGACATATAAGAACCTTTGCAACTAACTGGAACTGAAAGAACCGTTTACTCAGGCCTAAAGAAATGGGGGGTCCCTTATAAAACCCAAGGTACTTGGTCATTGGCTGGCAGAACCAGCAATTGGCGCTACTGGCCCTTTAATAGGCCGGTAGTTTGCTCATGCTCACCAGCAACAACAGAGGAAAAGCATAACAGCCAGCTCGAGACTGGAGACAACGGTGGCGGCCAGAAAGAGACCAGCGGCGGCCAAGAGAAGAGGAGCAGTGGCCAGATGATGTATAGCGGCAACCGGGAGAGCAACGCTGGGAAGCGGAAGTTAGCAGCCTAACATGACGAACGACATCCCTCAGAGCCAACTAGTAAAAGAAAATGTATATGTGAAATGTATACTTTTTTTAACATGAAGGTCTATGTGTGACGAATGACTGACTGATGGCTTTAATCGAAAGGCATCCGTCAAAGGTATGCCTTTTTTTAAATGTCTGTTTATCATCTCACGCCATACATCTCGTGATATGTCACGTTTTAGAGATAAGTTAAGGCAGGACACATCTGTATTAGACACTCACCATTTGCAAAAGGTTTCTCTTTATTCCAAGATTGAGGCAAGCAACACAGGATTCAAAAGACAACAGAGCTCTGTTGTCTTTTGAATCCTGTGTTGCCTGCCTCAATCTTGGAATAAAGAGAAACCTTTTGCAAATGGTGAGTGCCGTGCTGTCTTCTTTTCTACATGTTATCATTTGCTGAAACTAACTTCAACATGCACTGAGCACCGCCAGACAAAGGCTGTCGAACTACATGGGAGCATTGTTGGACATGACAAGAGCTGCTGTAAGGGAAGTTCAGAAGAACCTGCATTGAATCGTGTCATTTACATAAAGTGTGCACACCTTAAAAAGCCTTTTTTTACTTATATTTAGTTAATTATTTTTTTGTGTGAGGGCTAATGATTATTTTTAACTAAAAAGCATGTTGATCTCCCCATAGTAGATCCTCTTTAAATATCTGGGAGGGATGGTCTCTAGAAAGACTGAGGATTGTATTGATTTGAATTCCTCTAATTCATAGATTAACCCCTTTAGGACGCAGCCTGTTTTGGCCTTGTGGCACAGCCAATTTTTTGAAAATCTGACATGTGTCACTTTATGTGGTAATAACTTGGGAATGCTTTTACTTATCCAAGCGATTCTGAGATTGTTTTCTCGTGACATATTGTACTTTAGTGGAAAAATTTGGTCGATAAATTTTATATTTATTAGTGAGAAACACCAAAATTTAGAGAAAATGTGCAAAAATTAGCATTTTCTAAATTTCTATGTATCTGCTTGTAAAACAGATAGTAATACCACACAAAATAGTCACTAGTTAACATTTCCCATATGTCTACTTTATGTTTGCATAGTTTTTTGAACGTCCTTTCATTTTTATAGGACGTTACAAGGCTTAGAACTTTAGCAGCAATTTCTCACATTTTCAAGAAAATTTCAAAAGGCCATTTTTACAGGTACCAGTTTAGTTGTGAAGTGATTTTGAGGGCCTTATATATTAGAATCCCCCAATAAATCACCCCATTTTAAAAACTGCACTGCTCAAAGTATTCAAAACAGCATTCAGAAAGTTTCTGAAGGTTTTACCAGAGAAACGCAACTCAATATTTATTACCCAGATTCCGCAGTTTTTAGAAATATCCCACATGTGGCTCTAGCGTGCTAATGGACTGAAAAACAGTCCTCAGAAGCAAAGGAGTACCTAGTGGATTTTGGGGTCTGCTTTTTTTAGATTATATTTTAGGCACCATGTCAGGTTTAAAGAGGTCTTGTGGTGCCAAAACAGTGGAAACTCCCCAAAAGTGACCCCATTTTGGAAACTACACCCCTCAAGGAATTTGTCTAGGGGTATAGTTAGCATTTTGACCCCACAGGTATTTTGCTATATTTATTGGAGTTAGTCTGTGAAAATAAAAATCTAGTTTTTTTCTGAAAAACATAGAAATTTGTAATATTTACAAAGAATAAACAAGAAAATGCACCCCAACATTTGTAAAGCATCTTCTCCCAATTACAAAGTGGTAATAAACTGCTGTTTGGACCCACAGCAGGACTCAGAAGGGAAGGACAGCTATTTGGATTTTGGAGCGCAGATTTTGCTGGATTGGTTTTCAGTGCCATGTCGCGTTTGCAACACCCAGGAGGGACCAAAACAGTGGAAACCTCCCAAAAGTGACCCCATTTGGTAAACTACACCCCTCAAGGAATTTTTATAGGGGTATAGTGAGCATTTATACCACACAGGTTTTTTTTAAGAATTTAGTAGAATTAGGCCGTGAAAATGAATATCAACATTTTTGTCCACTAAAATGTTGAATTTTTTCATTTTCACAAGGGATAAAAGAGAAAAAGTCGCCCTAAATTTGTAACGCAATCTCTCCCAAATATGACAATACCCCACATGTGGTAGTAATTGATTTTTTTAATAGAAATTAATTAACCTTTGCAGGACTGATCCTTTTTTGCTTTTCCATTTTAGTTTTTCATTCCCCGCCTTCCAAACGCCATAACTTTTTTATTTTTCCATCAATAGAGCGCTGTGAGGGCTTATTTTTTGCGGGAAGGGTTGTAGTTTCTATTGACACCATTTAAAGTACCATATAATGTACTGGGAAACCGAAAATAAAATTCTTTGCGGGGTGAAATTGGAAAAAACAGTGATTCCTTCATTGCTTTTTGGGTTTCGTTTTTACCGCTTTCACTGTGCAGTAAAAACAACAACTTAACTTTATTCTGCGGGTCAGTACAATTACTGTGATACCAAACGTATATATATTTTTTTATATTTTACTACTTCTACAAAGAAAAAACTATTTGTTTAAAAAAAATAATTGTTTTGTATGAACACATTCTGAGAGCCATAACTTTTAAATTTTTTTTGTTGATTGAGCGGTGTGAGGGCTTATTTTTGGCGGGACGAGCTCTAGTTTTTATTGGTGTTATTTTTTGGTATATACAACGTTTTGATCACTTTTGATTACATTTTATTTAGAGCTTTGGTGACCAAAAAAAAAGTGATTTTGGCGTTTTATATTCTTTATTTCTTACGGCGTTCCTTAGGTGCTAAAAATTACAGTTTTACTTTATTCTGCGGGTCGATACGGCGATACCATATGTATATCGTTTTTTTATGTTTTGCAGCATTTGCACAATAAAATCACTTGTTTATAAAATAATTTATTTTCTGTGTCACCATATTCTGAGAGCCATAACTTTTTTTTTTTGAGTCAAAAAAGCTGTGTAAGGGCTTGTTTTTTGCGGGACGGGCTGTAGTATTTATTGGTACTATTTTGGGGTAAATGCAACTTTTTGATCACTTTTTATTCTATATTTTAGGAGGGGTGGTGACCAAATAATAGTGATTCTGGCATTTTAGTTGGTTTTTTTTTGCGTCGTTTGCCATGTGGGAAAACTAACATTATAGTTTTATAGATTGGGTCGTTACAAATGCGGTGACACCAAATATGTGCACTGTTATTTAACGTTTTCATTTTTTCCTATAATAAGAGACTTATTATAGGAAAAAAAAATCTTTTATTTTTACACTTTTGTAAAACATTTTTATTAACTTTTTTTTACTTTTTTCTTTACTTTTTTCACTTTCTTTTTTTACTTGAAGCTCTGATCGCTGCTAGAATACATTACACTACCTAGGTAGTGTAACGTATTCCAACTGTCAATGTGACGTCACAGTCACTCTGACAGTAAGGCTGGGTTCACACAACCTATTTTCAGGCGTAACGCCTGAAAATACGGCTCCAATACGTCGGCAAACATCTGCCCATTCATTTGAATGGGTTTGCCGATGTACTGTGCCGACAACGATGCGTAAAATGACTGCCTCGTCAAAGAAGTGCAGGACACTTCTTTGGACGTAATTTGAGCCGTTTTTCATTGAATTCAATGAAGAACAGCTCTAAATTACGGGCGTCAAAGACGCCTCGCAAAATGCGAGCACGAGCAATTACGTCTGAAATGACGGAGCTGTTTCTCCTGAAAACAGCTCCGTAATTTCAGACGTAAATGCAGTTTACGTGTGCACATATCCTAAGTCTACGAGGACCAGCCAGAGGCTGGTCCTTATAGGCTTCCATACATGGCCGAACCGGAGGCCATTGTCTGGCCTCCGGGTGCCATCACAAGAATCAGCAGCCCCCACAATTGCATGGGGGCTGCTGATGTGCTACAAATCCACTAAATGCGGCGATCGCAATCAAGCCCCGCATTTAACGGGTTAATTGCCTAAATTAGCGGCAATGAGCAGCTGATCGGCAACAGTGGAGTGTCAGCTGTCGGGGACAGCTGACCTCCCGGTTCCCGATGCACACCGACAGTGAGCATCGGGAACGACACAGTGACTTCCTGTCACTCTGACAGGAAGTCTATCAGGAAGCTGGTCCTGATGGGCTTCCGTACATGGCAGACACAGAGGCCATTACTTGGCCTCCGGTCGCCATACTAGGCATCTGCAAACCTCACGATTTCATTGTGAGGTCTGCCGATGTGCTAGAAACCCCTAAAATGCGGCGATTGCAATCGATCGCCGCATTTAAGGGGCTAATTGCCAAAATCAGCGAAAATGAGCTGCTGATCGGCAACAGTGGAGTGTCAGCTGTCGGGGACAGCTGGCTTCCCGGTTCCCGGCGCACACTGTCGCCAACAGTGTGCATTGGGAACCGCGCAGTAACTGTATGTCCTGGTACGCTAAGACACTGGCCACCCAGACGTACAGTTGTGTCGTGGTGCGCCTAGGGGTTAAGAGCTAAGGTCAAAACTTGGAAATGTCTCCCAATATTGATCGTATCGAGGGTTACCCTTGTGAAAATGTTAATGTTGCCCCAGGGGATATTTGTTGTGGCAAATAGTCCAATTTGGATTCCACCAAAAAATTATAACTTTTTTTTGGGGAGCTCTGGAAAGCGGGCTAGATTGGGGCTCCCCCATCTTCAGCATCCAAGAGAGAAAGGGGGACTTGTTGTTCAATGGAGTTTAATTTTGTTGACCAGTATATTATGCATCTTTCCAACATAGGGGAGATTAATTTTTTCAGCATATGATAAGGAATCTACTTACATACTACATGCAACAAAAGTTCCGGTTAATTGTTAAAGCATTTGTGGGATTAAGGGGTACACTAAGGCAACATCTCTTTGGGGTAATAAAAAAAATTTAAACACTTAAACATTGAAATTGGTACGAAATTTTCATTTAACTATGAAATTTATAGTTATGGATTCCAGCGTATAAGATTATTTGCAGATTAAAAAGAGAATTTGGGTCACCTAGGTATTCTATGTTTAGGTATTTTCAATTGAGACACTTTTTGCTGCACAACAAGCAAAGATTTCTATATTTATTATAGAGAATGGATAACTTTTCGTATTTCAAAATATTTCATTGATACACATGTAAAAAAGGAAATTATATCAAAACTCTATTTACCATTGTTGAAAAAAGCCTCTTATGGGCATGTTTTTACGTGCTCTGAGAAGTTCTATAGGGACGTAGGTGAAATTTCATAAGTTAGTTGAGACAGATTTTTTTATACTACTTCTTATATTACTTATAATGCATCATGGAATATTTTGCACTGTTTAATTTGTTCATAGGTTGTATTATACTCCATAACTTCTATTTAGGCTATGGAGGAGACACAAAAACACTTGTGCCGAAAGGACTTAATGACTTTGCTGAACTGATACATTATTAGGGGTACTGGTGTAAGGGGCCCGGCCAAAGCTAATTGAAAGGGGGGCCCAGCAACTGCCGCGACTTGCCTTTGGTAGAAAAAAACATGCCCCTGCAATGGGGCCCGTTGTTTTCACCCAAAAAATGTTGTGAGCTGCGGGCCCCCCCCCCCTCTCGTCATGGAGCCATGAAACACCGCCCGCTCGCGCACACCCGCGAACGCCCGAGCGCACTCACGAACGACGAGCGCACCCGCGGACAGACACGCGCAACCACACGCACACGCGGGCACACATGGACACCGGCGCACACACAACCTACCTGGGCCTCCTCCTTCTTTTCCAGAGCGTAGCTGCCTAAGGAGAGGGGGAGGAGTCCAGTTGTAGCGCGGCGGCAGGCGTTCTCCGATTCCCGCCATTTTCTGGAGCCTGGTTGGAGGTGAAGGACTGGACCTGGAAGACATCGCCTGGAAGACATCGCCTGACAACAAAGACTGGAGTGGGAGCCAGCAGCTCTTCTGACACAGTGAGTAAAATGTCTGAAAGTGCTGATTATGTATGGCCCTGTTCACACGAGTATTTTGCAGGCAGAAAAAATCTGCCTCAAAATTCCTTAAAGAATTTTGAGGTAGATTTTCACCTGCCCACACTATCTTGCCGCGTTTTTTGCTGCGTTTTCTGCCCGTGCCGATTGAGGACAAAAAACGCAGACAAAAAACGCAGCGAAAAATGCATTTTCAGCCTCCCATTGATTTCGATAGGATGTCAGAGGCGGAACCGCGGCAAGAAAGGCCATGCTGCTTTTTATTTTTTCCGCGACTGGCTCCCATTGATTTCAGATTAAATCAATGGGAGGCGGTTTTGGAAGTTCTTTGGTGCTGATTCTGACGCAGTGTCCGAGTCATTATCAACACCCAGGGTTGGAACACACTAGGCAAGAACACTGCAGATTTTATGCAACGCATTTCTTTGCGGAAAATCCGCAGCGTATAACAGTAGCAGCAGAGTGTATGAGATTTTAACAAATCTCATCCACACGCTGCAAAAAAAATTTACCTGCAGTGTGGTTTTTTAAGCCGCAACATGTCAATTTATGCTGCAGAATCGCTGCTCCTCTGTTGCGGAAATGCTGCGGTTCTGCCGCAAAAATCACAAATGAGAAAAAAAAGGTATTTTTTAAATGTAAATTTGTAAAAAAGTTTAGACTTACCCCGGCCGTAGTCTAGGCAACGCGATCCTCTATTCTTAGCGCAGCCCGGCCTTCTGTCATGACGTTTCATCCTATGTGACTGCTGCAGAGGTCACATGATCTACAGCGTCATCCCAGGAGGCGGGGCTACGTTCAGAAGAGAGAGATGCGTCACCTAAACTACAGCCGGGGCAAGTCTAAACTTTTTTTTCTCCTGCAGGATTCCCGCAGCGGACATGCCTCACGAAACCTGCACCACTATTTGGTGCGGTTTTGCTGGCGGAATTCCCTGCGGCTACCGGGGCGGATAAGCTGTGTAGTTTTACTCAGCGTATCAGCCTAGTGTGTTCCTACCCTTATAATGCGCTCCTCGAGCTGCTGCCTGTCTCTAAATAGGCAGTTGGTCCAGTAGATTTTGTAATTATTATTTTTTTGTGAACCAGCTTAAAAAAAGACAAAACTTTTGTTTTAGGCTTTGTTCACATCTGTGTTGGAGGCTCCGTTGCAGATCTGACAGAGAATACCGGATACAATAGTGCAGCATGCTGCACTATTGTTTTCATTAAAACAACCGACACCCCAAGTCAATGGGTTTCGTTGGCTGCAGGTGTTGTCCGTTGTGCAGCGGAACAGGGGTTTCTTATTTTTCTGTTTCTCTGCTCTGACAGGGGAGAATAATGGAAAGCTGAATGCAGGTGTCAACCCAGCCTAACATTTTGGGCATTTTGAGTAAAATTAAACTTGCACTCCCATGCAGGCGGAGCTTGTACGGAGCGGCGGTCAAGTATGTACTGTTTCTGTCATTCCCATACACTTTGAATGAAATGGAAGCGTGCACGCTTGACCGCCGCTCAATTCAATGTCCGCCTCACTGTGGGGGGTGCAGTGAGGAAGATCTGGGGGTCTGGGACCCTCGTTCTTATAAACACAATAAAAAAAAATTAAACTGTAAAATTATTGTTAACCTACCTGCTGGCCTGACTTTCTTGCTTCCTGCTCCGTTCCCTCGTTCTGGTCCCAGTTGTCCAGGATCCAAGATGGCTGCTACTGTCTCAGACTTGCATGTGGAGAGCGTTGTCTGCCAGTCTGAGACATGCCTCCACCTCCTTCACTGCTCTCAGAAGGACAAGCACCGATGATGTCAGCGCTGTGTCCATCTCTTCTGACACTTCTCCTGCTGGGTCCTTGACAGGCTGCAGCAAAATCCTCACTGACAGCGCATCAGTGGATTACGGAGGAAGACAGCGCCAGGGTTGGCATGAATCATCTTCTGTATGTAAGAATATCATTGCATGCTTGTCTTATATATTTTATTGTCCGTGTTTTTTTTTTACAGGTTTCACTTTGTTGAACTACGTCAGATCGTCGTAGGATCGAATTTTTACCAATAAAATGTTCAAAGCGGGCTGTAGGGGGGTAGTTTATTTCAATAAAGTGTTTTTTATACATTTTTCCACTGTATAACAGAAATAGTAATTGAGGTGGCTGACTGACACCTCTCCATTACAATCGCTAGGGCTTGGCGTCAGCCAGAGGTGTGCTATGTTCACTTTTGGCTGACACCAACCCCTCCAATCTATTACCCCAGTACCCAACGCACCAGGTGTACTGGAAAGAGCCAAGGATTATCAGGAGTGGCCCATCTAATGTGGTGGGTGGCCCCTGGGACGCCCGCAGGCTGGTGTTTTTAGGATGGGAAGGAACCAATAGCCATGGACCTTCCCATCCTGAGAATTTCAGACTGCGGTTGTTGGTTTTTCTTGGCTGGATAGAGAAATAGGAGGACCCCACATGCTTTTTTTTTGTTTAATCATTTACTTTTTTTTGTACTTTTTTTTTTTAAGAAAGGCATTACACTATGCTATAAATACAAAAATATATATTAAAAAAAACATGAAGAAAATCAATAGCTGCAGTCTGATTATCCGGATGGGAAGGTCCATGGCTATTGGTCCCCTCCCATCCCAAAAACAGCAGCCTGCGGCTGCCCATTACGTTGGTTGGGCCGCTCCTGATGGTTCTCGCCTCTTCCCAGTACCCCTGGTGCGTTGGGTACTGGGTAATTTCTGCATAAGGTGGACATAGCAAATCACTGACTGACACCAAGCACTAGCGATTGTAATGGAGAGGTGTCAGTCAGACACCTCGATTACTAGCGCTGTTACACACTTGAAAAAAATATAAAAAACACTTTATTGAAATAAACTGCCCCGTACAGCCCGCTTTGACCATTTTATTGGTAAAAATTCGATCCCACGACAATCCAACATAGGCCAAGACACAGAAACCTTTAAAAAAAACACAGACAGTAAAACTTAAAAGACCGTTACAAGCATACAATGATATACTTACATACAGAAGATGATTCATGACAACCCTGGCGCTGTCTTCCTCCGTCCTCCACTGACGCGCTATCAGTGAGGATGTTGCTGCAGCCGGAACCCCTGTCAAGTACCCAGCAGGAGGTGTCAAAAGAGATGGACACAGCACTGACATCATCAGTGCTAGTCCTTCTGAGAGCAGTGAAGGAGGTGGGGGCATGTCTCAGACTTGCAGGCAACACTTTCTATATGCAAGTCTGAGACAGTAGCAGCCATCTTGGATTCTGGAAAACGGGGACCTGAAAGAGGAAGCAGAGCCAGAAGCAAGTGATGCCAGCAGGTAAGTTAACAATAATTTTGCAGTATATAATTTGTTTGTTTTTTTGGACTGAATGGTTGCTTTTTAACCAGTAAGCAGTAGCTCCAATGTGCGTCCAGCTGGGGTGTATTTAAGTTGCTCAGTAGTCTCATGCTGCAATCTAGCACATCTTGATGTCACGCTCAACGTCATAAGCGTTAACCTTAACGTTTAAAACTCTGTAGAACTAATGACGAAGCTCTTTACAATGTTTATATATATATATATATATATATATATATATATATATATTTTTTTTATTTATTTATTTATTTATTTTTTTTCTTTCACTAAATTATTTTTATTATTGCTAAAGGTCCAAAGCGATGAAGAGCAATCCCAGCGACACCAACTGCTGTGTCTGGATAGGGCAGAGGGAGCGGCTCAGCTTCAGTGTGTGGTAAGCACTTGTGAGCTTGAAGCCCCCCTGCTGAAGAGAAGAGAAGACTGCAGAGGTAAGTGTAAAATGAATAAATGGGTTACATATAGAACTAGAATAATATTTTCACACAGGGGTGTAACTACATTGTGCTGGGCCACACTTTTGAATAGCCTTGTCCACCTTAAGGATGGACCCCAGAACCGACATAAAATTGTAAAAAAATGTACTCCCCACTATTCGCTCCTCTTGCCTTCATGGCCTGGTACACAAGGCCCACTGCCACATCCGGCCGGGCAGCATTAGTAAATTATATAAGACGCAGCATACACCGTCCTAACGCTTCGTTAAATACGTGTAATGGCAGGAAGGAGGTGAAGGGAAAGTGAGCCCTAATCTACCCACCGCCCTGTCCCTGCCTACTTGCAACGACCCGCCCTAGGCGACGGGGTACAACTGGGCGGCGGTCCCTACGCTGTCTAAGTGCACGGGAGAACAAACAGGGAACACGCAAGGGAAGGGGCAGTAGCCCACGGAACGCCGCGAGGAAACGGAGTGGTGAATGAATAGTCAGGACCAGGATGAAGTGGAGTATACAAACGTGAGCATGGAGAAGGAAGCAAGCCAGGGGCAAAGCGAAGCAGGTTAAGCGGAACTGCAGCAAGGCAGAAGCACGGCAGAAGCAGGCTGGAGCAAGCAGCAGTGGGGCCAGGAATCCAGAAGAATTACAAGCACTGAGGAAGAGAACACGGCAGGTAATAAAGGACAGGGGGCGGAGCTAACTCCGACTGACCAGGCCGCAATAGGCTCTCCCACTCCTGAGCCTGCCACCCTGGTTGGTGGGAGACGGTGTCAGTCTAACAGGTCTGGCCTCAGGTGTGGATTGATTAATCCCAGGAGTATACCTAGACGTAGTACCTGGCAGATCCCTAACAGTACTCCCCCTTTTATGAGGGGCCACCGGACCCTTACTAAGAGGACCCGGTTTAGTAGGGAAGAGAAGGTGGAACCTCCTGATCAATACCCCAGCGTGAACATCACGGGCAGGTACCCAAGTCCTCTCCTCCGGCCCGTATCCTCTCCAATGGACCAGGTACTGGAGGGAAGCCCTGGACCATCCTACTGTCCATAATCTTGGCCACCTCGAATTCCACCCCCTCAGGGGTGAGAACGGGAACAGGAGGTTTCCTCGAGGGGGACCAGGACGGGGAGCAGCGTTTGAGGAGGGAGGCATGGAAGACGTCATGTATGCGAAAGGATGGGGGCAGCTCCAGACGGAAGGATACAGGGTTGAGGACTTCAATGATCTTATAAGGTCCAATAAATCGGGGAGCAAACTTCCTGGACGGGACCTTAAGGCGCAAGTTCCTGGACGACAACCAGACCAAATCCCCGACGACAAACCGGGGGTTAGCAGAACGTCTACTATCAGCCTGAATCTTTTGTGCGCTCTAGGACGCCTCTAGGTTCTTCTGAACCTGGGCCCAGACTGTGCACAGTTCCCGATGAACATCCTCTACCTCAGGATTATTGGAACAGCCAGGGGAAACGGAGGAGAACCTTGGGTTAAACCCGAAATTACAGAAAAACGGGGAGACCCCTGACGAGTTACTGACCCGGTTATTCAGGGAAAATTCAGCAAGGGGAAGGAATGAGACCCAATCGAATTGACAGTCAGAGATGAAACACCTTAAATATTGTTCCAGGGATTGGTTAGTCCTTTCCGTTTGGCCATTAGTTTCGGGATGGAAGGCGGAGGAGAAGGACAGATCAATCTCCAACTTTTTACAAAAAGCTCTCCAAAATAAGGAAACAAATTGTACCCCTCTGTCAGAAACGATATTGACTGGGGCCCCATGGAGACGCAGGATGTGTTTCACAAACAAAGAAGCTAACCTCTTGGCGTTAGGTAGCTTCTTAAGGGGCACAAAGTGGCACATCTTGCTGAAGCGGTCTACTACCACCCACACCACCGACTTGCCCTGAGATGGGGGCAAATCGGTGATAAAATCCATGGAGATATGGGTCCAAGGTCTCTGGGGAATGGGCAAGGAATGTAGTAGGCCCGCAGGTCGGGACCTAGGGGTTTTGGACCTAGCGCAAACCTCACAAGCGGCGACATAAGCCCTAACGTCTTTAGGCAACCCAGGCCACCAATAGTTTCTGGTAATGAGGTGTTTGGTGCCCAAGATGCCAGGATGACCAGATAGAGCGGAGTCATGGTTTTCCCTGAGTACCCTTAGCCGGTATTGCAGGGGAACAAACAGTTTGTCCCCAGGGACGTTCCCGGGAGCTGAACCCTGATCAGCCGCAATATCAGAAGCTAAATCAGAATCCGTGGCAGAAACGATTATACCAGGGGGTAAAATACAAGCAGGATCCTTCTCGGAAGGAGGATTGGCCATGAAACTACGTGACAGAGCATCAGCCTTAATATTCTTGGACCCAGCCCTATAGGTAACCAAGAAATTAAATCTGGTAAAGAATAGTGCCCACCGAGCTTGTCTAGGATTAAGCCTCCGGGCCGATTCTAGGAAAACCAGATTCTTGTGATCCGTAAGGACCGTTACCTGGTGTCTGGCCCCCTCCAGGAAGTGCCGCCACTCTTCAAAAGCCCATTTAATGGCTAGAAGTTCGCTGTTGCCAATATCATAGTTACTCTCCGTGGGCGAAAACTTCCTAGAGAAGTAAGCACAGGGGCGGAGATGGGTGAGGGAGCTGGTACCCTGGGACAAGACGGCCCCCACTCCCACCTCGGATGCGTCAACCTCCACAATAAATGGCTCCTCTTGGTTGGGCTGAATCAGCACGGGGGCCGAGATAAAGCACTTCTTGAGGGTCTCAAAGGCCTGGACGGCCTCATGGGGCCAATGGAGGACATCAGCACCCTTGCGAGTAAGGTCCGTAAGAGGCTTAGCGACGACCGAGAAGTTGGCAATAAATCTCCTGTAATAGTTGGCGAACCCTAAAAAACACTGTAACGCCTTAAGGGAGGCAGGTTGGACCCATTCCGCCACAGCCTGAACCTTGGCAGGGTCCATGCGGAATTCATGAGGAGTGAGGATTTGCCCTAAAAATGGTATCTCCTGTACCCCAAAGACACATTTTTCAGTCTTAGCAAACAGATTATTCTCCCGAAGGACCTGGAGCACCTTCCTGACATGCTCCACGTGGGAGGACCAGTCCTTGGAAAACACCAGTATGTCATCAAGGTACACAACAAGAAAATTACCCAGGTAATCTCTCAGGATTTCATTAATAAAATTCTGGAAGACAGCAGGGGCATTACACAACCCAAAGGGCATGACCAGGTATTCGAAATGACCCTCGGGTGTGTTGAACGCAGTTTTCCACTCATCCCCCTCTTTGATGCGGATAAGGTTATATGCCCCCCGTAGATCGAACTTAGAAAACCATTGGGCTCCCTGAACCTGATTAAAAAGATCCGGAATCAAAGGAAGTGGGTACTGGTTCCTTACGGTGACCTTATTCAGGTTACCATAATCAATGCACGGCCTAAGACCACCATCCTTCTTCCCCACGAAGAAGAAGCCAGCACCTACAGGAGAAGTCGAGGGGCGAATGAAACCCTTGGCCAGGCATTCTTGGATATACACCCTCATAGCTTCACGTTCAGGACATGAAAGATTAAATATCCTACCCTTAGGAAGCTTGGCACCAGGCACCAAATCGATGGCGCAATCGTAATCTCTATGGGGGGGCAACACCTCGGAGGCCTCCTTAGAAAACACATCGGCGAAGTCCTGAACAAACTCAGGAAGCGTGTTTACCTCCTCCCGGGGAGAAATAGAGTTAACAGAAAGACATGACATAAGACATTCATTACCCCATTTGGTAAGCTCCCCAGTATTCCAATCAAACGTGGGATTATGCAACTGCAACCAGGGAAGACCTAATACCAGATCAGACGATAATCGCTGCATCACCAGTACAGAGCACTGCTCCAAATGCATGGAGCCAACTAGGAGTTCAAAAACAGGAGTATGCTGAGTAAAATAACCATTAGCAAGGGGGGGGGGGGGAGTCGATACTTACTACAGGGATAGGATAAGGTAAATCAATAAAAGGCATCTTTAGAGACATAGCAAATTCCACAGACATGATATTAGCAGATGAGCCAGAATCCACGAAAGCACTGGCAGACCGGCCAGCAAACGAGACCTGAAAGGGAAGCAAAATTTTATTGCGTTTCACATTAACGGGAAATACCTGTGCGCCCAAGTGACCTCCCCGATGATCACTTAGGCGCGGAAGTTTTCCGCCTTTTTATTCTTGCGCCTGGGACAGGTGTTCAGTAGATGCTTGTCGTCCCCACAGTAGAAGCTGAGACCATTCATTCTGCGAAACTCCCTACGTTGTCGAGGGGACATGGAGGCCCCGAGTTGCATAGGTACCTCCGAGTCCTCCGTGGAGGGGCGAGGGGACGGGACCTCGGGGGGGGATCGCAGAAAAGTCAGAGGGGAGCACATTGAAACGTTCAAGCTGACGTTCCCTGAGACGTCGGTCAAGTCGTACTGCTAGAGCCATAACCTGGTCAAGGGAGTCAGAAGAGGGGTAGCTAACCAGCAGATCCTTCAGGGCGTCAGATAATCCTAACCTAAACTGGCACCTTAGGGCCGGATCGTTCCACCGAGAAGCTACGCACCACTTTCTAAAATCAGAACAGTACTCCTCAACCGGTCTCCTACCCTGACGTTAGGTCACCAGCTGACTCTCGGCTAAAGCAGTCCTGTCAGTCTCGTCGTAAATGATCAACAGAGGAAAGTTCAGGGGCGTCAGGAGCCAAAGAGAAGGCCCACTCTTGGGGCCCTTCCTGGAGTCGGGATATGATGATACCCACCCGCTGGTTCTCGGAACCTGAGGAGTGGGGTTTTAGGCGGAAATACAGTCTGCAACTCTCCCGGAAGGAGAGAAACGTCTTACGGTCCCCTGAGAACCGGTCAGGTAACTTGAGGTCGGGTTCTAGAGGTGAGGTGAGGGGTACTACTAAAGCAGCGTCACCCTGGTTGACCCTCTGGGCCAGGGCCTGGACCTGTAGGGAGAGGCCCTGCATCTGCTGGGTCAGGGTCTCAAGGGGGTCCATGATAGCGTCAGCGTAGGAGAATGGTAGACTAGGTATGGGCTTGTAATTATGCAATGGCAGGAAGGAGGTGAAGGGAAAGTGAGCCCTAATCTACCCACCGCCCTGTCCCTGCCTACTTGCAACGACCCGCCCTAGGCGACGGGGTACAACTCGGCGGCGGTCCCTACGCTATCTAAGTGCACAGGAGAACAAACAGGGAACACGCAAGGGAAGGGGCAGTAGCCCACGGAACGCCGCGAGGAAACGGAGTGGTGAATGAATAGTCAGGACCAGGATGAAGTGGAGTATACCAACGTGAGCATGGAGAAGGAAGCAAGCCAGGGGCAAAGCGAAGCAGGTTAAGCGGAACTGCAGCAAGGCAGAAGCACGGCAGAAGCAGGCTGGAGCAAGCAGCAGTGGGGCCAGGAATCCAGAAGAATTACAAGCACTGAGGAAGAGAACACGGCAGGTAATAAAGGACAGGGGGCGGAGCTAACTCCGACTGACCAGGCCGCGATAGGCTCTCCCACTCCTGAGCCTGCCCTCTGGTTGGTGGGAGACGGTGTCAGTCTAACAGGTCTGGCCTCAGGTGTGGATTGATTAATCCCAGGAGTATACCTAGACGTAGTACCTGGCAGATCCCTAACAATACGAGGATCCGGTTTGACCCACGCCCCATGTCACCGCAATTGTTATTCCACTGTTTTAACAACCTTTTTCTCCTCTGCTCTTATGTATCTATTTTTGATCATAGATTGGGTTTTAAGATTGTACCAAAACAAATCCTGTATCTTCTATTTTGTTTATGTGAACCTGTCGGCCTGTTAATGTTGCCCTAACTGCGGGCAGTATGATATAGTGACAGGTGATTAAACTAAACTATGTGTTACTCTAAAGTGCCGCGTCATATAAGAGAAGTCATAGCTTTAGCACTGGCTTGTGTCCATTGTTAGGGCAGCATTAGTGTGCTAAAAGGTTCCTTTTAAAGGGGTTTTCCAGTCCCTAAAAATCAATGGCCTATCCCCAGGATAGGCCATCAATAGCTTTAGGGTTGTTCCGAGCACTGCTTCCTCTTGATTTCTACTTGCTCACTATGAATCATCGACACGGATGTAGCGGCAATTCACAGTATTGCAGCCTTCTCACAATGAAGTGAATGTGAGAAGGCTGCAATACTCTGAATGGCACTACATCTGTGTCACCGATTCTCAGAGAGCAAGTAGAAATAAAGGGGTAGCAGTGCTCGTACAAGCGCTGCATTCCCTTCAAAACAGCTGATCGGCGGGGGTCCCGGTAGTTGGACCCCAACCCATCAATTTTTAGGGGCTGGGAAACCCCTTTAAGTATTATATTCATTAAATCTGCAGAAAAAGGAATAAAGTCTATATATTTTTACGTTAGAGTAGAGTAGGGCTCTGCCAAAGTCGTGGTGGCAGGCTTCAAAATCTTTCAGCCAAATAAAAAGTTATTAGTTATGTATCACACAAACACCATGATATGGTACTGGAAGGAGTATCATTAACAGGCGGTGCCACAGTAGGGGGGCCCAGACAATTTAGCTGTGTGGGGCCCTGAAATTCCTGATGGCGGCCCTGGTGTGGTATATCAAACAGACGTTCCTTTATCTCCAGTGCTGTGTTTACCGGGCGACGCATCTTATTTCAAATTTTCCAAACTCACTAGCTGGGCTATACCAAGGGCACTTTTTGTTGCCAAAAAAACGTAATACTGAGATTATGGATTTCAAACAAAGCTCCCACTCTTCCAGTTTGTAAAAAATATGTTGTGTCATATTTTACATAAAGAAAAAGGTATTTATCATCAGAAAAGGAATTTAATGGAGGGTAATGATAATCTACTAAATAGAATCTTTTTTTTTTTTTTCTCTTCTAGATTCCACTGCGGTAAGTGATAGTCTTAATGGTGATTGGGGGGAAAATAATATATTGTTATATGATTGTACTATTTTCTTCTTCTTTAAAAAAAATAATACAATCTCTTTGATATTATAATTTTCCCATAAAGTTGTTAATTCCAATGACCTAATTTTATTTATCCTTTTAGCTTCAGAAGATGTTCTGTCCACCAGAAATAAGATTGCCAATATTTTCTTAGTCAGTGTTCCAGCTTCTAACTCATCAAAAATAGACTCACAATAAACTTTTCCCTTATCACTATTGATCCCCACTTCTTTAAAAATGAATCTCCATTCATCTATATGTTTAAGATGGGAAGCCAAATAATAGAGCTTTACATCAGGTTCTGCTAAGTATCTTTCTTATTTTGTAATATTTTCTTTCAAATTCTCACTTTACCTCCCTTCCAAATACATTCATTCATAAGGTTTTCTATGTCTAAAAATGTTATCATTCAGGTGAATTATTAAGCATGTTTGTAATATGGCGGATAAATTTCATTTCTATGACAGCTATTCTGTCTGCCTTCCTTAATGGCACCAAATTTCAACTTTTTATTTTATCCCTCATATTTTTTTTAGCAGTGGAACTACATTAAGACCCCTACATTCTAAAATATCTTTGGACACCTCCATCCCCAAGTTTCTAAAACTTTCTCCTTATCCTACCACTTTACGATTCTTCCCCCATCTTCCATCCTGTCCCCTAAGGGCATAAGTATTGATGTCTCCCAATTAATTTGGAGACTTAAGAAATAACCCAATTTATTGACTTGTTGAAAAAAATAACTTTAATAAATTATCTGCCTCAAACAAATAAACGTGTATCATCTGCAAATATTTTCCTTACCTGGGTATCTGAAGCCCTTTTTTTTTCCAATTGCCATATAAAGGCAACCAGTGGATCTATAACCAATAAGAACAGGAGTGGAGACAGAGGGCAGCCCTGTCTCATACCTCGCAATAGCAGAAAAGGCCATGATATTGTACCATTTATTTAAATATTTGCTGTAGGATTTTTATATAACCAATTGATCAAAGTCACAAAATTATTCAGAAACCAAAATTTCTTCATGACCGCCCAAAGTATCTCCCATTTGACACTGTAACATGCTTTAACTGCATCCAAGGACAGTATTGAGTGGGGGATAACAAAATGCAGTTTTATTGTATACATAAAAGAATATCCATCTCAAATTATTTCATATTTCATAACATTTACCCTGGCATAAAGCCATTTTGATCTTGAGAAATGATAGATGTTTACACCCTTGACAGCTTCGCAGCTAAAACTCTTGATATGATTCTAACATCTGTTTCTATGAGAGAAATTGGCCTATAGAATAAAGGGGATAAATGATAATTTCCTTCTTTTAAAGTAATTATCATTGCTTTCTGCATGATACTGGTAAGTGATATATTTAAATAGGTATTACCCTCTTACAATTTTATATATAATATGCTAGAGTAATTCACACTAGGTGTACACCACCAATTGTCGATATATGAAAAAGGAACGGGGAGTGGGAAAAGTAGTGTGTTTTGTAATTGCAAAAGACGCGCGTTTCGCCGGTACTTCCGGCTTCTTCCAGGGGTGGCAGCCGCCGGAATCAAAGGCCAGATATGCTAAGAGTTCCTGATTGACAGGAATAGTAACCAATCAAAACAATTTGAGAATGGAAACAAAGTAATGGTGCAACGTGATACCTCTGGTTAGTTCCAGCAATGTATCCATGTTAAAATAACACTGCCTAGGCTCAAGATGCATCAGATTGCAGCTAGAAAAATCTTTCCTTTCTTTCTTTATAACAAAAAACTTTTTAAAATTGCAGTCATATCAGGACATTCTGCTACATAATAAATGCACATATAGCATTGTCCTGCAGAGGCAGAGATATAAATGTAGATGTAACAAAAGAGGTTAACCTCGTAGATACACAGTACTGCATTGGCAATGATTGCTCAGTAAGTGTGTCAGAGATAGAAATTTTGAATATCAGGCATGATAAACTGGTAATGTGAGACCTTAGTTAGTTCCAGGTTCAAAGAAAACAACCAAAATTGAAACTTTCGTTCATGCCGAACGGTTTAAGGGAGTTCATACGGAATATCCACTTACTTTCTCTCCTCAGAAGGGCCTCATCAAGGTTGCCCCCTCTGATGCCCATGTTGAGTTTACAGATGCCCCAACCTTTCAGAGTCTGCCACTCTAGATTATGTCTCTCTTTAAAATGTTTGGCGATTGGAGTAGGTGTGAATATTTTCTTCTGGAGTTTACAATCCTTCTCACCTTTGTCATAGTTTATAATTGACCTGACATGTTCTCCAATACGGATTTTGAGTGCTCTGGTCGTTTTACCCACGTATCTCAAACCGCAGGGGCACTCCAGACAATACACGACTCCTTCGGAGTTACAGTTCATATGTTCTTTGATCTTATACAACGCCCCAAATCCATCAGTGAATTGCTTGGTTGTAGTCAGGATTCTACATGCTTTACATAACTTACAAGGGAAAAACCCCATAATCTGGGCCCTCTTAGTACCGTCACCCCGCGTAAAGTGACTTGCAACCAAAATGTTCGAAATGCTGGTTCCTTTGCGATAACCTGAAAGGGCCCTCTCACCCAAGATTGTGTTTAGATTAGGATCAGATTTAAGTACATGCCAGTGTTTGTTTATAATCTGCATCATGCTATCCCAGTCTGCATGATAGTCAGTGATGAATCTAGGCTGCATGGGGGTTTCAGAGGTTTTGATAGCTGTCTTGGCTCGTGTCTTTTTAGAAATGAGCAATTCTTCACGGTTGGTTCTCAGTGCTATGTTATAGGCCTCTTTGATATTGCGATTGGAGTAGTGTCTCGCCTGCAGCCTAGCCCTCAATTCAACTGCTCGTTTCTTGAAATCAACAAATGTCGAGCAATTGCGTCTCAATCTCAAGAACTCCCCCTTCGGTATTGCCCTAATTGTGTTTCTTGAGTGTGCACTTTCGGCAGCTAATAAGCTGTTGGTGGCAGTCACCTTTCTATAAAGATCCGTGTGGAGATTTCTCTCTGGATCTGTGTAGATGAGAACATCTAAAAATGGGATCGACTGTGGGTTATAGTCAAGGGTCAATTTCAGATTAAAATCATTGTCATTCAATTTCTCAATGAGATTCTCCAATTCAAGGACAGAGCCCCCCCAAATGACGAATATATCGTCAATGAAACGCCTCCAGAGACAGACATTATCTGTCAAGATTTTTTGCTCATCACAAAAAACAATTACCTCCTCCCACCAGCCAAGATAAATGTTAGCAAATGTGGGGGCCACAGCTGCTCCCATCGCCGTGCCCCTGATTTGCAGGTAAAACCGCCCATCAAATATGAAATAGTTTCGTGTAAGGATAAATCTCAGTGCTTTAAGAATAAAGTCCTTCCTCACAGGGTTCAGACTCTGGTCTCTAGATAGATAATAGTCTACCGCTGAACAGCCCCTGGAGTGATTAATGCTGGTGTACAGACTTTCCACGTCACAGGTTACCAGAATTTCGTCCTGGTTAAGACTGATTCCATCCAACTCTTTCAATATTTGCATGGTGTCTCTGGTGTGGGAAGGTAAGTTCAACACAATATCACGGAGTTCATTGTCGAGCCACTTGTTACACTTCTCCGTGAGATTTCCCACACCAGAGACAATAGGCCTACCTGGGGGGTTCTTAAGGTTTTTGTGGACCTTTGGGAGCATATAAAAAGTGGAAACCCTGGGGCCCTTGACAGATAAAAAACTTTTCTCATTGGGGGTGATCGCTCCCAATAAGAGAGCTTCTGAAATCAGTGCATTGTATTCACTCAAGAATTGAGCTGTCGGATCCCCCCATAACGGTTTATAGCACTGTTTATCAAGAAGCTGCCTCCTTGCTTCACGTATATATTGTTCCTTGGGCCAGATAACAATGTTTCCCCCCTTATCCGATTGTTTAAAGACAACGTCCTGCCACAATCGGAGTTCTTGTAATGCCTGACGTTCCACTTCAGTAATATTGTTCTCTATCCTATGGTATGGGAATGACACAATATCTTGACCCACCAAGTCTAGAAAAACTTTAACCGCTGGGCAAGTGTCCAGAGGAGGCATAGTAGTTGATTTTGCTTTAAGATGTTTTCTACTCTGGGGTTCCAGTGTGTTTGTATCTTCATCGGTCATATTCTCTGATAAAAGTGCTTCAAGATCTCCCAGAGTTGCCGCCTCCTGACCTGTAAGGTCCAACAAATCTGGAAATTGTGTTATCAATTCTTCTACAGGGCTACTGGGTTGAATGTCTCTTTGTGAAAAAATCTTTTTAAATATCAGTTTCCTACCGAAAAGGTGCAGATCTTTAATCACTGTGAATTTATTAAGTCTTGTCGTAAGACAAAAATTGAGGCCCCTCTGCAAGACTTGTGATTGTATGTCAGTAAGAGAGTGCTGTGATAAATTGATCACTCTCATAGAATCTCCCAGAGAATCGGTCATTTGTAGGGTCATCTTCTCTGTTGGTCTTTTCTCTTCCCCTTCCCTCTCTGGGACCCTCTGAAGCCCCATCTCCCTCTGTCCCGTAAAAAAGGGACTTCCGGGACGGTATTGTGATCACTCCCTAAAGCTGGGTGTCTCCTCGGGGAGTTGGCCTGACCCTTGTCCTGATCATAATTTCTGGTCTCTGTATCGGACCCAGAGGCCTCAGTTAGGTCAGTGTCAGTATCTGAGAAATCGTGTGTTCTCTTGATTTTAGCTTGTGAATGCACCTTTTTGGTGTCTAAACGATTAGATTTCATTTTACCCCAATTATAAACTTCGCCCTTTGTATAGTCAAGCTTATCTCTCATGTATTTCTTTTTTTTCCTATTTTTGACCTTAGATTCTATTATATCTATATGTTCTAACGTTTTGGAAAAGGCCTCTTCAAAGCCATACGATGTCTCTAGGGCTGTGAGTTTGGGGGTCAGTACTTCCAATTCCCTTTCCACTTTATCTAAAATGTGTGATTCATCATCAACAAGAACAGCCATAAGTGCCCTAGAGCAGTCTGTCAAAATCGTTTCCCATCTATCTTTAAGGCCTGGTTTTGACAATTCATAAGATGGAAAGAGGGGTACTCTAAGGCCCCTAGAAATGAGACCTTGTTCTAAGTACTGCTCTAGGGTTGATTTTGTCCAAGTGGATTGTATCTGTCTAATTTGAAGATCTTTAAACCGTCTAAGGAGGTCACCAACATCCTCAATCCCATCAAGACCCTGAGATTCCACCTCTTTTGTGGCTAAGAACACATTTGAGAGTTCTTGTTTCTGCCGTAAATTCCTTGACTGCAATTTATCTGTTATCTTAGATTGAGCCATCTGAAAGGCTTGTGCACCAATAGATGAGGGCAAAACCCAGAATTGTCCAAGCAGGACAGAAGAAGAAGTGATATATTTAAATAGGTATTACCCTCTTACAATTTTATATATAATATGCTAGAGTAATTCACACTAGGTGTACACCACCAATTGTCGATATATGAAAAAGGAACGGGGAGTGGGAAAAGTAGTGTGTTTTGTAATTGCAAAAGACGCGCGTTTCGCCGGTACTTCCGGCTTCTTCCAGGGGTGGCAGCCGCCGGAATCAAAGGCCAGATATGCTAAGAGTTCCTGATTGACAGGAATAGTAACCAATCAAAACAATTTGAGAATGGAAACAAAGTAATGGTGCAACGTGATACCTCTGGTTAGTTCCAGCAATGTATCCATGTTAAAATAACACTGCCTAGGCTCAAGATGCATCAGATTGCAGCTAGAAAAATCTTTCCTTTCTTTCTTTATAACAAAAAACTTTTTTAAATTGCAGTCATATCAGGACATTCTGCTACATAATAAATGCACATATTGCATTGTCCTGCAGAGGCAGAGATATAAATGTAGATGTAACAAAAGAGGTTAACCTCGTAGATACACAGTACTGCATTGGCAATGATTGCTCAGTAAGTGTGTCAGAGATAGAAATTTTGAATATCAGGCATGATAAACTGGTAATGTGAGACCTTAGTTAGTTCCAGGTTCAAAGAAAACAACCAAAATTGAAACTTTCGTTCATGCCGAACGGTTTAAGGGAGTTCATACGGAATATCCACTCACTTTCTCTCCTCAGAAGGGCCTCATCAAGGTTGCCCCCTCTGATGCCCATGTTGAGTTTACAGATGCCCCAACCTTTCAGAGTCTGCCACTCTAGATTATGTCTCTCTTTAAAATGTTTGGCGATTGGAGTAGGTGTGAATATTTTCTTCTGGAGTTTACAATCCTTCTCACCTTTGTCATAGTTTATAATTGACCTGACATGTTCTCCAATACGGATTTTGAGTGCTCTGCCACCCCTGGAAGAAGCCGGAAGTACCGGCGAAACGCGCGTCTTTTGCAATTACAAAACACACTACTTTTCCCACTCCCCGTTCCTTTTTCATATATCGACAATTGGTGGTGTACACCTAGTGTGAATTACTCTAGCATATTATATATAAAATTGTAAGAGGGTAATACCTATTTAAATATATCACTTCTTCTTCTGTCCTGCTTGGACAATTCTGGGTTTTGCCCTCATCTATTGGTGCACAAGCCTTTCAGATGGCTCAATCTAAGATAACAGATAAATTGCAGTCAAGGAATTTACGGCAGAAACAAGAACTCTCAAATGTGTTCTTAGCCACAAAAGAGGTGGAATCTCAGGGTCTTGATGGGATTGAGGATGTTGGTGACCTCCTTAGACGGTTTAAAGATCTTCAAATTAGACAGATACAATCCACTTGGACAAAATCAACCCTAGAGCAGTACTTAGAACAAGGTCTCATTTCTAGGGGCCTTAGAGTACCCCTCTTTCCATCTTATGAATTGTCAAAACCAGGCCTTAAAGATAGATGGGAAACGATTTTGACAGACTGCTCTAGGGCACTTATGGCTGTTCTTGTTGATGATGAATCACACATTTTAGATAAAGTGGAAAGGGAATTGGAAGTACTGACCCCCAAACTCACAGCCCTAGAGACATCGTATGGCTTTGAAGAGGCCTTTTCCAAAACGTTAGAACATATAGATATAATAGAATCTAAGGTCAAAAATAGGAAAAAAAAGAAATACATGAGAGATAAGCTTGACTATACAAAGGGCGAAGTTTATAATTGGGGTAAAATGAAATCTAATCGTTTAGACACCAAAAAGGTGCATTCACAAGCTAAAATCAAGAGAACACACGATTTCTCAGATACTGACACTGACCTAACTGAGGCCTCTGGGTCCGATACAGAGACCAGAAATTATGATCAGGACAAGGGTCAGGCCAACTCCCCGAGGAGACACCCAGCTTTAGGGAGTGATCACAATACCGTCCCGGAAGTCCCTTTTTTACGGGACAGAGGGAGATGGGGCTTCAGAGGGTCCCAGAGAGGGAAGGGGAAGAGAAAAGACCAACAGAGAAGATGACCCTACAAATGACCGATTCTCTGGGAGATTCTATGAGAGTGATCAATTTATCACAGCACTCTCTTACTGACATACAATCACAAGTCTTGCAGAGGGGCCTCAATTTTTGTCTTACGACAAGACTTAATAAATTCACAGTGATTAAAGATCTGCACCTTTTCGGTAGGAAACTGATATTTAAAAAGATTTTTTCACAAAGAGACATTCAACCCAGTAGCCCTGTAGAAGAATTGATAACACAATTTCCAGATTTGTTGGACCTTACAGGTCAGGAGGCGGCAACTCTGGGAGATCTTGAAGCACTTTTATCAGAGAATATGACCGATGAAGATACAAACACACTGGAACCCCAGAGTAGAAAACATCTTAAAGCAAAATCAACTACTATGCCTCCTCTGGACACTTGCCCAGCGGTTAAAGTTTTTCTAGACTTGGTGGGTCAAGATATTGTGTCATTCCCATACCATAGGATAGAGAACAATATTACTGAAGTGGAACGTCAGGCATCACAAGAACTCCGATTGTGGCAGGACGTTGTCTTTAAACAATCGGATAAGGGGGGAAACATTGTTATCTGGCCCAAGGAACAATATATACGTGAAGCAAGGAGGCAGCTTCTTGATAAACAGTGCTATAAACCGTTATGGGGGGATCCGACAGCTCAATTCTTGAGTGAATACAATGCACTGATTTCAGAAGCTCTCTTATTGGGAGCGATCACCCCCAATGAGAAAAGTTTTTTATCTGTCAAGGGCCCCAGGGTTTCCACTTTTTATATGCTCCCAAAGGTCCACAAAAACCTTAACAACCCCCCAGGTAGGCCTATTGTCTCTGGTGTGGGAAATCTCACAGAGAAGTGTAACAAGTGGCTCGACAATGAACTCCGTGATATTGTGTTGAACTTACCTTCCCACACCAGAGACACCATGCAAATATTGAAAGAGTTGGATGGAATCAGTCTTAACCAGGACGAAATTCTGGTAACCTGTGACGTGGAAAGTCTGTACACCAGCATTAATCACTCCAGGGGCTGTTCAGCGGTAGACTATTATCTATCTAGAGACCAGAGTCTGAACCCTGTGAGGAAGGACTTTATTCTTAAAGCACTGAGATTTATCCTTACACGAAACTATTTCATATTTGATGGGCGGTTTTACCTGCAAATCAGGGGCACGGCGATGGGAGCAGCTGTGGCCCCCACATTTGCTAACATTTATCTTGGCTGGTGGGAGGAGGTAATTGTTTTTTGTGATGAGCAAAAAATCTTGACAGATAATGTCTGTCTCTGGAGGCGTTTCATTGACGATATATTCGTCATTTGGGGGGGCTCTGTCCTTGAATTGGAGAATCTCATTGAGAAATTGAATGACAATGATTTTAATCTGAAATTGACCCTTGACTATAACCCACAGTCGATCCCATTTTTAGATGTTCTCATCTACACAGATCCAGAGAGAAATCTCCACACGGATCTTTATAGAAAGGTGACTGCCACCAACAGCTTATTAGCTGCCGAAAGTGCACACTCAAGAAACACAATTAGGGCAATACCGAAGGGGGAGTTCTTGAGATTGAGACGCAATTGCTCGACATTTGTTGATTTCAAGAAACGAGCAGTTGAATTGAGGGCTAGGCTGCAGGCGAGACACTACTCCAATCGCAATATCAAAGAGGCCTATAACATAGCACTGAGAACCAACCGTGAAGAATTGCTCATTTCTAAAAAGACACGAGCCAAGACAGCTATCAAAACCTCTGAAACCCCCATGCAGCCTAGATTCATCACTGACTATCATGCAGACTGGGATAGCATGATGCAGATTATAAACAAACACTGGCATGTACTTAAATCTGATCCTAATCTAAACACAATCTTGGGTGAGAGGGCCCTTTCAGGTTATCGCAAAAGGAACCAGCATTTCGAACATTTTGGTTGCAAGTCACTTTACGCGGGGTGACGGTACTAAGAGGGCCCAGATTATGGGGTTTTTCCCTTGTAAGTTATGTAAAGCATGTAGAATCCTGACTACAACCAAGCAATTCACTGATGGATTTGGGGCGTTGTATAAGATCAAAGAACATATGAACTGTAACTCCGAAGGAGTCGTGTATTGTCTGGAGTGCCCCTGCGGTTTGAGATACGTGGGTAAAACGACCAGAGCACTCAAAATCCGTATTGGAGAACATGTCAGGTCAATTATAAACTATGACAAAGGTGAGAAGGATTGTAAACTCCAGAAGAAAATATTCACACCTACTCCAATCGCCAAACATTTTAAAGAGAGACATAATCTAGAGTGGCAGACTCTGAAAGGTTGGGGCATCTGTAAACTCAACATGGGCATCAGAGGGGGCAACCTTGATGAGGCCCTTCTGAGGAGAGAAAGTGAGTGGATATTCCGTATGAACTCCCTTAAACCGTTCGGCATGAACGAAAGTTTCAATTTTGGTTGTTTTCTTTGAACCTGGAACTAACTAAGGTCTCACATTACCAGTTTATCATGCCTGATATTCAAAATTTCTATCTCTGACACACTTACTGAGCAATCATTGCCAATGCAGTACTGTGTATCTACGAGGTTAACCTCTTTTGTTACATCTACATTTATATCTCTGCCTCTGCAGGACAATGCTATATGTGCATTTATTATGTAGCAGAATGTCCTGATATGACTGCAATTTAAAAAAGTTTTTTGTTATAAAGAAAGAAAGGAAAGATTTTTCTAGCTGCAATCTGATGCATCTTGAGCCTAGGCAGTGTTATTTTAACATGGATACATTGCTGGAACTAACCAGAGGTATCACGTTGCACCATTACTTTGTTTCCATTCTCAAATTGTTTTGATTGGTTACTATTCCTGTCAATCAGGAACTCTTAGCATATCTGGCCTTTGATTCCGGCGGCTGCCACCCCTGGAAGAAGCCGGAAGTACCGGCGAAACGCGCGTCTTTTGCAATTACAAAACACACTACTTTTCCCACTCCCCGTTCCTTTTTCATATGATACTGGTAAGGAATCTTGCCCATAAATGTCTGAAATAGCTTTTGCAAAAGTACATGTTTATACAAATGTAGCAAACTTTATCTTGTCATTGATAACTTAGTGCAGTGTGATAACTTATCACTTAACACAACAAAGCCATTGAAAGCCATTGAAAAAGTCAAGTAAAAGTCAAGTAAAAGTTTCACAGTGTATTTAATGCGTTAAGTGTCAAGTTAAATAGTGATACATCTGTATCATTTCTATATTTCAAAAAGAACCCAGTCTATCCCTGTAGCCTTCCTATTAGTAGATTGATCTACAGGTTTTTTTGCATTAGTGTAGCCTAATAGGAGCATTTAGCATTTCCACCTCATCACTATTTAGGGATGGTAGATCAATTTTATCCAAATAATTCCTCAGACTTTCGCAAGAAAATGACTTCCTACTGTAGACTACTGTAGACGGATATTATTATTTTTAATATATAGTAAATTGATTTACAATTTAGTCATTTTCATGTGACCTCCCTGAGATTGTGTTGTGGGAATATTTGCCTGTGAATATTGGTTACTGTCTAATTTACCTAGAAATCTTCTAGATCTTTCAACCTCTACAAATCAAATTTTTTGCTCCAAGCTTTCATTCTATCATATTCTTTTCAGTTCCTACCTCATCCCAGCTACTTTTAGCTTACACTCATTTACTTTTAAGTCTATTTTGTCATGTGGATGATATTTTGTTTTTCTTATTGTGAAAAATTCCCCTTAAATGTGCCATGAATGTGTCCCATACAATTTATTTGGAAGCTATATTGTCATCCCGCTAATATTTTGATGAATCTTGTCATGCCGCCTTAATCTAATATGGGTTTATATAAAAAAAATTATCTTTGCCTGCTGTCTTGTCTTTCACTCACGCCAGGATAGGCATATGATCAGACAACCCCCTAGTTTGGTAAGTGACATTCAAGATATAGGGTAGCATTTGCTAATTGATAAGAGCTAAATAAATTATCTATTGCACATTATGGGACTCTGAATAGCATGAAAACATACGCTTCCCAGGATTTCTAAATTTCCACATATCCAACCAACCTACTTCTGGAATAAACCTCCCAAATCCAGTAAAAGTAGTATCAGCATTGCCCCTCCACCCTTATCCCCTGATCTATGTCAGGTTTTTTTTATTACACATTTTTAAAATCCACATTCACTGTTAATGGATACTCCAACTTAACAAATGCCAAAAGTCTTTCCAACACTTTTGCTGAATACAGTACATCAGGGGGATATAGATTGCCACCAATATCATGCTCAACTTCACAATTCACAATTCACAATTTCCCCTCATTATCAATGCAAACCTTTTTTAATTTTAACCTTCACATCAACATCTCAAGACCTGTTCACCACACACCGGTGTTTTAACACAGAAGGGGGGCTTCTTACCCAAGTGGAGGTGCCCTGTAGCAGGACCTGCCATCAGGTGTTCTCCGCACTACATGTTGGGGAAGGAATTTACAGAGTTCCCCTCTGTTGAACAGACTGCTAGCGGCCTGCTTATTTAGAAATTAGCTCCACATTTGTGTGGCAGCCTAGCAGCGGCAACCACGTTGCCAAGGTAAGATGCCTGCCTGGTGGGAAGGAGCCCATGGCGTAACAACCGCACACATGCTCCTGCCCCGTACAATACTTCAGAGATCATTAATCTATTTTTAGAAGTGGATAAGTCCATCCAATAAACATATGGATAATGATAAGCCACACACTCTTTATGAGAGACAAAATGTATGTGATGTTAGAATTTTGAAAACTTTGGCTGATTTATATGGCATACACCGCCTATGGGAATTTTCAGCACATAAGTTACACAGCTGCACCACATTCATGTCTGTACCAATATGCAGTACCTTCTGATCGAATTGCTGAAATTTAATTGACAAATAATCAAATTTTTAAGCAGAGGCGTAGCTAGGTTCTCCAGCACCCGGGGCAAAGATTCAGTTTGGCGGCCTCCCCCCCCCCAACCTCGTTCCCGACATCTCCTTCCCCATCGCCGTGTTTGTTTTCTCTACCAATCAATGACGTGTCATTTCTTTTCCACATTTCTTTTTATGTAACTTGAGCATAAAAACATTTGTACATTTTACAAGCAACATAGTTCTATACACAGCACCAGAACCAAGCTCAGGACATATATACAGCCCCAGAACCAAGCTCATTACATATATACAACACCAGCACATATACAGCTCAATTTAGTGCAACCTGTGCCGTATAGGTGTGTACGGCGTAAAACTACAGCTCCCAGCATGGCCCGAACAATGGTGAGGATATGCTGGGAGATGCTGTTTCACAAAAAAAATCATATCATAAGCATCTTGCTGCAGATCATACAGTGATTACAGTACTGATTAGAGGCAGAATAAACATTTACATTAAGTGACTCACTGGTGACGTCTCAGATTCTAGTTCTTTTTCTCCATCCGGTCCAGACCTCCATGATGACTTCTCCCTATCACAGCCCATTTCTGCAGTTTGCCGCTCAGATGTCTTCAGCTTCTCACATTTCTACACCTATAAATAAAGATAAAGTTATCATTATACCACACACTACGCCCCTAAATATAATAGTGCCATACACTGCACCTATAATTATAATAGCACCATACACCATGTCCCACACACACACCATGCCCCCTGTAGATAGTGCCCCCATATAGCCCACCCCTGTATATAGTGTCCCACAAATAGCTCCCCCTATAGTGCTCTACATATAGCCCACCGATGTGTATAGTGTCCCACAAATAGCTCCCCCTATAGTGCTCCACAGATAGCCCACCCCTGTGTATATAGCCCACCCCTGTAGATATAGCCCACCCCTGTAGATATAGCCCATCCTATAGATATAGCCCACCCCTGTAGATACAGCCCACCCCTGTAGATATAGCCCACCCCTGTAGATATAGCCCACCCTGTAGATATAGCCCACCCCTGTATATAGTGCTCCACATATAGTCCACCCCTGTATATAGTGCTCCACATATAGTCCACCCCTGTATATAGTGCTCCACATATAGTCCACCCCTGTATATAGCCCCCTGTAGATATTGCCCACTCCTGTATATAGGTCCCCTGTAGATATAGTCAACCCCTAATATGGTGCTCCATAGATAGCCCACCCCAGTATATAGCCCCCCTGTAGATAAAGACCCCGCATAGATAACCCCCCGTAGATAAAGCCCCCCTGTAGAAAAAGCCCCCCGTAGATAAGCTCCACGTAGATAAAGCCCCCCGTAGATAAAGACCCCCGTAAATAAAGCCCCCCCTGTAGATAAAGCCCCCCTGTAGATAAGGCCCCCCTGTAGATAAAGCCCCCTGTAGATAAAGCCCTCCCTGTAGATAAAGCCCCCTGTAGATAAAGCCACCCTTGTAGATAAAGCCCCCCGTAGATAAAGCCCCCTCCCCCGCAGATAAAGCCCCCCTTGTAGATAGGGCCCCCCGTAGATAAAGCCCCCCCCCCCCCATAGATAAAGCCCCCCTTGTAGATAGGGCCCCCCGTAGATAAAGCCCCCCCCCCCCCATAGATAAAGCCCCCCTTATAGATAATAGCACACACTTCTTATTACAATAAAATAAATAATTTAAACTCACCTTAATCCCGCTCCCACGCCGTCCGGAAGCCATGGAGACCTGCTCTCTTCTGCGCAGGTCTCCTGGGGGTTGAACGAAGCGTCTATGAAAGGCGCTGATTGACTGGGCAGGATGACTTTCTCTGTCACTCAGCACCTTTCATCGACGGAAGCGCGATAGCGCTTCTCTGGTACAAAAGAGCTGAATAGCCGGGAACGGAACGTACCCGGCTATTCATTGCTTCTAATTGTACCTGTGTCCTATAGACACAGGTACAATTATAGTGCAGGAGGAGGTGGCGCTGGTGCCCTCCTCTAAGTTGCGCCCAGGGCACATGCCCCGCTTCCCCCACCTAGCTATGCCCCTGTTTTAAGGTTGGTAGATCACCATTTTGTGTTATTACAATTCAGCATTTGCTATTCTTCCTCTGATTTTATTGTTGTGTACTTAGAAAACAATGTATTGAAATTAAAATGAGACATCTTTTTTCATACAAAAAATCCTGATTGCACCGTGAATCTTGTTAAACATCGCTACACTTTTTATCACTTTTATTTTGGGCAGACAGACAACATTGTCATGGTCTGTTTGAGCTGCGTGTAAAAATCCACAGGATTAATTTTTTTGAGCTCTAAATGACATATATAAGACTGTGGAATATTTTGGCACTTTATTGATTAATGATAAGAACATACATGTAATTAAAGTAAAATCACATGTGGTGTTGAAATAAAATTTGGCAGTGGTACAGAACTATGCATTACAAGATGTATAGAGGGAATGATAAATTTGCAACATGTACATCCACTCAAAGGTCAACATCAGCAAAAGAAAACAATTCAAATGTCTATCTACATTAGAGTATTCATGGCCCATAAACTTTACAGCCTGGCAAAAATCCTAGCAGTATAATTGAGATCTGCCTACACAAACTAATTTATTTGTCAATTTATTCTTTATCAGCATGAATAGAATGCTTCATGTCTTTTATTCCTCAAACTTTTTAAAAATGGAAAAAAACTGAAGTTCAAATTCTTTTTTTAAAGGGGTATTATCATCCTAGACTTTTATGGCATATCCACAGTGTAAGCCATAATTGCCTGATAAACGCGGGACCCACACTTTTCTCTAGAACGGCGCCCCATGACCCCTGTCCTACTTTCTGCCACTGTTGCTGGGCTCCAAGGTATATCCTGTAGATATTCCATAAATGTCCATGATGGGAATACCCCTTTAACCTACATATACATTTAGGGGACTAAAATTCTATGAAAACGATTTAAGCATCTTAAGATCATATTAAAAAAAGATTAAAAAAAAAAAAAAGATACATTAAGGAATGCAAGTAAAGATAGAGACATTTTAACTGGTTGAGGACACAGGATGAGTATGCCTTGTACAGACTGGCAGCCGATAGCCACATTAGGATGAGTATACTCATCCTGCTGATCGTGTATGCACTGCATATGTGCCCATGCAATTTATTAGCGGGACAACAGTTTTAATACACAGGCACAGTCCTCCTCTAATGGTGGAGATCAGAGGAACCTCTGGCCTTCGTTGTTTGAACCTTTAAATGCAGACAACATGTAGTGACAGACATCCTGATTATAGCAATCTGTCCCTTACTTGTTTTCTTGCGGTAGTTTACATAAAATCACCATTTATCAGCTGTAGCTTCAGATGCATTTGTAAGGCTGGTTTCCCACGGGTTGGATACACTGCGTAAAAATCACGCAGGAACCAGGAACTTTGTGGTGCCTTTTTCGGACAGATTTTTGGCAGCAGTAAAAAACATTATACTTACCTAGGCCGTTTTTATGGCGACGAGTCCCTCCTGTGCAGTCCGGTCTATCCTCCCTGTATGACGCTTCAGACCATGTGACCACTGCAGTCTGTGATTGACTGCAGCGGCAGTCACATGGGATGTAACATCATCCCAGGAGGCCGGCCCTCTGACGTCATCCAGCCGGCCTCCTGGGATGACGTTTCATCCCATGTGACCGTCGCTACAGCCTGTGATTGGCTGCAGCAGTTACATGGGATGCATCGTCATCCCAGGAGGCCAGACTGGATGAAAAAACACATACTTCTGGTATGTTTGTTTTTTTTCTCCGTAGTTGCAATTTTTGCGACGTAGTCGCTGTGAAAATGCAGCAAAAGTCGAAACACTTGGCTTTCTGTTGCGGGATTTGCATCCCCTTTGAATTCAATGGGGAAAACCTACAAGGGAAAATCAACTAAAACGCAGCATAAATTCACATGCTGCGTAATTAAATTCTGCACCGCAGGTCAACTTATTAACGTTTACGCTGCGGTTTTTTTCCGCAGCTTGGGCATGAGATTTTCTAAATCTTATACACTTTGCTGCTACTGTAAATGCTGCGGAATTTCCGCACAGAATTTTGCTGCGGAAATTCCACAGTGTTTACGCTAGGTGGGAACCCGTCCTAATAAAATGTTCTCCTTTGTGTTACTTACTTTACACAGTTTAGTATCATCTGCATAAATGTATATTTTACTTTTCAATCCCTTTACAAGGTCATTAATAAATATATTAACAGAGAAGGGCCCAATATTGACCTCTGTGTTACCCCACTAATATTGGTGACCCAATCTGAGTATGTACCATTAATAACCATTCTGTAATGTCCGTGGTCGCTGACCACGAACTAGTTCCATCCAGTCGACGCCCTTCTCTCCAGAGATGTCTGCATATATGGCCGTCCTGTTCCACAGTGATCACCAGGGTGCGCTCGCGAGCTCAGTCCAGACTTAAGAAGCCAAAGTGCACGCATGTGGGAGATTGAGATGATTGCTCCCAGAGCACCCTGGGCTATAAGAAGGTCCCAGCCCCATCCTCCCATGCCTGAGCGTTGTTTGTCGTATCCTAGTTTGTCTATGCAAATGGTCTCCTAGTGTCTTCCAGTTCCCAGTTTTTCCCGTACCTGTATCCTGTATCCCGTGCTATCCTGGTCAAGTGTTGTGCTGAGCTGTAGCCGTGCTGTGCTGCATACCATGCCTGTCCTTCTCCACGCCTGACGTCTGCCTGTTGCCTAGTCCCAGCCGAGTCTCAGTGTGCTACTCTACGAGCTGCCACAGGTACCCTATGCGAACTATAGACTGCTTCCTGTGCCCTGTTAGCTAGCTGCCATACCGCCAAGGCGGTACGGTTCAGTGGGTCCACGAACACAACGTGACAGTTTCTCTATATTCTATCACTGAGCCAGTTACTTACTGTCACGATCTAGGGGTATGTGGACCCACTAGGCCGCTCTTTCATAGCGGAGAGGTAGCTGACCAACTCACAATCTATGCACAAAGTCTATGGTAGGAGTGTAGCACAAGGGTGCCTGGGATAGTCCGGACGGTGGCAAAGGCTCTAGCACAGATAAGGCTAGATGTGGTGGGTTGCGCTAGACGTGGTGTATGGTATCCGGGATGACAGGCGACAGCAGACGTTGGGTATTCCAGGAGGAATGGCACGGCTCAGGTACGATACAGGCGCGGGAGCCAGGCACAGCACGGGATACAGGAAATAGAAGGCAGGACACGGGAACACTGGGAGCAGGAAAACACTAAGGGACCATTTGCAAGACAGACATGGTCAAACTACAACAACGCTCAGGCAGGGAGTGGAAGGGTGCAGCCCTTCTTATGGTCCAGGATGGACAGGGGTTAATTAGGGAACTTTTAACATGTGCGCGCGCTGGCCCTTAAAGGACCAGGCCGAGAGCACGTGCGCTCCTTAACAGGAAGTCAACGGAGCGTGGTCAACGGCCGTGACACTTACCCACTTACACACATTTTCCTCCAGTCCCAGCATTCTCATTTCATGTATTAACCTTTTATGTCGCACAGTATCCAAAGCTTTGGAAAAATAAAGAGGTATAACATTCAATGATGTTATTTTTTTCCTTGTAACATTTTAGTGCTTCTTTACTGCCTTCCTGTTTTAGTAGTTTGAATGATTTGTTTTTTATAATTTATTGCCCCTTTATTTGTATTTATCCACATTGGCTTTCTCCTTTTTCTAACCCTTTATTTGCATAAGTAGAGACGAGTAAATTTCCTGAAATTGATGCAGGGTCCGATTTGGTCGAATCGAATAATTTTGCTCCTCATCGCAAGTGCCCCAATTGCCCTGAAAATCCATATATGACTCTCTGATGTCTTCCAGGACTATCCACACTTTCAAGCTCTTTAATACCAAGCCATCATTATTAATGTCAAAGTGACAGCAACATATGGGTAGAGGCAGCATTTTGGGAAGGCTGTCCGCTAGGCCTTGAGGCCTTGTGATCCTTTCTCTAATCTGTAAAATGGAGGCCAGCACTCGCCAATTGCACCGTAAATCCCAAAAGCTTTGGAATTATACAGTGGATAGCTAATAATTCTGCATTCTGGGAACATCCCTTTAATATTAATCAATATTGCCCTCAGATTAAGACTGCTTTCTAAAATGTATTGTGCTAGTTTAAAAATTTACACTTGACATTTTGAATAGAAGGTCATGAAACTAACATTCTTCGCAGAAAACAATATAGATATCACATGTATAGTAAAAATACATTGCATGCTAACACAGAAACTCTGAGTCATGTAGGCTACGTTCACACAGAGCGGATACACCAAATTGTGTAGCAGTTTTTTGTCCGGAATGTCTGCTGCAGAAAACTGCAAGTAAAAGAAAAGCCACATACTTACCCTCCGACGTCCTGCAGCCCGGCTTCCTGTGATGACGTTTTTTTCCTATGTGACCGTTTTTTACTTCCCCATTTAATTCAATGGGGAAAACCCGAAGCAACAAAGCAGCGATTACGCAAATACAATTGACATTCTGTGGATTAAAAAAACAAACCGCAGGTCAATTTCTCAGCGTTTTTTTCTGCTGATCATTTACGCAGTGTGTGGATGCGATTTGTTAAAATCTCAGCCACTTTGCCGCTACTGTATTATGCTGAGTATATATATATACACTACCGTTTAAAAGTTTGGGGTCACCCAGACAATTTTGTGTTTTCCATGAAAACTCACACTTATATTTATCAAATGAGTTGCAAAATGACTAGAAATTATAGTCAAGACATTGACAAGGTTAGAAATAATGATTTTTATTTGAAATAATAATTTTCTCCTTCAAACTTTGCTTTCGTCAAAGAATGCTCCATTTGCAGCAATTACAGCATTGCGAACCTTTGGCATTCTAGCTGGTAATTTGCTGAGGTAATCGGGAGAAATTTCACCCCATGCTTCCAGAAGCCCCTCCCACAAGTTGGATTGGCTTGATGGGCACTTCTTGCGTACCATACGGTCAAGCTGCTCCCACAACAGCTCTATGGGGTTGAGATGTGGTAACTGCGCTGGCCACTCCATTAAAGATAGAATACCAGCTGCCTGCTTCTTCCCTAAATAGTTCTTGCATAATTTGGAGGTGTGCTTTGGGTCATTGTCCTGTTGTAGGATAAAATTGGCTCCAATCAAGCACTGTCCACAGGGTATGGCATGGCGTTGCAAAATGGAGTGATAGCCTTCCTTATTCAAAATCCCTTTTACCTTGTACAAATCTCCCACTTTACCAGCACCAAAGCAACCCCAGACCATCACATTACCTCCACCATGCTTGACAGATGGCGTCAGGCACTCTTCCAGCATCTTTTCAGTTGTTCTGCGTCTCACAAATGTTCTTCTGTGTGATCCAAACACCTTCGATTCGTCTGTCCATAACACTTTTTTCCAATCTTCCTCTGTCCAATGTCTGTGTGCTTTTGCCCATGTTAATCTTTTCCTTTTATTAGCCAGTCTCAGATATGGCTTTTTCTTTGCCACTCTGCCATGAAGGCCAGCATCCTGGAGTCGCCTCTTCACTGTAGACGTTGACACTGGCGTTTTGCGGGTACTATTTAATGAAGCTGCCAGTTGAGGACCTGTGAGGCGTCTATTTCTCAAACTAGAGACTCTAATGTACTTGTCTTGTTGCTCAGTTGTGCAGCGGGGCCTCCCACTTCTCTTTCTACTCTGGTTAGAGCCTGTGTGTGCTGTCCTCTGAAGGGAGTAGTACACACCGTTGTAGGAAATCTTCAGTTTCTTGGCAATTTCTCGCATGGAATAGCCTTCATTTCTAAGAACAAGAATAGACTGTCGAGTTTCACATGAAAGCTCTCTTTTTCTAGCCATTTGGAGAGTTTAATCGAACCCACAAATGTAATGCTCCAGATTCTCAACTAGCTCAAAGGAAGGTCAATTTTATAGCTCCTCTAAACAGCAAAACTGTTTACAGCGGTGCTAACATAATTGCACAAGGGTTTTCAAGTGTTTTCTAATCATCCATTAGCCTTCTAACACAGTTAGCAAACACAATGTACCATTAGAACACTGGAGTGATGGTTGCTGGAAATGGGCCTCTATACACCTATGTAGATATTGCATTAAAAAACAGACGTTTGCAGCTAGTATAGTCATTTAGCACATTAACAATGTATAGAGTGTATTTCTGATTTATTTAATGTTATCTTCATTGAAAAAAACTGTGCTTTTCTTTAAAAAATAAGGAAATTTCTAAGTGACCCTAAACTTTTGAACGGTAGTGTATATAAAAATAACTTTTACTATATTTTCATTTAAAAATAATTAGAAATATAAACATATACACGTGGTAATTTCATATGCTCTGCCGTGTGAGATCGATATTAGTATCGATCTCACACGTTTAACCCTTCAGATGCGGTGCTCAATAGCGAGCACCGCATCTGAGTGGTTTTGGAGAGAGGGAGGGAGCTCCCTCTCTCCCCCACCGACACCCGGAATAAAGGCCCCCAGGTCTGCCTGGAGCGACTGCCTGCTAGATCATGCCGCAGGCATGACCTAGCAGATGCCTGTCCGTGTTAAACGGACAGGCAGTAATACACTGCAATACAAAATGATTGCAGTGTATTATAAATGCGATCGCAGAATCGCATATTATAGTCCCCTAATGGTACTAGTAAAAAAGTGAAAAAAAAGTTTAATAAAGTTAATTTTAAAAAAATTTGAAAAAAAATGAAAAACTCAGCTTTTCCCCTTACAAAATGCTTTACTATTAAAAAAACAAAATAAAGTAAAAAAGTTACACATATTTGGTATCGCCGCGTCCGTAATGACCCCGACTATAAATCTATTACATTATTTAACCCGCACGGTGAACGCCGTAAAAAAAATATGGAAAATATGGAAAACTATGGAAAAATTGCTGTTTTCTGTGAATACTGACTTTAAAAAAATGTAATAAAAAGTGATCAAAAAGTCGCATCTACTCCAAAATGGTACCAATAAAAACTACAAGTCGTCCCGCAAAAAAAAAGCCCTCATACAACCGTATCGGCGAAAAAATAAAAACGTTACGGCTCTTCAAATATGGAGACACAAAAACAAATAATTTTGAAAAAAAAACGTTTTTACTGTGTAAAAGTAGTAAAACATACAAAAACTATACAAATTTGGTATCGTTGCATTCGTAACAACCCGCTGAATAAAGTTATTGTGTTATTTATACCACACGGTAAACGGCGTAGATTTAGGACGCAAAAAAGAGTGGCGAAATTTCAGATTTTTTTCTAATCCCCCCCAAAAAAAAATTAATAAAAGTTAATCAATAAATAATATTTACCTAAAAATGGTGCTATTAAAAAATACAACTTGTCCAGCAAAAAACAAGACCTTATACAGCTATGTCGACGCAAAAATAAGAAGGTTATAGCTCTTGGAATGCGACGATGGAAAAACGTAAAAAATAGCTTGGTCATTAAGGTCCAAAATAGGCTGGTCATTAAGGGGTTAAGACAGCAAGTTATCAACCTGAGTAAGGGTTATTAATCTGTGCTGTTTTTCTTTATGAGAAGGTTTCACAAACATTTGATATTATACCTTCCTCGCATAAATGACAGTGAAATTGTATGGAAATTAGGGGTCAATACCCCCCCCCCTACCCATTTAGATGCTGGAAGCCATCCATTTGTTCTGTCAGTGAAAAGGGACCAGTGAACCTCTCTTCAAAAATAAAAATACTCCCAACGCTTTTCCTCTTGGCCAAACGATTCCTCAGGGGAGATAGACCAGAAAGAGCTTTAGCCAGATTCCATGAGTGCTGTAACAAGATTATTGTGGCTGTCTGTTTAAAGGAATCTTTCCAGTGAAAGCATACTTGCAGTGGAAAGAAATCACCTTTAGGGTATGTTCACATGCACTATTTACGGACGTAATTCAGGCGTTTTACGCCTGGAATTACGGCCGAAATTACTGCTTGAAAGCGTCGGCAAACATCTGCCCATTCATTTGAATGGGTTTTACGATGTACTGTGCAGACGGTAATTTTTTTTACGTGCCGCTGTCAAAAGACGGCGCGTAAATAATATGCCCGCGTCAAAGAAGTGCATGTCATTCTTGGGACGTAATTGGAGCCGTTTTCCATTGACTCCATAGAAAAACACCTCCAATTAGGTCCGTAATGGACGCTGCGAAAAACGCCTGCACATGCCATTACGTCTGAATTTCAGAAGCTGTTTTCGCCTGAAAACAGCTCCGTAATTTCAGCCGTAACGGACGTGCACGTGTCAACATACCCTTAGTCTTCAGGTGTCAGAATCGGCGCCTGTTTCTGTTGTCTGACTTCACAGTTGTAAGGGATTCCCTGTCCTTTTTAAACCTAATGACTCCCCCCCTTCCTTTTACACTGTCCCATGACGTCTGGGGGTGTGTACAGTTTGGGAGGCAGTGATTCGCCAACTCAATCGCAGCCCTGCCACCAACACAGCAACCAGCGGCGGATCATCATTAGGGCGCTCCCAGGGGGCCCATGGATGCCCGAACCCCTCATGCCTGGTGGCGTCGCTAGCACCTGAGGGGGCCCCGGTGCCAGGGCTGCACCTGTCATGAGGCTAGGTGAGCTTCTGTCCGACTCCCAGCTATTAGCAGCCGTGGTCTGTGCTGCGATCTTAAAACTCCCTGTGCTGCTTTAAAAGCTCCCCCTCCAGCCCCCCTTCCCTGCTCTACACACCTACTCCTGCTCCTATTGTTACCAGTCGGGACGTGAGGGAGGGGGAGCGGGCTCTGTGTCGGGCTATGAGCAGGAGAAATGCTGAGTGATGGCTCCCCCCCCATCAACCTGCTGAACGCCCTTCACAAATATCCTACATAAAAGGTAAGTGCATGTGTGTTTACAATGTGTACTTTATATGTGTATAATGTGCATATTCATGTGTGTCTGTGATGTGTACATGTGTGTGTATGTATGTATGTATGTATGTATATAGTGTGTGTATGTATGTATATATAGTGTGTGTGTGTGTGTGTGTGTGTATGTATATATATATATATATATATATATATAGTGTGTGTATGCATGTATATATATATATATATATATATATATATAATATATATATAGTGTGTGTGTATATATAATATATATATATATATATTTCTGCAGCAATTCCGCAGAAACTAGCAGAAATTCCGCTGCAGAAAAAAAGCCCCATTTCCTGCATTTTTGCTGCAGAAAATGGTGCGTATTTTGCTGCATTTTTCTCAATGTTGGGAAATGGTGACATCTCCTCTGAAAAACGCAGCAATTCAGTCCACTATCCACAGCAGGAATTGACATGCTGCGGCACAAAAAATACGCACTGCAGGACAAAATGTCTTGACGTAAATTTTACGCAGCATCTGGATGAGATTTGTTAAATCTCACTCACTTTGCCGCTACTGTATTCTGTGTATTTTATGGGCGGAAAATACACAGCAATTCCGTTAAGCGTGGACAAGTCCTAACACAGTGGCAGCAGAGTAGATTAGATGTGATCAATTCTCATCCACAGGCTGCGTAAATGATAAGTTGGGAAATAAAGCTCAGAAATTCACCCGCGGTGCGTTTTTTTTTTAATATGCAGCATGTCAATTGTATTTGCGTAAACGCTGCTTATTTGTTTCGTGTTTTCCCCATTTAATTCAATGGAGAGGTAAAACCTGCAACGAATAACAGATGTTATGTAAAAACGCAATTTATAAAAAATAAAATTTTTATACTTGCCCAGAATTCTGTTTCTTCGTCCGGGCTGGCCTCCTGGGATGACGTTTCACCCCATGTGACCGCTGCAGCCAATCTTAGACTGGGTTCACATGAGCATGTTACGTCCGTAATGGACAGAACGGATTTCGGCTGCAAGTCCCGGACCGAACACACTGCAGGGAGCCGGGCTCCTAGCATCATAGTTATGTACGATGCTAGGAGTCCCTGCCTCGCTGCAGGACAACTGTCCCGTTCTGTAATCATGTTTTCAGTGCGGGACAGTAGTTCCATGGAGAGGCAGGGACTCCTAGCATCGTACATAACTATGATGCTAGGAGCCCGGCTGCCTACAGTGTGTTCGGTCCGGGACTTGCGGCCGAAATACGTTCCGTCCATTACGGACGTAACATACTCGTGTGAACCCATCCTTAGACTGCAGTGATATGGGATAAAATGTCATCCCAGGGCTGCAGTGTAGCGACGCTGTGTGGCACTATATACAAGGGGAGAGCGATGTGTGGCACTATATATAAGGAAGGGAGTGCTGTGTGGCACTATATACAAGGGGGGAGTGCTGTGTGGCTCTATCTATAGGGGGCTGTGTGGCTCTATCTATAGGGGGCTGTGTAATGCCATCTTTAGGGGGCTGTGTGTGGCGCTATTTTCAGAGGGGTGTGTGTATGGCGCTATCTACAGGGAGTTGTGTGTGTGTGGCGCTATCTACAGGTGTGTGTGTGTGTGTGTGTGTGTGTGTGTGTGTGGCGCTATGTACAGGGGTGTGTGTGCCGCTATCTACAGGTGTGTGTGTGTGTGTGTGGCGCTATCTACAGGGGGTGTGTGGCGCCATCTACATGGGGGTTTGCGCTATCTACAGGGGACACTGTGTATGTGATGCTTTATTTTACAGTGTGTGACACAATTATATTCAGGGGCGCAGTGCATGGTGATATTATATTTAGGAGCTGCAGAAATGGGTCATGGCCATGAGAAGTCATCATGAGCTCTGAACCGGATGGAGAAGAAAAGAGGAAAAAAAACTACTAGAATCTGAGACGTCGTCACCTGTGAGTCACTGTATTTGTAGAGAATCTGTCCCCTCTCCTGACATGTTTATTATAGGAAATCCTTGTATTCCACATAACGTCTTTGTGCAGTCCAGGACTGATAGAAAAATTGGTGCTACCAATCCCCTTGTCAGGAGGATGTGTCCCTACACAATCTGATACTGATACTGTCAGTATGTAGGGACACAGCCCTGTGAAAGGGGAGTCGTAACACCCATTTGTTAATGCTTGTGCAAAAAGGTAGTGTTAGCAACAGTTACGGCGCGGCAGGGTGGCGGGGGAGAAGAGGGGCACAAGTTTGGGTAACAGCCCAGGGCCTATGGTCTACTTAATCCGCCACTGACAGCAACATTGCTGTGTCATTACAGCACACGACCGTCCCGTGAGTCATCGCCTCCAGCTCGAAGCAGACAAACAATCAGTGAGGTCCCCTCTCTCAAAACGAGAGAGAAATATAGAGATACCAAGTCTACACACGGCAGCTCTGTTGTCTACGTCCGCCGTGTGGAGACTCGTTCCCTAAGCAATGGGGTGCGATCGTGACTCTGCCCCTAATCAGTGATGTGGCAGCATAACATTGGCTGTAACGTTCACCACACTCCGTTCCATTGTGCAGGATCGCAGCGTCTATGATGAGCGCTGCAGAAATGGGGCAAGGCAGATTTTATCTTGAGACTGGATTAAACCTGTCTCATGTCATTAAGAGACTGGACTGAGTAAGTGAAATGCGGGTGATGGGGGGGGGGGTGAGCTGGTTTTGGTACATGAAGGGTGCGTATGAAAGGAAGCAATAGACCGTATTCCAATATTCACACCTCCTACATGCCAACTTTATTGATTCCAAGAACACTGGTTTAGGGATTTAGTTATTAGAGGGAATTATATATTGATCATGTAATCTTAACCCCTTAGGGTATGTTCACACGCTAAGAGGCAGTTACGTGTGAAAAGACAGACTGTTAACAGCTGCCTCGTTTCACACGTAAAAGCTCCTCCTCGTAATTTACGAGGCGTCTGAGACGCTCGTAAACCTTGAACCGTGCTTCATTGATTTCAATGAAGAACGGCTCAAATTACGTGGCAAAGAAGTGCCCTGCACTTCTTTGCCGAGGCAGTAAATTTACGGGTCGTCGTTTGACAGCTGTCAAACGACGACTCGTAAATAACAGGTCGTCTGCACAGTACGTCGGCAAACCCATTCAAATGAATGGGCAGATGTTTGCCGACGTATTGTAGCCATATTTTCAGACGTAAAACGAGGCATAATACGCCTCGTATACGTCTGAAATTTGGCCGTGTGAACATACCCTAAAGGACGCAGCCTAGTTTGGGCCTTATGGCTCAGAGCCTATTTTTCAAATCTGACATATTTCAATTTATGGGGTAATAACTTTGGGATGCTTAAACCTATCCAAGCTATTCTGAGATTGTTTTCTCGTGAGGCATTGGGCTTTATGTTAGTGGTAAAATTTGGTCGATATATTCAGTGTTTATTTGTGAAAAATAGCAAAATTTAGAGAAAATTTGAAAAAAATAGCACTTTTCTGAATTTAAATGCATCTGCTTGTAAGGCAGATGGTTAGACCACACACAATAGTTACTAATTAACATTTCCAATATGTCTACTTTAGATTGGCATAGTTTGTTTAAACATTCTTTTATTTTTCTTGGACGTTATAAGGCTTAGAACATAAACAGCAATTTCTCATATTTTTAAGAAAATTTCAAAAACCTTTTTTTTAAGGTACCTGCTCAGATCTGAAGTGGCTTTGAGGGCCTATGTATTAGAAACCCCCATAAACACCCCATTATAAAATCTAGACCACTCAAAGTATTCAAAACAGCATTTATAAAGTTTATTAATCCTTTAGACATTTCACAGGAATTAAAGCAATGTGGAGGTGAAATTTGCAAATTTCATTTTTCTTGCAGAAATTCCATTTTATTCAATTTTTTTCTGTAACACAGAAGGTTTTATTAGAGAAACACTACTAAATATGTATTGTCCAGATTCTTTAGTTTTTAAAAATGTCCCGCATGTGGCTCTAGTGTGCTCGTGGACTAAAACAAAATCCCCAGAAGCAAAGAAGCACCTAGTGCCTTTTGGGGCCTCGTTTTTTATTAGAATATATTTTAGGCAGCATGCCAGGTTTGAAGAGGTGTTGTGGTGCCAAAACAGTTGGAATCCCCCAAAAGTGACCCATTTTGGAAACTACACTCCTCAAGGAATGCATTTATGGTTGTTGTTACCATTTTGACCCCACAGTTAATTCCCAGTACGTATTTGAATTGGGCTGTGAAATAAATAAAATGACATTTGTTTCAATAAGATGTAATTTTTGACCAAAATTTCTTATTTTCACAAGGAACAAAATCATCCATTTTGTTGCCCAATATCTCCTGAGTGCGGCAATACCCCATTTGTGGTGATAAACTGCCATTTGGGCCCATGGGCGGCCTCAGAAAGGAAGGAATGCTTTGTGTTCTTTTGAGTGCAGATTTTGCTGGATTGATTTTCTGGTGCCATGTCACATTTGCAGAGCCCCACAGTTATCAGAGCAATGGAAACCCACCAGAAATGACCACATGTTGGAAACTACACCCCTCAAGGAATTAATTTATGGTTGTTATTACCATTTTGACCCCACAGTTTTTTCACAGCACATATTTGAATTGGGCTGTGAAATAAAAAAAATGACATTTGTTTCAATAAGATGTAATTTTTGACCAAAATTTCTTATTTTCATAGGGAACAAAATACCCCATTTTGTTGCCCAATTTCTCCTGAGTGCGGCAATACCACATTTGTGGTGATAAACTGCCGTTTTGGTCCATGGGAGGACTCAATTTGGCCTAGTGGAGAACCCCTGAGGTACCAGTACAGTTGAAACCCCAGAGAAGTGACCCCATTTTAAGAAGTAAAAGGTAATGCGCAGCATATGGTGCAGAGTGAGATTTGCAATTTTCTATACATATATGCCATTTTAGTGTCCGATATATTGTGCCCAGCATGTGCCACCGGAGACATACACCCCATAAATTGTAATGTGGGTTCTCCCAGGTACGGCAATACCCTATATGTGGCTGTTATCTACTGCCTCGGCACACGGCAGGGCTCAGAAGGGAAGGACCACCATTTGGCCTACTGAAAAATTTCTGGTGCTGTCATGTATGCATGTTTTCGAAAAGAAACTGCCACAAACAGTTTCTTACACTGGGGAAGTTTTCACCCACCAGCCTTTAAAAAAGGTATTCCGATTGGCCAATACCTAAGAGCTAAAAGAATCTGCTCTGAAGAAGAAACTTTTCAATCTGAATGCGACACACTTTACAAAAAAATTTTAGCCCGCGGTTACCCTAAGAAGACCTTGCATAGAGCCTATGCCAAGGCCAGGGAAACTCCAAGGGACGATCTACTTTACAGTAGAAAGGAAAATAGTAAACCTAAACAAGACAAAGATCAACAATTCTCTCTGGTTAGATGCATAGGGAACTTTGATAACCGATCTCAGCAAATTAAAAACATCTTACAAAAACATTGGCCTATTCTGCAGGCAGACCCTGACCTACGTGATACCATCTCTAGTGTTCCCAGTATCACATATCGAAGAGGTAAGAACCTTCGAGAATACCTCACACACAGTCATTATTCTAGACCACCGATCCCACAAAGTAGTTGGCTTCCACCTCCTACACTTGGATCCTTTCCATGTGGCAGATGTTCATTTTGTCCCTTGATGCCTACGACCAAGGTGTTCACTAATCCATCTGATGGGAAGAATTTCACCATTAGACAATTTATCAATTGTCAAAGTAGTGGCATCGTTTATGCTGCCCAATGCCCATGCCCTAAGTGATACGTGGGCAAAACCATCCAACAACTCCGTAGAAAGATTTCTAAACACCTTACTACCATTAATACTAAAGAGGATACACCCCTCTTTAAGCATATCAGATTTTTTCATCAAGGTGATAGGAATGCCCTCAAATTTTGGGGCATTACTCAAGTCAAGCTGGGCCCAAGAGCCGGAAACCTAGATAAGAAACTTTTACAAGAAGAAGCCCGATGGATCCATAGACTAAGCTCTCTAAGCCCTAATGGGCTAAATGAAGGCTTCACGTTCGTGGCCTTCTTATAGTTTTTTGTATCTGCATTTTGATTTACAACTCTTCATCTACACCTTTTGACGTGATGTTAATAAAATACTATAATCTTACTTAATCACCATTGAGAAAGCTATGCGGTATCTTTGTGTATTTCATATACAAGCATATTGTCATTATGACATTTGTCCATGTGGGTCGCTGTTCCTCCTCCTTCATAGCTAGTTACCTTGTGGTAGGACTCCTCTCGTGATATAGTACCCTTTCTAATAAATAATCAATATAAAGCCATGTTGGGACTGTATTATAAAGAACCCAATACATTCCTTATTTCTACTAATGAAATGGTGAGCCTATGCAGTAACACAAGAAAAGGCACCATTTCATACTATACAGTACACCTAAGGTTCTTTGATATTAGCCACTACTATATATAATATACATCTTATATCTCTATATGGCATACTTCTCCCTTGGTACTGTTCCACCCTCTTACCTGTAAACCAGTGGTATAATTCCGGCATCACAGTTTCTAAGTGCCCAGGCATGCGCACTTGATTTCCAAACGAACAAACGAAAAATCGGCTAAGTCCGTTTTTAGACGCAATGCACACGCGCACCCTATACTCACTGATTGGACTCCTTGTACACTCCCATGATTGGCCTACATGCATGCCAGTCTCCCTAGACATAGGCTCGTCCCCAGACAGGGAAAATGATTGGTTTAGACACAGGTGATTCCTGTACACTGCATACTCAAGATTTTAAAGGAGGAGGAAACCGGAACGCGCTCTCACTAGCCCCATTCTAATCCCCTGAGGACGCTGTGTTTACAGCGAAACATGTCGGGGGGGCTAAGACACTTTTAATAGCCATGTCAGACTAGCCTCTATACCAGGTTTCTATTGACTCACTTACGCATCATTCAGCAGTCTGCAGCTGCTGTCCTATGCAGTCATATCGTTGAATGCACGACACCCTATCCTGTCACAGTTAAGACATAGCCGATATAGAGCCAGTGCCTGCTGACTTTGGCCAATTTTTAACCTCTATGCGTCTGTTGTTGTCCCCACATGGACATTTTAAAGCATACTAATAAAAGTTACATTTTATTGTTGGTTACATAGTAGTTGGGATATTGGGTATTTATGTGCCCTTAGCACATCAGTTTTCTTCATTTGTCATGTATGCAGAACCCCTGAGGTACCAGTACAGTTGAAACCCCCAAGAAGTGACCCCATTTTAAGAACTACACCCCTTAAGGCATTCATCTAGAGGTGTAGTGAGCATTTTGACCCCAAAGTTATTGTGTAAAAGGTAATGCGCAGTAGATGGTGCAGAGTGAGATTCACTTGAAGAGTGGGACGCTGGTATAAGAATTATCCAAGTAGAGCTGGTAACCCTGGTCCAGCAGTGCGTGCACCAAATCCCATACAATTTTGGCGTTAACTCCCAGTAAGGAGGGACATTCTGGGGGCTGAATACAGGTGTCCTTCCCTTCATATATCCTAAATTTGTAAGTATACCCTGATGCACTCTCGCACAGCTTATACATCTTCATGCCATACCTTGCCCTCTTACTCGACAGGTACTGGCGGTATTGGAGCCTCCCTTTAAAATGTAGCAGGGACTCATCAACAGAAATACACTTCTCAGGGGTGTATGCTTGGGCAAATCGGGCACTGAAATGGTCTAATAGGGGTCTCAGTTTATATAAACGGTCAAAACTGGGGTCATCTTGGGGTGGGCACTGCTCATTATTGGTATAATGTAGGAAGTGAAGTATTGCCTCATTGCGCATCCTGGACATGGCCATGCGGTACATCGGGGTGTGGTATAAGAGGGCTGTGCTCCAGTAGCTCCTAATGGATGGCTTTTTCAGAAGCCCCATGTTCAAGAGCATTCCCCAGAACTTGCCCAACTATGCTGCATCTACAAGAGTCAACCTGTTGGATTTGGCATAAAATGATGTGGGGTTCTTTGTTATATACTGTTGGGCATATAAATTTGTCTGGGACACCATAAGCTCTATAAACTCATTAGTGAAAAAGAACTTGAAAAAGTCCATCTCACTGAGCCCTGCCGTGTTAAATTTGATCCCTGGGCTGCCCGTGTACTCAGGGATTTGGGGTTCATAATTGTCTGGTGTGGGCATCCAAATGGTGTCACATGGCTCGGGGGTATCACTTGTTGCGAGGTCACTTCTCTCAGGAATTTCAACTATGGTGGTGGTCCTGGGGCGTCTTGTAGGGGGTCCCTCCTCTTCATCACTGGATGAAGAGGTCGACAAATAAAACAGAGTCTCACCATCCGACGAGTCTGTGTCAGAGGCCAGAAATGAATACGCCTCTTCGGCAGTAAATGTCCATTGGGAGATGTTTGTTGTGCTTAGACAAAATGTATATACAGCAAAAAAAATAATAACTAACTGGGAGCAATAGGCTAGCACAACTAGCACAAAAGCATGTTTTGTTTTTTATTTTTTGTTTTTTATTTTTTGTTTTGTTTTTAGAGAACAAGTGGACTTCCCTGACACTAAAACTAACTAGGGCCAGGATTCCTAACACTAAACCTAACCAAATTTTATGTGAACTTCCCTAACGCTAAACCTAACTACGGCGACAATTCACGGACACTAAACCTATCTAGATTATTCCGAGCTTCCCTGACACTAAACCTAACTAGATTATTCCGAACTTCCCTGACGCTAAACCTAACTACAGTGAAGGGTGCCTGACGCTAAACCTGACTAACTCCAACAGAGGCGTTCAGGGCGGTTGCAGCAGGATGTGATGTCAGGGAGAGGAAGTGAAGGGACCGATCACCGCTATTGGTCAGTTAGTCACTGACTAGCCAATAGCGGTGATCGCTGAGGCGGGACCATTGCAACTGGTCCAAGCACATTGAGCTGTGATAGTACGTCCAGGAGCGGGAAGGGGCTAATGTTTAGGATATTTAATTGCAAAAAGACATACCGTAAGTATGTACATATAACAAGTTTGTGCAGGGACAGAAATGTATTTCTAAAGAGTTTAGTGATTGTGAATCTTTTTATTTGTCACTTCAGATAAAGCATGTATAATTTTGTTATTTGCTATTTCAAATGAAACATGTATAGTCGAGCTGTTCATTTAGCCCGTTTGGTGCAATTGACCCTAGTTTAAAAATCTATCTGGATTCTTTCTGTAACAGTACTCTATCAATATCACCTCCTCTTATTGATGGTTGCAGTAATTCTATAGCTGTGAATTTTAGACAGTTTTGTTCCCAGAGCACCCTGGACTATAAGAAGGGCCTAGCCCCTTCCTGCCATGCCTCAGCCTTTTTGTAGTTATCCTAGTATGACTATGCAAATGGTCTCCTAAGTGTTTTCCAGTTCCCAGTGTTCCCCGTTCCTGCTACCTGTAGCCTGTATCCCGTGCTATCCTGGTCAAGTGCTGTGTTGAGCTGAAGTCGTGCTGTGCTGTGTACCATGCCTGTCCGGCTGCACCACGCATGGCGCCTGCCTGCTGCCTAGTCCAAGCCGAGCCTGTCTTGCTACTGTCAGAGCTACCACAGGTACACCATACGAACTATAGACTGTGACCTGTGCCTGTTGGCCAGCGGCCATACCATTAAGGCGGTACGGCCCAGTGGGTCCACATACCCAACGTGACAGTAGGCTCAGGCCATGGACCCCGCTGGTCAATCCAAGACCATGACGACGTAACAGGAGATGCGGGCAGATATGCTAGCCCTCCGGTCTCGACAGGACCAACTCCTCCAGGCATTGAACATTATTGCACGTCGACTGGAGGTGCAAGCTGCCGTTCCTCCTACTACACCTCTTGGCAGTACTCATCCTCTGACTACACCTCCTGGCACTGCTGATCCCCGATTTTCTTTGCCGCTTCTTGACCGCTATGATGGAGACGCGAGGACCTGCCGTGGATTTTTTAACCAGTGCCAGATCCACTTTAGCCTGTATGCAAGGGCATTCTCGGCTGATGGCGCAAGGGTCGCGTTCATCATCTCTTTCCTCACTGGCACGGCCCTTGCATGGGCGAACCCTATCTGGGAGAGACAAGGACCAGAGACCTGCGACTTCCAGCGGTTCCTACGGACATTTTGCACAGTGTTTGAGGAGCTTGGACGAGTCTCGTCTGCAGCCGCCTCTTTGCTGAACCTACGCCAGGGGGACACCTTCGTGGGCGAATACGCCATCCTTTTCCGCACCCTGGCGGGAGAACTGTTGTGGAACAATGAGGCCCTGTTGGCTACATTTTAGCAGGTACTGTCTTCTAGGAGTAAGGACGAGCTGGCCGCCCGAGATCTACCATCTACCCTGGAAGCCCTCATCCTTCTGGCCGCCCGTATTGATATAGGGATCCGAGAACGGTTCCAAGAAGCTCGTCGGGAGGGAGGACTCCCTAGTCCGGTTCCTACTTTGCAGCAACCCCTGCTGTCCTCAGATGCTGATCCTCCTATGGACTCTGTGAGGACAGACCAGTTTAAGCTGTCTACCCAGAAGGACAACGCAGACGCACCTCAGGACTCTGTCTATACTGCGGCCTCGGAGGCCATCTTGTGCATCTGTGTCCCCAAAAACACCAGAGCCTAGGGTTGGTGGGAGAGACACGGAGTTATAGAAGGACTTTCATCTAAATTGTCCATCCCCGTGACCATAGTGTCCGGCGAGAAAACGCATCGGGTCTCTGCGTATCTGGACTCTGGATCCGCTGCTAATTTCATTCATAGAGACCTGGTGGATCTTCTCCAATTGCCCACTACCCCTCTGGAGAGGCCATTGATGGTTGAATCTGTGAATAGACTACCTCTGCCAGACCCATTTGTAGCTGTGACCAAGTCGCTGAGGCTCCAAGTGGGAGCCCTCCATTCCAAGCTCCTTTCGTTTTTTGTCCTGGCTAAAGCTGTCAATCCTGTGCTGCTGGGTCTGCCCTGGCTCCGACTACATGCCCCAGTCCTGGATTGGAATTCTGGAGAGGTTCTCCAGTGGGGTCCCAAGTGTCTCAACCGCTGCCTGGTACAGATTAGTTCGGCTCAGCCTCCTCTGCCTCAGTCCTTGGCAGGATTGCCTAGTCATTATTCTGCATTCTCAGCAAGAAAGTGGCAGAGTCGCTGCCCCCACACCGGGCGTATAACTGTCCTATCGACCAAGTTCCTGGTGCATCCATTCCCCGTGGTAGGGTATATCCTCTCTCCGTGCCAAAGACTCTGTCCATGTCCGCCTATGTTAAGGAGAACTTGGAGAGGGGCTTCATATGGAAGTCTTTCTCCCCGGCAGGATCCAGGTTCTTTTTCGTCAAGAAAAAGGATGGTTCTCTGCATCCTTGCATCGACTACCGGGGTCTCAACCAGATCACGGTAAAAAATAGGTATCCGTTGCCTTTGATTTCTGAACTGTTTGATCGCATACATGTAGCCAAGATTTTTTCAAAGCTAGACCTGCGTGGGGCTTACAACCTAATCCGGATTTGCCAGGGTGATGAATGGAAGACGGCATTTAACACCCGTGACGGACTCTATGAATATCTAGTAATGCCCTTCGGTCTGTGTAATGCTCCCGCGGTCTTCCAAGAATTTGTTAATGACATTAACGATGTCTAATTGTGGGTATATTTTTGGTCACATCAATATCGAAAATATTTAGAAAAAAACATTAAAGTAATTTAAAAGAAAAATACTGGCAATACTTTCCACTTTTTCAGTCTGTAAGTGCTAGTACTAGACTACACACTCACTCAGAATTTTTTATATCAATTTAAATTATTGAAAATAAATGAGAATTTGTATGCAGTACTGGCAGATAGGATCCTCATATTTTTGATACATGTTTGTTACGTATATTTTAATCAATTCAGTAAAAGTTATATTTTAGTACTCCGGATCTACTCTTTCTTTATCTTAATACTACGGAGAACTAATCTATCATTATCCAGGTGGGGGATATATAACACCACGAAAATTCAAATACGCACTCACTATGTCTATTTCTTTAACCGGTTCCCGACCGCTTGCTGTGTATTTACGGTGGATGGTCAGGGTCCTTAAAATCTGTGCCATAGACTATTTACGGCGCAGGTTTTACCTTGACTGCCGTGGACCCTGAGGGGAAGATAGAAGCAGCTTTTGCTGCTTCTATCTTCTCTGATCTCTTCTACACAGCGCTCAATGAGAGCTGTGTATATGAATAGAGGCAGCGGCGCTTGGTCCCTGTGATTATGTGACTAGTCACATGATCGCCTGGATGCCGTTAGTGGCAGACTGCTGCTGGGCCTTACTTTCCCTGTAACTGGGGCTGCTGTGCAGCCCCAGTTACAGTGGAAAAACATAGTGTAAAAGAAGAAAGTAAAAAAACAATAAAGTCCCCCAAAGGTCTTTTCTGACCTTTGAGGGACAGACCATAATAATAAAAAAATAAAAGTAAAATAAAGTGCAAAAAAAATTTATAATAAATACACATAAAATACTCATCCTAAAAGAAACGTTCCCCCCGCCAATCATTGTCGTGACGCTAGCCCTGACCCAATTACCCTAAGGCCTCATGCCCACTTCAGTCTTTTTCTTCAGCGTGCTAGACGTTTTTCTGACGGCTAGCCCCCTGACCCATTCATTTCAATGGGGCCATGCACACTTCAGTTTTTTTGATGGTCCCGTTGCTCCATTCCGATCAAAAGTAGAGCATGTCCTACTTTGGTCCGAGATTCCGTGACCGTGAGGCTCATGCAAATCAATGGGGCCGTCAAAAAAACTGAAGGCACATGGAAGGCATATGTGTGCCGTCCGTGTGTGACGGAGCCGTTGCCTAGCAATGGCCGGGCGGGTAGAAGTACATTACAGATATATTACACTAATCGACAGTAACTTGTCTCTATCAATCACTGATAGAGAAAAGAGGCTGCGGATTAAAAATAGAATAAAAAGCAGTTCATACGTTCCCTGTCATTGTCTTGGTGACGAGTCCCTCTTCTTCCTCCAGTCCGACCTTCCTGTATGATGTGGCAGCCTGTGATTGGCTGCAGAGGCGGTCACGTGGGATGAAGCGTCATCCCTAGAGGCCGGCCTTCTGACGTCATCCTGACTTGCGTGACCCCCACTACAGCCTGTGATTGGCTGCAGCGCTGACATGTGATGAAACGCCATCCCTGGAGGCCAGACAAAAGGAAAGTAAGTATGAACTTATTTTTTTATTTTTTATTTCATTAAAATTTTATTTTCCGAGCGCCAGGCATGGCACTGTCCAGGGTGTTGAAAGAGCATGGTACTTCAGCGCTAGTCACTGTCCAAGGTGCTGAAAGAGTTACCGCCAATCAGTGTAGCCCATTAACTCTTTCAGCACCCTGCACAGTGACTAGCGCTGAACAAGCATGCTCTTTCAGCACCCTGGACAGTACCATGCTCGGCACTCGGAAACGGAAACATGGAGTGCACACGGATCCGTCAAAAACGGCAGTGAAAACGGTGATGAAAGTGTGCACGAGGCCTAATATAGACATGTAATATATTAAAATTTATGATAGACAAGGATGATCACAAATAAAAGGTCTATTTTAGGGTAAAACTATGTTATTAACAGAAACAAATAGCTAAAATGTAAAAAAGCTTCTTTTTTTTACTATTATTTTCAAATTTTAAGACAATAAAAATTCTAAAAAAGCAAAAAAGGGTGTGTATAAAAATTATAAAAAAAATTAAACATGCATTGTATATGGAAAAAACATCGCAAAAATCACGGCAATAGCCTAACAAATAAAAAAGTTATAGCCCTTTAGTGCGTGCTAAAAATGGCTAAACAGTGTCTGGTCCTGAAGGCTCAAAATAGCCCTTTTCTGAACCGGTTAAGCTGAACAATAATTACTACAGGTAGATTCCTGATTGTGTGTTTGTCACTTTAAATCAGCTGCAGTGCTCTTCTGAAACACATGAAAGATGTATTAGGCAAGGTTATATGGGGTTATCTCTCTTTCTGCACCACAGGAGATGTTACTGTTTAATGTGACTTGACACAATATGATGAACATGACATATCATGTCATAAACCCATAATTCATTTAACTGTATGTGTGCTGACTCCAAAATTGCAAAAAAACAACCTATAATATAAAAAAACAAAAAGAAACAGTTAAATAATTTCAACCGTAGAGTAGTTTTTGTGAAATCTGTGGTTAAAAGTATGTAGTCCTTAAGCCTGAGTTCAAGATTTACTGTAAATTATATTCTGAAAAAAATTAAATATATAAAAATGAACAAAATAAAAATAATACGTGTAGTTGTATTAAGAAAGGTAAGGCACTGAAAGGAGGCTAGACTATATCTAAAATATTATACTAGAGACACAACAATGGTAAAAGCAACAACGCTGATAGGGGGAAAGTAATATGGGACGAATTGTGCTCGCTGGGCCAGGGGTAAAAATGTGCTTTATCTGAAGATCGTAGAAGAGTTTTTGGAAAGGATGGTCATTTCCATCCCAGAGAAACTGGAATGCACAAATACCATTAAATGATGATATATTTTAGTTAGTACCATCTAAAGGCACTATAAAAGGAGACCTGTCTAAGATTCACCATGTCGTTTCTATGGATAGGCACACAGGTGTAATGAGGGGAAATATGTTTGGCAGAAAACTTCACACTGTTTGACATGTGCAGGGAATGATTAATGATTGTGTTTGGTATAGTTGGTCTGAGTATAAATGGGTGGGAGGGAAAAAATTTAGAGGATTCTAGAATTAGACAGACAGGTGGGTCAGTGTAGGAGTGATATGAACCAAGTTGTACTATTTGGAAAACCTGATCATATTTGGTGGGGTTAGTCATCCTGTTTATCCTCAGGTTCTAAAATAAGTTTAGAGGAAGGAGTAACAAGACCAAGGTAAGAAAAAGTAAGAGTTTAGGAAGAAAAGTCATCTTGAGGACACAATTTCTGGCAATCCACGATATCGTTTTTTTTGCCCTAGCACTATAGGAATCCCCAACAGTGCCTAAACAGGGTAGTATTATAGACAGCAAACAGGGAGTCATGGAAGAGTACAAAAAAAATGCCTAGGCACTCAAGGTAGAGTGCACATGAGAAAGTATAGTAAAGGTTTACCAAATTGAATACTAGTTCTGGGAGAGAGACATTCATATAGATGTGTCCTCCTTTAGCTTATCTCTTAACCTGACATATCCAGAGATATATGGCATGAGATGTTAAACAAACATGGAAAAAAAATGGCACCTCCGATGGATGCCATCTCTCCTATCAGGCTCCCATGTTAAAAAAAAATGTATACACTTAATAGATATGTTTAATTCTTACTGGATGGCTGTGCAGGGCCGATTCAAGCTTTTCTGTTGCCTGAGGCGAAAATTGAAATGGTGCCCCAAGATTTTGATTGACATCACCCTGGCTGTTCTACATCACTAGTAGCTTCCTCCAACTCTTGCGGATGCGCCGTTGCCTTGTACTGGCACTGTGTGTGCCCAAATAGTACAAGGCAATGGCGCATCCGAGAAAATTGGAGGAGGCTGGTAGTGATGTATATCAGCCACGGGATGTCAATCAAGCATGGAAAGGTGGGATTGGAGGCAGGACTATGTGAATTTTCAGGATAGCGGCACCGCCCCATGTCCTTTAATGAGTAATTAGCATACAGTGCGCATCATTTTAAAAGTTGATTTTATAGATTTTGATGCATCTGAAGAAGAACATACAGGGGAATGTTTGGAAATATTGTCAGGTCATGTATTACTGCATGGTGGCAGTTCAAGGGGTTAAAACTACCAGATAGGTTCCCATTAAATATACAACTAATTGAAAACAACTCCATCTGCCCTGAAATTTTTATATTATAAATATATCCAATATAATTACAGCATCAGAACCAAGCTCTGACATATACGGCTCCAGAACCAAGCTCAATACACATATACAGCTCCAGAACAAAGCTCATTCCATATATACAGTACCAGAACAAAGCTCAGTACATATATACAGCTCCAGAACAAAGCTCATACATATATACAGCACCAGAACAAAGCTCAGTACATATATACAGCACCAGACCAAAGCTCAGTACATATATACAGCACCAGAACAAAGCTCAGTACATAAATACAGCACCCGAACCAAGCTCAGTACATACATACAGTGCAAGAACCAAGCTCAGTACATACATACAGTACCAGAACTAAGCTCAGTACATATATACAGCTTCAGAACCAAGCTCAGTACATATATACAGCACCAGAACCAAGTACATATATACAACACCAGAACTAAGCTCAGTACATATATACAACATCAGAACCAAGCTCAGCACATAAATACAACACCAGAACCAAGCTCAGCACATAAATACAGCACCAGCACAAATAGGTTTGTGTGGCGTAAAACTACAGCTCCAGCGGGCCCGAACAATGGTAAGGATATTCTTATGGAAATGCAAGTACAGCAATACCTCAAGGCGGCTGGAGTCTGCAGGGAGAGAGCGTGCACATAAACCCACAACCTCAAATCCGTAACCACTCTGATTGACAGCGTCTAAGGCTACTCTAAGGTGTTCGCCAGAGCCGACCGCAAGGTGGGATGGACTTTGCTGCTTAGAACCCAGGTTGTCTTAACAGGGTGTAGTTTTGGATAAGAGGTGCAATTCAGGCAAACCTGAGCTGGAAACCAGACAGCCAATAGTTTAACTGAAAGTCCACGGTCAAAATCAGCCAGGAGCGGATAATCAGAATCAGTAAGCAGAGTGTTAACGAGAGACAAGCCGATGTCAGTATACACGAGGTCCAGAAAACAGAAGTGCAGGAGCAGTCATGAGCTTGATCTGAAACCAGGAGATAGGAAAATTCACAAGCAAAGACAGGTGGGAAAAGACAGGTATAAATACAACCCAACAGCTGATTGGCAGAAGGACAGAGAAAAGAGATAGGCTCAAGGTAAAAGAAGAACCACCCAAAAGCTAGACAGGTTGTCATAGCGACCTTAAGGGAACAGGTGTTTTCCTAAAAAATATGCTGGGAGTTGTTGTTTCCCAGAAAAAAAAATCATACCACCCATCATCTCACTGCAGATCATACAGTGACTACAGTACTGATTAGAGGCAGAATAAGCATTTACATTAAGTGACTCACCGGGGACAATTTAAGATTCTAGTTGTTCTTTTTCTCTTTTCTTCTCCATAAGGTCACAGCCCATTTCTGCAGTTTGCCGCTCAGATGTCTTCAGCTTCTCACTTTTCAACATTTCTGCACCTATAAACGAAGATAAAATTCTCATGGTTCCACACACTACACCCCTAAATATAACAGTGCCATACACTGTACCCCTGATTATAATAGCACAATACACTGTGTCACTGATTATAATAGCACCATACACTGTGTCTCTGATTATAATAGCACCATACACGGTGTCCCTGATTATAATAGCACCATACACTGTGTCCCTGATTATAATAGCACCAAACACTGTGTCCCTGATTATAATAGCACCATACACTGTGCTCCTGATTATAATAGAACCATACTCTGTGTCCCTGATTATAATAGCACCAAACACTGTGTCCCTGATTATAATAGCACCAGACACTTGGTCCCTGATTATAATAGCACCATACACTGTGCCCCTGATTATAATAGCACCATACACTATGTCCCAGATTATAATAGAACCATACACTGTGTCCCTGATTGTAATAGAACCATACACTGTGTTCCTGATTATAATAGCACCATAAACTGTGTCCCTGATAATAATAGACCCAAACGGTGTGTCCCACACACACACACAGTGCTCCCTGTATAGTGCCCTACATAGATCCTCCTGTAGATCACTATCTAGCCCCCACATATAGCCCCCGGCCCCGTAGATAGTGCCCCACATATAGCCCCCATGTAGATAGTGCTGTACATATAGCCCCCCTGTAGATAGTGTTCCACATATAGCCTCCCCTGTAGATTGTGCCCCACATATAGCTCCTCCTGTATATAGTGCCCCACATATAGCCCCCTGTAGATAGTGTCCCACATATAGCCTCCACTGTAGATTGTGCCCCACATATAGCTCCCCCTGTATATAATGCCACTCACACTTTTAAGTGGAAAAAAACAACTTTACATACTCACCTTGATCCTGTTCCCGCTCAGTCCTGTGTCAATGCAGGCCTGCTGTCTTCCGAGCAGGGCTGCTGGGGCTGAATGATGCAAGCGGCGTGATGACGTCATTGTGCCGCTTGCGTAGTTGAAAGGCGCTGATTGACAGAATGACTTTCCCCGTCAAGCAGCGCCTTTCAACAACGGAAGCGGAGCGATGACGTCATCGCGCTGGCATCATCGCGCTGCTAGCATCGTTGAAAGGCGCTAATTGTCAGGATAGAATGACTTTCAACAATGGAAGCGGCGCAATGACGTCATCACGCTGCTAGCATCGTTAAAAACGCTGATTGGTGGGGCAAGTCATTCTGCCCTGCCAATCAGCATCATTGTAAGGTGCTGAATGGTCGTGCACGGAACTTGCCCAGCCATTCAGCGCATATGCATGTAATTGTATCTGCGTCCTATAGATGCAGGTACAATTAGTGCAGGAGGGGGGGTGGCGGCTAGTTTCAGTGACGCCGCCACCCCCTCAGAGATTCAGCAGGCCGCCACCTGAAGCGAGAAGCGCATCTCGCCTCATGGAGGATGCGGCCCTGTGGCTGTGATTGATGCCTCTAATGGATGCCATTTGCTGGCTGTTACCGATAGGCCTCATGCACACTTCCATCACCGTTTTATCGGCCGTTTTTGACGGATCCGCGTGTCCGTTTTTGTTTCCGTGTGCACTCCGTTTCCGTTCCGTGTTTCCGTTTTACACGGATGTTGTGCTTCTGTTTTGCTTCCGTTTTTCCGTTAAAAAAACGGAAGGTAAACTTCATTTGAACTTGTCACATGTCCCAGGAACACCCATAGAAAGGTTACAAGACGTTTTTGGTGCTGTTTTCTGTAGCTTTGAGAGCATAGAGAACAGTTTGAGATTACTCTGCTTGGCTTGCTTTTTATTTGTTTATTTTTTTGGGAGTGAAATGTGTGCATTTACTTACTTATTTTGTGACGCTGGGCACTAGTTCCCTGCTGCCATCTGTGCGTCAAAAGCTCCTTTGCAAGTTCCTCCCACACGGTGTCCTTTTTATAATGGTCGTGGTAGCATTCTGCCCGCGTATCCCACAGTTCTGGGTGATCATGCTTCAATGCTATGAGTCTCTCCACATCCATCTTCAGGAATGAATGTGTACTGTAGTCTGTGAGTCTGTGAACTTTGGCTCACCCAGCCATTGCTATGGCAACGGATCCATAAAAAACGGACGGCACATGGAAGCCTTCCGTGTGCCATCCGTTTTTTTGACTGACCCATTGACTTCTATGGACCACATGGTCACTGAATCACTGACCAAAGTAGGACATGCTCTACTTTTGACGGAACGGAACAACGGATCCGTTTAAATAACTGAAGTGTGCATGGGCCCATTGAAATGAATGGATTCAGGGTGCTATCAGTGACAAAAACGGATAGCACCCTGAAGGAAAAGACTGAAGTGGGCATGAAGCCATAGACTAATGCATCATGACAAATTTTAAAACTTAACGCAATTCAAGAAAAGGTAAGGGTGAACACATCTGTAGCTATAGATTCAGAATTATTAATCACCAACCTGAATGCTAAACGGAAGGTGGCCATAGTGTTCATAAGACTGAAGAAGGATATATGAGGTGAATAAAGAGATATACAAGAGAATATAATTTGTGAAACCATATACATCATGGTACACAGAGGCCACCTCCAATCTATCCATCAAACTTTTATTTGATCTTATGGTCATTTATATTTAGACATCTACATAATCCTACCTGCTAGGTTTACCTTTATCATGGGCAATCTGGATGCTTTTGCCTAAAGTCTGATCCGCCAGGAAATGTAACCTTTACTTAAAAATGTTTATCTTCCAGTCCATACCAACATTATCACTGCTATTATAGTGTATAAGCGATAGTTTTAGAGAAGAGTCCATAATAAAAAATAAGAATTCCTTTTTTTTTTCTGTGGAAATAGTTCCAATTCTAACAAAATATGTGCATAAATAGACAGCTTAGACCTGTTACCCGAGTATTGATATTGATCTGATTCTTGCCATTACCACCATTTGTAAACCCTGACAATGTACAGTTAGGATGTCCAGATATGAGTCCTTATAATCATGACATATATTCAGGTTGCTTGGTACAATCACTATCACTTTTAATTACAGTTTAGTAAATCCTTGCACATTATTCAGGTTAATTTAATTCATCTTCTTGAGTTCAAGAGTATTTGAATTTAAAGAGAATATTTTCTTTCAATATTCTATTAAATAGGTTATGTCTCTGTACCCAACAGGCCTTTCAGTGCAGGGTTGCATGTTAAATATTTTTAAAGCAGGTCTTTAAATTGAATACTTGGAAGGCTTAACACATTTGTGATGGCTTTTATGCGTCAAGTGTGACTGGATAAAACAGTGGAGTGAATTATTCAAGCAATGTTCAAATTTACAGATAATTTGCTATGCAAACATCCCTCCATAGAGCCAGTGCATTTGCTATGCTTCAGAGAGCAATTTGTTTCTAAGGATGATGACCTCAGACTAAGTAATCACAAAGACTTTGAAACAAGATTTTTAATACTTAAAAGTATTTGGTATTACTAAAACCACATCTACTTAAAAAGACACTAAAATGTAGCAATTCTTTATTTCAATTGTATCTTTAAATATAAATAATAATACGAATCAGTAAATAACCACTTGATTATATAAAGGAGTATTCTAAATAGACATTTATGGTATATCCACAGGTTATGCCATAAATGTCAGATAGTTTCGGGTCCCAATTCTGGGACTCGCACCTATCTCGAGAACAGGGGTCCTCTGCCGCCGCATCCAAACAGAGATACAGTGTAGAGGTAGCCAGGATTACAGAAACAGCGGAGTTCGCTGTGCTATGCTGTTTCTGTAACTACCATAGAAGTAAATGGGAGATACGAAAACAGCGTAGCACAATGAGCTACACTGTTTCCAGAACTTGGGAGTTACGGAAACAGCAACTCTCACTATGTTACGCTTACCATAACTCCCATTAGCCCATCTATTCACCAGACAGGGATGGAATCAGAGGACTCCCGTTATCGAGACAGAGCTGGGACTCACATCTATCAGACATACAGTACTGTGCAAAACTTTTAGGCAGTTGTGGAAAAATGCTGCAAAGTAAGAAAGCTTACAAAAATAGAAGTGTTCATAGTTTTTTTTTTATCAAGTAAAAAAATACAAAGTGAATGAACAGAAGACAAATCTAAATCAAATCAATATTTGGTGTGACCACGCTTTGCCTTCAAAACAGCATCAATTCTTCTAGGTACACATACACACAGTTTTTGAAGGAACTCAGCAGGGAGGTTGTTCTAAACATTTTGCAGAATTAGGGCTTATTCAGACAAACGTATAATAGGTCCGTGCAACGCGCGTGATTTTCACGCGCCTCGTACGGACCTATGTTAGTCTATGGGGCCGTGCAGACTGTCCGTCCGTTTCACGCAGCGTGTGTCCGCTGCGTAAAACTCACGACATGTCCTATATTTGTGCATTGTTCGCGCATCACGCACCCATTGAAGTAAATGGGTGCGTGAAAATCACGCGCAGCACACGGAAGCACTTCCGTGTAACGCGCGTGATTCGCGCAACAGCAGTAAAAAGTATGAATGAAAACAGAAAAGCACCACATGCTTTTCTGTTTACAAACATACAAACAGTGTCATAATGATGGCGGCTGCGCGAAAATCATGCAGCCACGCATCATACGTGGCTGACACACGGAGCTGTTAAGTACCTTTTGCGCGCGCAAAACGCCACATTTTTTGCGCGCGCAAAACGCACACGCTCGTGTAAATCCGGCCTTAACCACAGATCTACTGTGAATGTAGGCTTCCTTAAATCCTTCTGTCTCTAGTGTAATCCCAGACAGACATGATGATTTTGAGATCAGAGTGGGGATCATATCATCACTTCCAGGGCTCTGTGTTCTTCTTTATGCTGAAGATGGTTGTTAATGACATTGGCTGTATGTTTGGGGTCGTTGTCCTGCTGCAGAATAAATTTTGAGCCAATCAGAAGCCTCCCTGATGGTATTGCATGATGGATAAGTATCTGCCTGTATTTCTCGGTGTCGAGGACACCATTAATTATAACCAAATCCTCAACTCAATTTGCTGAAATACAGCACCAAACTTGCAAGGAACCTCCACCATGCTTCACTGTTGTCTGCAGTACCACTCTCCAACCCTTCGGCAAAGAAACTGCCTTCTGTTACCGCCAAATATTTCAAATTTTAAGTCATCAGTCCAGAGCACCTGCTGACATTTTTCATCACCCCAGTTCCTATGTTTTCATGCATAGTTAAGTCGCTTGGCATTGTTTCCACATCGAAGGTATAGCTTTTTGGCCAGACTTCTCCGAACAGTAGATGTGTGTACCTGGGTACCAATGGTTTCTGCCAGTTCTGAGATTATGGCACTGCTGGACATCTTCCGATTTTAAAGGCAACTAAGCATGATGTTGTCTGATTATATTTAATGTACTGGGGCAGGTGAGAAGAAAAGTTAAAAAAAATTGCGGCTGTTTTCACATGCAGCAGTCAAAATGCTTTTTTACTACACCATTTTCCCGTGATGAATATGCACCGCTCCTGTCCCCTGTTCTATAATTTTGAGTACACATGTCGCGGTCAATTTGTCTTGACCGCGCCGGGAAAGCCCAGCCTCAGGCCGGGTTCCCACGTGGCGTAAACGTTGTGGAATTTCCGCAACGGAATTCTGTGTGGAAATTTTGCGGCATTTACAGTAGCAGCAAAGTGGATGAGATTTAGAAAATCTCAAGCCCACGCTGCAGAAAAAAACACAGGGTAAACATTCATAAATTGACCCGCTGTTCAGAATTTAAATCCATGTCAATTTATGCTGCGTTTTCATTGATTTTCTGTTGCAGATTTTCCCAATTTAATTCAAAAGGGATGCGAAAACCTGCAACAGAAAGCCATGTGTTGCGACTTTTGTGGCGGAATCGCAACTCAAGAAAAAATAAATAAATTATACTTACCCAGTAAGCTCTCCTTCTTCCTGCATTCCGGCCTCCTGGGATGTGGTTTCATCACTTGTGACTGCTGCAGCCAATAATAGGCTGCAGCGTTGCATGGCCTGCAACGACAGCTTGGGGGGCCGGAGTACGCACAGAAAAAAGGGAGGGGTAAGTATGGATTTTTTTTATTTTTACCACAGTACTGCATTCCGCAGTGAAAATTCCGTTCGGAAAACTGCACCATAATGTAGTGCGGTTTTTCGGACAAAAGCTGCTGCGGGTTCCAGCTCAGATTCGCTGCGCAGTTTTTACGCAGCGTATCCGACCTGTGGGAACCCAACCTCAGGATTAGTTTTAATGCTGCAGTTTTTGTTCTTTTTTTTTTTGCTGCGATTACTGCAATATAGTGGCTAAATGCTACAGTTTTTAGAGTGATCTTGCGGAAAATGTTTTTCCATAATTTCACAGTAGTCGCGGCAAAAAAAATTGCACGACAAAGGGGAAAAGAGAAGGGGAAAGAGAAGCTCCTCCCTTCTAACTGACCATGATCTATAACCTGTTTCTCATAAAAGGAGGGGGGTTACCCTTTGGCACAGATCAGAAGCAGTTAGGCTAGGTTTGCTGCGCATCGCTGTAAAAATCCATCATTTTGGTGTCATTTTCTGCAGCTAAAGCACATTTTGACCGCAATCTGTAACCCAGCCTAAGGCCTAATACACACGACCGTAGTGATTATGCATTATGCAAAAGTACGGATCCGTTGTCTGTATTTGTGATCCATTTGTCCGCAAAAAAACTTTCGTAGAACATCCGTGTATCATCGGTATTCACGGATCCGCAATAAAATAAAGGCTGGAACGCCCTGAGTAGGTCACATGATCCGCAAATACAGCCAGTAAAATTACATGTCCTGAGTTTTTGCAGCCCCCATGCGGACGCGTAAGCATTACGGTCATGTGCATGGGGCCATATAAATCAATTGGTCCATGCACTGTCCGCAAATTTGCAGATAGCACATCGACAAAAAACGACGGTCATGTGCATTAAGCCTTAGGGTAGGTCTACACGCAGTGGATTTTTTCACCGCAGATTTAGCTGAGGAATCACCGCTGATTTCACCCCTGCTACATTGAAAGGGATAAAAGCCACTGTGAAAATCAGCAACAGAAATTGATATGCTACAGATTGTATTATCTTCACGCCAGGTAAAAAAAAATTTAAATCTCTCCAAATTGCCTGCTACTGTAAAAGTTTTTTCATTAGTTTATTTTGTTTTTGATTGGCGGGTTGCTTTAAAGGCTATGTAAACCTTTGACTCATTATAAAAATGTGTATCAGTGTGTTTAGTGCAACTTTCTAACGCCTCATGCGTTTTTGACGGCATCCAAGTGGCACCCGATTCACGTACCCATTCACTTTAGCAGGTGAATCGGGTCCATAAAAAATGGACAGCACACACAGTCGTGTGCATGAGGCGTAAATGCTTTTTTTTTAAAAATATTTTTTTCTTTTTGAGATACAGCTGCTTTGTATCCTGTATGCAGAGCAGCTGTATCATGTGCTAAAACTTGAATCCTGCAGTTCCGCGAGACTGACAGGTTAAGTGACAGCGGGATCGAGCTATTACCGATCATATCTAAGTTCATAGTCCTGACACTTCAGCTACTACTATCCCTCTACACGCACCTTCCCCCAGCACTGACACCCGATCCTTGCTAAAGAATGGAGAGGAGACTGAAGTTGCCGAGACTATAGAAGAGCAGAATACAGGAGGAAGATAAGTATCAGTATATGGGATCTAAAAGGGTGATTTGAGTGTGAAATTACTGTATGTGTGTAAGTATGCATGTGTGTGTGTATGTAGTGTGTGTATATGTAGTGTGTGTGTACATGTAGTGTGTGTGTACATGTAGTGTGTGTGTACATGTAGTGTGTGTGTATATGTAGTGTGTGTGTATATGTAGTGTGTGTATATGTAGTGTGCGTATATGTAGTGTGTGTGTATATGTAGTGTGTGTATATGTAGTGTGTGTATATGTAGTGTGTGTGTATATGTAGTGTACATGTAGTGTGTGTGTATATTTAGTGTATATGTAGTGGGTGTGTATGTTTGTGTGTGTATATGTAGTGTGTGTGTGAGTATATGTAGTGAGTGCGTGTGTGTGTGTGTGTGTGTGTGTGTGTGTGTGTATATATGTAGTGTGTGTGTGTGTGTGTGTGTGTGTGTATGTGTATATAGTATGTGTGCACTGTTTGTATGTGTATGTCCAATGTATATATGTATATATACATATGTGATGTAGAGTGATATATGGGATCAGATGAGTGCTGCTGTATGGAAGGTTTGCCACAGGTCCAGCTTCAGAAACCCCCGGCGGGGTGAGTTGTGTACAACCATACTACAATGTTATATTACATAGCAGTATTAAAATAAATGGTCATCCATGTACTGTACAAGTCGAGGCCCCCAGAGCCGCTGAAACTTTAAGGGGTTTTCCCACATCATAAATTATGTCTAGAGTCGCCACCGATTGTGAGAATGGGGGGTTCAGAACCCTCGTTCCTCCTCACTGCTAAACTGCAGTGAGGAGGACATTAAATGGAGGGGCAGTAGAGGATGTGTGCTGCTGCTCCATTCAAAGTCTGTGGGAAACACGGAAACAGCTGAGCACTGAAACTCCACAGTTTCCGCCATTCCAATAAACTCTGAATGGAGCAGCAGCACACATACTCAACCGCCGCTCCATTCAATGTCCTCCTTTTTGCGGTCGAGCAATGACGAGGAGTTTGGTATCCCCGTTCTGACAATCAACTAATTCAATTAACTGGTAGATTTTATGACCCCATTAAATCCCACCAAATTTCAACCCTCTACCTCGAGCCGTTCAAAAGTTATGAGGGTGCTCCGGAACTTTTATTTATTTAAAATCTTTATTTTTGAATGTTTGTAAAAAACAGTAACAAAGTAATACATGTACAGCCAGGTGGAAGCTAAAAAATACAGAGCTATATGCAATATACAGTGAAGGAAATAAGTATTTGATCCCTTGCTGATTTTGTAAGTTTGCCCACTGTCAAAGACATGAACAGTCTAGAATTTTTAGGCTAGGTTAATTTTACCAGTGAGAGATAGATTATATTAAAAAAAAAAAAACAGAAAATCACATTGTCAAAATTATATATATTTATTTGCATTGTGCACAGAGAAATAAGTATTTGATCCCTTTGGCAAACAAGACTTAATACTTGGTGGCAAAACCCTTGTTGGCAAGCACAGCAGTCACACGTTTTTTGTAGTTGATGATGAGGTTTGCACACATGTTAGATGGGATTTTGGCCCACTCCTCTTTGCAGATCATCTGTAAATCATTAAGATTTCGAGGCTGTCGCTTGGCAACTCGGATCTTCAGCTCCCTCCATAAGTTTTCGATGGGATTAAGGTCTGGAGACTGGCTAGGCCACTCCATGACCTTAATGTGCTTCTTTTTGAGCCATTCCTTTGTTGCCTTGGCTGTATGTTTCGGGTCATTGTTGTGCTGGAAGACCCAGCCACGAGCCATTTTTAATGTCCTGGTGGAGGGAAGGAGGTTGTCACTCAGGATTTGACGGTACATGGCTCCATCCATTCTCCCATTGATGCGGTAAAGTAGTCTTGTGCCCATAGCAGAGAAACACCCTCAAAACATAATGTTTCCACCTCCATGCTTGACAGTGGTGACGGTGTTCTTTGTGTCATAGGCAGCATTTCTCTTCCTCCAAACACGGCGAGTTGAGTTAATGCCAAAGAGCTCAATTTTAGTCTCATCTGACCACAGCACCTTCTCCCAATCATTCTCAGAATCATCCAGATGTTCATTTGCAAACTTCAGACGGGCCTGTACATGTGCCTTCTTGCGCAGGGTGACCTTGCGGGCACTGCAGGATTTTAATCCATTACGGCGTAATGTGTTACCAATGGTTTTCTTGGTGACTGTAGTCCCAGCTGCCTTGAGATCATTAACAAGTTCCCCCCGTGTAGTTTTCGGCTGAGCTCTCACCTTCCTCAGGATCAAGGATACCCCACGAGGTGAGATTTTGCATGGAGCCCCAGATCGATGTCGATTGACAGTCATTTTGTATGTCTTCCATTTTCTTACTATTGCACCAACAGTTGTCTCCTTCTCATCCAGCGTCTTACTTATGGTTTTGTAGCCCATTCCAGCCTTGTGCAGGTCTATGATCTTGTCCCTGACATCCTTAGAAAGCTCTTTGGTCTTGCTCATGTTGTAGAGGTTAGAGTCAGACTGATTAATTTAGTCTGTGGACAGGAGTCTTTTATACAGATGACCATTTAAGACAGCTCTTTAATGCAGGCACCAAGTTGATTTGGAGCGTGTAACTGGTCTGGAGGAGGCTGAATTCTTAATGGTTGGTAGGGGATCAAATACTTATTTCTCTGTGCACAATGCAAATAAATATATATAATTTTGACTATGTGATTTTCTTTTTTTTTTTTTTTTATGTATAATCTATCTCTCACTGGTAAAATTAACCTAGCCTAAAAATTCTAGACTGTTCATGTCTTTGACAGTGGGCAAACTTACAAAATCAGCAAGGGATCAAATACTTATTTCCTTCACTGTATAATAATCATACAATATAAGTCACATAGTACAGTCATAATGCATTTCCGGCGTGCAACAACATGTAAAGCCAATATCACAGTAGAAACAAGAAGAACATGAAAAATAAAAAATACAAATAAAGAAATAGAAAAAGTAAAAGGTACTCGTTACGTGCAGTTAGTGTCTCTTCAGAGGTTATGATCAAGGCAAGAAACTCAGACAGAGTTAGATAAGTCAAAATACGTACATTAAAATAATAAAAGGGAGGTACGAGCTCACGGTAGGTGAGTCATCGCCCAAGTGCGTCATATGTTCTAGATTCCCAGCTGGACAATTTTTCCAGCCTAAATATTTGCCTGACTTGATTAAGCCATGTTGAGACATCAGGAGGTATCTTATCCAACCATTTAATCGGGATGAGGAGCTTAGCTACCATGATAAGGAGTGAAGGCAAGTCAAATCTAGTGAGGCTACAGTCTGATTATGGTAGATTAACCAATACTAGAGAGGGAGTAAGTTTAATGGACCTATTGTAAAGGATCTGCCAGACACAGCTTCTGTGTCGATGCCCATGGTTAATCAGTCTGCATCTGTGCCTAGGTCTGATAGGGTGACTCCATCTGCCACCACTCAGGCTGGGAGGCTGGGGAGTGGGAGAACCTATCACAGCCTGGCCAGACGGTTCTAGCTCCCGCTCTCGGTCTATTTATACCTTCAGTTATTGCTTGTCCTTAGCCTGTGATTTTCCTGTTTTTCCTGGCTCTTCTGCTCCTTCTATTATTATTGACCTTGCTTCATTTTGACCCTGGCTTTACTGACTACGTTCCTGCTTTGCATTTGGTACCTCGTACACTCCTGGTTTGACTCGGCTCGTTCACTACTCCTGTTGCTCGCGGTGTTGCCGTGGGCAACTGCCCCATTTCCCTTAGCTTCTGTGTACCCTTGTCTGTTTGTCTGTCGTGCACATATTGAGCGTAGGGACCGTCGCCCAGTTGTACGCATTCGCCTAGGACGGGCCGTGCAAGTAGGCGGGGGACTGAGTGGCGGGTAGATTAGGGCTCACCTGTCTGTCTCCCTACCTCGTCATTACACCTATTACATATAGTGCTGACCGTCGATTCAATAGATGACTAATATGGTTTAATTATAGGGCACTCCCACCATATATGAATAATAGTTCCCGGGGAATTCCCACACCTCCAACACACATCAGATGCAGTATCATACATTTTATCTGGGGACCTATACCACCTCGTAAGCAGCTTATATGCTTTCTCCTGAGTTCTAATATATCTGGACAGACCATGAGATCTTTTAAGTATAGCGGAAGTGTCCTGTGGGGAGAACAGAACATTCCCGTTCCCAAGCACAAAGAAAGAGAGGCTTTTCCTGTGCGTCAAAGGTAAGTATTTTGTTATAGAGGATGGAAATCAGTTTTTTGGGCAAGGGTGAGGAGCAAATCAGAGCTTCGAACCAAGAGAGTGATCTAACAATGTTATAACATCTCAGGAAACCCAAACTAGTAGCATTGAAATGGTTATACTGTTCTCTGGACCAGTGTTGTCCTATACCTAAGTCATGAAGAGCATCAAGAGTTGGTACCGTACCCCCTTTATACAAGTCACCTATTGGGATAGTTTTCAATGAACTCCACAAATTCAAGGGGTCGTCAAAATGCAGGGAAAGAATGAAAGGAGTCCATGTCGCCGGCATCAAAGGCGAGGGAAATGGAATACTGGATAAATGGGTAGAGCGAAATTTATGAGAGAACAATAGGCCCTTTATCAATGGACTCTCACTATCAACCATCCCCATCCCACCCTCCCCACCTCATAAAGTAGTCAGGACCTGAGTTTTGAAACTCCCCAAAGCAATTTGTTTAGCCAAAGTCGTATGTGAACCAGACAATAATTCAAGGTGTGACCGAAGTTGTATTGCTTGATAATAGAGTAGTATGTCTGGGAGACCAAAGCCGCCTTTTGACCTGGGGAGAGTCAATTGTCTATATGAGATTCTAGGTCGAGACTGGTTCCATAAGAATCTAAAAAACAATCTCCTAGTTTCCGTGAAAAAGGAAGCAGGGATGAAACAGGGGCAGCCTGCATGAGATACAGAAACTTAGGTACTATAAATGATTTTAATAAGTTCTTCCTCCCAATCCACGAGATCATCGGAAAACTTAGATCACGTAGCTGAGCGGAGATTGACTTCAACAAGGGGGAAAGTTAAGGCGGTAGATGTCTTGTAAATTACTGGATATTTTAACCCCCAAATAAGTAATGAACCCTGATGCCCACCTAAATGGGAAGTCTCTCGAGAGACTAGAGACTACAGGCGGAGACAGAGTAACATTTAGTGCCTCACATTTGGAGTGGTTGATTTTAAAATTGGATAAAGCCCCAAACTCCTCTAATAATTTCAGTAAAGCAGGGAACGCAGACTTAGGATTGGTTGATAAGCAATAACATGTAATCTGCGAAAGCATTATGTTCTCTGTGCTCCACCTGCAGTCCCCTAATATTGGGGTCCTGTCTGATAGCTTGAATCAATGTTTCCAGAGTTAAAATGAAGAGGGTGGGGGACCGTGGGCAGCCCTGTCTCGTACCATTAGTTATTGCGAAAGGCGAGGACAACAAACCATTAACTCTAACCCTAGCAGAGGGCGAGGCATAAAGGGTAAAGACAGCTTCTACCATCGCTAAGGGAAATCCAAATTTAATTAATGTGAGGTACATATATTGCCAGTCCACCCGATCAAAGGCCTTTTCTGCATCTGTACCTAGCAACACCAGAGACCTATTAAAAATGTTTGCATAGTTTATGGCATTTAAAACCCTTTAAGAGTTGTCTCTACCCTCCCTGCCTCGCACAAAACCAGACTGCTCTGGTGCAATCAACTTGGGCAAAACCAGGGCCATTCTATTTGCCAATAGCTTTGCCCATAATTTAACATCAGTATTTAGGAGTGAAATGGGATGATAATTCCATCATTGAAGAGGATCCTTACCCTCTTTATGGAGTATAACTATATGTGCCTCGAGGGCTTGCGAGTGTGGAGGACAGCCTGCATTTAATGAATTAAAGTATTCCACCAAGGGTGCTTCTAATACATCCCAAAAAAATTTGTAGTAGAAAATCGAAAAGCCATCAGGTCCAGGGCATTTCCCATTCGGAATAGTCCGCAAGACCTTCTTAATCTCATCTGAAGTGACTGGGGCCAGAAGTGATGTCTCATCGTCTTTCGTTAAGGAAGGAAGGAAGAGATAACGTGTCTAAGAAACTGGAGATGGCCTGGCGATTTCCCTCCACAAAGGGGAGGGCACAATAGCTGTACTATTTGGTGTCGTATCAGTCTTTTGTAAATTATACAGTGAACTATAGAATGAAGAAAAAGTAGCAGCTATAATAGATGGGTCAGAAGACAAAGAGCCCTGCTCTGTCAGTATTTGTTTGATTTGTGTTTTCTCTCTGGCTTTTTTAACTAATGTGGATAGAGATGAGCGAACTTATCAAAAGTTCGGTTTGGCTAGTTCGCCGAATTTCACAAAAAAGTTCGGTTCGGACCGAACTAGTTCTGACCGAACCTGTCACTTACGTGCGCCGAGCATGCTACTGTCCGGGGTGCTGATAGAGTTAATGGGCTGCACTAACTCTTTCAGCAACCTTCACAGTACATGCTCGGCGCGCGGAAAATACAATTTAAATGTAATAAAAAAATAAAAATTATACGTTCGTACTTACTTTCCTCCTGTCCGGCCTCCAGCGATGACGTTTCATCCCTTTCGCCGCTGCAGCCAATCACAGGCTGTAGTGGCTGTCACGCACGTCAGGATGACGCTTCATCCCACGTGACCGCCTCTGCAGCCAATCACAGGCTGCAGCGGCGACATGGATGAAACGTCATCGCTGGAGGCCGGACAGGAGGAAAGTAAGTATGAACGTATTATTATTTTTTTTTGGCATGTATGTATGTATGTTGGCATGTATGTATGTATGTATGTATATCTGTGCATGTATGTTGGCATGTATGTATATATGTGCATGTTTGTATGTATATTTGCATGTATGTATTTTTGCATGTATGTTGTCATGTATGTATGTATGTATGTATGTATGTATGTATGTATGTTGTCATGTGTGTATGTATATTTGTATGTATGTTTGCATGAATGTATGTTTGCATGTATGTGTTTGCATGAATGTATGTTTGCATGTATGTATGTATGCATGTTTGTATGTATATTTTCATGTGTGTATGTATATATATATATATATATATATATATATGTATGTATGTTGTTATGTATGTATGTTGTCATGTATGTATATATGTGCATGTATGTTGGCATGTATGTATATATGTGCATGTGTGTATGTATGTATATTTGCATGTATATATTTGCATGTATGTATGTTGTCATGTATGTATGTATATATATATGTGCATGTATGTTTGCATGTATGTATACATGTGCATGTTTGTATGTATATTTGCATGTATATATGTTTGCATGTATGTATGTATGTTTGCATGTATGTATGTTGTCATGTATGTTTGTATGTATGTTGTCATGTATGTATGTATATATGTGCATGTATGTATGTTTGCATGTTTTTATTTTTGCATGTATGTTTGCATGTATGTTTATATATATGTGCATGTATGTAATTATGTTTGCATGTATTTATGTTTGCATGTATATTTGTGCATGCTTGTATATATGTATGTATGTATCTTTGCATGTTTGTTTGTATGTATGTATGTTTTCATGTGTGTGTGTATGCATGTATGTATGATAGTTTGCATGTATATGTGTGTATGTTTGCATGTATGTATATTTGCATGTATATATGTGCATGCTTGTATGTATGTTTGTATATATGTATGTATGGCCATGTATGATACTGTCTGCTGGCGCCCTGTATCTAAGTCAACTTCGCGGCAGGCTTCTATACATGGTATAACAGTCAGTATCACACATTAAACTGAATCTAAGCCTACGACATGTTTTATTTCATTTTTTTTTTTTTTTACAGGTTTGGTGTTTGGACTACGTCGGTTTCGAGGACTACTTAGATTACGTTTTTTTTTTTCTACAATAAAATGGTTAATGAGGGTTGTGTTGGGGGTGCTTTATTTCAATAAAATATTTTATCTATGTCTTTGTCTTTTCTTTTCAAATTTTATTACTACCACTTTAGTAATGGCCGCTGTCTGAGTGACAACATCCATTACTAAGGCGAGGCTTAGTGTTAGCCGGTGCAGAGGCTAACACTAACCACCATTATTACCCCAGTACCCACCACCACCAGGGGTGCCGGGAAGAGCCAGGTACGATCCAGTACCCGACCATCTGTTGTGATGGTCGGGCTCTGGGGCGGCCGCAGGCTGGTATTATGAGGCTGGGAAGGGTCAAAAACAGTGGACCTTCCCACCCTTGTAATGCTAGGCTGCTGCTGCTGTGTTGTATCTGGCTGGTTATAAAAGTGGGGGGGACCCCACGTCATTTTTTTTAAATTATTTATTTATTTAATTTTTTTTTTTAAAAAGACATGGGGTTCCACCCAATTTATCATAACCAGCCACATACAACACAGTGTTATTAGCCTGGGAATGGACAAAACCAGTGGCCTTTCCCACCCATGTAATGCCAGAATGCTGCGGCCTTGCATATGGCTGGTTATTAAAAATGTGGGGGACCCGTCTATTGCTAAATTTGTTAAATTCAAAAAAAAAAACGACGTGGGGGTCCCCCACATTTTTATAACCAGCCCGATACAACACAGCAGCAGCAGCCTAGCATTACAAGGGTGGGAAGGTCCACTGATTTTGGCCCTTCCCAGCCTCATAATACCAGCCTACGGCCGCCCCAGTACCCGACCATCACAACAGATGGTCGGGTACTGGATCGTACCAGGCTCTTCCCGGCACCCCTGGTGGTGGTGGGTACCGGGGTAATAATGGGTGGTTAGTGCTAGCCTCTGCACCGGCTAACACTAAGTACCGCCTTAATAATGGACGCTGTCAATCAGCCAACTGCCATTATCTAGGCACTAATAAAGTTTAAAAAAAAACACAAAGACAATTCTTTTTTTTATTGAAATAAGAAATCCCCAACAAAACCCTCGTTAACCATTTTATTAAAATTTGAAAAAACGTAGATCTACGCAGTAGTCCAACGAATCGAAGATGTAGTCCAATCGGTACATCAAAATCTGCAACAACATAAAAAAAATGTTATCAATGTGAACAATAACAATACTTCTCACCTACACACATATATACACGCACACACACACAACCATACACAAACACACACATATACACAAACACATATAAAAACAAACACACCCATATATACACAAACACACACACATAAACACACACCCATATACACAAACACACACATATATAAAAACACACACACACACACAAACATCTACACACAAACATATATACAAATACACCCATATATATACACAAACACACACATAAACACACACCCATATACACAAACACACACATATACAAAAACACACACACAAACATCTACACAGAAACATATACACACACCCATATATACACATACACAAACACACCCATATATACACAAACACACATAAACACAAACACACATATAAAAACAAAAACAGACAAAGACACATACCCAAACACACACACTTTCTTTTAAATGCTGCTGGGGCACCCGCTCGATCCACTATATAAGGCTGCGCTACAGTGCAGCATTTAAAAGAAACAGGATCCTGACCTGTCCATAGAGTTTAAGGCAGCACAGAGTATTTCAGGAGATGAGCGTGCAGATTCAGTGCTGCTGTGAACTCTGCTCTTACCATTACGTAGCTCTCAGTCTGTTACCTCTCCTCCACTCCTGTCCTCAAGAACACCTTCACATGATTGGCAAGTCACCACGTAATGGTAAGAGCAGAGTTCACAGCAGCACAGAGTATTTCAGGAGATGAGCGTGCGGATCTTGTGCGGGGTGGTGACTTGCCAATCATGTGAAGGTGTTATTGAGGACAGGAGTGGAGGAGAGGTAACAGACTGAGCTACGTAATGGTAAGAGCAAAGTTCACAACAGAACAGAATCTGCACGCTCCTCTCCTGAAATATTTTGTGCTGCTGTGAACTCTGCTCTTACCATTACGTAGCTCTCAGTCTGTTACCTCTCCTCCACTCCTGTCCTCAAGAACACCTTCACATGATTGGCAAGTCACCACTGCGCACAAGATCCGCACGCTCATCTCCTGAAATACTCTGTGCTGCTGTGAACTCTGCTCTTACCGTTACGTGGTGACTTGCCAATCATGAAGGTGTTATTGAGGACAGTAGTGGAGGAGAGGTAACAGACTGAGAGCTACGTAATGGTAAGAGCAGAGTTCACAGCAGCACTGAATCTGCACGCTCATCTCCTGAAATACTCTGTGCTGCCTTAAACTCTATGGACAGGTCAGGATCCTGTTTCTTTTAAATGCTGCACTGTAGCGCAGCCTTATATAGTGGATCGAGCGGGTTCCCTAGCAGCATTTAAAAGAAACAGGATCCTGACCTGTCCACAGAGTTTAAGGCAGCACAGAGTATTTCAGGAGAGGAGCACGGCCGGCCACAGGCAGCCGGTCGTTTTTCCAAGCCGTGCTCCCATTATGCACACGACCGTAAAAACACCCGTTATTGCGGGTCGTAATTACGACCCGCAATAACGGGCTCATAGACTTCTGTTACCCACGGGTACCTTCCCGTTTTCTCACGGGAAGGTGCCCGTGCCGTTAAAAAAATAGAACATGTTCTATTTTTCTATTTTACGGGCCGTGCTGCTATAAAATTTAGGGTATGTTCACACGACAGCGTCCGTAACGGCTGAAATTACGGGGATGTTTCCGCATGAAAACATCCCCGTAATTTCAGCCGTAACGGCATGTGCAGGCGCTTGAACGCCGCGTCCATTACGGACGTAATTGGCGCTGCTATTCATTGGAGTCAATGAATAACGGCTCCAATTACGGCCAAAGAAGTGACAGGTCACTTCTTTGACGCGGGCGTCTATTTACGCGCCGTCATTTGACAGCGGCGCGTAAATATACGCCTCGTGTGAACAAACGTCTGCCCATTGCTTTCAATGGGCAGATGTTTGTCAGCACTATCGAGGCGCTATTTTCGGGCGTAATTCGGGGCAAAAAATCCAGAATTACATCCGTAATTAGTGCGTGTGAACACAGGGTATGTTCACACGCACTAATTACGGACGTAATTCGGGCGTTTTTGCCCCGAATTACGTCCAAAAATAGCGCCTCGATAGCGCTGACAAACATCTGCCCATTGAAAGCAATGAGCAGACGTTTGTCTGTTCACACGAGGCGTAATTTACGCGCCGCTGTCAAATGACGGCGCGTAAATAGACGCCCGCGTCAAAGAAGTGACCTGTCACTTCTTTGGCCGTAATTGGAGCCGTTATTCATTGACTCCAATGAATAGCAGCGCCAATTACGTCCGTAATGGACGCGGCGTTCAAGCGCCTGCATATGCCGTAACGGCTGAAATTACGGGGATGTTTTCAGGCGGAAACATCCCCGTAATTTCAGCCGTAACGGACGCTGTCGTGTGAACATACCCTTATAATGACAGCACGGCTCGTAAAAGCAGCCGGCTGCCCGTGGCCGGCCGTGCTCGTAATTACGAGTCGTAATTACGAGTCGTAATTACGAGCACGACCCGTAAAATAAAAAAATAGAACATGTTCTATCTTTTTAACGGCACGGGCACCTTCCCGTGAGAAAACGGGAAGGTACCCGTGGCTAACAGAAGTCAATGGGCCCGCTATTTCGGGTCGTAATTACGACCCTTAATAACGGGTGTTTTTACAGTCGTGTGCATGAGGCCCCGTAATGACGGGTGGCTACATGTGTGCACCCGTCATTACGGCAGCGTTGCTAGGCGACGTCAGTAAATAGTCACTCTTCAGAGTGCTGAAAGAGTTAACTGATCGGCAGTAACTGTTTCAGCACCTTGGACAGTGACTACCGATCACAATATAGAGTACCTGTAAAAAAAAAAATACGTTCATACTTACCGGGAACTCCCTGCTTCCTCCAGTCCGGTCTCCTGGCCGTTGCCTTGGTGACGCGTCCCTCGCGACATCCGGCCCGACATTCCTTGATGACGATGCAGCCCATGTGAGCGCTGCAGCCAATCACGGGCTGCAGAGGCCTCTGCAACCAATCACGGGCTGCAGAGGCCTCTGCAGCCAATCACGGGCTGCAGAGGCCTCTGCAGCCAATCACAGGCTGCCGCGTCAGAAAAGAAGGTCGGACTGGAGGAAGAAGAGGGACTCGTCCGCCATACAACGACCAGGTACGTATGAAATGCTTTTTATTTAATTTTTAATCAGCAGCCTCTTTTCTCTATCAGTGATTGATAGAGACAAGTGGCTGCCGATTTGTATAATATTTTTGACCGGGTTCGGTCAAAACGGGTTCGGCCGAACCCGGTGAAGTTCGGATTCGCTGCGAACCGAACTTTTCCGGAAGTTCGGACCGAAACCGGGTTCGGTTGTCCCGGTTCGCTCATCTCTAAATGTGGACATAACCTTCCCCCCTTTGTCTCCATGAGAATAATATTTATGTTGCATACGAAGGTAGGCCTGGGCAGACTTAATATTTAATACATCTTTAAGAGAATTACAGAGGTTAGTCAGTGTATCTTGTTCTAAAATAGCAAGTGACCTCTTATGTAACTTTTACATTTTAGCTATCTGAGACAAAAGTTCGCTTATTCACCTAGCCCGCTGTTTTTTCAGGAATGCTCCAAGGGCTATGAATTCTCCTCTCATATAAGCCTTATGGGCCTCCCATCGAGAAGCCTGAGTAGTGTCTGCAGACAAATTTGTAGCAAAATAGGACTTCACCCTCCCCTCCAGAGGCACCAACGTCTCGTGGTTGTCCAGAAGAGTCTAATTTAATCTCCAAGTCCACTCTCTTGCCACATGACCAATAAGTTTAACCTCAAGATAAACAGGAGCATGATCAGAAATCGTTATGTTGCCTATCGTGGAACTCAGGATTTGTGGAAGACAACAGTCACGAGCAAATAAATAATCTAGCCTCTGATAAGATCGATGAGCCGTGGAGAAGAAAGTGAAGTCTTTAGTGTCAGGGTGCAGAATCCTCCACACATCAACTAACTGATTTTGTGCCAATGAAGACAGGATACATCTCTGAGCCCTGAATGAAACCGCTGATCTCTTTGAAGTAGAATCCAACAATGGGTTCAAAACTAAATTCAAGTCACCTCCCAAAAACAATAACCCCTCCGCAAAAGCAGCAACTTTCTCTAAAACGTCAACAATCTAGTGCGTAGTGTTAACATTAGGAGCATAGAGGTTACATATTGTAACTAATTGTGTGCCAAATCTGCCCTTCAATAACAAGTATCTCCCTTCTGAGTCAGCTATCAGGTCTTCACACATGAATGGAGAATGCCTATGAAAACCAATGCTTACACCCCCGAGATCCTGAGGAGGGACTGGGGGCACAGTACCATTTATTATAAAGACCATATTGTAAATTCGGAATATGGCCAGAACGAAAATTTGTTTCTTGTAACAGTATAATTTCAGACTTCGTTCTAGACAATAAAGAGAAGATACGACGCCGTTTAGGTGGAGAGTTGCATCCCTTTACATTAAATGTACAAAAGTTTAAAGTCACCTCAGCCATATTCAAAATAGTAGGAACATCTTGAAAGAGCATATAGAATAAGTACCTGTGAAATGAAAGACCAACATAAACTGAAACAATGTAGAACAAAACTGCATGCCATACAGGAATATTGCATATGTCGTAATGACAGCATAGTGAAATCACCCTGTAGAGGAGATTTTCCTATATTTATATGCAAACCTGAAGGGAAGGAAGACAATGAGAAGGAGGGGGAGGGGAGAGGAAAGGAAAGTGGGAGAGCAGAGAAAATGGTATCCCTGATCGGAGGAGCTACCAGAAACCTTGTAAGCAAAGAAAAACAATTGTTAACGGCCTACAATAACAGTTAGGACGTTTCCTCCTTTTTTTTTTATAGAATTCGAGTATAACAAGAAATCATAAGGATAAAAAAGGATATGGATGTAGATACTTTGTAGAAAGAGTCCTAATTGATGGATGATCTAGAGAGATGTTTCTTGGATCTTGGTGACTTCTTCGTAGCAGCTGTGGATCAGGCATCCGAAGATGGAAGTGTGGGCAGGTCATCAGATGCATCCATTGGCAACCAGGAAGGAATTTCCATAGGAGCAATATGAAGTTCACCCCAAATGTAGCGAAGGTCCCCTGGTTGTCTAATCATCATCTTCTTGCCGCCATGGGTAATGGCCAGGCCGAAAGGATACAGCCAGCGATAAGGAATTTTGGAATCTCTAAGTTTATCCGTTAGTGGCTTCAGAACTCTGCATTTCTGCAGGGTAGACGGGGCAAGATCCTGACACAACTGAATTGCCGAATCCTCAAAAGATATATCACCTCTATCTCGCGCTGTAGAAAGGACAAGCGAAGTGTCCACATAACTCAAGAGCTTACATATGATGTCTCTTGGCGGGTCAGACTGAGCCGGCTTAGGTCCCAAGGCTCTATGCACCCTTTCTATGACAATGGCCGCTGCTCTGTCCCGACCCAATAGAAGTTCAAATAAATGATAGACAGTGGTGTGCAAACCGTCTGGTAGATAGGATTCAGGCAGCCCTCTAATCCTTAAATTATTTCTTCTGCTCCTGTTCTCCTGATCTTCTAGGGATAACAAGGTCTGATTGATGTGTGCTTGTTGCGCAAGAACCTTATCCTTCAATGCAGTGTTGAAGATAATGGAGGATTGGTGTGCTTGTTCCAGGGCCTCCACCCTGCCTCCAACATGCCTCAGGTCAAACTTAATATCTGCCAATTCATTGACCACCGGTGCCAGAGCTGTGGTCACAGCCCTCTTCAGAAATCCCCTCGATATAGGAAGTAAATCGTCACTTGCCTGTGCATCAGAAGCACTTTCAGCATCCGAGTCTTCAGAGTGCTGAGCGGCATCTCGTGGCTCCGGCGCCATCTTGGGAGCTCGCGCCGGAGAAGCCGGCAAGTTCTTTTGGAAGAACCGATCGACTTTGTGCTGATTTCGAGAAGTCTTAGGAGCCGGGGTGAGTTCTCGATTCTTCTCCTTGCCTGTCATCATCCCCATGGTTAAAAACGGCCGGTTTATGCAGGGTTTCAAGTGCTCGACAGCTGGGGACTAGGTATCACACGACTGTCATGAACCGCGGTCAGGCTCCGTCGGGTGTTCCAGAACTTTTGGTGGGCACTGTATATAGCCCATTTTAAATGGTGGCTCCTTTATTTGTCCATTTATTTTGTTCTGACTTAGGTGAGGACTGTTGCATGTCTTGTAGTATTTGGAGATCTATATGTAATGACGGGGGTGGGGAGACAGACAAGTGAGCCCTAATCTACCCACCACTCAGTCCCTGCCTACTGGCAACGACCCGCCCTAGGCGACGGGGTACAACTGGGCGACGGTCCCTAGTCTCAATAAGTGCACGACAGACAAACAGACAAGGGTACACAGAGCTAGGGGGAGAAAGGGGCAGTTGCCCACGGCAACACCGTGAGCAACAAGAGAAGTGAACAAGCCGAGTCAAACCAGGAGAGTACGAGGTGCCAAACGCAGAGCAGGATAGTAGTCAGCAAGCCGGGGTCAATATGAAGCAAGGACAATAGTACAAGAAGCTGCAGCAGGGCCAGGAAAGCAAACGAGAAGAATCACAAGCAAAGGAGGAACAGGAAAGGCAGGTATAAATAGACAGAGGGCGGGAGCTATCTCCGTCTGGCCAGGCTGTGATAGGCTCTCCCACTCCTAAGCCTGCCACCCTGAGTGGTGGAAGATGGAGTCAGTCTCACAGACATAGAAGCAGCTGCAGACTGATTATCTATGGGCGTTAACCCCGAAGCTGTGCCTGGCAGATCCTTTACACTATAATTTGCGGTGTCTGTTGTATGAGTAGATGATCTTGACCTGTAGCTGCATGTTTTGCTGCTATGTCAGCTTTTTCATTTCCTTTTGAAATGGGGTCATCTTTCCTTGTGTGTGCGGCACATTTACATATTGCAACCGCTTTTGGTAGCTGAACAGCCTCCACATTTTTCAATATAAGATCATTATGATTAATATCTTTACCTGTAGAAGTTACCATGCCTCTATTTTTCCATTGTTGGGCAAACACATGGATAGTTGAAAATGCATATTGACCACAGTATTGACGGTTAGCGTTTTATCTTTTGCAATTTTACATGCTTCAGTTAATGCTATCACTTCAGCTGCTTGTGCTGACAAGTGTTTAGGTAAGGCTTTAGCTATTAATGTTTCCTCTTGTGTGACCATTGCAAACCCTATGGCATTGGTGCCATCCGGATTTTTCTTACAAGATCTATCTACAAACAGTATGAGATCACTATTTGGTAGTGGAGTATCTTCGAGATCTAATCTTGGTAACACTCTTTCTGCTATGGAGGATAGACGATCATGTGGTTCACCATCCTCAGCAGTAGGCATCAAGGTCAAAGGATTTAAAGTGGTACATCTTTCTATCATCAAATGTAGTTGTGAAAGTAACAATGTCATACATGACAAGTGTCTGGATGGTGAAAGATAAGAAAACTTGTTTTGTAATAAAATTACAGCTACTGCGTGTGGTACTTTAACCCCTTCCCGCTCCTGGACGTACTATTAGGTCATGGTAACTGTATCGTTCGCGCTCCATGACCTAATAGTACGTCACGGGAGGATCGGCCATTTCGGCCGTCTTCCCGACACATGCAGGAGCTGTGACAGCTGCTGTCTCATACAGCAGTTGCCGCAGCTCCTATAGTGAGGACCGATCGTTGATTAATCCCTTAAAAGCCGCGTTAATTGTTTGGTCACTTCACCTCCCAAAAAATGGAATAAAAAGAGATTAAAAAAATTGCATGAACCTAAAAATGGTACTGATCGAAACTACAGTTCGTTACGCAAAAAAAGTCCTTGCACGGCTTATAAATAAAAAAGTTATGGCTTCTAGAATAAGGCAACACAAAAAGTGAATGATTTTTTGTAAAAAGTATTTTATTGTGCAAACGCCATAAGACATAAAAAAAAACATATGGTATCGCCGTAATCGTATCGCCCCGCAGAATAAAGTTAATATGTCATTTATAGCGCACGGTGAATACTGTAAAAAAATAGAATAAAAAACATTAATAGAATTGCTGCTTTTTAGTCACCACACCTCTTAAAAATAGAATAAAACTGATCAAAAAGTCGCATTCACCCCATGAAAACTAAAATGAATTCCTCAAGGGGTCTAGTTTCCAAAATAGGGTCACTTTTGGAGGGTTTCCCCTGTTTTGGCACCAAAAGACCTCTTCAAACCGGACATGGTGCCTTATAAAAAGGAGGCCTCAAAATCCTCTAGGTGCTCTTTTGCTTCGGAGTCCGGTGCTTCAGTCCATTACCACACTAGGGCCACATGTGGGATATTTCTCAAAACTGCAGAATCTGGGAAATAAGTATTGAGTTGCGTTTCTCTGGTAAAACCTTCTGTTTTACAGACAAAAATGGAATAAAAAGGATTTTCTGCCCCAAAAAATTAATATGTCAATTTCACCTCTACTATGCTTTAAATTCCTGTGTAACACCTAAACGGTTAATAAACTTTCTATATGCTGTTGTGAATACTTTGAGGGGTCTAGTTTCTAAAATGGGGTGTTTATGGGGGTTTCTAATATATAGGCCCCTCAAAGCAACTTCAGAACTGAACTGGAACCTAAAAAAAGAAAAAGAGGCAATACTTTGCTTCTTACATTATACTGATAATGAGCAGCGCCCACCCCGAGATGACCCCAGTTTTGACCGTTTGAATAAACGGAGACCCCTATTAGACCATTTCAGTGACCGGATTGCCCAAACATACACCCCCGAGAAGTGTATTTCCATTGATGGGTCCTTGGTACATTTTAAAGAGAGGCTCCAATTCCGCCAGTACCTGCCGAGTAAGAGGGCAAGGTATGGCGTGAAGATGTATAAGCTATATAGGTACATGGGAGGAGTGGACTTGTCAGATCAAGTCCTGAAACCCTACAGCGCCATGCTGGCTGTGCACATCATACAGATGGCATTGTACAATGCGTACGTGCTACGTTGATGGGCAGGCCAGACGGGAACTTTCCTGGAATTTCAAGAGGTGTTATCAAGAACCTAATCTTTAGTGAGCAAGAAAGGGGACACCCAGTACTTCTGGAAGCGAGGCCACACGCATCGTACCAGGGCAACACTTTCCAGGAGAAGTTCCCCAAACTGGCAAGAAGGGAAAAAGTCAAAAGAGGTGCAGAGTCTGCTATAAGAGGGGCATAAGGAAGGACACAATATATCAATGTGACACGTGTCCCGAAAAACAAGGGCTCTGTATGAAAGTGTTTTAAAATGTATCATACATCCCTTGATTTTTAATCTACCCCAGTTTTACTTACCCTGATGCACTCCGCACAGCTTATCCCCCTCATCTTTCCCTTTTGAGCCCTGCCGTGTGCCCAGGCAGCTGATAACAGCCACATTGAGGGTATTGCCATACCCAGGAGAACCCACATTACAGTTTATGGGGTGTATATCTCTGGTCAAAATGCTCACTACACCTCTAGATGAATGCCTTATGGGGTGTAGTTTTTAAAACGGTGTCACGTCTTGGGGGTTTCAACTGTACTGGTACTTCAGGGGCTTCTGCATTCACAACTTAACACCAGAAAATCCCCAGTAGGCCAAATGGTGGTCCTTCACTTCTAAGCCCTGTCGTGTGCCCAGGTAGCAGATAACAGCCACATGTAGGGTATTGCCGTACCCAGGAGAACCCACATTACAATTTTTAGGGTGTGTGTTTCCGGTGGCGCATTCTGGGCACAATATATCGGACATTAAAATGGCATACATATATGGAAAATTGCAAATCTCACACTGTACCATTTGCTGCGCATTACCTTTTAGACAATACCTGTGGGGTCAAAATGCTCGCTACTCCTCTAGATGAATGCCTTAAGGGGTGTCAATTTTAAAATGGGGTAGCTTCTTGGGGGTTTCCATTGCTTTGATACCTCTGTGGCTCTGAAACTGCAACATGGCACCCGAAAACCAATACAGCAAAATCTGGACTCCAAAGAACACATAGCGCCCCTTCCCTTCTGAGCCCTCTCATGGGCCCAAACGGCAGTTTATCACAACAAATGGGGTATTGACGCACTGAGGACAAACTGGGCAACAAAATTGGGTATTTTATTCCTTATGAAAATAAGACATTTTGAGCCAAAACTACATATTATTGGAGAAAATGTAATTTTTTTTAATTCACAGCCCAATTCAAATAAATTCTGTGAAAAAACTGTGGGGTCTAAATGGTCACAACACCCACAAATGAATTCCTTGAGGGGTCTAGTTTCCAAAATGGGGTCACTTCTGGTGGGTTTCCATTACTTTGATACCTCTGGGGCTCTGCAAATGCGACATGGCACCCGAAAACCAATTCAGCAAAATCTGGACCCCAAAGAACAAATAGCGCTCCTTTCCTTCTGAGCCCTCCCATGGGCCCAAACGGCAGTTTATCACCACACATTTTGATAAAAAATGATATCTTATTTGAAAAAATTTCATTTTTTTAATTTCACAGCCCAATTCAAATACGTGCTGGGAAAAAACTGTGGGGTCAAAATGGTAACAACAACCATAAATTAATTCCTTGAGGGGTGTAGTTTCCAAATTGGGGCCCACTTCTTGGACTATCAATTCGGGGAGGGTTGCAGCTGCTTTTGCTGCTTGGTCAGCCCGTGCATTCCCTTTTGCTTCAGGGGTGTCTAATCTTGTGTGTGCTTGCACTTTAATTATGGCTACTTCTGTAGGTAATGCTAGAGCCTCAAGTAGTTGTTGTACTGCATCTGCATTTTTGATTGGTTTGCCTGCTGAAGTCAGAAAGCCTCTTGCTCGCCATATTGTGCCATAATTGTGTGCGACTCCAAAGGTGTACCTTAAGTCAGTATAGACGTTCACCCTTTTACCTGTCCCCAAATTATATGCTTCTGCGAGTGCCATGAGTTCTGCCTCCTGGGTAGAGCTGCTGGAAGGCAATGACTTTTGCAGTACTGTCTTACCTTCCTGGACTACAGCATACCCGGTGGTGAAATGTCATGTCTGCTCATTCCAGTATATGGATCTGTCTACAAAATGCTGAATATCATAGTTAGTCAAAGGAACATTAGTGACACCTGGTAACCCTTGGGCTTCAAGTTGCATTAAACTGTGACAATCATGCTCATGTTCCATAGCAAACAAGAAATTGTCATTTGCAAGTTTATACATTAAGGGTCTGGCATCCCCCCCACTTCCCCTCCTTTCTCTACAACCATAGGCATAGTGATGGTTGTGTGAGACTGGGTGGTCTTGGATAGCAGTAAACCTGGAGGGAGTGTGATACAATACACCAGCAAATAAGCAATAAGCAATGTGCAAGGAAAACAACAATGGGCTTACAAGGTTATAATTTGTTCCTCGATACTTTGCAACCTATATGGGATATAACAATAATGAAACTGTTTCCTGAGCACGTGTCAACAGAGATACAACACAAAAGCAAATCAAAAACATATTGAAATAGACAAGTGGTGGAGTGTTTGGGGGACCACTTATCCAACAACTCTTTCATTGTATGGGTGAAAATATCAGGGGAATTTGCTGCACCCTGGAGATGCACCATCCAGGCATAATGTTTGGCTCTGTGTGTGAAGGCAAAATATTGGTAACAATCTGAAGACAGAGGGATAGAGAAAAATGGGGTATTATAGGGAGACACAATGGGAGTTATTAGTTTATTACCTAATAACTTAGCAATCTATCATTTTTACAGACCGTGCTTGTTAAATATTTCAATTGACAGAGAGCGAGAGAGACACATTTTACATTCCTTCTAACATGCTCACACACAGCATTCAGTTGCTGCCCCCGATCCCGCCTTTCACAATTTCCCTTTTCTTATAGAACTATAAGCCTCAGCAAGCCAAAATGCTGAAAGGAAACTACATTTCTGCTATATTTATAACTCTAAAACCTGACTTTACTCAGCTCACTTTAATTATTTAAACATTATAAATAAGGTACTTTAAAAAAAAAAGAAAGCAGTCTTTTTACACAACCTTGTACTTCAGTTCATTAGCCATATTAACAAATAAAAGCCCACATAGCCAAGTATGCAAAACAAAATAATTTGGAACACAGTTTTAAGTATACCCATCAGCCATCCTGCTATTCCCTTAAACCAATTAGCTGGGTTTAAGAAAGAAAAGGTATTATTCCACCAGAAGTCTTTGTTAACCATGTGTTCTTGTAGCCACTTTTCTCTGAAATCAGCTATTTTTTGTTAGACTAGCTTTAACACGTAGGTTGCCTGCAGAATCAATATAATGGCAACATTTTATTATTATTACTTTTCTCTTTATTTCCTACTCTTCCTGTTTCCCTCTTTTGTGCCTCATTTAACCATCTTTTTGCACTATTTAGACCATATTTTCTTTAATCTTTTTCACTGCAACCTTCAATATCCTTTACTAACTTTTTACATACAATGAGACTTCGTTTATTAGTGAAACGAAATTTATTTTTCCATTTACCTACGTACTTGATACTTTCTGGGTCAATTTTGTGCATATATTTCATATCACCTACTAACAGCAGAAATAACCACATCCTGAAGCTTTTCCCCGATACATTTCCAATGGCCCTTTTTTTTTTTTAAATGAGATTCAAGACTAGCAGTTTAGCTAGTGTTGTATAGCCTTCAAGGTGGCCTTGATTTTGTGGACACCTTACGATACTGTCTTTGGGTACATATAGTCTGCCTTCTTCAAAATAATGAAAAGGAGTGCCTATAATTGTCTGAACGGCTGGAAGTACATGTATATTTAACCTAAAAACTTTAAAGTCAGACATTTGGCCAGACAGAGGTCCGTACACAGTAAATGGTTTATCGTACCCTTTATCTTTTCACAATTTTCCAACCTTCTGAAGAAATAGCTAACTTTAATCCAAATTTACAGTCTGAACAGGACATTTACAATAATGCAGTTGGTGGAAGACCCTTTTTAATATTTCTGACAACCCGAAGACCCAAGAATATTGTAAAGAATACCACACCCAGAATAATCAATGTAAATGCTTCTGGACAGTGTGCGTCAAGCCACTTCAGATTGGAGAGCAAAGGTTCAGTAGTATTCATTAATATCTCGGATCGAAATAGTCTTCAGAGATTATACTATGTCCTAAATATCTTTGTTTAAATTTTCCTATATCTTGCCATCTTTTATCGATAAATTCTGGAGATATTATTTCATGGCAACAAAGGGGATTTATAGTTATATCTTCGTGGTATATCAGAGGTCTATGATATATTGTTGAGTGTATACTATCTAAGTATATGTGACCACAAGGTATTTTCACCAAAGTCACAGTACACACACAACGCTCACAACAACATTCACAAGTATTATGTTGATCAGTCATATACTTAACCCCTTAAGCACACAGCCTGTTTCACCTAATGGACCAGGCAATTTTTTTCAAATCTGACATGTGTCACTTTATATGATAATAACTTTGGAATGCTTCTGTTTTTTCAAGCGATTCTGAGATTGTTTTCTCGTGACACATTGTACTTTAAGTTAGTGGCAAAATTTGGTTGATACATTCAGTGTTTATTTGTGAAAATACCAAAATTTAGAGAAAATATGCAAAAATTAGCATTTTTCTAAATTTAAATGTATCTACTTGTAAAACAGATAGTAATACCACACAAAATAGTTACTTGTTAACATTTGCCATATGTCTTCTTTATGTTGGCATCGTTTTATAAACATTCTTTTATTTTTATAGGACGTTACAAGGCTTAGAACTTTAGCAGCAATTTCTCAAATTTTCAAGAAAATTTCAAAACACTATTTCTTCAGGGACCATTTCACTTCCGAAGTGGCTTTGAAGGCCTTATATTTTAGAAACTCCCTATAAAACACCCCATTTTAAAAATTGCACCCCTCAAAGTATTCAGAACAGCATTTATAAAGTTTCTTAACCGTTTTGGTGTTTCACACAAACTGGAGGTGAAATTTACAAATTATTTTGTTTTGCATAAAATCTGTTTTATTTCATTTTTTTCTATAACACAGAAGGTTTTACCAGAGAAACGCAAATTCATATTTATTGTCCAGATTCTGCAGTTTTTAGAAATATCCCACATGTGGCCCCAGTGTGCTACCGGACTCAAGCACCGGCCTCAGAAACAAAGGTGCACCTAGTGAATTTTGGGGCCTCCATTTTATTAGAATATATTTTAGGCACCATGTCAGGTTTGAAGAGGTCTTGTGGTGCCAAAACAGTGGAAACCCCCCCCTCCACAAAAAATACACCATTTGGCAATCTGTACCCCTCAAGGAATTTATCAAGGGCTATAGTGAGCATTTTAACCCAGCAGGTTTTTTGCTGAATTTAGTGGAATTAGGATGTAAAAATTAAAATCTAATTTTTTTCCAATAAAATGTAGAAATCTTCAATATTTACAAGGCATAAAGGAGAAAAAACACCCCAACATTTGAAAAGCTATTTTTCACAACTACGGCAATACCCCATATGTGGTAATAAACTGCTGTTTGGAACCATGGCCGGGCTCAGAATGGAAGGAGCACCATTTGGCTTTTGGAGCTCAAATTTAGCTGGAATGGTTTTCGGGTGCCATGTCACATTTGCAAAGACCCTGAGGGACCAAATCAGTAGAAACCACCCAAAAGTGAACCCATTTGGGAAACTACACCCCTGAAGGAATTTATCGAGGGGTATAGTGAGCATTTTGACCCCACGGTTTTTTGCTGAATTTAGTGGAATTATGCTGTGAAATTCAAAATTACCTTTCTTCTGATAAAACGTGGAAATTGTACATTTTTACAAGGAATAAAGAAGAAAAAGCACCACAACATTTGAAAAGCAATTTCTCCCGATTACGGCAATACCCCATATGGGGTCATAAATAGCTGTTTGGACACATGGCAGAGCTCAGAAAGGCAGGAGCGCTATTTGGCATGCAGATTTTGCTGGCTTGGTTTTTAGGTGCCATGTCGCATTTGCAAAACCCTAAGGTACCAAAGTACAGTGGTAGCCCTCAAGAAGTGACCCCATTTTAGAGACTACACCCCTCAAGGAATTTATCATTTGCCTCTACATATGACAGGGCTTAGAAGTGAAGAGCACCATGCGCATTTGAGGTCTATTTTGGTGATTTTCACACCATTGGCCCACAATTGCAGGACTCTGAGGTCAAATAGTAAAACAAACCCCCAAGTAGTGACCCCTATTTTGGAAACGACACACCTTAAGGCATTTAAGGGGTGCAGTGAGCATTTTGACCCAACAGGTTTTTTTTTCACGAGAAATTAATGCGCAACAGATGGTGCAAAGTGAAAATTGCACTTTTCCGCTGATATACCATTTTAGCGCACAATATGTTGTGCCCAGTTTGTGCCACCGAAGACAAATACCTCATAAAATTTTAAGCAGGTTCTCCAGGGTATGGCGATGCCATATATGTGGACGTAAACTGTTGTTTGGGCATGCTGTAGGGTTCAGAATGGAGGGAACGCCATTTGGCTAATGCATGCAGATTATGCTTGGTAGTAGTTCTGTTTGGGGTATTGCTGATCTTTCATTTTGTAATGTGGGGGAATATGTAAACTGCCAGGTGTACATCAGGGTATCATAAGAGGGTATAATAATGTGGTAAATAAATAATAATTCATAGATGTGTGGCCGATGTCGCACTGATAAATGGTGCCCAATCTTATCCGCTTTTGGAATACTCTGCACATTTTGCATCGCCATTTTCTGAGAGCCAGAACGTCTTTATTTTTTCTTCACAGGAGCTGTATGAGGGCTTAAATTTTGCGGGACAATCTGTAGTTTTCATTGGTACTATTTTGGGGTACATGCGATTTTTTGATCACTTTTTATTAAATTTTTTGGCCAGCAAGGTGACCAAAACCAGCAATTGTGTTATGGTTTTTTTTTTTGTTTTTTTTTACAGCGTTCCCTGTGGGCTATAAATTACCATTTTACTTTATTCTGCGGGTCGACACGATTACAGCAATACCAAATCTATATAGTTTTTTTTACGTTTTGTAGCATTTGCGCAATAAAATAAAAATTTTCTTTAATTTTATTTATTTCTTTTGTGCCCATATTCTGAGAGCCATAACTTTTTTATTTTTCAGTCAAAAAAGCTGTGGGAGGTCTTGTTTTTTACGGGACTAGTTGTAGTTTTTATTGGTACCATTTTCGGATACATGCGACTTTTTGATCACAAATTATTCCATGTTTTGGGCGGGGTGGTGATAAAAAAAAAAAGATTCTGGCATGCTTTTTACTTATCTTTTTTGCGGTGTGCACCGTGTGGGAAAAATAACATTAGAGTTTTATAGCTGGGATCCTTATAGACGCAGCAATACCAAATTTGTGTACCTTTTTTAACGTGTTCATTTTTTTCCTTTAATAAAAGACTTATGATAGGAAAAAAGGCAACTTGAGACTTTTATTTTTACACTTTTATTCAACTTTTTTTTTGTCCCACTAGGGGACTTGAGGGCCTGCACCTCTGATCTCTACTCTAATGCATTGCACTACCCATGTAGTGCAATGCATTAGAGCTGTCAGTCATTCACTAACAGAAAAGCCTATTAGGTCCCATCTGTGGGCGGAGCCTAATAGGCTATAGTACGTGGCAGACCAGGAGGCTATTATTAGGCCTCCGGTTGCCATATCAATGATCGGCATCATAACGATAACATCGTGTCAATGCCGATCGCTACAAACTACTAAGATTACTACTAAGATCGCTACAAACTACTAAGCGATCGCTTTTAAACGCGCCATCTAAGGTGTTAATGGCAGGGATCGGGGCTAGCTCCATTCCCTACCGTTACAGCATGGTATCAGCTGTAACATACAGCTGACACCGGCGGTTGATGTCGCAGGTTCAGCTTCTGAGCCTGTGCCATCTATCTTTAACGACCGGAAGCCTTTTATGCCCCGCCTCCAGTTGGGACTAGCAGGCTTCCATACTTGGCAGACAGGAGGCCATTGTTAGGCCTCCGGTCTGACAGAACAGCCATCGGAACCCCTCGATTTGCATTGCGGGGTTCAGATCTGCTAGGAAACACCATTGATGCAGTGCTCGCTTTTGAGCGCTGCGTCTAACAGGTTAATCGGCCGGATGAGAGGCTAGCTCTGGTCCTGGCCATGCAGCAGGGTGTCAGCTGTAATATACACCTGACAACCGCTGAGCCCGCAACAGCAACACAATGTACCCATACGTCGTGTTGCGTTAAGTCCTTAACGACAACCACGTACCCATACGTTGGATGTCGTTAAGGGGTTAATGTTCCTGGGTGTTTTAACATTATTTTTCTTACTAATTTGTCCTGGTAACAATTTTACCTAGGACCATTCCTAATTGGACTCTCCAATACACACAGGGATTTATTTATTTAACCCTCATACATTCAATCTTCACAGTCTCATATATGTTTAATCTATAACAATCATTCAATACTTTTAATCACAATCTTGAACTTTATTAAACAAATAATCTTAATACTCTATAATCCTTAATCTATAAGAGATCCTCCAAATCTCCAAGTACTTTATCTTTAATGTGCTGCTCGGAGTTATTTATTACCTGTAGCCTTCTCACACAGGCTATAGATTTCTAACCTCGAGAACCGTATTCTCAGGTTTTTATATTAAGACCCTTGCTTAATATAACTAAGACTTCTCTTAGTACCTAAGATCCAACTTAGATTTTTATAACATAACCTTATAATATCTAAATATGAAAAATAATAAAAATATATATAAACAAAATTATATTACTTTTATTCAGATGAAAACTCGAATCCTCGATTCTCCTATGTTCTTTAGAATCCGTCACTCCACCTGGTCTCTCTGTCTAACTGGCCTCAGTTTGACGGCAATACAGCCGGAGGTCTTTAGATTTAGTGAGTTGATTGAACAACTCACCCCGTGCACAGTGTACAGTCCTTGAGAAGACGAGGGTCCGGAGGTGTAGGATTCCGGCTCGAAGAATCCAGATGTTAGGAGAATTTTCTATTCTTATCAAGAGAAGTTCAAGGAGTCATCTGAATAAGTTGAAAAGCGCATTTTTTTATTCTTGTTAACAAGGAGACAAAATGGCGGTAGATCAAGAATCGTCTCTCAGCCTTTCTCTGAGACCTTCCCTTTGTAACATGGTTTTTATACCGATCATAGGGTGTGGTAAAACCAGTCCTAGCTAGTTCTAATGTGGTTTTACTTCACATAGCATACTTGACACCTAAAAACGAAACTAAGTTAAAGTTGTATCTTCCTCCAGAACTTCAAATCTCTACATTGAGGAATTCACCAGCCCCCCTCACACTTGTTATCAGTTAAAAGTAAAACATATTTAACCCTTTGTCAACCAAAGCCTTTCCTGAGAAGCTTGTATAGCTTAATACACATTTTAGTCTCAGTTACATAAAGTAAACATAAATTTAAAATAAAACTTTCCTAACAATAAGGCACTGTGGCTGGTTGTATTAGATAACACTGTTAAGGGGGCAATCTAAATAACATTGCTAGGGTGCACTGTGGAATGCCCTGTCAGTCGTATGCTTTGTGTCCACTTTGGCTTTCATTGTTAAGTGAGCGTGGTGTGTGTGACTTCTATGTAGGCATTGTGAATGGCTCTAATATGTGGGCACTCCGGCTGGCACTGTTCCGAGTTCATAAAGGCTTAACTTGTCTTGGGGACACTATGGGTGGTATTGTTCTGGGGGTACTATAGACAGCACCGTTATTGTGGGAACTGGATTGTATTATCTATAATCAAGTTTGGAGACATGATGAAACGGGAGCAGCTTTTGAGAACTCCAACAAAATTTGTATATTAATTTATGAAAACGTCACTAAATTTCTCAAAAATGATAAGTGATGGAAAATAATTTTTATTTTTTCTTTACTTCTTTGACTTAAAATATGGTTGTGCCTTATGGTCTATTGTATATAATTTTAAGGAAGCATGCCTGCTATATGTGGTTCACTATCCTACCACCACCCTCTCAATTTAAACCTTTAGGGCTCATACAGACAAGCGTAAAACTTGTACGTGTGCTGTGCTTGATTTGATTTCAATGGGGCCATTAACACATGCAGGAGTTTTCATACAGCGAGAGTCCGTTGTGTGAAACTCACTGCATGTCCTAAATTGGTGCATTTTTCACGCACCTACGCGCCCATTGAAGTCAATGGGTGCGTGAAAACCATGCACCACACATGAATTCACACGTTGTGTGATTTGCACATCAATTAGTTTGAAAAATAAAAAAGATGTGCTTTGCGAGTGGGTGAAAAACACATGCCACATGCAAAGCACACTGATGCATAACGCAGCACACATGGACCAAATTTACGCAAGTTTTTTACGTGCGTGAATCTGATACGCTCGTGTGAATGTAGCCTTACTCTCACTTTAAGGCCTTATTCAGACGAACGGGAAATACGTCAGTGCAACGCGCGTGATTTTCACGCGTGTTGCACGGACCTATATTAGTCTATGGGGCCGTGCAGACATGTCCGTGATTTTTACTCAGCGTGAGTCCGCTGAAAAAAAGTCACAACATGTCCATTCTTTGGGCGTTTTTCGCGCATCACGCACCCATTGAAATAAAAAGGATGAATGAAAACAGAAAAGCACCACGTGCTTTTCTGTTTACAAACATCCAAACGGAGTGTCATAATGATGGCGGCTGCACGAAAAGCACGCAGCCGCGCATCATATGCTGAGGCCACACGGAGCTGTTAAGTGCCTTTTGCGCAGGCAAAATGCCACATTTTTGCGTGCGCAAAATCGCCACGCTCGTGTGAATCCAGCCTTAGTCCACAAACTCAGCAGCCTCTCCAACTCTTAGGCTGGGTTCACACAACCTATTTTCAGACGTAAACGAGGCGTATTATGCCTCGTTTTACGTCTGAAAATAAGGCTACAATACGTCGGCAAACATCTGTCCATTCATTTGAATGGGTTTGCCGACGTACTGTGCAGACAACCTGTCATTTACGCGTCGTCGTTTGACAGCTGTCAAACAACGACGCGTAAAAATACAGCCTCGTCAAAAGAAGTGCAGGACACTTCTTTCAGACGTAATTTGAGCCATTCTTCATTGAACTCAATGAAGCACAGCTCAAAATTTACGGCTGTCAGAGAAGCCTCGCAAAATGCGAGGAGGAGCTTTTACGTATGAAACGAGGCAGCTGTTTTCTCCTGAAAACAGTCTGTCTTTTCAGACGTAAAAGCCTGCTACCGTGTGCACATACCCTTAGTGTCAAATTTTGGCCACATGCACAATGCATATTACATGGGGATTTGCTGTGTTTATTTTTCTGCGGCAACTTTGCAGTGTAATACAGCGTAATACAGTTCCAGTAAATGAGATTACAATTAATCTCATGTACACGTTGGCGTTGCAGAATTTTTTCACAAAAAAACTGACCTACAATGCTAGTTCTAAGATCTGCAGCATGTCAATTTAATTTGCATTTCTGTCTGAGAATTGTAAGGGTATGTTCACACGGCTTATTTACGGACGTAATTCGGGCGTTTTAGGCCTCGATTTACGTCCAAAAATGCGGCTCGATAGCATTGGCAAACATCTGCCCATTCATTAGAATGGGTCTTACGATGTTCTGTGCACATGGTCATTTTTTTTACGCTCCGCTGTTAAAGAATACGCCCGCGTCAAAGAAGTGCCTGTCACTTCTTCAGACGTAAATGGAGCCGTTTTCCATGGACTCCATGGAAAACCAGCTCCATTTAACGTCCGTAATGGACGCAGCAAAAAGCGCCTCAACATGCCATTACGGTTGAAATTACGGTGCTGTTTTCTCCTGAAAACAGCCCCGTAATTTCAGCCGTTACGGACGCTGCCATGTGAAAATGCCTTATCTGAAAGGTTTATAAAAAAAAAAAAAGCAACAAATTACACAGCATAAATTTTACACCTGTTTCCGCATCAAAATATTAAATCTGCACCTAACAACGCAATATGAGGTGCGAATTTTACCTGCTTAATTACATCCATTTATCTGCAGTTTTGATGCAGATTTTCTGCATCAAATTACACAACGTGTGCATGTAGCTTTAATCTACCACTGAACAGTCTAGATATGTTTTAGGGCAGTGCTGATCAAACTATGAGTCAAGCCTGACTGGTGAGGCATCCATCTGTTGGGGAGGCTCAGCCTGGGAGGCAAAAGAAGTGCGGCTATGGGGCCCGCGTAATGAGGGGGCCCGTGCCGCTCACCGGCACAGCCCCCCCATGCCCGGTGGCGTCGCTAGCAGCCACATTCAATAGCATCTGCATCCTTAGTGTGCAGATACTATTGAACACTATGACAGAGCAGGGAGATATCTCCCTGCTCTGCCATTGGCAACAAGCCGTTTGGCCTGCAGCCTATCAGGTGCAGGGACAGGATCCCTGCACAGGCCAGCATGATGAAGTCACTCGATCACGGCGGTCTATGCAAGGATCCCGTTGGCGTTGAAGAGGCTTGTGAAGAAGCTCCGTTTGTTGCGGGAATGGGACCTAGGTCAGTATAAAGTTTTTTTGTTTTATTTGTTTGGGGCGCACTGTCTACAGGCGGGGGGCTGTACGGCAGTATCTACAGGGCGGACTGTATGGCACTATGTCTAGGGGGGCTGTATGGCGTTATCTACTGAGGGAGTTGTATGGCAGTATCTACAGGCGGGCTGTATGGCAGTATCTACGGGGGGCTGTATTGCAGTATCTACAGGGGGGCTGTATGGCACTATCTAAAGTGGGGGGGTTGTGCGGCACTATCTACAGTGGGGCTATATGGCGATATCTACAGGGGGGCTATATGGTGCTATCAACAGGGGGCGCTGTATGGCTCTATCAACAGGGGGGACTGTATGGCGCTGTCAACAGGGGGGACTGTATGTCAGTATATACAGGGGGGACTGTATGGCAGTATCTACAGGGGGGCTGTATGGCAGTATCTACAGGGGGGCTGTATGGCACTATATACAGTGGGGGGCTGTATGGCAGTATCTACAGGAGGGCTGTATGGCACTATATACAGTGGGGGTTGTATGGCAGTATCTACAGGGGGCTATATGGCAGTATCTACAGGGGGGCTGTATGGCAGCATCTACAGGGGGCGATGTATGGTGCAATTGACAGGGGGGGCTGTATGGTGCTATCGACAGGGAGGGATGTATGGCGCTATCTAGAGGGGGCTGAATGGAGCTATCTACAGGGGGAGCTGTATGAAACTATCTACAGGGGGGCTGTATGGTGCTATCTACAGGGGGGGCTGTATGGCACTATCTGCATGGGGGGCTGTATGGCGCTATCTACAGGGGGGCTGTATGGTGCTATCTACAGGGGTGGCTGTATTGCGCTATCTACAGGGGGGATGTATGGCACTATCTACAGGGGGCTGTATGGCACTATCTACAAGGGGGGCTGCATGCCAATATCTACAAGGGGGCACTATCTACAAGGGGGTGTTACACTGTCTACTCGGGCTCTGTATAGGGCTGCCTACAGGGGGCTGTATGGCAGAACCTACGGGGGGCACTATCTTCAGCGGGCTGTGTGTGGCACCCAGGGGAGGGGTTTAATTTAGTATCGTACTGGGTTCAGGAAACAAATGTAACATAAATTGAAATAACTATTTAATTTTGAATTTTGACATGAACTTGTGAGGCCCGGGTATCACCATGTTCGGGTTGGTCAGGCTCCAGTTTAAAGAGGTTGAGATGATGTTCTTCAAGGTATATATATATATATATATATATATATATATATATATATATATATATATATTTACATGAAGCTGTATGGTGTGCAAGTATTGTATCATTATCACACCCCATCAAAACCCAGTGTAAATTCATATGTTTTTTGTATTAGCTTAACCACGAATTTCTAAAACCATGACCTCAATCGCTTTTGCTGCAGTGTGCATGGCCATATTTAAGGCTAGGCCGTGGAGGTCCAGTGTCCCAATGCGTTGCAGAACGGTATTTCCTGGCGGCTTACAAACCGCAATATAATTATTTACATTTTTTATCCTGCCTTTCCCTCCCTAATGCTGGTCTTCCTTTTAGATCCTACATTTTCTCAAAGTTGGGTTACTTTTCTGATGTAAGCAGCCAGCACATAAATCCTATGACTGATGTGGATGACAAGTGGAAGTAAGTGCTGTTTGCTTGATACTCGTGGCTGTTGGAATTGTCCCTGCTGCCAGTAAGAAGAGCATTAGCCATTTCTGACTTTGTTTCCCCAATCACAGCACTGCATTGAGAGGAGAGGGAAAAGCATTGCTCATTTACCTCCCCCACAGTGCAAAGTTGCAACCACAATCATCATATGCACTGTGATATATATTAATATGTACCAAGTTTATGGGGTTTGGGGTAGTTGTTTGTAGTGATTAACTTGGCACAGTCTGCAGCAGAATAATTGGAATTGAATTTGATTAGGGTGGTTGTGACAGCACTCTGGAGCATTGTATTTGCTGATGAGGAGGAAACTGAGACCAGCCCAGCCATGAGCTGGGACGGCTCCAGGTTTATGTGGGTCTTTGGGCGACACAGACTTAGTAGGCCCCTTTGTGGGGGAACTCACGGCAGCAGTAAAATTGCAGAAAACTTTACTTTGTGGCCCCATATAGATGTTAGGCCCTGTTTATACCCCCCATATAGAAGTTAGGCCCCCAGTTTGTACCCCCATAAATTTAGTGCCCTCTGTGGATAGTGCCACACAGTCCCCCTCCTCCCAGGTAGTGCCAGACAGCCCCCTCCTCCCAGGTAGTGCCATCCCCCAGGTAGTGCCACACAGTCCCCTCCTCCCTTGTAGTGCCACACAGCCACCCTGCCTGGTAGTGCCACACAGCCACCCTTCCTGGTAGTGCCACAAAGCCACTCTCCCTGTAGGTAGCGCCTTTGGGGTTCCCTCTAGGAGTGGAATCCGCAGCCAGAGCATTGCCGATGATCTGGCTGGGGACTCCGGTTCAGGAGAAAACCCCTGACGTCACTGTCCATTTATGGACAGTGTTGTCAGGAGCAACCCCAGAGCCATAGTCCCGGGCAGAGCACTACTAGCACTCTGCCTGGGACTCCTCTGCTCCTGACATCACTGTCCATATATTGATATTGATGTCCGGAGCAGAGCTGAAGTCCCGGGCAGAGTGTTAGTAAAGGCTCTGCTCTGGCACTCTGGCTTTGGGGAAGCCCCTGACATTAGTGTCCATATATGGCTAGTGATGTCAGGGGTAACCCCAGAGCCAAAGTCCTGGGCAGACGACTCCTAGCACTCTGCCAGGGACACTGCTCTGCTCCTGACAACACTCTCCATATATGGACAGTGATGTCAGAGGCTTCCCCAGAGACGCTTCCCTCTAGTGCTCTGCCTGGGACTCCTTCTCTCCTCCTGGCATCACTGTCCATATATGGACAGTGATGCCGTGACGACAACAGTGCCAGCACCCGGTGGCCGAGTGGGCCCCCCCACTTGCCCGGGTTCACCGGGTGCTGACGCCGGTCCTGACTATGGATATAATGACGGAGGAGGGGAATTGAGATTAGCCCAGGATCTTTAAATGTAAAAAGGGGGTGTGGTCAGCCTGACTGCACCAAACTGCCCCATGTGAATATTCCCCTATACTAGTTAATTAGAAATTCTTCAGCTCCAATTTTTTTTTTCCTCAATTATCAAAGGCCACTGTTCCGTTAAAATGGATAATGAGTTGCTTAACATTCACAGGATATAATTAAAAATTGGAATCTGACTTCCGAAGCTTTAGGCAAGTGTACACCTGTAAGTAAAGGGCTACACCTAGACTTTTTGTAGTGCTACATAATTGATTTGAACTATTGAGCTACAGCTGAAGTCCAAATGAATCCATTAAGTTGCATGCAATCTTGGTCTGCAGCTGTCAATCAATAGTCAAAATCTATTATGTAGTACTTCAAAAAGTCTAGGTGTAGCCCCGGCCTTACACCTAATATCTCTTTATTCCCTGTGTTTATGCTTCATGACCTGGTGCATTTCCACTACCTGCTCCCATCTGATTACCTTGCTTCATGCTTGTGCTGCATCTGTTTTTTTGGGAATTTCTTCTTAATGTCACCAGGCAGTCTATTACCTTTTAAATTCTTCCTGAAAATAAATCTCTTCAGATGGTGATCACAGATGTCTTACAACCATATGTAATCCAGAGCTGTGGTGAGGTGTGCTATACTCATCAGCATTCCTTATTCAATTCACATGAGAAAAACAAAAAATGTTCTTACGTTACTCGCACAGGAACTTTATGGCAAAGGTGCCTAATATAATAAATGCAGTATCTTATTTATCCCACATGAGAGAAATAGAAGCGTTGATGAGTAGAACCCATGTGCTCTACACTGACACCTCACTCTCAACTGTGGCTTAAATTGTGACCACAACATTCCTAGTATGTTTAACATCCATACCAAATATAATGTATTTCCACAATGTTTCAACTGAATCTGAACTTCTTTTAATTTGCTTAAAATTCCTGTCTAGGTTAAACAGATTTTTTCTTTCCCGGTAGAACTAGAATGTTCCATAGAGTATGTGTTTAATTTACTGATACTGCACATTGAGGACAAATACACTTGCAGAGTCTGGAGAGCTAAGCTGATTATATTGTACACTCACCGCAAGAACATTCAGTCAAGTTTTAATCTTCACTAAGACTCATAGGATCCATATATAATATCATATGTGACAACCTCATATAAACTACGTAGCATCACATCAGATTCAACAATTTCATTTAGTGCTTTGGCTGGGAAAAATAGGAATAAGTTACGAGTAGAATAAAATCAGATGATTGTTATTTTGAGGGGTTCTAAACTAATATTAAGTAGATTTAAAAAGTGTGAACAACTACAGTATAGTGCCAACACTTTCTACAATACTTCATGTTAAAATTCAGCCACTGGTTGCAGTTCTAGTTGATAGCAGTAATGAGTGAGGCAGTGAGGGCATCAATAAATTCTACCCTGCCATATCTCTGCCCACAAGCTTAAGGGTATGTGCACACGTAGTGACCAAAAACGTCTGAAAATACGGAGCTGTTTTCAAGGGAAAACAGCCCCTGATTTTCAGAAGTTTTTTGAGCAACTCGCGTTTTTCGCTGCGTTTTTCGCGGCGTTTTCGCAGCGTTTTTTACGTCCGTTTTTGGAGCTGTTTTCATTGGAGTCTATGAGAAAACGGCTCCAAAAACATCCCAAGAAGTGTCCTGCACTTCTTTGATGAGGCAGTCATTTTACGCGTCATCGTTTGACAGCTGTCAAACGACGACGCGTAAATGACAGGTCGTCGGCACAGTACGTCGGCAAACCCATTCAAATGAATGGACAGATGTTTGCCGACGTATTGGAGCCGTATTTTCAGGCGTAAATCGAGGCATAATACGCCTCGTTTACGTCTGAAAATAGGTCGTGTGAACCCAGCCTAACCCTTTCGCTGCCAAAAGCCAAATGGATTGTGGGTTTTTTTCCACTACATTTACTTTATTGCATCAGTAGTTAGGGTATTAAGGATACCAAATAGTAGATGTTATCTAATGTTTTGCAATAAAGTATCTAAGCACGCGTATCTCTATATGTGAGTACCTCTTGCCTGTGCATAATTAATATATTAGGGTGTGTAGACATAGATAATGCAACCATTTAAAACAAAGATGCCTTTAACTGGTAGTGGTGCTGTTAAAAAACAGCCAAAAACTGCTTCAAAACTGTGTGTGTGTGTGAGTCTGGCCTTTCAGCCCCTGCTCCCTATGTAGTAGAAGCTATATAGGACAAAAGAACACTAAGGCTGGGTTCACACGAGCATGTTACGTCCGTAATGAATGGAACGTATTTCGGCCGCAAGTCCCGGACCGAACACAATGCAGGGAGCCAGGCTCCTAGCATCATAGTTATGTACGATGCTAGGAGTCCCAGCCTCGCTGCAGGACAACTGTCCCGTACTGTAATCATGTTTTCAGTACGGGACAGTAGTTCCACGGAGAGACAGGGACTCCTAGCATCGTGCATAACTACAGGGGGTGGAAATCACACCACAGGAAGAAGAAATATCACCATTACACACTCCTTGAAAAAAACGCAGCAAAAAAATGCAGCAATTTCTGCACTATTTTCCGCAGTAAAAACCGCATGAAAGGGTGCAGATTTTACGCAGCGGATCGTCTGCTAGTTGATGCGTAAATGCTGCAGAAATTTTCTGCAGCAAATCTGTTACGTGTGGACAAGCTCATAAAATGTACTGATGCAGAGCAGCGTTAGGACGTTCTACGTGACCCAGAACTCAGGACGTTTAGTGCTGCGTTGCATTTAAGTCTCTGATGCTGCTTGACATCAGTACCGTGTATGAGCCACAGCCTGCCGTGGGAGCCTAAGGGGAAAATCGGAGCAGTGAAGTTTTTTTTTTTGTGGATTAGGCTTGGCAGATTTTGTTTTTGCATTACCTGCGACTGTGAGGGTATGTTCACACGGCAGCGTCCGTAACGGCTGAAATTACGGGGCTGTTTTCAGGAGAAAACAGCCCCGTCATTTCAGCCGTAACGGCATGTGCAGGCGCTTGAACGCCGCGTCCATTACGGATGTAACTGGAGCTGGTTTTCCATGGAGTCCATGGAAAATTGCACCATTTACGTCTGAAGAAGTGACATGAAACTTCTTTGGCGCGGGCGTCTATTTACGCACCGTCTTTTGACAGTGACGCGTAAAAAGCCAGAATTACGTCCGTAAATAAGCCGTGTGAACATACCCTGATTGTTACAGCACAATTGTGGCGCACTGCCAGACGAAATATTCAACACATTTGTTAGGAGGCATTCGCCTATTAATAAATGTGTTGCCTCTTACTCCAGTGAACTGTTTACTAAAACTGTCGTATGAGACACCAGTTTTTAAAAAAAAAAACCCCCTTAGTAATGATGAGGACCTATGATTGATGTGGAGAGCAAAAAATGGTACAGTGTCCACATTGCAAAGTTTTACCCTGCTCAATAAATTTCTATGGAGCACCATTTTATGAATGTGTACAAGCTCTTTAGAGAAAATAGTATATCTTGTAAGAAAACATCTTAGGCTTCGTTCACATCTGCGTCAGGGTTCCGTTCGTGGGTTCCATCAGACCTTTCCGTCAGGGGAACCCACGAACGGAAACCATGGCTTTAATGTTAATGCTTCCGTTGATTATGGTTTCAGTTTTTCTCTGTCCCGTTAGGTTTCCATTTTTTGGCCGGAATCAATAGTGTACATCAATAGCGTTCATGTACATGAATGCCACAATGGTGATGGCAGGTATCATAGCTTCCAAGCCATTGAGAAAATTAGACCTCTATTGTGGGGGGGGGGGGGAGTAGGGACAATGACATTAACTATTTCATTACCGGAGGGTTTACCCCCCTTCATTACTGCCTATAGCCTATTTCAGCAGAATTTTTTATATTTTGAATCGCCACATTCAGTGAGCCATAACTTTTTATTTTTCCATCAATTGAGCCATATGTGGGCTTGTTTTTTGTGGGATGAGTTATATTTTTTCATAGAACCAATTTCGTGTAGATATAAATGATTGATTAACTTTAATAATATTTTTTTTAGTGGGGGAATGCAAAATATAGCAATTTTGCCATATTTTTTGCTTTTCTTTATTACATTGTTCACCATGCGATAATAAGATGTCCTTAAGATGCGAAGAATATTAGTATTTGAATATGGGAACTAGCATAATTAGCTGATCTTAATATAAACAGTGACAAATCATGTGCAATTACGGAATAATGCTGGAATTACCGCTTTATAATGTTCAGTTGAGTGTGCGCACAAATAAGTACCATAATATTGTAATGTCCCGAAAGACATTTCTTGTGAGATAACGTGTCCCCGCTGATTAACCCCTGAAAAGTCGTGTTCAATAGCGATCACGGCTTTTTAGGGGTTAAGCTGCCATTGCCGGCCTGCTACACGATAGCGGCCGGCGATGGTGACTATGGCAACCGGACACCAAACAATGGCGTCCGGCTATGCCATAGACGGAAGCCTAGTGGGTCCTGACAACGTCAGGACCCACTATGCTTGCTGTCAGTGAGTAGCTGACAGTTCTAATACACTGCACTACGCATGTAGTGCAGTGTATTAGAATAGCGATCAGGGCCTCCTGCCCTCAAGTCCCCTAGTGGGACAAAGTAAAAAAGTTAAAAAAAAGTTAAAAAAATATGTGTAAAAATAAGAAAATAAAAGATTTAAAAGTAATACAAGTAAAAATCCCCCTTTTTCCCTTATCAGTCATTTATTATTAATAAAAATATATAAACAAACAAATAAACTACACATAATTGGTATCGCCGCGTCCGTAACGACCTGAACTACAAAATTATTTTGTTATTTATCCCGCGCGGTGAACGCCGTAAAAGAAAATAATAATAAACCGTACCACAATCACAATTGTTTGGTCACTTCACCTCGCAAAAAATGGAATAAAAAGAGATCAAAAAGTCGCATGTACCGAAAAATGGTATTGATGGTATAGTTCGTTACGCAAAAAATAAGTCCTGGCACGGCTTTATTGATGGAAAAATAAAAACGTTATGGCTCTTAGAATAAGGTAACACAAAAAGTGAATGATTTTTTACAAAACGTATTTTATTGTGCAAACGCCATAAGACATAAAAAAAACTATAAACATCTGTTATTGCCGTAATCGTATCGCCCCGCAGAATAAAGTGAGTATGTCATTTATAGCGCACGGTAAACGCTGTAAAAAAAATAGAATAACAAAACAATAGTAGAATTGCTGTTTTTTAGTCCCCACGCCACCTAAAAATGGAATAAAAACTGATCAAAAAGCCGCATGCACCCCAAGAAAACTACAATGTATTCCTCAAGGTGTCTAGTTTCCAAAATGCTGTCACTTTTGGGGGTTTTCCACTGTTTTGGCACCACAAGACCTCTTCAAACCGGACATGGTGCCTAATAAAAAGGAGGCTTCAAAATCCACTAGGTGCTCCTTTGCTTCGGAGGCCGGTGCTTCAGTCTATTAGCGCACTAGGGCCACATGTGGGATATTTCTCAAAACTGCAGAATCTGGGCAATAAATATTAAGTTGCGTTTCTCTGGTAAAACCTTTTGTGTTATAAAAAAAAGTGGTATAAAAATGATTTTCTGACAAAAAAAAAGTAGATTTAACCTCTACTTTGCTCTAAATTCCTGTGAAACACCTAAAGAGTTAATAAACTTTCTAAATGCTGTTGTGAATACTTTGAGGGGTCTAGTTTCTAAAATGGGGTGTTTCATAGGGGTTTCTAATATATGGGCCCCTCAAAGCAACTTCAGAACTGAACTGGAACCTAAAAAAATAAATAAATTAGGCAATACTTCGCTTCTTACATTATACTGATAATGAGCCGTGCCCACCCTGAGATGACCCCAGTTTTGACCGTTTGTATAAACGGAGACCCCTATTAGACCGTTTTAGTGCCCGATTTTCCCAAGCATACACCCCCGAGAAGTGTATATCTATTGATGAGTCCTTGGTACATTTTAAAGGGAGGGTTAAATTCCGCCAGTACCTGCCGGGTAAGAGGGCAAGGTATGGCGTAAAGATGTATAAGCTGTGCGAGAGTGCATCAGGGTATACCTACAAATTTAGGATATATGAAGGGAAGGACAGCAGTATTCAGCCCCCAGAATGCCCACTCCCCTTACTGGGAGTTAATGCAAAAATGGTGTGGCATTTGGTGCACCCACTGCTGGACCAGGGTTACCACCTCTACCTGGATAATTTTTATACCAGCGTCCCACTCTTCAACTGCCTCACTCCCAGAAGTCCTGCGGCATGCGGCACTGCTAGAAGGAATCTGAGAGGCCTCCCTAAGACTCTGCAGGGCAAACGCTCAGAAGGGGTGAGAGCAGGGCACAATCCAGCAGCAACATATCGTGTGTCAAGTACAAGGACAAGAGAGATGTCACACCAGTACCCATGTACCTGTACGAGGTACCAGTACAGAGACCCCCAAACCAGACTGCATCCTGGGCTACAATAGGTACATGGGAGGGGTGGACTTGTCAGATCAAGTCCTGAAGCCCTAGAACGCCATGCGGTGTGGTATAAGAAGCTGGCCGGGCACATCATACGGATGGCATTGTACAACGCGTACGTGCTACATCAATGAACAGGCCAGACGGGAACTTTCCTGGAATTTCAAGAGGTGGTTATCAAGAAACTAATTTTTATGGACCAAGAAGGAGGGGGCACCCAGTACTTCTGGAGGCGAGGCCACACACATCGTACCAGGGCAACACTTTCCTGGAGAAGTTCCCCAAACTAGCAAGAAAGGAAAAAGTCAAAAGAGGTACAAAGTCTGCTATAAGAGGGGGATAAGGAAGGACACAATATATCAATGTGACACGTGTCCCGAAAAACTAAGGCTCCGTATGAAAGAGTGCTTCAAAATGTATCATACATCCCATGATTTTTAATCTACTCCAGTTTTACTTACCCTGATGCACTCCACACAGCTTATCCCCCCTCGTCTTTCCCCTCTGAGCCCTGCTGCGTGCCCAGGTAGCTGATTACAGCCACATGTAGGGTATTGACGTACCCGTGAGAACCCACATTACAGTTTATGGGGTGTATGTCTCCGGTCAAAATGCTCACTACACCTCTAGATGAATGCCTCAAGGGTGTAGTTTTTAAAATGGGGTCACTTCTTGGGGGTTTTAACTGTACTGGTACCTCAGGGGCTTCTGCATACATGACTTTGCACCAAAAAATCCCCAGTAGGCCAAATGGTGGTCCTTTCATTCTGAGCCTTCCCATGGGCCCAAACGGCAGTTTATCACCACAAATGGGGTACTGCCGCACTCAGGACAAATTGGGCAACAGAATGGGGTATTTTATTTCTTGTGAAAATTAGAAATTTTCAGCCAAAACTACATATTATTGGAAAAAATAATTTTGTTTTAATTCCCAGCCCAAGTCAAATAAGTTCTGTGAAAAAACTGTGGAGTCAAAATGGTCACAACACCCATAAATGAATTCCTTGAGGGTGTAGTTTCCAAAATGGGGTCACTTCTGGTGGGTTTTCATTGCTTTGATACCTCTGGGGCTCTGCAAATGCGACATGGCACCCGAAAACCAATCCAGCAAAATCTGGACTCCAACAAACACATAGCACTCCTTTGCTTCTGAGCCCTCCCATGGGCCCAAATGGCAGTTTATTACCACAAATGGGGTATTGCCGCACTAAGGACAAATTGGGCAACAAAATGGGGTATTTTGTTCCCTGTGAAAATAAGACATTTTGATAAAAAATGCCATCTTATTGGAAAAAATTTCATTTTTTTTATTTCACAGACCAATTCAAATAGGTGCTGTGAAAAAACTGTGTGGTCAAAATGATAACCACAACCATAAATGAATTCCTTGAGGGGTGTAGTTTCCAAAATGGGGTCATTTCTGGTGGGTTTCCATTGCTTTGATACCTCTGGGGTTCTGCAAATGCGACATGGCACCCGAAAACCAATCCAGCAAAATCTGGACTCCAAAGAACAAATAGCGCTCCTTTCTTTCTGAGCCCTCCCATGGGCCCAAACAGCAGTTTATCACAACAAATGTGGTATTGCTGCACTCAGAACAAATTGGGCAACAAAATGTAGTATTTTATTTCTTGTGAAAATAAGAAATTTTGAGCTAAAACTACATATTATTGGAAAAAAAAAATTTTTTTTAAATTCCCAGCCCAATTCAAATAAGTTCTGTGAAGAAACTATGGGGTCTAAATAGTCGTATTACCCATAAATGAATTGTTTGAAGGGTGTAGTTTCCAAAATGGGGTCACTTCTGGTGGGTTTCCATTGCTTTGATACCTCTGGGACTCTGCAAATGCGACATGGCACCCGAAAACCAATCCAGCAAAATCTGGACTCCAACAAACACATAGTGCTCCTTTCCTTCTGAGCCCTCCCATGGGTATTGTCCGCACTCAGGACAAATTGGGCAACAAAATGGGGTATTTTGTTCCCTGTGAAAATAGGAAATTTTGATCATAAATTACATCTTATTGGAAAAAATTTCATTTTTTAAATTTCACAGCCCAATTAAAATAGGTGCTGTGAAAAAACTGTGCGGTCAAATTGATAACAACAGCCATAAATTAATTCCTTGAGGGGTGTAGTTTCCAAAATGGGGTCACAATTGGGGGATTCCTACTGTTTTGGCACCTCAACACCTCTTCAAACCTGGCATGCTGCCTAAAATATATTCTAATAAAAAAGGGGCCTCAAAATGCACTAGGTGCTTCTTTGCTTCTAGGGCTTATGTTTTATTCCAGGAGAGCACTAAAGCCACATGTGGGACATTTCTAAAAACTGCAGAATCTGGACAATACATGTTTAGTAGTGTTTCCCTGGTAAAACCTTCTGTGTTACACAAAAAAAATTGAATAAAATTGAAATTCAGCAAGAAAAATGAAATTTGCAAATTTCACCTCCACTTTGCTTTAATTCCTGTGAAATGCCTGAAGGGTTAAAAAACTTTCTAAATGCTGTTTTGAATACTTTGAGGGGTCTAGTTTTAAAATGGGGTGTTTTATCAGGGTTTCTAATACATAGGCCCCTCAAAGCCACTTCAGAACTGAAGAGGTACCTTAAAAAAAAGGCTTTTGAAATTTTCTTTAAAAAAAGAGAAATTACTGTTTATGTTCTAAGCCTTGTAACGTCCAAGAAAAATAAAATAATGTTCAAAAAACGATGTCAATCTAAAGTAGACATATGGGAAATGTGAACTAGTAACTATTTTGGGTGGTATAACCGTCTGTTTTACAAGCAGATGCATTTAAATTCTGAAAAATGCTATTTTTTATACATTTTCCCTAAATTTTGCACATTTTCACCAATAAAAACTGAATATGGGAAAAGTTTTTTTTTTTTAACTTTTAATATTTTTTTATTTTTTTACACAATTTTTTAGTTTCCGTTAGATCACTGGTGCAATACACTGCAATACAAACGTATTGCAGTATATTATCATTTTTACAGGCTTCTGATAAACCCTGCAGGAGGCATCGCTTCGCAGAGGCAGACAGAAGGCAGACCAGGGGGCCTTTATTAGATTTATTCTTGCTAAAAAGTGCATTTATTCTTGCTAAAAAGTGCATTTTATAGTCCGAAAAATACGGTATGTGTCCCAACTTTTTATGATAACCTAGATGTACCATAGTGTCTTTATAGGTAATGATGAAATTGTATTTAAAGATTCCTCAAAACTTTAATCATAAGTTTTTAACCAATTTCATGATTAATGACTGAGCTAATGCTTAATGTTATTATTTATTCTATCCAAAACTGTAGTTGTGTTAGCCATTGCATAAAAATCATCAATATAAAATTAATAAAAATATAATTTCATGTTATAATCAGACGGGTGATAATCGATACTAGACTAAGGACTTACCTCTGCTGAGTTAGCTACCCAGACATCTTTGGCACCTTGCTTTTGCCTGCTCCTAGTGCTGTTCTTGCTGCTACCCACAAAAATACTATGCTTTGCTGCTGCCCCCTATGCTAACAGTCCTCAAAGTATTACTGCCACGCAGAAAGTGGCCACCATATAATAATAGTGTTATACAGACAGTGCCTCCTAAGTTGTGCTATGCATAATACTCCTAAAAACGGTGCCACAAATAGTGTTAGGCCCCATGCACACGACCGTAATTTTCATCCGTAATTACGAAATCCGTAATAACGGATGAAATTGCAGTTCTATTCATTTCTATTGGCCATGGACACCTTTCCGTATATTTACAGATGTGTGTCTGAGCCGTATAAATGATCCGCAAATTATAGAACATGACCTATTCTTGTCCGCAATTGCGGCACGGACTCGCCTATAGAAGTCTATGTGCACTTTCACAATTAGAAAATGGATAAAGATGTGTATTCATAGCCGTCGGATCCTTATGTGCAGACAGTAAAAACCCTTACGGTCGTGTGCATGAGGCCTTAGCCAAATATAGTGCCACAGTATGTGCCACCAAAAATATTGCCACTCAATGTGCCCCAAAAATTGTGACCCGGTTATTATACTTACCTCTTCTCATGCCTAAGGCGTGCCCTCCCTGTTATCTGGCCTTAGTGATAATACAACTGAAAATCTGAAATTTTAATACTGTATATGAAGTTTTCATTCAAAGTACAACACACTTGCTGTACAAGCTCATTCAAACAAGCTGAGGAAATATCTCAGTGATAAAATCAAGCTTATGTCAAGTGTTTTTTTCAAGGCATTTCATCTAATAAAAACTCAATTTACTATGTTGAATTTTCTGTAAGGCTCTGTTCAAATCTGCATTGGATGCTCTCCCAGGAGTTTTTGTCATATTTGCAGCGCAATTTTTTTCTGTGAAAATGACGGACACATTGGCAAAACCAGACGGAAGACACGCTGCTGGTGTCCGTTGTGCGACAAATCAGTCACAGCGCTATGGCTGCTCTTATAAACTGAAGCCACAATGCATATGTGAACAGGGCCTAAATCCTTGCACAGATTTATAATATTCTAAACACCATACAATATTGTGTTACATGTACAATTTACTTGTAGGAAATCTTAATCTAAATTTCTTTCTTTTATTTTTTTTCATCCAAACTGAATTTTTTTTTCAGAGAACTGACATCAGAGGTATAATTGATCATTATATCCTAGAGTTAATTTTGATAGACTTTAGTAATTATGGGTTAAAAATAATTTACTCTCCAATGATCTAATTTGCATATGATTATACTGAAAGGTTGCTATCACTCAAATATAACTAGTGAATTTCTTGTCCTTTTATCCAACCATAGGTATTATTAAAATAGACATTTTAACTGGGAGACTTAATAATATGGTATACCATCGTGAAACAGCAGTTATACATACTCCCATGTCTTTAATCCAACAGTAAATTACATGTCCATATTTTAAAGTGCACCTGTCTCTATAAATGAAACGCCTGGAAATACACTAAATGGATATATCATGCCCACTTTTTGTTCTTTGCATTTAAGAAGGTAACCTAGGAAAATCTACTTCTATTTTAGGGTTATTCTATTGTATTGTATTAAATTATATTAGATAGTTTTATAAATAGCGTGAATGGATAAAGATGTAGTAACACAAGGAATGACATTTAATTCTGTGTCAGCAAAGTCAATTGCTGTTACCATCCAATTCTTAGAAGACCAGAGATAGAATCTACAGGGTGGCACAATTCACCTATAGTCCCCTTTTCCTGTCACTTTGGTTATTTTCTAAGGTACTCAATTGGTGCCAGGACTTAGGTGCCCCTTACTTGCCGAATAGTTTGAATCTCTGGATATATGTTAGCGATAAGTGAACCAGACCAAGTAGGGAACGTTGGAAATATGGTTCGCATGGATTACAAGAATTAATATTATATAAACGTATTATGTAATGGAATATCAGACCTTTGTATGTGGGACTGGTGCGGTGATCAGGAGGGTAGTCATGCAGACCTGGGTCCTGCAATGGAGCTGTAGCAAAGCTAGGTATGCAGTACAGAGTCAGTAGGCAATATGGTAGTCAAACAGTCCAGGGTCCAACAGCAGAGATGTAGCAGGGCTATGAATAATAATAATAATAATAATAATAATAATCTTTATTTATATAGCGCCAACATATTACGCAGCACTTTACAATTTAGAGGGAACATGAAACAAACAATATCAGACATTACATAGTGACAAAGTTCATTTACAATTCAAACCTGGGGAGTGAGGACCCTGCTCGCAAGAGCTTACAATCTATGAGGAAATAAGGGAGACACAAAGTGTAACAGTGTTTGTTCTGTACAATGGTCCGGACATTTTTATACACATGCGGTGGTAACATAAAGCTGAATGAGCCGGTCACCAGCCAGTATCCGTGTATGACGGACATGAAGAGAAGGAGTGTGAGGGAATCTTATTCTGATGACTAATCTAAAAGGAGGGCCATGGAAAGGAGTCAGATTAGGGAATGTTATAGGCCTGTCTAAAAAGATGTGTTTTCAGGGCACGTTTAAAACTGTGGATATTGGGAATTAATCTGATTGTCTGGGGTAGCACATTCCAGAGGACGGGTGCAGCACAAGAGAAATCTTGGAGACAGGAGTGGGAGGTTCGGATTATGGAGGATTTTAATCTAAGGTCGTTGGCAGAACGTAGAGCCCGAGTAGGGTGGTAGACAGAGATGAGGGAGGAGATGTAAGGAGGTGCAGCACTGTGGAGAGCTTTGTGGGTGAGAGTAATAAGTTTGAATTTTATTCGGAAGGGGATGGGCAACCAGTGCAGTGACTGGCACAGGGTAGAGGCGTTGGTGTAGCGGTTGGTCATAAAGATGAGCCTGGCTGCTGCATTGAGGATAGATTGGAGAGGGGAGAGTTTAGTGAGGGGAAGACCGACTAGTAATGAGTTACAGTAGTCAAGACGAGAGTGAATCAGAGCAACAATGAGAGTTTTGGCGGTTTCCTCCGTAAGAAAAGAGCGGATTCTGGAGATGTTTTTGAGGTGAAAATGACAGGAGCGTGAAAGTGATTGTATGTGAGGAGTAAAGGAAAGATCTGAGTCAAAAATAACTCCGAGACAGCGGGCGTGCTGCTTAGGAGTGATGGTAGTGCCACACACAGAGATGGAGACATCAGGTTTAGGGAGGTTAGTAGATGGTGGGAACACAAGGAGCTCAGTTTTAGAAAGATTCAGTTTCAGATATAGTGAGGACATGATGTTAGAGACAGCGGACAGACAATCACTGGTGTTCTGTATTAGAGCAGGGGTGATGTCACGGGAAGAGACATATAATTGGGTGTCATGAGCGTAGAGATGGTACTGGAAGCCAAATCTGCTGATGGTTTGTCCAATAGGGGCTGTGTAGAGAGAAAAGAGAAGTGGACCTAGGACTGATCCCTGAGGAACCCCGATAGCAAGGGGAAGATGAAAAGAGGTGGAACCAGCAAATGACACACTGAATGAGCGGTCAGAGAGATAGGAGGAAAACCAAGAGAGAGCAGCGTCCTTGAGGCCAATAGAGTGGAGCATGTTAAGTAGGAGTTTGTGGTCTACAGTGTCAAAGGCTGCAGAGAGATCCAAAAGAATTAGGAGAGAGGATTTACCGTCCGATTTAGCCGCCAAGAGATCATTTGAGACTTTAGTAAGGGCAGTTTCTGTGGAGTGTTGAGTGCGGAAACCAGATTGTAAGGGGTCAAGAATGGAGTTAGCAGAGAAATAGCGGATAAGGCGAGAGTAGACCAAGCGTTCCAGAAGTTTGGAGATGAAGGGCAGATTAGAGACTGGTCGGTAGTTAGCAGCGCTGGATGGGTCAAGAGTTGTTTTTTTCAGTAATGGGTTTATTATGGCATGTTTAAAAGAGGAGGGAAAGATACCAGAGGAAAGAGAGAGGTTAAATATTTTAGTCAGGTGACCAGTGACAGCTGGGGAGAGGGACTGGAGGAGGTGTTAGGGGACAGGATCACTAGGGCAGGTAGTAGTACAAGAAGAAGAGAGGAGCCTCGAGACTTCTTCAGTTATTGGGTCAAATGCTGAGAGTGAAGAAGAGGGAGTGCGGGAGGGAAGGGGATCGATGTTACTAGGGGACTGGGAGAGAATATCATGCCGGATGTTGTCAATTTTAACTTGGCCAGGTCTTCAGCACAGAGATCTGTGATCGGCGTCTGCACTTTAGGACTAAGGAGGTAGTGAAAAGTATCAAAGAGGCGTTTTGGATTATTAGATAGTGTCGAGATGAGAGAAGTGAAATAGACTTGTTTGGCTCAGTGAAGGGCAGAGTTGTAAGTTTTGAGCATAAATTTGTAATGGAGGAAATCTGCATCCAAATGCGATTTTCTCCACAGTCGTTCGGCACATCTCAAGTACCGCTGAAGAAAGCGGGATTGAGGCGTGTGCCAGGGTTGTCGTCGTCTTTGTCGGGTGGTTCGGAGTGTAGGGGGGGCTGCTTCATCCAATGCATTTTTTAGAGTGTTATTGTAAAGTTTGGCAGCCAGATTGGGACAGGAGAGGGAAGAGATGGGGACAATGAGGACTGTAGACTGTCTATGAGTTTCACAGTGTTAATGGCATGTAGATTTCTGTATGTCTGATACGTAGGGATGACCTGAGGAGGCAGAGAATATTTGATAGTAAAGGAGAGAAGATTGTGGTCAGAAAGCGGGAGAGGAGAGTTAATAAAGTCAGAAACTGAGCAGAGCCGGAAGAAGACCAGGTCAAGTGAATGCCCGTCTTCATGTGTAGGAGAGTTAGTAAGTTGTGACAAACCTAGGGATGAGGTTAAAGATAGAAACTGGGAGGCAGATGAGGAGATTGGGTTATCAATGGGGATGTTGAAGGTATGCGGTACAGTGGCAGCAGGCAATGAGGTAATCAGACACTCCAGGGTACAGAGACATTATGCATTAGAGCCGAGTATGAAGTGTAAAGGATAATTCAACAACAAAGTTAGGAACAAATCGGGTCACAACTGAAGACAAATATAAGATCAGAGAAAGCGCAACCAGGTTAGGGAAAAAACTTCAATAACTGGCACTGATGCGAGTGGAAAGGGAATTCAAGTACAGTGCCTAGCGCTCTGATAAGCCGGACAGCCATTCACTCTGCGCATGCGCCAGTTCCTGCTAGCCCCATCAAGAGACTCATTTAGTCTTGAATAAAAATGTCCTATCGTTTTGCAAACCAATGCATCTCCGTGGTAACAGCCTACAAACAAACCCTGTGTAGTCAGATCCTGCAGCCATACTCTCTTCCTTCTGTACCCTACTTCCTGCTTCTAAGGAGACTTATAGGTCTGCATTGGCGCAGTAGAAACAAGACCATTTTCAAGTTTGCTTTATTTTTTATTTTAGATGCATTGGAACAATACAAAAAATGGTTGTGAAGCTGTACTTAGCTTTTAAGGTTCTCACTGAGATTTTGACCAATAGAATCAATAGTTTTTTGTCCACATTTATCAAGTTGGCTTTGTACCTGGAAGTCAGGCAACAACACAGAGCAGAGGCGTAGCTAGGTTCTCCAGCACCCGGGGCAAAAATTCAGTTTGGCGCCCCTCCCCCCAACCTCTTTCCCGACAACTCCTTCCCCCTCGCCATGTTTGTTTTCTCTACCAATCAATGACGTGTCATTTCTTTTCCAAATTTATTTTATGAAACTCGAGCATAAAAATATTTGTACATTTTACAAGCAATATAGTTCTATACACAACACCAGAACCAAGCTCAGTATATATATACAGCACCAGCACAAATACAGCTCAATTTAATGCAAACCCCTGCCGTATAGGTTTGAACTAATTTGTTTCCAGCTCCCAGCATGGCCCGAACAATGATAAGGATATGCTGGGAGTTGCTGTTTCACAAAAAATAAATCATATCATAATCATACCACCCACCATCTCGCTGCAGATCATACAGTGACTACAGTGCTGATTAGAGGCATAGTAAACATTTACATTAAGTGACTCACCGGTGACGTCTCAGATTCAAGTTCTTTTTCTCCATCCGATCCAGACCTCTATGATGACTTCTCCCGGTCACAGCCCATTTCTGCAGTTTTCCGCTCAGATGTCTTCAGCTTCTCACTTTTCCAACATTTCTACACCTATAAACAAAGATAAAGTTCTCATTATATCACACACTACGCCCCTAAAGATAATAGCATACCATACACGATACACTGTGTCCCAAACACACACACACACACCGTGCCCCCTGTAGATAGTGCCTGCCATAGAACCCCCTGTAGATAGTGCCCCCCATAGAGCCCACCCCTGTATATAGAGTCCCACAAATAGCTCCCCTATAGTGCTCTACAGATAGCCCACCCCTGTATATAGCCCCCTGTAGATATAGCCCGCACCTGTATATAGTGCTCCACATATAGTCCACCCCTGTATATAGTGATCCACATATAGTCCACCCCTGTATATAGTGCTCCACAGATAGCCCACCCCTGTATATAGCCCCCTGTATATATAGCCAACCCCTGTATATAGTGCTCCACATATAGTCAACCCCTGTATATAGTGCTCCACAGATAGCCCACCCCTGTATATAGCCCCCTGTAGATATAGCCCACCCCTGTATAAAGTGCTCCATAGATAGCCCACCCCTGTATATAGCCCCCCTGTAGATATAGCCCACCCCTGTATATAGTGCTCCATAGATAGCCCACCCCAGTATATAGCCCCCCCCTATAGATAGAGCCCCCCATAGATAAAGCCCCCCTTCCGTAGATAAAGCCACACACTTTTTTATTACAATAAAATAACAAACTATTTAAACTCACCTTAATCCCGTCCAGCAGCAATGGAGACCTGCTCTCTTCTGCGCAGGTCTCCTGGGGTTGAACAAAGCGTCTATGAAAGGTGCTGATTGGCTGGGCAGAATGGCTTTCCCTGTCATTCAGCGCCTTTCAACGACGCAAGAGGCGCAAAGTATCGCGCCGCTTCACTCATATAAAGACGCTGAATGGCTGGGCACGGAACGTACCCGGCCATTCATTGCTTCTAATTGTACCTGTGTCCTATAGACACAGGTACAATTATAGTGCAGGAGGGGGTGGCGCTGGCGCCCTCCTCTAAGTTGGGCCCGGGGCACATGCCCTGCCTGCCCCCCCCTAGCTACGCCCCTGCCGCAGAGTGATTGACCATATCTAAGAGAAGAGAAAAATTATCCAGCGCTGAGTCGTGCTTTGGTTTAAAAAGGAAGAAGTATTCCCACTTTTATTGGGGAGATAAGATTAAAATTAGAAGGAGACGCAGTCCCAAGATGTATGATGGTTGTGGGTTGTTGCCCTAGCCTACGCGTTTCAAGCACGTACCGTGCTCTTAATCATGGCAAAGAAATGTGAAAGCCCTTCCTGCCCTGCCTGCTTTATATACGTAAGTGGTGGTTGAAGAAAATTCGGGTGATTGGATAACACTGAATGCTGATTATCACTGCAGGTGGGGTGAGCCTGCAAGTAGAATCAGCGTTGATATACGTAACCAAGAGAATACTATGTAGCAAAGGAAGACAGTACATCTGATTCGATATAGCTGCCTAGGATATTAGATATTATATATTAGTTTATGTAATTCATAAAGCAAGCAAAGCAGTATGAGCATCACAATGCGTTGAAAAATACATCACAGACATTATATCAGGAAACATAAAATTAAAAACAAAATGGATTGCAAGACATTAGTCTGACTTGGTTATGACTGTTACATATTAAGCCGAGCATATATAATACTTTATGTATATGACATTGGCATACAAACAAGTCAAATATTGAATTAAAAAATATTTGGGGAAGAAAATTAATTATTCCCAGCATAATAAAAAATATACATATATATGACCAGAGGTTCCTTGTGTTGACTATATATATATAGAAATTTAGTAATTTGTATACTTCAAAAGTGCTTGAATTTGTCACTAAATCCCTGACCATATCTAAGCTGCTCCCTGAAATTTGGGAATGTGGTTGCTCTAGAATGTCACTACTTTGTCCATAGATTTACTAATAGCCTTTGATTCCCTAGAAATTGGGTTATCCCTTTTCTGATGCATGTAAACTAGGTTTTGAGACAAATATCTTTACGATGGGCCACCAATTGTTGAGCTTAAAACCAAAGTCTGAATCTGGCCCCATATGCATTCCTGTAAGCACTCGACATGGCTTGCCCCGTTTTTTCTATCTTGTTTTTGCTCGCTGAGACTGAGGTTCATCCAGGGAGAGAAGAGCACAAGTGTGCACTATTCGCAGATAACTTATTGTTTCATATTTCATCCAGACCTCGTGCCTGTGCCTGTATTCCATTATAAAGAAATCTGGTGAATAATGCTAAATCTATTGCACTGAAGGAACAATAGTGTTAATGTCTCCCCTAACTTGAAAACATATTTCACTGGGGACTTTGCCCAAATAAAATATCTAAAAAACCACTTGTAGGCTTTGTTCACCTCTGCGTAGAATGCTCCGTCAGGTTCCAGCATGCATCACTGTTCTTCCAGTTAAAATAACGGACATCAATGGAGCCTATTACATGTTATTGGGGTCCGTTGGGCGCCGTTAGTGTCAGTTGTGCGACGGATACGGCGCTCCATCAATTTTGATGTTCTGCTCCTGTGGTGGAGGAAACAATGAAATTGACGATGCAGGTGTGAACTCATTCTCAGTCTGATTAATTAAAATTCAATGACAAGGCAGGTTAAATGGGTACAAAAACATATGTTGTCAGATAAATTGTTCCTCACGCTAGCAGAACGGCCACATATACATCTCCCAACTACATGCATAGTGGTTTTAGTCCAAATTGATGACATTCATTTGAAAAAGCAAGTTTGATAGGTTGCACAAACATGTATTTTTTTATTTGAAAATGCAGGTTAGATTTGCCAGCCCTCATCCCTTTTGGATCTACATTCTCAATAAAGGCCGGATTCACACGAGCATGTTCGGTCCGTGATTTACAGACTGTATGTCGGCAGTATGTCCCAGACAGAACACACTTCAGGGAGCCGGGCTCCTAGCATAGTCGTTTTGTATGATGCTAGGAGTCCCTGCCTCGTATGCGGGAAAACTGTCACGTACTGAAAACATGATTACAATATGGCACAGTTTTCCCGCAGTGAGGCAGGGACTCCTAGCGTCATAGATAACTATGACGCTAGGAGCCCAGCTCCCTGCAATGTGTTCACTCCGGGAAATACTGCTGACATACGGTCCGTATATAACGGACCGAACATGATCGTATGAATCCGGCCTTAGTCCCACTTTCTTCTACTGGTTCTGAACATGGGACAGACTATGCGTCAAATTATTCCTGTCATCAAATCTTCCTATACAACCCAGCACCACCTTTGATTGAAAACTTCCATTGGATCTCCAGACCTCGTAGATTTTATGGCACAATAAGAATTAAGGATCTTATTGATCATTTGGGTGTTAAATTGATGAAATATTTTGTTTTAAAAATGTACATAAAATTCCAGTCAGTAAGCTTTTTCATTTTGAATTTCATAACACAATTATTATATTTTAAGAAGGGGGCACTAATGTCATATCATAGACTTTTGTCTCTAGAATGATGGACGCCCAGGGCCGCCATCAGGGCCGTACCATTGATACTGCCATATGGGGCCTGGCCACGGAAAAAAAAGGGGGCTGACCATCCAGCCAACACCACTGCTGCTGCCGCCATCAAAATTATTCCCAGTGGTATATAGTTTAGAGAAAAGAATGGACCCCATTCTCTATTTTAAACAAATTATCAGTGGGATCCTGCTTTTTAAGATCCTAACTTTGGCGTCAGGACGTTGTGCGGTGGTGCATAAAAAGTCCTGACGTGTTGTATGCGCTGCCACACTCAACTGACATCAGGAGTTTATAAAGTAGGGCCACAGCATCAGGAATGTAAGGCGCCCAAATAAAAAGATGCGTCCAGCCAGAAGTGGAAGCAAGAAAACCCCGGAGCAGTAAGTACATAGGGGGTCTGGTCTGAATTTTTTTTTGGGGGGGATCTGCTCTACTGTGTAAGAGTACTGTGTACGTTGGAGGTCTGAATTAAATAGGGGGGTCTGGTCTGGGGTTTGTATTAATTTAGGTGTCTGGTTTAGGGGTCTGTATTAATTAAGGGGTCTGGTCTGGGGTCTAAATTAATGTAAGGGTCTGCTCTGGGGTCTGTATTAATTTAGGGGTCTGGGGTCTATATTAATTTAGAGTTATGGTCTGGGGCCTGAATTAATTTAGGGGTCTGGTCAAGGGTCTGGATTTATTTGTCTTTTTGGGGGGCTGAATTAATTTAGGGGTCTGGGGTTGGTATGTATTTAGGTGTCTGGTTGGGGGTCTGATTTTAATTAGGGTTCTAGTCAGGAGTCTGAATTTTTGTAGAGGTCTAGTCAGGGGTCTGAATTAATGTAGGGGTTTGGTCTGGGTTCTGTATTTATTTAAGGGTCTGGTTGAAGGGTGTGAATTAATTAAGGGGTCTGGTCTGAGGTTTGTATTTATTAAGGGGTCTAATTGGGTGTCTGAATTAATGTAGGGGTCAGGTCAGGAATCTGTATTAATTTAGGTGCCTGAATTAACTTTGGCATCTGGTCTGGTGTCTACGCAGGTGACACGGGTCATGTTTGAGGAGGAGGTAGAGACTTCGTCCAGACGTGCTGCAGCGGTGGAGGACTGTAGAGCCCGTAGAATCCAGAGGCAGCAGCCATCACTGCAACTAGATGAGTGACTATGATGTGTGCAATGATTTTATTTATGTTGCCCTCCTGCACACCTACTGTCTCCACCTTGGCCTCCAAGTGATCCCCTGCCCACCCGTCTCCCACCTGCCCCTCTACACAGAGCCCCTGTCAGGATGCGTATCCCCCTGGCCCCACTGCTGCCCCTGCCACTTTACACTCTCTTATCTACCCCTATAGAGCCCCTGCCCATCTAGAGCACACCACGTGACCACACTACATTCTGTCCAACGAACCGCACGTTGTAAGTTGTTTTTTTTTCCATTGGTGGTTCTGGAGAATGTGTTTAGCACATGCTCGGCTGTAGCTGTCACAGCCGAGCTGCGCTTTCTGAATGCAGGGACAGGCACAGGCAGAGTCTTCTTTGTGCATGCTAGTCCTGTGCATTGAAGAAAGAAAACTGTGCATTTGCGGTTTCTCTGCCCAGGAAGACAGCGATTGAATAGGAGAATAGGGAAGGAAGTGTGCATGATCATCCTCTCAGCGAAGAACTACTGGAGGACGTGTCTAGTAGCAATGGAAGGTAAATAGGAAATTGGTATGGCATATTTAGGGGGCTGACAAGTGAGAAACTTTAAATTAAACTAAAAATAAGTGTATTTGCAAAGAATTATGAATTTAGGTTTAGAACTCACTGAGCCACCAATGTGGTCTTCGGAATATCCCTTTAAGGTATTACTATAGTGCTAAATGTTTCAAGTTTTTATTTACAAAATAAATCTCCTGCTATCATTGGGAGACAAAACAAAGCATGTTGCAGTTAATATAGACCCCTTACAACATACTGACTAGCACCGCAGCCCTTACTAGCAGCCTATTAGTTAGGCCATACAATGTAAATATATATTCTCTAAGAATCCATATACAGTATATAAGCTGTACGCTGTATAGTGGGGGAAAAACGCTGCAAATCTGCATGTGCTTCTGATTGGCACCTCAAAGGGCAATAACAGACACTAGTTTAAACATGTAAGGGGTCTAAATCTACCGCAACATGCTTTGTTTTTTCTCCCAATGATTGCAGGAGGTTTATATTGTAAATAAAAATTTTGAACATTTGGTACATTAGTAATACCTTAAAGGGATATTCCCAAAATCGCATTGGTGGCTCACTGCATTCTAAACATAAAATCACAATTCTTTGCAAATACACTTATTTTTAAAAAAATTAACATTTCTCACTTGTCAACCCCCTAAATATGACATACCCATTCTCTATTTACCCTCTGTTGCTACTGGACATGTCCACTAGTAGTTCTTCGCTCAGCGGAGAGATATCAAATTTACAGATTTAGGCCACATATTGCTAAGAATGACTAACTTAGTACCAGGATTTGCTGCAAGTCCTTTATATTTTCCACAAATATATGTAAATATAAACAGAAGTGCCATACACAATGCAGATGTACGGATGTAGCCATCTTTATCTTGACTCTGATAACTTACTGCAGCGTGATATCGCACAACAAAAGCCATTGAGAAGTCATTAAAAAACTCAAGATAAAGGATCTAGCCATTTTTTATTTAATGCATTGAAAGTCAGGCTGGGTTCACACGAGCACATTAACGTCCGTAATGGACGGACGTATTTTGAGCGGAAGTCCCGGACCGAACTCAGTGCAGGGAGCCGGGCTCCTAGCATCATAGTTATGTACGATGCTAGGAGTCCCTGCCTCTCCGTGGAACTACTGTCCCGTACTGAAAACATGATTACAGTACGGGACAGTTGTCCTGCAGAAAGGCAGGGACTCCTAGCATCGTACATAACTATGATGCTAGGAGCCCGCCTCCCTGCACTGAGTTCGGTTCGGGACTTCCAGCCGAAATACGTCCGTCTATTACGGACGTTAATGTGGTCGTGTGAACCCAGCCTCAAGGTTAAGATGGCTACATCTGTACCTACATTTTAATGTCTGTCAGCGCCGCCATCAGGAATTTCTGGGCCCCATACAGCCAAAGAGATCGGGCCCCCACCCTCCATTGGGCAACGTAAAGTGTGGCGCTCACGTTTGTACGCTATATGCAGTAACTGATTTTGTTACTAATGTCAAGTTACTGTGAACAAAACGATGAAGCAGACATTGACCAGTTGATCCCATATATTTTATTGAATTCAGCCAAAACATATGGCATACAAAGAGATACGTCGCCTGGGGAATGGCCCTGGGGAAAATCCTGAAGTCACGGTCCATAAATTAACAGAAGCACTCAAGTGTGGAGATGAATATAAGGATATTTATTTCCAAGATAAGATTTATCATAGTATTAATGATTCTTTTGTAATAGGCGATTTTTTTTCTTTGACGTTTCGGCCTATCCCATCTCTTTTTGCTTCACGGCATACTCAATAGACTCATGAGTTCCACACCAGCCCAGCAACTACACCGCTTGCGTTCCAGCGACACGCATGACATAATCACGTAGATTACGCCGTGATGCATGCGCACAAAATCCGTTTTCACATGGAACACACACTTCCGCCCAGGATATAATACAGGTGGACTACATTGGTTCCCACATTCTATTCAGAGCGTCTGGCAGACGCCGCTTCATTTAGGCTCAATACCCATGTTATTCCTATTATGTCCTTACCTCGTTTAGTCCTTTGATCTATCCACATTACTGCCGGTATATTATGGTATGGTCCTGAGGGGTACTTTGCTAATACCCCTCCACCCTTTAAAAATGTACCATTTAATCATATCTTTGCCTATTCCGTTATGTATGACTATTAATCACTGCGATGCTATTTTATCACGGCGCGGGGTGTGGACCCACTGGGCCGTACCGCGTAGTGGGGTAGCAGCTGGCCAACAAAGTACAAAACAATGTCTATAGTTTGGAACGGGTACCTGAGGCAATGTAGACAGTAGCGGAAGCAGAACTTGACTTTCACAGCAGGTGGTACCGTGGGTGCAGCGGAAGGCACAACTGGACTTTCTCAGCAGGTAGCACCATGGATGCAGCTGAAGACTCAACTTGACTTTCACTGTAGATACGATAGCACGGGATACAGGGTACAGGCAGCAGGAACGGGTAACACTGAGAACTGGAAAACACTTGGAGACCATTTGCAAGACAAACTTAGGTACACAACAACACTCAGTCAAGGAACCAGTGGGCAGAGCGCCTTTTTATAGTCCAGCAGCCATTTGGGCTAATAATTGATGGATGACAGCTGGGCGCGTACTGGCCCTTTAAGGCCATGCACGCACGGGCGCGCGCCCTGCGGAAATCAGTCCGAGGACCTGGAAGTGAGTGCCGGCGTCTCCCTGGAGGGAGCTGACGCCGTGAAGAGAGATGTCCATGCCAGGGGCCGTCAACGGGTAAGTCTGAACGACGACCCCAGCCATAGACGTTACAGTATCCCCCCTCTTAAGCCCCCTCCTCTTGGGGCCAGAGCGGGAAAGAAATTTCTTCATGAGGACAGGAGCATCGATGTTCTCCTCTGACTCCCAAGACCTCTCCTCTGGACCAAATCCCCTCCAATCCACCAAATAAAACGTCCTTCCTCCTACTTTCTTGGTGGCCAGGATCTCCCTCACTTCGAAAGCTCCGGATGAACCGCCAGGAGCCACTACGGAACTAGGAGTCCTGGAGTAGCGGTTCAGGACCATGGGTTTTAGCAAGGAGACTTGGAAGGAGTTAGGGATCTTGAGGGTAGGAGGCAGTCGAAGCTTGTACGACACAGGATTGATCTGTAGTAGAATCTCGAAGGGTCCCAGGAACCTGGGAGAAAACTTGCAAGATTGCACCCTCAGCCGGATATTCCTGGAAGACAGCCAGACCTTTGTACCTGGAAGAAACTGGGGAGGTTCTGGACTCACTGGTATGGTTATTATAAGAGAACTCCGCCCATGGGAGCAGCTACACCCAGTCATCATGTCGTCTGGAGACAAAGTGCCGCAGTTAGTTCTCCATAATTTGGTTAACCCTTTCAACTTGTCCATTGGACTGAGGATGGTAAGCTGAGGAGAAGTCCAACTTTACACCAAGTAGGCCGCAGAGTGCTCTCCAGAACTTTGAGGTGAACTGGACCCCTCGATCCGAGACAATATGCAGGGGTAATCTGTGCAGACGGAAGATGTGTTGCATGAAGAGATCAGCCAGTCGAGCAGCAGAAGGCAGACCAGTCAGAGGAACAAAATGAGCCATCTTAGAAAATCGATCCACCTCCACCCAAATCACACTGCATCCCGCAGCGAGAGGCAGATCTGTGACAAAGTCCATAGCAATATGCCGCCAGGGGGCATCGGGCACAGGCAGTTGTTGGAGCAGACCGGCTGGTCTGGAGTGGGCAACTTTGTTTGCTGCACACACCGTACAAGAGGAGATAAAGTCCATTACATCTTTGGGCAGTGTGGGCCACCAGAACTGACGGGCAATTAGGTCTCGGGCCTTACGGGCACCCACGTGACCTGCCAGCTTGGAACTGTGACCCCAGTGAAGGATTCTTCCTCTGTCTGCCAGACGTACAAAAGTTTTTCCCGGAGGAATGTCTCTAACCTGCAGAGGGTTAACAGAGTAGATGCAGGAAGGATCGATAATATTCTGTGTGGACTCCACAGTGTCCTCAGTCTCAAATGACCTAGACAAGGCATCGGCCCTCACATTCTTGTCGGCAGGTCGGAAGTGGAGTTCGAACCGGAACCTTGCAAAAAGCAATGACCACCTGGCTTGACGAGGATTCAGCCGCTGAGCCGTCTGTAGGTAGGTCAAGTTCTTGTGGTCCGTGAAGACCAGGATAGGATGAGCTGCGCCTTCCAGTAGGTGCCTCCACTCCTGCAGGGCCAGCTTGATGGCCAGTAACTCCCGATCTCCAATCGAGTAGTTGTGCTCTGCGGAAGAAAACAGCTCGGCGTAGTAACCACATACCACCGTCTTGCCTTTCGAACCTCTCTGGAACAATAGTGCACCAGCACCAACAGAGGAGGCGGCCAACTCTAATGAAAACTGTAGAGACACATCAGGGTGATGAAGAATAGAGGCTGACGTGAAGGCCTTTTTTAAGGTTTTAAAAGCGACTTCCGCCTCTGGAGTCCATACCTTGGCATTCATACCCTTTTTAGTGAGGGTCGAGATGGGGGCTGTCAAAGAAGAGAAGTTGGGAATGAACTGTCTGTAGAAGTTGGTGAATCCCAGGAAGCATTGTATGGCCCTTAAGCCTTGGGGACGTGGCCACTCCAGGACAGCCTTGACCTTTTCAGGGTCCATCTTGAGACCCTGATCAGAGATGATATAGCCCAGGAAGGGTAGAGACTTCTCTTGGAACACGCACTTTTCTAACATGGCTTAAAGATGATTCTCCCTTAATCGAAGCAACACCTGGCGGACATGGCCCTGATGAGTCACAAGATCTGGGGAAAAAATCAAGATATCATCGAGATACACCACAACATTGACATAGAGGAGATCACGAAAAATATCATTCACCAATTCTTGAAATACTGCGGGAGCGTTACACAGGCCGAAGGGCATGACCAAATATTCGTAGTGTCCATCACGTGTGTTAAATGCAGTCTTCCACTCGTCACCCTGACAGATCCGGATTAGATTGTAAGCCCCCCGCAGGTCAAGCTTGGAATTTTTTTTCGCCCCCATATACGATCGAAGAGTTCTGAAATCAACGGTAAAGGGTACCTGTTCTTCACCGTGATCTGGTTGAGGCATCGGTAGTCAATGCAGGGTTCGAAGGGATCCATCCTTCTTTTTGACAAAGAAAAACCTGGCTCCGGCCGGGGATGAAGACTTTTGTATGAAGCCCCTCTCCAGATTCTCCTTAATGTAGGCCGACATAGACTGGGTCTCTGGCAAGGAGAGAGGGTATAGTCTACTGCAAGGAGGGGACGAGTCAGGAACCAAGTTGATAGGACAATCACATTCTCGATGTGGTGGCAATGTCTCTGCCTCCTTTTTGTTGAAGACATCAGCAAACTGAGAGTAACAAGGAGGCAGCCCTGCCAATGACTGATGCGAAGAAGGCTGGGATGGATGGACATGCCCCAGACAGCGGTCGAGACACTTGGGGCCCCACTGGAGAACCTCTCCGGAGTTCCAATCCAGGACTGGGGCGTGAAGACGGAGCCAAAGCAAACCCAGCAGCACGGGGTTGACGGCCTTGGACAGGCCATACAGGGAGATGAGCTCAGAATGAAGAGCTCCCACTTGAAGTCTTAATGGCTTGGTCACAGACAATACTGGGTCAGGCAAAGGCAGTCCATCTTCCGAGGCAACGATCAACGGTCTCTCCAGCAAAACAGTAGGCAATTGAAGAAAATCCACAAGGTCTTGGCAGATGAAATTGGTTGCGGAGCCAGAGTCCAGATAGGCAGAGACTGGATAAGGTCTCTCGCCAGCGACGATTGTCACAGGAATAAACAGTTTGGACGAGAGTTCTCTTTTAAGTGCAGTAGCGCCCAGGGTTGTCTCTCCAACCAATCCCATTCATTGGGGTTTCTTAGACCTCTGGGGACACAGACGCACGACATGACCAGTGAGGCCGCAATACAGACAGAGTCCATAGGTGCGCCTGCGCTGTTTTTCTTGAACGGACAGTTTAAGCCGATCCACCTGCATCGGAACCTCGGGCGCAGCAGAAGAACAAGGCAAGAGAAGTTGCTGGAAGTTGGGCGCCAGTATAGGAAGCCGTTTCTCCTGTAGAATCTCTTGAGATCTTTCTCTGAGCCTTATGTCCACACGGGTAGCCAGTAGAATCAGGTCATCCAGGACAGCTGGGAGATCTCAATCAGCCAGTTCGTCCTTGATCTCAGGCGATAGGCCATGCCAGAAGGATGCTACTAAGGCCTCATTGTTCCAGGACAATTCTCCTGCCAGAGTCCGGAACTGGATGGTATATTCACCCACGGAGGCGTCCTCCTGACGCAGGTTCAAGATAGCAGTGGTTGGCGACGAGGCTCTTCCAGGCTCCTCAAATACGGAATGGAACAAACGCACGAACCCCTGGAAGTCTCGGGTCTCAGGTCCCTGTCGTTCCCAGATTGGATTCGCCCATGCCAGGGCCTTGCCGGCGAGTAGAGATATAATGAAGGCAATCCTGGCTCCGTCCGAAAGAAATGCTCGGGCGTGCCGAGTGAAGTGGATTTGGCATTGATTCAGAAACCCCCTGCATGAACTTGAGTCTCCATGGAACCGAGGTGGCAATGGCAGCGAGAACCGAGGGTCCGAACTGGGACTGCCAGGAGGTGTAGCAGGAGGGTCGATCGGAGGAGCTTGAATAGCAGTGGTGAAGGAAGTAACTAGTGCACCTAGCTGCTGTGTCATGGAGTCTACTGCCACAAAGAGTTGATCCTGTCGTGCTTGCAGATCCTGCAGGTCTGCCTTCATGGCTTGGGAGGATGACAGGCTCTTGACTTGGCCAGCGGGGTCCATGGCCTGAGTGTACTGTCACGGTGCGGGTTGTGGACCCACTGGGCCGTACCATGTAGCGGGGTAGCAGCTGGCCAACAAGGTACAAAACAATGTCTATAGTTCGGAACGGGTACCTGAGGCAATGTAGACAGTAGCGGAAGCAGGACTTGACTGTCACAGCAGGTGGTACCGTGGGTGCAGCGGAAGGCAAGACTTGACTTTCTCAGCAGGTAGCACCATGGGTGCAACGGAAGGCACGACTGGACTTTCTCAGCAGGTAGCACCGTGGATGCAGTGGAAGGCTCAACTTGACTTTACCAGCAGGTACGATAGAACGGGATACAGGGTACAAGCAGCAGGAACGGGTGACACTGGGAACTGGAAAACACTGGGAGACCATTTGCAAGACAAACTTAGGTATACAACAACGCTCAGGCAAGGAACCAGTGGGCAGAGCCCCTTTTTATAGTCCAGCAGCCATTTGGTCCAATAATTGATGGATGACAGCTGGACGCGTACTGGCCCTTTACTGGCCCGTACTGGCTATATTTGGCGCGCTTAGCCGCTACCAACACAAGCAGCGCCAACGACTGGATACTCCAGACACCAAGAGGAATAAGTGCCTGATGAAGGTCTAAATTTCTACCGAAACGTCACACTAAAATCTCTGGCATCAACTAATGATAAAATAAAAATTTTACAGTTTGCAAGAATCACGAATTTGTGTGCCGAATACTTCTTTCATTACGTAATTGGGTTGGGACCCTATTCGTGCACCTACCCAAGTCTTGTGCGCTCTTAACTACCACATTTATCGTGTATGTCCGGAGCTTTTCCAACGTACAAGATAAACATAGGGCGGTAACACGATGTGTAGGGTGCCTTAAGAGAAGGTGAAGCACTTGTGAGGATGTAAGGAGCACTAAGGCAGGTAAAAAAAACTAAAAAAAGCCTATACATTCCATGACATGCGTCACTCTGAACTCCTGCAACAGTTACATGGGCTAAAACGTCATCCCTGGAGGCCGGACTGGACGCAGAAACACAGAGTTCTGGGTGAATATAAGCTTTTTTTATTTCTGAGTTGCAAATTCTTTGATGCAGAATCGCAGCTTTTCCGCCTCAAAAGTAGCAACATCTTCTATTTTTTGCGGGTTTTACCTCCCATTGAATTCAATAGAGAAAACCCACAACAGAAAGTAGCAATTCTGCAACATAAGTGGAGATGCTGCGGATTAAAAAGGTCATTTATCAACTGTTTTCTAGTGCATTTTTTACGCAGCGTGTGGATGAGATTTGTTTTATATTTTGTGTGATGGCCTATATATGTTTTTATAATATATTCTAATAAAGATATTTTTTATATATTGGATGCTATATTTGTACTATTGGTGAGTTATATTCTGGATCTATTGTCTATATATGTCCTGATAGGAATTCTACTTCTAGTGTTGATATATATGGACGTTACTGCTGAAACAGGTTTTCTGTCTGGCTTGGAATTTATAGGTATTTATGCAGATCATTTAAGTCCTGTAAGTTGTGAGATGGAGCCTCCATGCATCAGACATGTTTTTTCCAGCAAATTCCACAGATGCTTAATCAGATTGAGATTTGAGGAATTGGAGGACAAGTCAATACCATTAACTCCTTGCGATGTTCCTCAAACCATTTCGAAACAATTTTGCAGTGTGGCAGGATGCATTATCCTGCTGAAAGTTGCCACAGCCATTAGGGAATCCCGTTGCCATGAAGGCGTGTATTTGGTCTGCAACAATGTTTAGGCAGGTTTTTTGTGTCAAAGTAACATCCACATGAATGTCAGAACCCAAGGTTTCCCAGCACAGCATTGCCCAGAGCATCAGACTGCCTCTGTCAGCTTGCCTTCTTCCCATAGTACATTCTGGTGCTATCTCTGCCCAGGTAAGAAAAGCACACATGCACCCGACCATCCACATGATATAAGAAGAAAATTTGATTCATCAGGCCACCTTCTTCCATGGTCCAATTCTGATGCTCACGTGCCCATTGTAGGTACTTTCAAAGATGGACAGGGGTCAGTATGGGTAACCTGACCCATCAAATATACGTGGCCCCAAGCACAGTAAGCTGTGGCATACTGTGTTGTACATTGTGTTCCGACACCTATGATAGCCAGCATTAACTTTTTCAGCAATTTTACAACAGTAGCTCTTTTGCAGGATTGGACAAGACAGGCTGGTCTTCACTTCCTATGCTCATCCATGATCCTGTTGCCGGTTCACCGATTGTCCCTCTTTGGACCACTTTTGGTAGATAATAACCACTGCATACCGTGAACACCCCACAAGACCTGCCGATTTGGAGATGCTCTGACCCAGTCGTTTAGTCATCACAATTTGGCTCTTGTCGAAGTCATTCAGATCCTCATGTTGTTTTTTTCCCATTTTTCCTGCTTCCAGCACATCAACTTCAAGAACAGACTTCACTTGCTGCCCAATAATATATCACACCCCTTGACAGGTGCCATTGTAACAAGATATTCAATGTTATTCACTTCCCCGTCAGTTGTTTTAATGTTATGGTTAAATGGTGTAAGTGGATAAGTGCTATGATCTGGTCCCTGAAATAGTTACATAGTTACATAATTAGTACGGCTGAAAAAAGACACATGTCCATCAAGTTCAACCAATGGATGGGAAAGGGAAGGTAAACATTTCTACACATAGGAGATAATATTTTTTTGTTCTAGGAAATTATCTAAGCCTTTTTTAAAGCCATCTACTGTCCCTGCTGTGACCAGCTCCTGCGGTAGACTATTCCATAGATTCACAGTTCTCACAGTAAAGAAGGCTTGTCGCCTCTGCAGGTTGAACCTTTTTTTCTCCAGATGGAGGGAGTGCCCCCTTGTTTTTTGAGGGGATTTTACATGGAACAGGATTTCACCATATTTTTTGTATGTGCCATTAATGTATTTATTTATATAAATTAATCATGTCCCCTCTTAGTCGTCTTTTTTCAAGGCTAAATAGGTTTAATTATTTTAATCTTTCCTCATAACTTAGATTCTCCATGCCCCTTATTAGCTTCGTTGCTCTTCTTTGTATTTTTTTCAACTCCAGGGCATCCTTTCTATGCACTGGAGCCCAGAACTGAACTGCATATTCTAGATGAGGCCTCACTAATGCTTTGTAAAGTGGCATTATTACATCCCTGTCCCGCGAGTCCATGCCTCTTTTAATACACGACAATATACTGCTGGCCTTTGAAGCAGCTGATTGACACTGCATGCTGTTATTTAGTTTATGATTTACAATTACACCCAGATCCTTCTCAACAAGTGAATCCCCCAGTGTAGGACATATGATGCATGCAGGTTGTTGGTACCCAGATACATTTATCTACATTAAACCTCATTTGCCAACTGGATGCCCAAACACTTAGTTTGTTTAAATCTGCTTGCAATTCACGAAAATCTTCCATAGACTGAACTATATTACATAGCTTCCTGTCATCTGCAAAAATAGAAATAGTGCTATTAATCCCATCCTCTATATCATTAATAAAACCCTCAGATTTGTATTTTTTAAATGCCCTTTTTTTGTCATGTATTGCCCTTTTTACAGAAGGTGTAAGCCATGTGGGATATATTTTTAGTCGTTTATACTTGTTACCTATAGGAATAAATTTTGCACTATAATTACGCAAAGTAGATTTGAAAATCTCCCATTTATCTTTTGTCCCATTATTTAACATTAGTTCTTCCCAGTCTATATCTTGAATTGCAGCCCTCATCCTGGGGAAATTGGCTTTCTTAAAATTAAGTGTTTTTGCCCTCCCAGCCTGTGTTTGTTTTTTACAGTATAGGTAAAGTGTAACTACATTGTGATCACTGTTACTGAGGTTTTTACGAACATTGACATTCCCAACATGCTCTGCATTATTAGAAATTACCAGATCCAACAGAGCTTCACCTCTATTCGGGTCTTCCACAAACTGGCCCATAAAATTTTCCTGCAACAGGTTGAGGAAATGTCTCCCCTTTGCAGTTAAAGCCGAACCATGACACCAATTAATATCCCGGTAATTAAAATCTCCCATTATTACTACAGTACCCGCCTATGCAGCCCGCTCCATCTGTTTATATAGCTGACCTTCCATCTCCTCAGTTATATTGGGTGGTCTATAGATTAAACGAAAAGTCATTTTTTCAGTGTTTACCTCCCTTTCTAGTTCCACCCACAAGGTTTCAACCTCCTCACAGTCTTCACCCACTATTGTCTCTTTCACACTCGCCTTCATATCACTTCTCAAATACAGACATACACCACCGCCTTTCCTATTCGCCCTGTCTTTCCGAAACAGTGTAAAACCCTGTAGATTTACAGCCCAGCCATGTGAAGAGTCCAGCCATGTTTCAGCAACACCAACTATATCTATATTTTCTTCCAGTACCAAGGCCTCCAGCTTCCCCATTTTGCTTGCTAGACTTCTGCCATTTGTGAACATACACTTTAAAGGGAACCTGTCACCAGCATTTCACCTATGAAACCAGCAATACCTGGTGGTAGTGGGTGAAAAATCATTTCTATATATCCTATAATTGTCTTCTAAGTCGGCTGTGTAGGTTTAATATTCAGTTTTTTAGTGTTCCCACACCGTATGCTAATGAGCATAAAAGAGTCAAATTTTCATTTGAAAAGAGTCACATCTTCATTCCGCAAGTCTTTCTGAGTTTACCTCGCCTCCTTACTTTTGATTGACAGCTCCTCGCCTTCCCCCAGTACACAAAATCCCCTGCTTGTGCATTGATGTCCTCTTCTGGTGTGTGCGCACAAAGGGACACCGGATTATTACAATAAAAGGCGCAAAATGTTTGCAGACCGTTATTTACAGGTGTAGGAGGAGTTTAGGAGAGGGGATAACGGTATTGAACTTTTTATAGCAGCGGCCAGTGAGGGATAAGTAAAGTTCAATAAGTGAAATGCTGATGACAGGTTCCCTTCAACTTGACCTTCCGTTTTTCACTTTTATTATCAGAAATGTGATTATTTGACATTATTTGGGCATTTGTTTTTACACTGCTGTTTTGTAACAAAAGGATCTCCTTATCCTGTTGTCTAGTCCTCTCCCCACAGTCTGTTTCTCCCCCCACCAATATAGTCTGACCCCTCTCTAGCCTGACTACCCCTTTATTTTCAACATTGACCTCCCTCCTCAGCCCTAGTTTAAATAATCCACCATCCCAGCTAGAATTCTCTCCCCCAGCACAGCGGACCCCCTTCCATTTAGCTGCAAATCATCTGCAGAATACAGTTTGTACCCCAATGAAAAGTCAGCCCAGTGCTCTAGGAACCCAAAGCCTTCTCCTCTACACCAAGACTTAGGCCATGCATTTAACTCCCTGAGTTCCCGCTGTCTTTCCTATGATGCGCATGGCACAGGCAGTATTCCTGAGAATACAACCGTGGAGCTCCTTCCCTTCAGCTTGTAGCCTAGTTCTTTAAAATTATTCTTAAGGCTCCTCCACCTACCATTTATTCTGTCGTTGGTACCTACATGGACCACAACAGCTGGATCATCACCAGCCCCTCCCAGCAATTTGTCCACCCGTTCCACCACATGCCGAACCCTGGCACCAGGGAGACAGCAAATCCATTCGGTTGAGGCGGTCTTGGCGACAAATTATTCTATCCGTCTTCCTGATTATAGCATCCCCTACAACTATCAATTGTCTTGGCTTACCTGCATTACCATCCCGTCAATTATGAAGAGGATATGGTTTGTGCCAAACAAAGCCAGGCTAACCCACAACACAGCACTGCAGCTTTTAAAGTATTGACCAATTATCGAGGGGAGGAAATGCCAGCTGCACAGGGCCCAGTAGGTAAGGGGGCCCACTGCCACCATTTAGGCAGCTAGCTGCTTTCTACATTTCTACAGCCTACAATTACTGGTGGAGTTATTTATGCTGAGATGTTAAAGACCAAAGGGCTCATATGCTGTTCTTATACAGGGATCCTCTGCTGTCTGTGTCCGCCACTGCAATAATCTAATATTGAATACTATATCCAATTTCCAACTAGATGTAGATGACATTAGGCAGATGCTTATAATTAGCATGCTGGTTTTGGTAGTGGAATCCTTTTGGATTTTACAAGGCACAAAATGCATATATACTGTAGAATAAATAATCCCTAATTCTGCAATAAATTTGTGTTTATATAGGCTGACGCAGGTGCATTATTCCCCTGACTAATACACATCTGTGGGGTTAATAACATCTGCTCTCTCGGAGACATAAATCTATACTCAGAATTCTGAAACTTGCATTTCTAAAATACATCTCCATTTAAACTCTCAAAGGTTTATATAAAGACAGTTTATTATGTGAAATATTATTTAACTTTTGCAGAAAATGAGCAATAAATGGGGGAGCAGAGAGCTGGTTTAAATCAAAGCTTTATTACAGTTTATACCATCGCATTTTTAAAGTTGAATCAACAAGGAAAATATTCTCTTAAATCACTCCCAGCCATTCAATTTAAATACATTATAATATAATGTCAGATTAATAAATCTAATTTATTTTGAGTGAAGACAACAGGAGGTTACAACTACTATAATAAAAGCAAAATGAATAAAGCTTTTTCTGACTTCTTCGCCTAAGACAGAAACTTAATTGCATTAAAATTGAGACTGGGAGTAATGAAGTAACCATTTGACCACTTAGACTTTGATTGACTTGAACTTTCAATGCAGAAATTTTGCTTTCAGAAATTGCTATCTATTTATACAGAATACATAGTGGTTTATCAAGGGCAAAGGTTAGCTAAAATGAACAAATTATGCAATGAGAATTTATTTGCATAGCAGCATTTGTATTCATTTAAATAGCAATGCTCTGATTTTTTTACTTTTCTTCCTGTATAATAGCTATATGTTTAATGAACATTTCTATTGTAAAAAAGAAGAATAATATATACATGCAGCGCTCACAAAAAAAGCATGTGAAGTCCGGGTGCCAAGCAAGTAATCCCGATCCTAGGGAATATATGCATACACAGGGCCACCATCAGGAATTTCTGGGCCCCATACAGCCAAAGAGATCGGGCCACCCCTCCATTACCAGAGGTGGGCAACAGAAAGTGTGGCGCTCACGTTTGTACGCTATATGCAGAACTGATTTTGTTACTGACGTCAAGTTACAGTGAAGGAAACCATGAAGCAGTCAGTGACCAGTTCATACCCTGGAATTTATTGAATTCAGCCAAAACATATGGCATACAATGGGATACATCGCCTGGGGAATGGCCCTGGGGAAACTCCTGAAGTCACTGTCCATAAATGAACAGAGATTTCAGGAGCTTTACCTAGGCCAAAGTCCACTGGCAGAGTGCTCTGCCTGGGGACTCCGGCATTGGGAAGCTCCTGACATTACTGTCCATATAGTGATGTCAGGAGTGGTATGCGTTTAGTTTTTTTGCGGGATCTCTCAGGATGGAATAGCAGAGTCTACTACGCTATTCCATTCTTTAAAAAACAAAAAAGGTATACTCAAGTATACCAACCCGACAGATACAAGAATGACATAATGGAGCCCTATGAACACATTTATCGTGTACGTCAGGAGCTTTTCCGACGTACAAGATAAACGTAGTGTGTTAACATAATGTGGAGGGCGCCTTAAGAGAAGGTGAAGCACTTGTAAGGATGTAAGGAGCACTAAGGCAGGTAAATAAAAAAAAACTATACTTTCCATGCCACGTGTCTCTCTGACGTCCTGCAACAGTAACTGTAATGATGGGGGTAAGGAAACAGACAAGTGAGCCCTAATCTACCCGCCACTCAGTCCCTGCCTACTTGCAACGACCCGCCCTAGGCGACGGGGTACAACTGGGCGACAGTCCCTACGCTCAATAAGTGCCCGACAGACAAACAGATAAGTGTACACAGAAGCAAGGGAAAAGGGCCAGTTGCCCACGGCAACACCGTGAGCAACAAGAGTAGTGAACGAGTCGAGTCAAACCAGGAGTGTACGAGGTACCAAACGCAGAGCAGGAGAGTAGTTAACAAGCCGAGTCAAACCAGGAGTGTACGAGGTACCAAACGCAGAGCAGGGGAGTAGTCAGTAAGCCAGGGTCAGTATGAAGCAGGGTCAAATGGTACAAGAAGCTGCAGAAGGGCCAGGAAACAAAACGAGAAGAATCACAAGCAAGGAGGAACAGGAAAGGCAGGTATAAATAGACAGAGGGCGGGAGCTAACTCCGTCTGGCCAGGCTGTGATAGGCTCTCCCACTCCTAAGCCTGCCATTCTGAGTGGTGGAAGATGGAGTCAGTCTCACAGACATAGAAGCAGGTGCAGACTGATTACCTATGGGCGTGGATACAGAAGCTGTGGCTGGCAGATCCTTAACAGTAACATTGGATGAAATGTCACCCCCGGAGGATGGGCTTGACGCAGAAGCACAGAGTTCTGGGTGAGTATAAGCTTTTTTTTTCCTGAGTTGCAATTTTTTGTGGCAGAATCGCAGCTTTTCCGCCGCAAAAATAGCAACATCTGCTATTTGTTGCGGGTTTTACCTCCCATTGAATTCAATGGAGAAAACCCACAACAGAAAGCAGCGATTCTGTAACATAATGTCAATATATCAACTCTTTTCTAGTGCATTTTTTACGCAGCGTGTGGATGGGATTTGTTCAAATCTCATCCACTCTGCTGCTACTGTATTACGCTTCGGATTTTACGCAATTAATCAATTACCAAAAATCCATAGTGTTTATGCATCGTGTGAATTTACCTTTACAGATTTTGCTTAGAATTTGCAGCAAATTAGCCCTTTTGCATTTAAAGGGTGAAATGCGTGGCAACTTTGCAACATAATTATAACAATCAGCAAAATGCCCTAAAGCCCATGCATATTTTTCTTGCTGCATGTGAATTTGGTTTTGAAAACCCCATTCACATAAATTGTATTGTAATTTGCATTGGATTTTCAGTGCGCAATCAGCACCAAAAATAGGAGACAAATCCACCATGTCTGAAGTGGCCTTAAGGGGGATTTACACTGGGCGAATATCGGGCAGACGAGCGTTCATAGAACGCTCGTTGCCGATAATTGCCCTGTGTAAACACGGCAGCGATCAGCAGATGAATGAGCAAACGCTCGATCATCTGCTGGTCGTATAGTTTTAAAAAAGTAAAATATTATCGTTGTCGGCAGCACAACTCACTGTGTAAACAGGGAGATGCGCTGCCGACATGATAATAATGTATGGGGACGAGCGATCGGAGAAACTACTGCATTATCGGCCAGTGTGAAAAGGCCTTTAGGGTCTATTTACACAGTGCAGTCAAATTCCATTTTTTGCCACAATTTTTGCAAAATTGCAGCAAAAACGTGATTTGACTACACTTTGAGAATATAGCCTAAAAGCACAGGTTTTTTTTCATGTTTTGTGCCATTATTTTTTAATGTCATTTTTGTAATCGCAGCACACATAAGACGGTTTTGCCGCGATTGCGAAAGTCGCGACACAAAAATGCAAGGTAAACTAAAAGAAACAAAACGTTATTTTCTACAAGTTGGGTCAGGGGGGATGTGAAGGAGGATGGGGCACTCAGCAGTCTTACTACACTAATACTGACACCCATTTATCGCACACTTATGAGCACTTACCGTCTCACCTCCCACCAGGAGAAATAGAATATATCTCTACCTCATATGGGAAATTAAATATCAATCTCAAAAATTCTTTATTAGTTTGTTACACAATTTGGGGCAGATTTGTTAATAATGGCTTAAAGATTGAAAGCCTAAAGCTATAGGTGTAAGGCTGAAGATGCGCCAACATTTTTAAATGACCCGCATGTAGTTTTTTAGATTTTGCACGTTAGGCTCCTTTCTTTACATCACCTATTGAGTGGTATACTTTAAAAAAGTATTTTGCTCAACAAAACCGGCGCACGCGAGTAATAAATCTGACGCATTTCAGGACTCCATGACCATATTCTAAGTATGCAACCTGACGTGACCAGCATTTTTCAAATCAATGTTCTTTCTGGAAAACTCTTTAACCCCTTAAGGACACGGCCAATTTTAGCCTTGAGAACAGAGCAATTTTTTTTACATTTCCCTCTTTGCATCCCGACGCTCATAACGCTTTTATTTTTTGTACGACGTAGTTGTATGAGACTTTATTTTTTGTGGGACGAGTTGTACTTTATGTTCATACCATTTTTTGGTACAAATACATTATCGTTTAATTTCTATACATTTTTAATTAGATTAAAATGCAGAAAAAAAGCAGTTGTGCAGCAGTTTTAATATTTTTTTTTTTACACCATACACCGATCATAATAAATAATGGTATACATTTCTAGTACAGGTTGTTACGGTCGTGGCGATACCAAATATGTCTATATTATTTCATGTTTTGGGACTTATATTTTAAAAAGTTGATTTATTATAAAAAATGTGTATTTCTGTGTATTTTATTTACTTTTTATTTATTTATTTACCATTATTTTTTTTTTGCATTCATTTAACTTTTTTTTTTAATCCCATAAAGGGATTTATCATTTTGATTTTTATTTTGTAACTGTAATGTACTGGCATATATCTATATGCCAGTACATTAGCCTGTTACTGATCGTACACAGGCAGTTGTTAGGGCATACCTCAGTATGCCCTAACAACAGGAAATATGTTCAGACAGCCCTGGGGTCCTTCACTGGACCCTGGGCTGTCTGGCCATATGAGTTATGGGCTTTGATCGCGTCACAGTTATTTTCTGTGACGCGATCAATGTGCAGTCCCCTCTCCTTGAACGCCGCGATCAGCTGTCATCGCGGCGTTCAAAGGGTTAACAGTGGTTGAGAAGATGTTTCTCTCCTCTCCGCTGTCAGAGTGGGGCCGTGGCTGTGTATTACAGCCGTTGCCCCGCTCTCGATCGCGCGCACAGACGCGCGCAGGGACGGCTGTCACACAGGACGAGTATGCTCGTCCTAATGCGCGAAGTGCTCGCCACTCAGGACGAGCATACTCGTCCTGTGTCGGCAACCAGTTAATAATGTTGGCCAACAATATATGCGGAAAGAAAAAGGTGCATGAAACACCAGAACTAACGCGCAAAGAAAAAAAGAAATCTGCCCCATTATCTACATTAATTATACAAAAGTATCTGTTTTTTTTACCAAAAACATAGAAAATAAGTTAAATGGACACTAGCTTTTCAAACAACTTATGCTAATCTATTAGTATACCTGATATAGATGAAGTTTGTAATCTACTTACTGTTAAAATGTTGTTGTTTTATCCATGCAAATTCTGTTTAAAGTTACTGCCATTAGGTTTCTCCCTTCCTGTAATCTGCTGTCCACCCCCTGTTGTCAAGCAAACTCTGTCCCTAGTTGCAGACAGACTGCAGAAAGTGGGGGGGTGTCTCTTCACTGCCTGTCAATAGAAGTGTATGCAGAGGGGAGGGGGAGCAGGTGGAAGGAGCAGGAGCATGGAAAGACAAACATGCTTCCCATACAAGTCTATGAAGGGAGGAGCGGGAGTAGGAGCAGAATGAGAAAGAAACATAGATGTGTTGCAACCTCTTGGTAAATTATATATCACTCCAGTGCTGGATTCTCAGCTACACTTTTTGTAACAGCTGTATAATGTCTTCCATGCTGCTGCAGCTTCTATATACACTACCGTTCAAAAGTTTGGGGTCACCCAGACAATTTTGTGTTTTCCATGAAAACTCACACTTATATTTATCAAATGAGTTGCAAAATGACTAGAAAATATAGTTAAGACATTGACGAGGTTAGAAATAATGATTTTTATTTCAAATAATAATTTTCTCCTTCAAACTTTGCTTTCGTCAAAGAATGCTCCATTTGCAGCAATTACAGCATTGCAGACCTTTGGCATTCTAGCTGTTAATTTGCTGTGGTAATCGGAAGAAATTTCACCCCATGCTTCCAGAAGCCCCTCTCACAAGTTGGATTGGCTTGATGGGCACTTCTTGCGTACCATACGGTCAAGCTGCTCCCACAACAGCTCTATGGGGTTGAGATCTGGTGACTGCTCTGGCCACTCCATTACAGATAGAATACCAGCTGCCTGCTTCTTCCCTAAATAGTTCTTGCATAATTTGGAGGTGTGCTTTGGGTCATTGTCCTGTTGTAGGATGAAATTGGCTCCAATCAAGCGCTGTCCACAGGGTATGGCATGGCGTTGCAAAATGGAGTGCTAGCCTTCCTTATTCAAAATCCCTTTTACCTTGTACAACCTCCCACTTTACCAGCACCAAAGCAACCCCAGACCATCACATTACCTCCACCATGCTTGACAGATGGCGTCAGGCACTCTTCCAGCATCTTTTCAGTTGTTCTGCGTCTCACAAATGTTCTTCTGTGTGATCCAAACACCTCAAACTTCGATTCGTCTGTCCATAACACTTTTTTCCAATCTTCCTCTGTCCAATGTCTGTGTGCTTTTGCCCATATTAATCTTTTCCTTTTATTAGCCAGTCTCAGATATGGATTTTTCTTTGCAACTCTGTCCTGAAGGCCAGCATCCCGGAGTCGCCTCTTCACTGTAGACGTTGACACTGGCGTTTTGCTGGTACTATTTAATGAAGCTGCCAGTTGAGGACCTGTGAGGCGTCTATTTCTCCAACTAGAGACTCTAATGTACTTGTCTTGTTGCTCAGTTGTGCAGCGGGGCCTCCCACTTCTCTTTCTACTCTGGTTAGAGCCTGTTTGTGCTGTCCTCTGAAGGGAGTAGTACACACCGTTGTAGGAAATCTTCAGTTTCTTGGCAATTTCTCGCATGGAATAGCCTTCATTTCTAAGAACAAGAATAGACTGTCAAGTTTCACATGAAAGCTCTCTCTTTCTAGCCATTTTGAGAGCTTAATCGAACCCACAAATGTAATGCTCCAGATTCTCAACTAGCTCAAAGGAAGGTCAGTTTTATAGCTCCTCTAAACAGCAAAACTGTTTACAGCGGTGCTAAGATAATTGCACATGGGTTTTCAAGTGTTTTCTAATCATCCATTAGCCTTCTAACACAGTTAGCAAACACAATGTACCATTAGAACACTGGAGTGATGGTTGCTGGAAATGGGCCTCTATACACCTATGTAGATATTGCATTAAAAACCAGACGTTTGCAGCTAGAATAGTCATTTAGCACATTAAGAATGTATAGAGTGTATTTCTGATTAATTTAATGTTATCTTCATTGAAAAAAACTGTGCTTTTCTTTCAAAAATAAGGAAATTTCTAAGTGACCCTAAACTTTTGAACGGTAGTGTATATATATATATATATATATATATATATCTGATAGATAGCTATTGGAGACCAGGATTCCCCTTTTCTCTGTGTGCTGTGTTATGTCAGCGATGATACACACATATGGCAGCTTATTCTGAAAGGTCACCTGAAAATTTAGGTACAGTTCCAGAATTGTTTGTAAATTAACCCCTTAATGACCGCCGATACGTCTTTTCACGGCGGTCAATAATGGGCTTTATTCTAGGCTGCCGCCTTTTCACGACGGCCTAATCAACGTCCTGCACGGGTCTCCCGTGCAGGCTTGAGCCATGGCTCAGCTGTCTGATGTCAGCCGGGCTCCTGCTCCAATGGTAGTGATCGAAGTTTACTTAGATCGCGGCCGTTTAACCCTTCAAATGCCGCAGTCATTAGCTGAATTTGAGTTGTTTACAGAGGGAGTGAGCTCCCTGTCACCCATTGGCGGCCCGCAAATGTAATTGCGGGCATCTGATGGGGTGCCATGGCAGCCGAGGGCCTAGCAAAGGCCCCCAGGTCTGCCCTGGCTATATACCTATTAGGACGTGCCAGAGGCATGTCCTAATAGAAGCCTGTCCGTTCTTTACTGACAGGCAATAATGCTCTGGTATACGAAGTTTACCAAAGCATTATAGCAGCGATCTGAAGATCGCATAGTGAAGTCTCCTAGTGAGACTGAAAAAAATAATTCATGTGAAATAAAAATTAATAAGGTGCACATTAAAAAAAATAAAACCATTTTTTTGCCATAAAAAATGGTTTTATTTAGTAAAAGTGTAAAAATAAAATAAAAACTACACATATATGAGATCCCTGCAATCGTAATGACCCAAAAATAAAGTTATCATATTTAAACCGCAAGGTGAACCCCATAAAAAAATGCAAAAAACAACGGCAAAATTGCTATTTTTTTTCCCATTTTCCCCCAAAATAATAATAACAAAAGATTAATCAATAAGTCCCATGTACCCCAAAATGGTAGCAAAGAAGTCCCGCAAAAAACAAGCCCTCATATGGCGACATTGACAGAAAAATAAAAAATTATGGCTCTTGGAAAGAAGCGGTGCAAAATAAAATTATTTTAGTTCAAAAGTGTTTTTATTCTGCAAAAGTAGTAAAATATAAAAAAAACTATGCATATTTGGTATCGTTGTAATCGTACCGACCCATAGAATAAAGGCAGCATTTACGCTGCACAGTAATCGGCGTAACTGTAAAACGCATAGAACAATGGCTAAATTGCTGTTTTTTTATATCCCCACAAAAAAAGTTAATAAAAGTTAATAAAAAAATTCTACATATCCCAAAACTGTGCCATTGAAAAAGACAACTCATTCCGCAAAAAACAAGTCCCCATACAGCCATGTCAACGTAAAAATAAAAAAGTTATAGCTCGAATGTGACAATGGAAAAACTATAAAAATTGCTTGGTCATTAAGGTCCAGAATGCAAGCAGGGCAAAGGGGTTAAAGTAGGAATCTAAGATGCAAGATCTCCAGCTACTATGTCTAGACAGACGGAAAACCATAGTTTGGAGAATAGGTATCATCCTAATCTTATAAATATGTTACTGAAACCAATGCAGACTGCTAAATGCCATGTATATAGAGAATAGAAAGGAAAATATATTATATTGCAGTGAAATAATTAAAATTTTGAGCACAGGGATGCTTTTATAACATATATTTGGTTTCCTAGATAAATGCACAAATTGTAATTGTATAGTTTATATTTATGCTGTTCATAAGTGTATGAAACCACCTTTATTACATTTAATTATATAAAAGTAATATGAAATTGTAGTTAATTTCTGCAACTGGTTAAAAATGATCTGTTAGCTCCCCTGACATGTCTGTTTTAGTAAATACTTACATTTCCCATAAATTAACAATTCTATAGCAACTTTTCTTGACATTGAACAAGTTAAAGTCGCTTCTTTCAAGTGACTATTAATATACCACCTTCTGGGTATTAAACACGTTACCAGCAAGCTAAAGAGATTATTGAGGGGATTCGTAAACTATAACCGAGGTGCTATTTAAACCCTGGCGAGATTAGCTAATTCTTACATTTCTGGTTGGAATGCCCCAAGATAGAAAACTTTTGGAGAAAGGTCTTTGGGTTGGTCTCTAGGGTATGTTCTAAACATGTTTCTACTAGACCGAAATTGCCCTGCTAAATTTTGCTTGTGAAGATATTCCACACAGATGTAGATGGGTACGTAGCAGAATTTTTTCAGCAGCGAGATCCTTAGTGGCATACTACTTGAAGTCAGAATTCATTCCTACCAGAGAAAAAGTGTTAAATAAAGTTAATCAGTATCATTTATATGAAATTTGTATGGATCAATGTGAGGTTCATGTAATCAGGTACTTTCACATTAAATGGGCCTGCTGGACCAAAATCCATTTATAACTCAATGTTAATGATCAAACCAAAAGTCTATTTCCCTTGGTGAATCCTTCCCATGTAACCTTACTCAGAGAAATCAACTTATTTATTTTTTAATTATTTTTCTTCTTTTCTCCTTTTTGTATTATTAATGTATTTTAGTTTAGCTATGTGTGGCAGACACCAAAAGAGGAATTTTTTATGTCGGTCTATGTTTCTGCGCTTCAGGGTATACAGTGAAATTAATGTACCGTGTATAAGTGCAAAAAAAAGAACATAATTTCTATTTTATTCCTCCAGGAAATTCATGTGTGTTACGATTGCTCTTGTCAAAGGGGGCATGTCCTTACACACTCGGTACTGTGTCTAATCGGTACTGCTAGTGTCAGACTGTGTAGGCACATACCCTCTTGACAAGGGACCCAGCTGACAATGTGTTTATACATTTCCTGGAGGAATCACAGTGAAATGGTAAAACACCAAATTCTATGAAAAAGTGCTCCAACATGCCATTTGAAAGTGACTTTAAAGAAACTATCACTAGTGTGTTGCTGTATTTTTGTTTCTACAGAAAAATTATTGCATAGTGATGTTTGCCCTATTGCATAGCTATGGTTTCCCGTTTTATGTCTGGTTCCCATTAAGGCTCCCCAGCATGGCTTCCCCTTTCATTCTTATAGAGTACAGTACACACAGCAATGCTCCCCTCATTCTTAAACCCCAGTCGGCAGTGGCGTAACTACCTCAGTAGCAGCCATAGCGGCTGCTACGGGGCCAACAGCATGAGGGGGCCCGCTACGCTCGCCGGCACGGCCCCCCCTCCCATGGCCGGAGGCTCTGCTAGCAGCTGATATGGCTGCTACAGCGCGACGCCACTGAAGGGGTTGTTCCTACAAAAGACATGCATCCCCTATCCACAGGATAGGGGATACATGTGTGATTGCTGGCAGCGATAAGGAGAACGGGGAACCGAAAGTCCCCCGAAGTTCTCCATGACAAACCTCGGACTTCCGTTGTCTGTCTGCAGCTCCATAGAAATGACTTGCGCACCGGTCGTGCTTGTGCGCATGCGTGACCAGCGCGCCTTTCATTTTTATTGAACTGCGCAGATGCCGGAAGTCCAAGGTTTGTCATGGAGAACTTCGGGGGACTTTCGGTCTCCTTATCGCTCCATATTGCTGCCAGTGATCACACATGTATCCCCTATCCTGTGGATAGGGGATGCATGTCTTTTGTAGGACAAACTATAGGCCATTTTTTGTTGGGGGCTGCAAGGCGTTACCTACAGGTGGGGGTTTAGGGCTGTCTGGCGTTATATACAGGGGGGGCTGTCTGGCGTTATCTACAGGGGGGCTGTCTAGCGTTATCTACAGGGGGGGTTGTCTGGCGTTATCTACAGGGGGTGTATGGCATTATCTACAGGGGGTGTATGCCGTTATCTACAGGGAGGGCTGTCTGGCGTTATCTACAGCGAGGGCTGTCTGTCGTTATCTACAGGGTGTCTGTCTGGCGTTATCTACAAGGGGTGTATGGCATTATCTACAGGGAGGCTGTCTGGCGTTATCTACAGGGGGAGGGCTGTATGGCGTTATCTACAAGGGCTGTATGGCGTTATCTACAGGGGGGCTGTCTGGTGTTATCTACAGGGGTTGTATGGCGTTATCTACAGGGGGGCTGTATGGCGTTATCTACAGCGGGAGGGCTGTATGGCGTTTTCTACAGGGGGAGGGCTATATAGCGTTATCTACAGGGGAGGGCTGTATAGCGTTATCTACAGGGGAGGGCTGTATGACATTATCTACATGGGAAGGGCTGTATGACGTTATCTACAGGGAGGCTGTATGATGTTATCTACAGTTATACCCAGGGGAGGGGGGCCCCAGTCAAAAGTTTGCTATGTGGCCCAGTCTTTCCTAGTTACGCCCCTGCCAGTCGGGCTCCGCAATCCATACCCCCTCACTGCTAACTTTGACACTTCAGTGGCTGTCTGCAGGATCCCTTGCCCAGCAATCACGCAAGCTGTTCAGTGCAGCATGGCATGATGCTGCACCCCCCCCCCTCTTCTTCATGGTCCACTTCCCTCCCTCCTCCTACCTTCTTACCTATAGAAGTGGTCTTTGGCCAGATTAGGCTGACAGGCTGACACGCTGCTTAAAGAGGGGCAGCTTCCATAGACTATAATGGTGCAGAAAAATTCGGTCTGGATGGGGGGGGCGTCTTCTCAAAGAGGTGGTCTACTGGGGAGGTTTTAGGCTGGGTTCACACGACCACATTAACGTCCGTAATGGACGGACGTCTTTCGGCCGGAAGTCCCGGACCGAACTCAGTGCAGGGAGCCGGGCTCCTAGCATCGTAGTTATGTACGACGAAGTCCGGGACTTCCGGCCGAAATACGTTAATGTGGTCGTGTGAACCCAGCCTTACTGTGTGAATATGGGTGTGTGTGTGTGTGTGTGTGTGTACACTACCGTTCAAAAGTTTAGGGTCACTTAGAAATTTCCTTATTTTTGCAAGAAAAGCACAGTTTTTTTTCAATGAAGATAACATTAAATTAAGCAGAAATACACTCTATACATTGTTAATGTGCTAAATGACTATTCTAGCTGCAAACGTCTGGTTTTTACTGCAATATCTACAAAGGTGTATAGAGGCCCATTTCCAGCAACCATCACTCCAGTGTTCTAATGGTACATTGTGTTTGCTAACTGTGTTAGAAGGCTAATGGATGATTAGAAAACACTTGAAAACCCATGTGCAATTATGTTAGCACCGCTGTAAACAGTTTTACTGTTTAGAGGGGCTATAAAACTGACCTTCCTTTGAGCTAGTTGAGAATCTGGAGCATTACATTTGTGGGTTCGATTAAACTCTCAAAATGGCTAGAAAAAGAGAGCTTTCATGTTAAACTCGACAGTCTATTCTTGTTCTTAGAAATGAAGGCTATTCCATGCGAGAAATTGCCAAGAAACTGAAGATTTCCTACAATGGTGTGTACTACTCCCTTCAGAGGACAGCACAAACAGGCTCTAACCATAGTAGAAAGAGAAGTGGGAGGCCCGCTGTACAACTGAGCAACAAGACAAGTACATTAGAGTCTCTAGTTGGAGAAATAGACGCCTCACAGGTCCTCAACTGGCAGCTTCATTAAATAGTACCCGCAAAACGCCAGTGTCAACGTGTACAGTGAGGAGGCGACTCCGGGATGCTGGCCTTCAGGGCAGAGTGGCAAAGAAAAAAGCCATATCTGAGACTGGCTAATAAAAGGTAAAGATTGATATGGGCAAAAGCACACAGACATTGGACAGAGGAAGATTGTAAAAAAGTGTTATGGACAGACGAATCGAAGTTTGAGGTGTTTGGATCACACAGAAGAACATTTGTGAGACGCAGAACAACTGAAAAGATGCTGGAAGAGTGCCTGACGCCATCTGTCAAGCATGGTGGAGGTAATGTGATGGTCTGGGGTTGCTTTGGTGCTGGTAAAGTGGGAGATTTGTACAAGGTAAAAGGGATTTTGAATAAGGAAGGCTATCACTCCATTTTGCAACGCCATGCCATACCCTGTGGACAGCGCTTGATTGGAGCCAATTTTATCCTACAACAGGACAATGACCCAAAGCACACCTCCAAATTATGCAAGAACTATTTAGGGAAGAAGCAGGCAGCTGGTATTCTATCTGTAATGGAGTGGCCAGTGCAGTCACCAGATCTCAACCCCATAGAGCTGTTGTGGGAGCAGCTTGACCGTATGGTACGGAAGAAGTGCCCATCAAGCCAATACAACTTGTGGGAGGGGCTTCTGGAAGCATGGGCTGAAATTTCTCCCGATTACCTCAGCAAATTAACAGTTAGAATGCCAAAGGTCTGCAATGCTGTAATTGCTGCAAATGGAGCATTCTTTGACGAAAGCAAAGTTTGAAGGAGAAAATTATTATTTGAAATAAAAATCATTATTTCTAACCTTGTCAATGTCGTGACTATATTTTCTAGTCATTTTGCAACTCATTTGATAAATATAAGTGTGAGTTTTCATGGAAAACACAAAATTGTCTGGGTGACCCCAAACTTTTGAACGGTAGTGTACACATTACAGCTACAGGAGCTTTTATGACTTCCCATTCTAGATCCATAGGCATTAATATGGAGTTTGTCCCCCTTTGCAGCTTAAACAGCTTCCACTCTTCAGCGAAGGCTTTCTACAAGATTTTAGAGTGTTTCTGTGGGGATTCTTGCCCATGTATCCAGAAAAGCATTTGTGAGGCCAGACAATCATGTTGGACGAGAGGGCCTGGCTCACAATCTCCGTTCTAGTAAATCCCAAAGCTGTTTGATGGGGTTCAGGTCAGGACTATGCCTTTATGGACCTTGCATCGTGCACTGGGGCATAGTCATGCTGGAACAGAAAAGAGCCTTCCCCACACTTTTCCCACAAAGTTGGAAGCATACAATTGTCTAAAATGTCTTGGTATGCTCACTGGAGCTAAGGGAACAAAGCCAACCTCTGAGGAAGCTGATCTGTGTATTAGAAACATGTATGGGGAGCTTTCTGTGATGTTGGTCTGACCAGACTTATTGGTCTCCTCTCCCCCGCTCATGCATTGTTATTTTTGCACCTGTTCTTTGTCTGCCATGTGAATACACGGTCATGGTTATGCCTATCTTGCATCGTGCATTTTCTGCACGCATGCTTTCTATTTCTTGTACTGTATACTGATTTATAATATATATCAGTTGCACTTAGCACTTTTCTGTCTTTGTCCACGCTTTATATATGGTATTCACAACTGTGTTTAGGGAGCATTGCATTGGAGATTTCATACACATTCATTTTGACTGGTCTAACCTTATTGTCCGGGACCTCATCACAAGAGGGTTGCATTATTTCCTGTGACCGTTTCAGAGTATTGTCTATTTTATTTGTGTTTTTATATCTGTATATGTGTTTTTTTTGGGTGTACATATATATTCTTTGTGTACTATAATAAAGTAATTGTACTTTTTCTATTCTGCATTATTGTGGGTGTGCATACTTTCCCTTTTTTTGAGTTGTCACGTTTTTGCATATTATGTAAATCAACCTCTGAAACACAACCATATAGCATTATCCCTCCTCCACCAAACTTTACAGTTGTCACAATGCAGATAAGGCAGGTAACGTTGTTCTAGAATTCGCAAAACCCAGACTTGTCAATCTGACTGCTAGATAGAGAAGCGTGATTCATCGCTCCACAGAATGCGACACCACTGCTCCAGAGTCCAGTGGCAGTGTGCTTTGCGCCACTCCATCCGGCGCTTGGCATTGTGATTGGTGATGTAAGGCTTGCATGCAGCTGCTGGACCATGGAAACCTATGCCATGAAGCTCACGGCGCACAGTTTTTGTGCTAATGTTAATGCCAGAGGAGGTTTGGAACTCAGGAGGTTTTTTAAATCAGAAGAGCATTGGTGACTATGATGCACTATGTGCCTCAACACTCGACAAAAACGCTCTGCAACTTTACGTGGTCTGCCACTTTGTGGCTGAGTTGCTGTGGTTCCTAAATGCTTCCACTTTGCAATAATATCACTCACAGTTGATCGTGGAATATCTAGGAGCAGGGGTGGGATCCGTCCGGTTCGCTCCGATTCTCCCGAACCAGTTGTTAAAATGACAGCCAGTTCAAAGAACCGGGTGAAGCGGGAAGCCGGAACCGGTCCCCTGCACTCAATTGTATCCACGTCCTTAGGACGCGGATACAATTGAGTTGACTAGCGCTGCCCTGGCGAGGCACATGATGCCTCGCCATTCGGCGCTTTAGTGATGATGCAGTCGACGCGATGGCCATGACGTCATCGCGCCGCTGCATCGTTCCGATGGAGGACTGACGTCGCTGGAGGATGGCGCGGCAACGGGACAAGTAAGAAAATGTTTTTTTTCCTTCTACTGTGGGCACTATAGGGCACGAGAACTACAGAAGACTATAGGGAACTAACTACAGGGGACTATATAGTGGGACATACTAAAAAGAATGAAGAAAAAGAATGAAGAAAAAGAATGAACATTATTACAAATGGGAAGAAAATATAAAAAAAAGGGCATAATGAATTTTTTATGTTTGGTAGACAGGGCATGAGCAGATTTTCTTTGTAGTTAATGAGAAAATAAACACAAATTCCATATAAACAGATGCCCTAGGAAATTCCTGTGCTTGATAGACCTGGAATGAAAAGGATCTATGTGTAGTTTATAGAAGAATGAACATATATTCCATAGAAACAGATGCATAATTATTTTCCTGTGCTTGATAGACCTGGAATGAACATGATATATGTGTAGTTTATAAGGGAATGTGTTCATTCCAGGTCTATCAAGCACAGGAAAATAATTACGCATCTGTTTCTATGGAATATGTGTTCATTCCCTTATAAACGACATATCTATCCTGTTCATTCCAGGTCTGTGAAGCACAGTAAACATTTTTACACATCTGTTTCTATGGAATTTGTTTTTATTTTCTCCTTAACTACAAAGAAAATCTGTTCATTCCATGTTTTCGAAAACATAAAAAACATATATTTTTTAATATTTTCGCCCATTACTAATATTGTTCATTCTTTTTATTCATTCTTTTTAGTATGTCCCCTATATAGGGGCCCTTATATACAGGGAATGCCTCAGGGGACCCTTATCTACAGGGAATGCCATAGGGGGCCCTATCTACAGGGTAACGCCACATAGGGCCCCATTTGGCATTCCCTGTAGATAGGGCCCCCTGTGGGGTTTCCTGTAGATAGAGACCCCTGTGGCGTTCCCTGTAGATAGAGCCCCCAGTGGCGGTCGCTCTAGATAGGGCCCCATGTGGCGTTCCATGTAGATAGGGCCCCCTGTGGGGTTCCCTGTAGGTAGGGCCCCATGTGGCATTCCCTATAGACAGGGCCCCATCTACAGGGAATGCCACATGGGGCCCTATCTACAGGGACTGCCACAGGGGCACAGGGGGCTCTATCTACAGGGAATGCCACAGGGGGCTCTATGTACAGGGAACGCCACAAGGGGCTCTATCTACAGGGAATGCCAGAAGGGGCTCTATCTACAGGGAACGCCACAGGCAGCTCTATATAAAGGAAATGCCACAAGGGGCTCTATCTACAGGGAACGCCACAAGGGGCTCTATCTACAGGAAACCCCACAGGGGGCTCTATATACAGGTAACGCCACAGGGGGCTCTATCTACAGGGAACGCCACAGCGGGCTCTATCTACAGGGAACGCCACAGGGGACTCTATCCACAGGGAACGCCACAGGGGGCCTATCTATAAAGGCACTATACAGGGAACGCTACAGGGGGCACTATACAGGGAACGCTACAGTGAATGCCACAGGGGGCACTATCTACAGGGAACGGTACAGGGGGCCCTGTCTGTATGGAATGCTACATGGGGCACTATCTACAGGGAATGCTACTACCTACAGGGGGCTCTATGGGGAGAACTATCTATAGAGGGCTCTACTGGGAGCACTATATACAGTGGACTCTACTGGGAGCACTATCTACAGGGGGCACTGTGTGTGGTGCATTACTTTACAGTGTTTGACACAATTTTATTCAGGGGCACAGTGTATGTTACTATTAGATTCAGGGGCACAGTGTGTAGCGCTATTATATTCAGGGACACAGTGTATGATACTATTATATTTGGGGGCATAGAGTGTGGTACCATAAGAATTTGCTCTTCATTTATAGGTGCAGAAATGTTAAAGTGAGCTTCCCAAGACATCTGAGCAGCAAATTTACCCATTTCCGCAGAAGTTGGTCATGGCCAGGAGGCATCGTAGAGTTCTGGACCAGATGAAAAACTAAAGAGAACGACTACAATCTGAGAAGTCGTCACCGGTGAGTCACTAAATGTAAATGTTTATTCTCCCTGTGACTGCTCAGTACTGTAGTCACTGTATGATCTGCAGCGAGATGATGTGTGTATCGTTCTTTTTTGTGAAACAGCAACTCCCAGCGTATCCTTACCATCGTTTTGGCTATACTGGGAGCTGCAGTTTTATTCCGTACAAACTTATATGGCAGGGGTTAAACTAAATTTGCAAATTATCTCTGTACTGAGCTGTATTTGTACTGGTGCTGTATATATGTACTGAGCTTGGTTCTGGTGCTGTATATATATGTGTACTGAGCTTTGTTCTGGTGCTGTATATATATATGTACTGAGCTTGGTTCTGGAGTTATATCATAACAACCAAGCTCAATACATATATACAGCACCAAAGAGAAGCTCAAAACATATATACAACTCCAGAACTAAGCTCTGCATATAAATACAGCACCAGGACCAAGCTCAGTACATATATACAGCACCACAACAAAGCTCAGTACTTATATACAACACCAGAATCAAGCTCAGAACATATATACAATTCCAGAACTAAGCTCCACATATAAATGCAGCACCAAAAACCAAGCTCAGTACATATATACAGAACCACAACAAAGCTTAGTACATACATACAGCACCAGAACAAAGCTCAGATCAGAACAACTAGGCTCAAAACATATATATATATATATATATATATATATATATATATGTACTGAGCTTGGTTCTGGTGCTGTATATATGTACTGAGCTTGGTTCTGGTGTTGTATTTATGTACTGAGCTTTGTTCTGGTGCTGTATATATGTACTGAGCTTTCTCCTGGCGCCGTGTCTGTGCATTAGCCGGGAGAGTTGTCGTGGCTTACTCCGCACGCCGCACTGTCCTCCACCCTTCTCATGTGCACAGCCTAACTAAATGGGCTGAGCACGCTTAAGATATTGATTGTGCGCAAATAGGCCTATACGTAATGGATGAGTTTAATATAATGTGTCGGTAGGTCTGTACGCTTATGTAATTATATAAATAGTGTGGCAGTCCACACAAACATTCTGGACAGGGAATTTCTTTATTTAGAGTCCACTTTAACCCCTTAATGACCAGCCTATTTTAGACCTTAATGACTAAGCTATTTTTTACGTTTTTGAATCGACGCATTCCAAGAGCTATAACGTTTTTATTTTTGCGTCGACATAGCTGTATAAGGTCTTGTTTTTTGCGGGACAAGTTGTATTTTTTAATAGCACCATTTTGGGGGACATATTATTTATTGATTAACTTTTATTAACTTTTTTTGGGGGGAATAGAAAAAAATCTGAAATTTCGCCACTCTTTTTTGCGTCTTAAATCTATGCCGTTTACCGTGTAGTATAAATAACATAATAAGTTTATTCAGCGGGTTGTTACGATTGCAACGATACCAAATTTGTATAGTTTTTGTATGTTTTACTACTTTTACACAGTAACAACGCTTTTTTTTCAAAATTATTTGTTTTTGTGTCTCCATATTTGAAGAGCCGTAACGTTTTTATTTTTTCGCCGATGCAGTTGTATGAGGGCTTTTTTTTTGCGGGAAGACTTGTAGTTTTTATTAGTACCATTTTGGAGTAGATGCGACTTTTTGATCACTTTTTAATCACATTTTTTTAAAGTCAGGATTCACAGAAAACAGCAATTTTTCCGTAGTTTTTTATTAAAAAAATTTACGACGTTCACCATGCTGGTTAAGTAATGTAATAGATTTATAGTCGGGGTCGTTACGGACGCGGCGATACCAAATATGTGTAACTTTTTAACTGTATTTTGGTTTTTTAATAGTAAAGCAGTTTGTAAGGGGAAAAACTGGGTTTTTCATTTTTTTTTCACATTTTTTTTTAATTAACTTTATTAAACTTTTTTTTTAACTTTTTTACTAGTCCCACTAGGGGACTTCAGTATGCGATCCTCCGATCGCTATTATAATACATTGCAATACTTTTGCATTGCAGTGTATTATGCCTGTCCGTTTAAAATGGACAGGCATCTGCTAGGTCATGCCTGCGGCATGATCTAGCAGGCATTCATTGCTGGCCTTTATTAGGCCCCCGGCTGCCATAGAAGACACAGACACTCGGCGATCTTATCGCCGGGTGTTGGTGGGATGAGAGGGAGCTCCCTCCCTCTCTCCAAAACCACTCAGATGCGGTGCTCGCTATTGAGCACCGCATCTGAGGGGTTAAACAGATGAGATCGATACTGATATCGATCTCACCCGGCAGAGCAGGGACGCCCCCAGCCCTCAGCTGCCTCTGGCAGCTGAGAGCAGGGAGATTTGACAGCTCCTTGCTCTGTTTACTTATTCCGATGCCGCGACGTAAAAAGTCTATGGCATCGGAATAAGGCCCGTTAGTGACCGACGTAAAAAGACTATGGGCCGGTCACTAACGGGTTAATGTAGGGGGTATTTGGAACATCATAATTGTTTTATTTTATTAGAATCATTTTCAATGGTGCGACACACCACAAAACACTGTGAACCCCCCCCCCCCCCCCCCGCATGTCTTTGTCCGAAAAACAGGGAACCTGTTGTTAAAAATTTGAATCCCACCCCTGTCTAGGAGGGAAGACATTTTTACGAACTGACTTGTTGCAATGGTGGCATCCTATTACAGTACCACGCTGGAATTCAGTGAGCTCTTTACAATGACCCATTCTTTCACAAATGTTTGTAAAGGCAGACTGCATGGCTAGGTGCTTGATTTTATACACCTGCGGCAATGAGACTGAATGAAACACCTGATTTCAATGATTAAGAGGTGTGTCCCAATATTTTTGTCCATATTGTCTATATATATATATATATATATATATATATATATACATATATATATATATATATATATATATATATATACATATATATATATATATATATATATATATATATACACACAGTGGCTATAAAAAGTTTTCACACCCCTGTTAAAATTCCAGGTTTTTTTCCTGTCAAAAAAATCAGTAAGAGATCAATCATTTAAGAACTTTTTCCACCTTTAATGTGACCAATAATCCGTACAATTCCATTGAAAAACAAACTGAAATAATTTAGACTATTATTAGTAGATAAGTAGATTTAGCAGTAATGCATATTTATTTACATTTAGTGGTTTAGGTTGCATTGGTGTTCGCAGTATGCGGTCGCCATTTTTTGTCTGCTGTATATTTGCAGTCACAGGTGTTCTTGCACGTGCATACACATTTTATATCATTTTGTTGAAATGTGCTGTCCAAACTTTTGTGTTGTTTATGTGATTCATATATGTGGGGTTAGTGACTGCCTCCATTTTTTGTTCTTGCACTCCTCCCATTCTGCCCTGAGTGATTTTAATGTGTTTAAGGGCAGATTCAGACGAACGTTGCGTTTTTGCGCGCGCAAACAATGCAGCGTTTTGCGCGCGCAAAAACCACTTGACATCTGCGTGTGTCATCCGTGTATGATGCGCGGCTGCGTGATTTTCGCGCAGCCGCCATCATAGAGATGAGGCTAGTCGACGCCCGTCACTGTCCAAGGTGCTGAAAGAGCTAACTGATCGGCAGTAACTCTTTCAGCACCCTCGACAGTGAATGCCGAACACAATATCGAGAAACCTGTTAAAAAAAAAGAAAAAGTTCGTACTTACCGAGAACTTCCCTCCCGGCCGTTGCCTTGGTGACGCGTCCTTGGTGACGCGCCTCTCTTGACATCGGGCCCCACCTCCCTGGATGACGCGGCAGTCCATGTGACCGCTGCAGCCTGTGCTTGGCCTGTGATTGGCTGGAGCTGTCACTTGGACTGAATTGTCATCCCGGGAGGTCAGACTGGAGGAAGAAGCCGGGAGTTATCGGTAAGTCAGAACTTCGTTTTTTTTTACAGGTTCATGTATATTGGGATCGGAAGTCACTGTCCATGGTGCTGAAACAGTTTAACTCTTTCAGCACCCTGGACAGTGACTATCTCCTGACGTCGCGTACCGGAAATTTTTTTGCCGGGTTCGGCCAAAACGAGTTCGGCCGAACCCGGTGAAGTTCGGTTCGGTTGTCTGGGTTCGCTCATCTCAAAGACACTCCGTTTGGATGTTTGGAAACAGAAAAGCACGTGGTGCTTTTCTGTTTACATTCATCCTTTTGACAGCTGGTGCGCTGTTTCAGTCGGTTCGCACGGTTTTCAGTCGGTTTTTACTTCAATGGGTGCGTGATGCGCGAAATACGCAGAGATATTGAGCATGTCGCGCTTTTTGCGCAGCTGACAAACGCTGCGCAAAAAGCACAGACTGTCTGTACTGCCCCATAGACTTGTATTGGTCTGTGCGTGGCGCGTGAAAACCACGCGGCCCGCACGGACCCAATACACGTTCGTGTGAATCCCCCCTAATGCTGGTTCCTACCATCCCCAGATATATATGTAGGCTTAGTCCCAGTTCTGGGTGTATGTGCAGAGTAGGTCCCCACCTTATAGAGGTCGCCTTGTCGTGGCAGGTGGGCAAACACTTTTTGATCGAAATGTGCACTAAGAACCTCCCTATTATAAGTAGATTTAGCAGTAATGCATATTTATTTATATTTAGTGGTTTAGGTTGCATTGGTATTCGCAGTGTGCGGTCGCCATTTTTTGCCTGCTATATATACAATGGATATAAAAAGTTTTCACACCCCTGTTAAAATTCAAGGTTTTTCTCATGTCAAAAAATCAGTATAAGATGAATCATTTAAGAACTTTTTCCACCTTTAATGTGGCCAATAATCTGTACAATTCCATTGAAAAACAAACTGAAATAATTTAGAGGGGAAATAGAAAAATAACAAAACTATAATGATGTGGTTGCCTAAGTGTGAACACGCTCTTATAATTTGGGATGTGGTTGTGTTCAGAATTAGTCAATCACATTTAAACTCATGTTAAATAGTAGTTAGTACACAGCTGCCATTATCTAAAGTGATTCTGAGTAACCCCATATAAAATTCAGCTGTTCTATTAGGATTATCCTGACATTTTTTGTTGTTGCATGTGACAGCAACAGCAATGGGCCGTAAAGAGCTTATAACACATCAAAGGGATCTGATTGTTGAAAGGCATCAGTCAGGAGAAGGGTACCAAAGAATTTCAAAGGCATTAGATATACCATGGAACACAGTGAAGACGGTCATCAAGAAGTGGATTACATTTGGCACAACAGTGACATTACCAAGAACTGGACGTCCCTGAAAACTTCGATGAAAAGTCAAACGAAAATTGGTCCGGGAGGCTACTAAGAGGCCTACTGCAACATTAAGGGAGCTGCAGGACTTTCTGGCAGATACTGGTTGTGTAGTGCATGTGACAACAATCTCCCGTATTCTTCATATGTCTGGGCTGTGGGGTAGGGTGGTAAGACAAAAGCCTTTTCTAACAAAGAAAAACATCCAAGCCTGGCTATGTTTTGCAAAGACCTACATCAAGTCTTTCAAAAGCATGTGGGAAAACGTGTTATGGTCTGATGAGACGAAGGTTGAACTTTTTGGCCATAATTCCAAAGGGTATGTTTGGCACAAAGCCAAAACTGCACATCACCAAAAGAACATCATACCCACAGTGAAGCATGGTGGAGGCAGAATTATGCTTTGGGGCTGTTTTTCTGCAGCTGGAACTGGGGCTTTAGTCAAGGTGGGGGGAATTATGAACAGTTCCAAATATCAGTCAATATTGACACAAAACCTACAGGCCTCAGACCTGAATCCCATTGAAAATCTGTGGCGTGACCTGAAGAGGGCTGTAAACAGGAGATCTGACAGATTTGGAGCGCTTTTGCAAGGAAGAGTGTGCAACAATTGTCAAGTCAAGATGTGCCATGCTGATATACTTCTACCCAAAAAGACTGAATGCTGTCATAAAGTCAAAGGGTAATTCAACAAAGTAAAAGTTTAAGGGTGTGCATATTTTTGTTCTTTTATTTTTCCACACGAAAAGATTTCGGTTTGTTTTTCAATACAATTGTACAGATTATAGGTGACATTAAAGGTGGAAAAAGTTCTGAAATGATTCATCTTGGACTGATTTTGTAACATTACAAAAACCTGGCATTTTAACGGGTGTGTAGACTTTTTGATATCCACTGTATATATAGATTGATAGATAGATAGATAGATATAGAGTCCGATATAACTCCAAATATATAGTAGTGAAAAAACTGTGTCTTTATTCACCCATCAAAATGCGACATTTCAGCCCCCAAACATGGGCCTTTCTCAAGCTTGCCACTAAGTACATGTCGGGTTCAAGGTGTAAACCATCAAGCTTCTTTAAAATGTAATTTGTGTCTTTAACATATGAGGGTAACGTTTCTACAATAGGTTAAAAAAAAAAGGAAGCCCCAAAATCCACTAGGTGCTCCTTTGCTTCTGAGGCCTGTGTTTCAGTCCATTAGCACACTAGGACCACATGTGGGATTTTTCTAAAAAAAAAACTGCACATTCTGGACAATATATGTTGAGTTGCATTTCTCGTGTAAAACCTTCTGTGTTACAGGAAAAACTGTATTACAAATTAATTTTGGCAAAAAAAAAAAATGGAATTTGTAAATATCACCTCTACTTTGCTTTAATTCCTGAGAAATGCCTAAGGGGTTAAAACACTTTCTGAATACTGATTTGGATAATTTGAGTGGTGCAATTTTCAAAATGGGGTGATTTATAGGGACTTTCTAATATATAATGCCCTCAAAGCCACTTCATAACTGAACCGATCCCTGAAAAAAATGGGCTTTTGAAGCTTTCTTGAAATTATGAGAAATTGCTGCTAAAGTTCTAAGCCTTGTAACGTCCTGGAAAAATAAAAGAATGTTCCAAAAATGATGCAAACATAAAATAGACATATGGGATATATGAAATAGTAACTATTTTATTTGGTATTACTGTCTGTCTTACAAGCAAATACATACAAATTTAGAAAAATGCAAATTTTTGCAAATTTTCTCTAAATTTTGGTGTTTTTCACACATAAATATTGAATTTATCAACCAAATTTTTTTACTAACATATAGTACAATATGTCACGAGAAATTCTCAGAATCACTTGGATAGGTAAAAGTATTCCCAAGTTATTACTACATAAGGTAACACATCCTCAAGGGCAAAACCGGCTCAGTCCTGAAGGGGTTAATGTACCATAAAAATACAGACAGACATCAATTAAAAACAAGGGATACAAAAATCCTCGCAAGTTCTAAATGGAGTCAGAACAATGGACCTATGGACGATCCAAAAGATAACATAGTGTCAAGGTCCTACATCAATACAGTAGTTAATGAACTGATCAGGATGTATACAATATATATGCACAAGATAGTAGTGAGCAATTAGTAATAAGTGCACATTGCAACTGCTGTAGTACAAACATGAAACTGGCATAGAATGTATACATACACCTATAGATGGAAGCAACAAATGAGAGACCAAGACTGGACCACCACTGCTGAAGAGTTCTTTGCCCTTCCAGGGCTACATCATCTTGGATCGGGGACTCAAGATAGATCCTGAGAAAGTGAAAGAAAGCTGTCCTAGAGTGGCCACGTCCTCATTGTTTCCTGGGATTCGCCAATTTTTACCGGCAGTTTATCCCAAACTTCTCATCACTGACAGCTCCCATCTCTACCCTTACCAAGAAGTGTGTGAACGCCAAGGTGTGGACTCCAGAGGCAGAATTCGCATTTATTAGCCTCAAAAATGCCTTCACTTCAGCCTCGATCCTCCATCATCCTGACGTATCTCGGCAATTTTCATTGGAGGTGGACGCTTCTTCTGTCGGTGCAGGCGCACCTCTGTTCCAGAGGAGCTCCAAAGGGAAGGCAGTTGCATGTGGCTATTACTCGAGACTTTTTTCTTCTGCAGAGCATAATTACTCTATTGGGGATCGGGAGCTACTGGCCATCAAATTGGCTGTGAAGGAGTGGAAACATCTTCTGGAGGGCGCAGCTCACCCCATCCTGATCTACACCGACCACAAGAACCTCACCTATCTTCAGTCCGCTCAACGACTAAATCCCCGTCAAGCCAGGTGGTCGCTGTTCTTCACCCGTTTCCAAGTTGTGCTCCACTACCGTCCCGCTGACAAGAATGTGAGGACCGATGCCCTGTCCAGGTCATTTGAGACAGATGACACGGTGAAGTCCCTTCAAAGTATCAATAGACCCGTCCTGCATTGTCACTGCCAATCCTTTGCAGGTTAGAGACATCCGTCCGGGGAGGATTTTTGATTGGTTGGCAGACAGTAGAGGAATTCTCCACTGGGGACACAGCTCTAAACTGGCTGGGCACGCTGGTGTTCGTAAAACCCGAGACCTGATTGCTCGTCACTTGTGGTGGCCCACACTACCCAAAGATTTTGTGGACTTTGTCTCTTATTGCACAGTGTGTGCTTCTAACAAGGTTACTCACTCCTAGCCTGCCAGCCTACTTCAACCTCTGCCTGTACCCAATGTCCCTTGGCAGCACATTGCAATGGATTTTGTCACTGATCTTCCTCCCTCAGCAGGATGCAACACTGTCTGGGTGGTGGTGGACCGGTTCTCAAAGATGGCACATTTTGTCCCACTGACCGGGTAATTCAACAAAGATGGGCCTTTCTCAAGCTTGCCACTAAGTACATGTCGGGTTCAAGGTGTAAACCATCAAGCTTCTTTAAAATGTAATTTGTGTCTTTAACATATGAGGGTAACGTTTCTACAATAGGTTAAAAAAAAAAGGAGGCCCCAAAATCCACTAGGTGCTCCTTTGCTTCTGAGGCCTGTGTTTCAGTCCATTAGCGCACTAGGACCACATGTGGGATTTTTCTAAAAAAAAAAACTGCACAATCTGGACAATATATATTGAGTTGCATTTCTCGTGTAAAACCTTCTGTGTTACAGGAAAAACTGTATTACAAATTAATTTTGGCAAAAAAAATAAAATGGAATTTGTAAATATCACCTCTAATTTGCTTTAATTCCTGAGAAACGCCTATGGGGTTAAAACACTTTCTGAATGCTGATTTGGATAATTTGAGGGGTGCAATTTTCAAAATGGGGTGATTTATAGGGACTTTCTAATATATAATGCCCTCAAAGCCACTTCATATCTGAACCGATCCCTGAAAAAATGGGCTTTTGAAGCTTTCTTGAAATTATGAGAAATTGCTGCTAATGTTCTAAGCCTTGTAACGTCCTGGAAAAATAAAAGAATGTTCCAAAAATTATGCAAACATAAAGTAGACATATGGGATATATGAAATAGTAACTATTTTATGTGGTATTACTGTCTGTCTTACAAGCAAATACATTCAAATTTAGAAAAATGCAAATTTTTGCAAATTTTCTCAAAATTTTGGTGTTTTTCACACATAAATATTGAATTTATCAACCAAATTTTTTTACTAACATATAGTACAATATGTCACGAGAAATTCGCAGAATCACTTGGATAGGTAAAAGCATTCCCAAGTTATTACTACATAAGGTAACACGTCCTCAAGGCCAAAACCGGCTCAGTCCTGAAGGGGTTAATGTACCATAAAAATACAGACAGACATCAATTAAACACAAGGGATACAAAAACCCTCGCAAGTTCTAAATGGATTCAGAACAATGGACCTATGGACGATCCAAAAGATAACATAGTGTCAAGGTCCTACATCAATAGAGTAGTTAATGAACTGATCAGGATGTATACAATAAATATTCACAAGATAGCAGTGAGCAATTAGTAATAAGTGCACATTGCAACTGCTGTAGTACAAACATGAAACTGGCATAGAATGTATACATACACCTATAGATGGAAGCAACAGATGAGAGACCAAGACTGGACCACCACTGCTGACCCGACGCGCGTTTCATTACATTTCGGATATCCATGTGTATACTTTTGTTTCTATTTATGACATGTATAGTTGATATTGTCTCTCATATATATTATTTCTGCATTTGTCTGCAGAGTTTGACAAAGGCCAGATGTACTGGCCGAAACGTTCCAAATTTGTTGCCTTATCTCGAATAAATCTACCATTGCAAATTTAAACGGAGTGCTCGAGTTTATCGTAGTCTAGACAGCTGACATCACGAAGCTCTGCCCAGAGACAAATCAGCAAGGTATCTGGGCATGTGATTGATCATTGTGACAACCTGTCACAATGATCACAACACTTTCCCCCTTGATGCCCCACCCGCTCCCCCTTCCCCCTCGTCTTGCCCCATGAAATAAATTTTAAAAATATATATATAGTAAAAGGTAATCTTGCAGCACTCCGATAAGTAGTAGAAAAAATGGGGATTTATTCAATCAACATTAGGTAATACAATGTTTCAGTCCTACGATAGAACCTTTCTCAAGCATGGCCGAGATGCAAGACTTCCAGTTACGGCAAGACCAACTCCTCCTGTCAGTGAACGCCATTGCCCATTGGCTGGTTGCTCCAACCACAGTTGTCACCGCACCCATTCCTGCTGTTCCTCCTGCTACACTTCCTGTCTGTACCAGTGCCGATCCCCTGTGCTTCCTGCCACTACCTCCTCACTATGACGGAGACACGAGGTCCTGCAGGGGATTTCTGAATCAGTGCCAGATCCACTTCAGACTACATGCCAGGGCCTTCTCTTCTGATGACATCAGGATCGCCTTCATCATCTCTCTCCTTACTGGCAAAGCCCTGGCATGGGCAAATCCCCTGTGGGAACATCAAGGACCAGAGACCCGTGACTTGCAGTGCTTCTTACAGACTTTCCACTCGATTTTTGAGGAACCTGGGAGAATTTCTTCGACTGCTGCATCCCTGTTGACCCTACACCAGGGAGACAACTTCGTGGGTGAGTATGCCATTCAGTTCCGTACCCTGGCTGCTGAATTAATCTGAAACAACGAGGCTTTGGTGGCCAGATTCTGGCAGGAACTGTCGTCTAGGATTAAAAACGAGCTGGCCTCTCCCGATCTGCCATCTACCCAGTACGATCTCATCCTACTTGCCACCCGGGTTGACATGAGGACCCGGGAGCGTTCCCAAGAGGTTCTCCGGGAGAAAGGATCTCCTAGGCTGGATTACACTTTCCAGCAATCCTTACTATCCTCCTCAGTCATCCTACCAGAGGATCCTATGCAGATGAACTGAGTGAAATTGTCTACCCAGAAGAGACAACGCAGACGCACTTCTGGACTTTGTCTGTATTGCGGCCTCGGAGGCCATATTGTGCGTTTGTGTCCCCAGAGGCCAGAGAGACCCCAGTGCCTAGGATTGGTTGGAGAGACAACCCTAGGTGGAACGGTACCAAATAAAGCATTCTATTCCAAGTTGACTATTCCTGTGACCATAGTATCCGACGAGAGAACGCATCGGGTTTCTGCCTATCTAGACTCCGGGTCCGTGGCAAACTTCATCCAAAAGGAGCTAGTGGATCATCTCCAGTTGCCCACAGTTCCCCTGGAAACATCTTTAGCTGTTGCCTCAGTGAATGGACTGCCTCTGCCCGGTCCGATCGTATCTAAAACCAAGCCATTGAAGCTCCAGGTTGGAGCCCTTCATTCTGAACTAATTTCATTCCTTCTTTTGCCCAAGGCCATCAATCCTGTTCTGCTGGGCCTGCCTTGGCTTTGACTGCATGCCCCAGTCCTGGACTGGAATTCTTGAGAGGTTCTCCAATGGGCTCCAAGTGCCTCGGACGTTGTCTGTTGCAGATTCATTCTGTCCAGCCTCCTCTGCCTCAGTCATTGGCGGGACTGCCCCCCCCATTTCGCTCAGATTGCAGATGTCTTCAGCAAGAGGGAGGCTGAGACGCTGCCTCCACATCGGACTTATGACTGCCCCATTGAACTGGTCCCTAATGCCTCTCTCCCCCGTGGACAGGTATATCCTCTCTCCTTACCAGAGTCTCTATCCATGTCGACCTATATCAGAGAGAATTTGGAGAGGGGTTTCATATGAAAGTCCTCCTCCCCAGCCGGGGCTGGGTTCTTCTTCGTTAAAAAGATAGACTGATCCCTTCGACCCTGCATTGACTATCGTGGTCTGAAACAGATAACGGTCAAGAACAAATACCTGTTGCCACTTATATCCGAACTGTTTGACCGTATACGAGGAGCCAGAAATTTTTCTAAAAACGTGGGGCTTATAATTTGATACGAATCCGTCAAGGGGACGAGTGGGAGACTGCGTTCAACACCTGAGATGGGCACTACGAATACCTGGTGATGCCATTCGGACTGTGTTACGCCCCGCGGTCTTCCAGGAATTCATCAATGATATCTTTCGAGATCTCCACTTTGTCTGTGTTGTAGTTTATCTCTATAATATTTTTATTTTCTCCCTAGATCTGCCGACTCATCAGAGGCATGTCCGTCAACTTCTACTACGATTAAGGGAGAATTGTTTATATGCCAAGCTGGAGAAGTGCATCTTTGAGAAGAGTTCTTTGCCCTTCCTGGGCTACATCATCTCGGACCGGGGACTCAAGATGGATTCTGAGAAAGTGAAAGCTGTCCTAGAGTGGCCACGTCCTCAGCGTTTCCTGGTATTCGCCAATTTCTACCGGCAGTTTATCCCAAACTTCTCATCACTGACAGCTCCCATCTCTATCCTTACTAAGAAGGGTGTGAACGCCAAGGTGTGGACTCCAGAGGCAGAATCCGCATTTATTAGCCTCAAAAAAGCCTTCACTTCAGCCTCGATCCTCCATCATCCTGACGTATCTCGGCAATTTTCATTGGAGGTGGTCGCTTCTTCTGTCGGTGCAGGCGCACCTCTGTTCCAGAGGAGCTCCAAAAGGAAAGGCAGTTGCATGTGGCTATTACTCGAGACTTTTTTCTTCTGCAGAGCACAATTACTCTATTTGTGATCGGGAGCTACTGGCCATCAAATTGGCTCTGGAGGAGTGGAAACATCTTCTGGAGGGTGCAGCTCACCCCATCCTGATCTACACCGACCACAAGAACCTCACCTATCTTCAGTCCACTCAACGACTAAATCCCCGTCAAGCCAGGTGGTCGCTGTTCTTCACCCGTTTCCAAGTTGTGCTCCACTACCGTCCCGCTGACAAGAATGTGAGGACCAATGCCCTGTCCAGGTCATTTGGGACAGATGACACGGTGAAGTCCCTTCAAAGTATCAATAGACCCGTCCTGCATTGTCACTGCCAATCCTTTGCAGGTTAGAGACATCCGTCCGGGGAGGATTTTTGATTGGTTGGCAGACAGGAGAGGAATTCTCCACTGGGGACACAGCTCTAAACTGGCTGGGTTCGTAAAACCCGAGACCTGATTGCTCGTCACTTATTGCACGGTGTGTGCTTCTAACAAGGTTACTCACTCCTAGCCTGCCGGCCTACTTCAACCTCTGCCTGTACCCAATGCCCCTTGGCAGCACATTGCGATGGATTTTGTCACTGATCTTCCTCCCTCAGCTGGATGCAACACTGTCTGGGTGGTGGTGGAACGGTGCTCAAAGATGGCACATTTTGTCCCACTGACCGGCCTACCTTCTGCTCCCGGACTGGCAAAACTCTTCATTCAGCATATCTTCCGCTTGCATGGCTTGCCTCTTCACATTGTATCTGATCGGGGTATCAATTTACCTCAAAGTTCTGGAGAGCCCTCTGTAAACTCATGGATGTGAGATTGGACTATTCCTCAGCATATCACCCCCAGTCCAATGGGCAAGTTGAGGGGATCAACCAGATCATGGAGAATTATCTCCGCCACTTCATCTCCTTACAGCATGACAACTGAGTACAGCTTCTTCCATGGGCCGAGTTCTCGTATAACAGCCACACAAGTGAGTCCACCACTTCCACTCCGTTTTACATTGTGTACAGTCCTAGAGTCCCTCTTCCTGTGTCGACTAGATATCAGGTACCCGCTGCTGACTCTGCATTTGGGGACTTTCTGCAAATCTGGCAACAGACCCGGTCCTCTATTTTGCTGCCAGTTGATCGCATGAAGCGAAAAGCGGATACAAAAAGGAGAGCCGCCTCATTATCTTCCAGGTACCAAAGTCTGGCTGTCCTCATGGAACATTCGTTTGAAGATCCTTTTGAGATTTTGCAACAAATAAACCCTGTCTCCTATAAGCTGTGGCTGCCTCCTACCCTCAGAATTCCCAACTCCTTTCATGTGTCCCTCCTGAAACCAGTGGTCCTGAACCGCTCCAGTAAGACTTCCAGTTCCAAAGTTGCTCCCAGCGAGGTGAGGGACTGCAAAAGGGTAGGAGGAAAGATTTTCTATTTGGTGGACTGGAGAGGGTTTGGTCCTGAGGAGAGGTCCTGGGAGCCAGAGGAGAACCTCCATGCCCCTGCTCTCATTAAGAAATTCCTCTCTCGCTCTGGCCCCAAGAAGAGGGGGCATAAGAGGGGGAATACTGTAGCGTCCATGGCTGCGGGCCGTGAGGCTTACTGACCTCCTCGCGCCTGCAGCCATGGATCAGTGAGCGCTGGCTTGTATCTCCTTCCTAGGAGACGCCAGCGCTCACTTCTGCTCCGGTCCGCTCGTGCCCCATCTTAAAGGGCCAGCGCGCGCACATGAAAACAGTCATCAACTACACATGATTTCCTGGACTATAAGAAGGGCCCTGCCCTTCTGATCCTTGCCTGAGCATTGTTAGTGTATCCCAAGTCTGTCTTGCAAATGGTCCCTTAGTGTTTTCCCATTCCAGTTGTTACTCGTGCCCTGTTCCCTGTTCCTGTATCCCGTGCTGTGTTCTTGTTCCTGTACCTACTAGTTTTGGAGTCGTGTCTACTGCACCTGCTGTCGTTTGCCACGTCCTGTGCCATTTGCCACGTCCTGTGCCGCTTGCCCCGTCCAGTGTCGTCCAGTTTAATCTTACACGTCCAGTGTGATTTGCCACGTCTGGTGCAACCTTCGGCACCTGCTGTCATCCGCCACGTCTGGCGTAACCTACTGCACCCTTTTACGAGCTTATTTATATCAGCAACTTAAAATTTCCAGCTTCACAAAATTAAACTCTTCTCCCTGTGTGGCACAAAATTATTGAGTGTAAAGACAATTCCATGTATCTTACCTACGTTATATGCTAAATAAACTACTGTTACTGTGTATACATATAAAAAGTGATGTGAATAATGCCATCACAATCATGGAGAAGCATGTTTGCAGAGCAAATGATTTCCAACATTTACAAGCAGTGAAAGTAAGGTGTTAATTAGCCTTCTCTACAAAGCACTTGGGGTGATATTTTGTAAGAGGACACATTATGGGCAAATGATGGAATGGGTTATGTCCTACCTTCCCTGGCAGTAGCAATATTCCCTTAAGCTGCAATCAATCCTTGTGACATACAGAGTAGTAAATTTATACTTGAATTTCATTTCATCTGAGACAATCAGTTTCTCAGGTATCCTACACTGACTGCTTGCTGTTAGCTAGCAATATTAGATTGGTTGCCATTACACGTTCACAGCAGTAAACTGTAGTGCTCGCCATATGTTGCAATGATAGATTGCATATTCATTGCTTTTATATCTTCAGCGCAAGTATAAAAAGAAACTTCATTTTCAAATTTTTCGCATAAATAGATGTTTTATGACAGTGAGATGTCTACGATTTCTTCATCTGTTGATAAACTGATATCCCAAAAGTGGAAAATATTTTGATTAACATAGCGCTAAGTACATAATTTAGAAATAAAGGATTAATTCCTCAAGAGAGGAGTTCTTTCTAATGCCAGATATATGAACAGACTTTGATTACTTTTAGAAAATGTTTGCAGCCCTTTACAAAATACTTATGAAATCTGTTGCATGCAGCCTGTATATAATTGAACGAGTCCAGTTCTCCAGAAATTGCCAGGAGTTGTATTGGGTAAAACAGTAATATAAAAGTTGAAATATACTGTATCGGGAATTAACAGATATGACTGAGACTAAACTAAGACTCAATGATGGGCTACTCTTTCTATGAGGATAATATTTGGTTAACAAGAATTGTATATTCAAAAACGCCTGAAAAAAAGATATCCCCATGCATGTAATATGTATGAGAGTGGGAACCTCAAATTTACCAGTACTTACAAAAGGTACGTATAGTCAACAAAAAAGCTTTGTATCAACTCCTTCCCGCACTGTGCCATTAGCAGTGGATTTCAACTGTAACATACAGCTGAAACCCTGCTGCAACTGCCGAGATCAGAGATATCTCAAATCCCAGCTCTTTAACTCGATAGATAGATAGATAGATAGATAGATAGATAGATAGATAGATAGATAGATAGATAGATAGATAGATAGATAGATAGATAGATAGATAGATAGATAGAGATACTTTATTTATCCCCAAAGGGAAATTGGTTTACAGTTGTAACTCCCATTTACAGTACATATTATACAAAAACAATACAACATACATCGACAACATATAATAAAATATGTATTAAAAAGCATCATGACACTATAAAGACATATTAGAAAGTGCAATAGCTTTTGGCATAAAAGATCTTTTAAATCGTTCTTTCCTACATCGAAATTGTAGCAATCAATCACTAAAACAGCTTTGTTTATCGATTAAAATGCTATGCAATGGATGCAATTCCTCTAATTTAATTGCACTAATCTTCCTTAATAACCTTTTATTTAATACCTCCTCAAATAAAGGCACCTCACTAACCATGTTCGCTTTTCCCTTTTTGATCACCTTATTCAATTTATTCTTTTCAGCTTCTCTAATGTTACCTCCCCAACAGACAGCACCATAAAATATAACGCTAGCGACCACAGAGTTATAAAACATTAATATCATTTTATCACACACATTAAACGAGCGCAAATTCTGTAAAAAATACAACCGGTTCATTGCCTTTTTGTACACCTTTTCTGTATTCTCTATCCATTCCAATTTCTGGTCCAGATATATACCCAAATATTTGTATGATCTCACTCTCTCAACTTCCTGATTTAGAATAGACACCGGCACCACTATCTCTTTTTTTCTGTGTAAATCAATAATCATTTATTTTGTTTTCCAAAAATTTAATTCCAACCCATTATCCAAACTCCATTTAACAAATTCAGATATCACACCCCTATATTCTTTATCACAGTCTCCCTTTACTGCCCCCATAATCACGGAATCATCAAAGAATTTCTGCAGATGACAACTTCCAGTATTGTACCTAAAATCTGGCATATATAGCGCAAATAAAAACGGCGATAAAACAGAACCCTTTGGTGCTCCAATATCACTTATTTCTATCCTCGATGTACATTCCCCACTCCACACACACTGGGGGCGTCCCCTTAAATAATCAAATATCCAATTAGACACTCTAGTGTTAATTTGCATTCCTTCTTATTTATTTTTCATTAGATCCGGCCTTATCAAATTAAAAGCACTAGAAAGATCAAAAAACATGACTCTCACTATCACCCCCTGCGCCTCCAAAAAAGAGTACACCCTATGTAAAAAAATATAAAACTGCGTCCTCCACTCCAATTCTACGTTTATAGGCAAACTGTAAAGGATCCTCGTATTCTACCAAAACAGATTTAAGGTACCCCAACATTAGCCTTTCAAACACCTTCATCATATGAGAAGTTAATACCACTGGTCGATAATCACCCACCCTCAAAGGTTTTGCTATTTTAGGAATTGGGACTATACAAGAGGTTTTCCATACCTTCGGCACTTTTTCCATCATCAAACTCCAATTATATAAATCCGCTGTAATTTCACACAATGCATCAGCACAAGTTTTTAGTACCCTAGTACTAATCCTATCCGGGCCTGGCGCTTTCCTTACACTTAGTTTTTTTAACTGTTCTCTCACATCGTACGCTGACACAATGAAAACCCCTGTACCACATCCATCTCTATTAATTGCATCATTTTTTCCCATCACATTAGATTTAATCATAGGATCCACTATACCACCCCAACATTTGAAAATCTGTTAAAATAAACATTCAGTTCATTTAATTTTTCCTCATCCATATCGACTATCCTTTGTTTGTGCTCCATCCCTGTTATGGCCTTCATTCCTGACCAGACCGACCTCACATTATTTTTAGCCAGTTTGAGTTCCAGTTTCCTTTTTTACTCCTCCTTACCTTCTTTTATTTTATACTTTAACTCACTTTTCACTATTCTGATCGCTTCATCATCCCGATCTCTATAGGCTTTTTTCTTTCTGTTTAATAACTCCTTGAGATCCTTTCCTACCCATGATTTGTTGTTTCCAAAACACTACACTTGCACCTGCGGTACGATCAAATCAGTACAAAAATTTATATAATCTGTTATATGTTCTGTAACCTCATTAATAACACATCCATCTACCCCAACGCCAAAAACGCCCCAATCTGTTACTTCAAGACAGGCATTTAACCTCTCCTCTCTTTCCTTAGTCCATTTTCTTACATGTTTAATTTCAACCGGGTTTGCTTTTACAATTGGGCAATATACAGGCCGACCTAATACCAAGTTATGGTCCGAACGACCCAACGGAGGTAGTATATCGGTACGATATGCATTCCTTACGTTGGCATACAACAACTCCAGCGTTCTATCACCTCTTGTTGCACCTTCCACATGCTGCATAAAATTTGGTAAGACTCCACTCAATGACAATTGATTAAAATCCCCTGTTAATACAAAAAAACAGTCAGGATATTCAGTCATGATACCTGATATTACAGATGATAAAACATCACACGCTACTTTAGCGTCCCCAGACAGCGGAATATAAACCACCCCCACCATCACAACATTAAATTCCCTCGGCAAGTAATATGGTCTTATTCCCACCACAAGCAATTCGATATCGATACTACGATATGTCTTTTTCACAGTGATATGCCCTGGATGACACCATTTGGTATTAATGTACAGTACCACTCCTCCCCCTCTTTTCTTCCCTGTACTCTCAAAGTCTCTATCCGCTCTTACTAATACGAACCCTGGAACTTCAATACTCTATTCGGTTAAATCCCTGTGGAGCCACGTCTCGGTAAAAGCCAAAATACTGGTGATTTATGATGGTGAAATGTCTACAGAAGTGTGGGCATTTTTTTATTTTTTTTAACATATAATTTAAATGCTGAGATCCATAGCGGCACCTGCACCAAAGTGGTTTTATAGAGGAAGGGAGATCGCTCTCTGAGCCCTTCGGTGCTAACAAAGGCTCCAGGTCTGCCATTGCGTGAGCCTATTGGGCCTATGTGTCTAATAGGCTAGGCTGCCTGTCAGTATAACACGTGACAGGCATAATAAATTGCACTACAGAAGTAGTGCTGTGTATTGTGTAAGCAATCTAAGGAATGCATGTTCAAATCTCCTAGTGGCAATATAATTTTTTAAAATAAAGTTCATAGAAATATTTAAAAAAAAATTTGGAAAAAAACACAAAAATCGTTTTTTGCCCCGTAGAAAATTTTAATTTTGGAAACCATTTTAAAAATATTTTTTTATTTGTAGGTACCAATAAATGGTGACAAATGGTATCAATAAATACTATAGTTTGTTCCACAAAAATAAGCACTCGTACAGCTATATCATCAAAGAATAATAAAAAATTATGGATTTTGTAATGCAGTTATGAAAAGACTAAAGAAATGCTGCAAACTTTTAAGACCCTGTTCACAAGAGTTTTTTTTACACGTGTTCTGCGACGGAAACAGCGGCAAAAACCAGAGCAAAAAACGGTTGAAATTTACTCCCATTGTTTTCAATGGGAGGTGGATGTGTTTTTTTCCCGCAAGCAGAAAAAAA